>NC_062562.1:78015802-79215802 GCF_022837055.1 Prionailurus viverrinus
TGATGGCTCAGAGCCTGGAGCCTGTTTCAGATTCTGTGTCTCCCTCTCTCTGACCCTCCCCCGTTCATGCTCTGTCTCTCCCTGTCTCAAAAATAAATAAATGTTAAAAAAAAATTAAAAGAATTATTTATTATGATTGTTAAACAGTATTTTTTAAATATTGTTTATTTTTGAGAGAGAGAGGAGTGTGATTCGGAGAGGGGCAGAGGGAGACACAGCATCGAAAGCAGGCTGCAGGCTCCAAGCTGTCAGCACAGCCATAAGATCATGACCTGAGCCGAAGTCAGATGCTTAACCAACTGAACCACTCAGGCGCCCTTGATTGTTAAACAGTATTAAAGGATAGAAAGCGATGGGTAGTGAGAAGGTAGATTTTTATATCAATTTTGCAAGAAAGTACAGTAAAATCTTGGTTTGTGAGCATAATCCATTTCAGAAACATGCTTGTAATGCAAAGCACTTGTTATAGCAAAGCAAGTTTCAGGAACCATTGGCTCTGTTGTGATCATGTAACATTCAGCATCATGTACTACTCGTATTGCAAGACATCGCTCGTTTATTGAATTAAAATTTATTAGAAATGTTTGCTCATCTTGTGGAATACTCACAGAACAAGTTACTTGCAGCCAAAGGTTTTCCTGTAATTCTCTTTTGTTAGGTCATTTGACTATCACTTTGTTTTCCTAGACTATAACCTCCACATAAAAGGTGGACCTTCCCTATACAGCTTTCCTGGGGTTTTCCAATGTTTTTTCCCTGTACCAAAAACAGAAGTTGAGAAGATGATGTGGGGAAGGGTCATCATTCCCCTGTGACAATGGGGAAGGAAGGAGAAAAGTTACTTCATTGTCACTCCAGCCCTTTGACAATTGAAAAATCTTCACCTTTCCATTTAAGTATGCCCTGCATTTCTTGCCTGTGCCACATTTATTTAAAATGGAACAGCCTTCCTTGTACTTGTCTAGATGTTTCTTAAGACTTTCTCTTTAATGCTCACATATTTTCCCTTCCCTTGCTGCTTGCCCTGGCTTCTCCTACCTGGGCAAAGTGAGAGTCACTGGCTAGTGCACTCTTAGCATTGACTTTCTGTTGACTTTCATCTCGAAGGGTAATTCAGAGCCTGGGAGTGGCACCCTCTTCTTCCTCCTGTAAAATACTTCCAGGTAACAAGACTGTCGGTGCCCACCCAAAGCTTGTGTAGGCACCCCTGGTGTCAACCCTCATATAGAAGAGCCCATGACAAACCAAGCTCACAGGGCACATGATGTGGAAGCTTCCAGCTGTAGGCACAAGTGTCCTGGGTTGGGTGTTAACAGTCCAGTTTCAGCTCTTCTTCCTCTGCTTCATCTTGTTGAATCTGGGCCAGTTACTTAGCTTTTGAATGCTTAAATTCTCACATCTGTAACATTAAGATAATGCCGACTCTCATTTCAGCTTCTGGGAATAGAATTAAACTGTATATGGACATTGATGTTCCCATAGTAACAGTCACGTAAGGTATCTAGCCTGCCACCAGAGGCAATAAATTATTTATGATAAGCACTTGTAAAAACTCCGAACTGTCACTGTAATAAAAGATTCTTACAGGAAATCCTGGGGATATACTTTCACATTAATTTGCATTCATTATTTCAGGAAGAGTTCACTCTGCTCCCAACTACCAAATTCTAAACTCCCAGAATCAAATCAATTAGCACAGGCTGGAGCTGCTGAATTCAAAAGCAGAACAGAGTCCTCCCGTGGCCCCTGTGAAGGGAAGGAAGAGACTGACTTCCTGGGGCTATTTATTAAAACCTGGGAGGAATCAGTGGGTGTGGCTTCTCGGGGAGAGATAGCTCCAGCTTGGGGCTGCATAAAGAAAACAAGAATGATAGCTATAGCTCTACAAAAAAAAAAAGTATTATAATATTATTAGTGTTGTTATTATTATTGGGGAAATTTTAAATGTACAATAAAACACAAACAAAAATGTAATAATAATCCCTCATCCTCAGAGATAACCATTAACATTTTCGTTTGTAGCCTTCCTACCTTTCTTTATATTTTTACAAATATTGTTTGGTAGCCTGCTTCTTATATTTGTGAACATGTGTCCAAGTTATTAAATATTCTTTTCAGAACATAATTGGCTGGAAATGCACCATAAGGATGTATCACAATTCACAATTGGTTAACATTTAGGTTGTATCCTGACTTGTCTTTTAATTAAACTTGATTCATATTCAGCCTGAGATCTCGCATTAATTTAGCTGACAGATTTAGACCTACAAATATTTTGATCCATCCATAATATTTCCATTGCTAACAACACCCTCTTCCTTCCCAATGCTTTTGCTATTAGCCCATAGTGCAAATACACCCAAATTCCCCTTCAAAAACAAATTTCTGTGAAATTCTGTGAAATTTTTATTTTTCCATATTCTTTGGACCTTGCATGTGGATCTTTTGCCTAAAACATGATCTTTTTTCTTAATTTTATTGAAAATATCTTTTTTTCTTTCTTAATTCTACAATGGTGAACTACAATAGTGATCTTCATTTTAATTTCAAATTTGTCATTATTCTCTTTTGATAATATTATTTGACTTGCTTTTCCCACGAAGGTTTTATTCTTTCACCCAGATCTCAAACTTTTTAGTATCAAGATTCCTTTACAAATTCATTGAGGACCCCAAAGAGCTTTTGGTTATGTAAGTTATATCTATTGCTGTTTGCCATATTAGAAATTAAAACTGAGAAATTTAAGAAATACGTTCATATTTCATTTTAAAGTAATGATAGAAGCCTATAACGTGTTAACATAAATGCATATTTTATGACAGATAACTGTATTTTGCCAAGCGAAATCCAGTGAGAAGAATGGTATTGTTTTACATTTTGCAAATCTCTTTAAATGTCTAGCCTGACAAAAGGCAGTTGGATTCAACAATCTGCTTCTGCATTGACACCATTGCCATGTGTTGTTTTTGTTGAAGTTCATGTACGGAGAAAACCCTGCCTCACACAGATACATGGTTGGAAAAGGAAGGACCTGGCTGGCCCTCTGCAAGATCTCTGGGCTTACAGTGATCCTCTCTCAGCCTACACGTTAGGAACCACTGACTGTAAGTGCTGGACAGCCTTTTTATGCTTCGGTTTCCTTTTTGTAAAAATATGGGGGTAATAACAGCATTTCAAAGTGTTCTGAAATTATAATGTGAAAACTGCTACAGCGACAGGCAGAAATCTACACCTGTTCATAAAATAGGAAAACTGTTCTCTCATTTGGGAGATATGTAGCTATCCAAAGTAACATGGTTACTAAAGCAATAGATATTTCCAATAGGTATGTAGGTTTCACATTCCACCACGGCAACCAAAACCTAGGAATTTTTTTTTTTAATTTTTTTTCAACGTTTATTTATTTTTGGGACAGAGAGAGACAGAGCATGAACGGGGGAGGGGCAGAGAGAGAGGGAGACACAGAATCGGAAACAGGCTCCAGGCTCTGAGCCATCAGCCCAGAGCCTGACGCGGGGCTCGAACTCACGGACCGCGAGATCGTGACCTGGCTGAAGTCAGACGCTTAATGACTGCGCCACCCAGGCGCCCCAAAACCTAGGAATTTTCAAAAGAAAATTTTAAAGTGTCTTATGTAGTTTTGGTAAGGAAACATTTTTTTTCGGGAGGGTAAGATATGAATTCTGGCTCAATTTCAAAGTGGGGATCTATTTCTCTGAAACCCATTGCATAGTTATCTTGGCTTCTTTGATCTAGAAAATGTGCTCATGTGTTTTGTTTTAGCTTAGGTCAAGGGTAGAACTAATCCCTATTGGACATTTTAAAGCCAGAATATATGGAGAACAAACAGAGGGTTACTGGAGGGGGTGTGGGAGGAGGGATGGGCTAAATGGGTAAGGGGCATTAAGGAATCTACTCCTGAAATCACTGTTGCACTATATGCTAAATAATTTGGATGTAATTAAAAAAAAATTAAAGAAAAAAAATAATAAAGCCAGAATGTAAGTTTCTCATGGCAGACCTCATAATGGGTTCTGTGTACTGCAACAGATCCAGTATGAGCTAGACTGATTGTAATATACATATTTGGCAGTGGACTTGCTTGCAGGTACCCTGTGCAGCTGAAATGTGGGGATAACTCCCAGGGCTGGTTTACAGCAGTAGACATTCCGTTTCAACTGACACAGTGACTCAGCCTGGGAAGGTGAGATTCGAGGGGCAGGATGGCACAGAACCCTCTGTCCTTTACCCCCACCCAGAGGTCCAGTGGATTGTCCAGCCCCCAGGAGAACCACTCACTGATCTGGCGGTTGCTTTGATGGCCATGTTTGGGGTGGCGCCCAGATGTTTTCCTCTGATCTGCCCCCAATTCTGGATTGTGTCTCAACGTAGCATCTCCTGTTGTTGAACAGTGGTTGCAGCCCGGATTTCAGAGAGCTTGAGTTGCGTCTGCATTTGGCAAATGGAGATAATGGGCTGGGTGAGGACAAAAGTGAGAAAGGATAGGAAAGTGTTTTGAAAATACTTTAAGTGCAACCATTGTCAGGGGCGCCCGTGTGGCTCCGTCGGTTGAGTGTCTGACTCTTGATCTCAGCTCAGGGCTTGATCTCAGGGTCTTGATCTCAGGGTCATGAGTTCAAGCCCTGCATTGGGCCCCCACATGGGGCATGAAGCGTACTTAAAAAAAAAAAAAAGGAAAAAAAAAAGGTGCAAGAATTGTTATTATTGCTCTTAAACCAGTAAACTGAGAAACCAGCCTAGTATGAGGAGCTGTGGTGAAGAGAGACACCAGGCCTGAGGGGGTTCTTTCATTTGCTTCTAGCAGGTGAGGGAAAGAACTTGCCAGATCCTTCCCAGATCTTGTTATGCTAATCCTCCTGTCTATGGAGTTCCTGAAGTTGTTAATTTAATATTGGCTAACCAGCCACTTGTTGATTCCCCCAATCCTCCCTTAAGTCACAAAAGAAGGTATGGTCTGGCACTGAATATTTTTATGTCCCTAAATAATCACTTGTTCTGTCACTGCAAAAATGGTTGCACCCTTCATTACCAATGACTTTATTTTTCAAGTCTTTTCTACTTCTTTGACATCTGAAAGTAGCTGATAACATCACGGAATATAGTCATTGTGAGAATATAGCACATAGTTCAGTGTGCATGTCCAGTGTTTTAAAAATCCTCTATTAATTAATTTTCAGTTTAAAGTAAGCAGAACCTTGGCACGGAATGGATTTTTGAATTTAGAAATTGGTTCTTGAGTGAAATCTTAACTTCTTTGTGTTTAATTAGACTTCAATTGCTGCACTTAAAAAAGGTCACCTAAATTTGGAAAAGACAACCAATTCTAATTGTGACAATCTCACACTTGCTGAATTTTGTCAGAAAGGTTAAAGTACTTTTTTCCATTTACTAAGTAACATTTCTACATACTCCCACCACACTGGCACACCAAAAACTCTTGGCTTCTAAGGAAATGAGGCAATCGTATTTGAATGGATTAGGCTTTGAATTCTTGTGACCACAGGTTCATCAGCTCCTCGTATGCAAACATTTTAGACTATATGCACCAAATTTTCTTTGGTGCAGTAATGGAACTGTGTTTCCATTGGGTCTAATAGACCCATACCAAATGGGTCTATTAGAGGTGTTGCTGGTTGCCTAAGAAAGTGTGTGCAAAGCACTTAGAGTTTCCTGAGATAGCTGGAAATAAATTAAAGTGACTTTACTTCTAGAGAACCAGGGTAAGATAAACTGAGTGACTGAGGGAGAGGGTTCAGTAGGAATATAGGTGGAGGACCTTGGAAGAAGGAGCTCTGAGGAAACCTGCCCTGGGGTTGCAGAAGTTTCTCCATCTGCCATGGTTACTGAACTACTAGGCTACATAGCATCATCCAGTTTTGGGGTTCCATGGACAATGGAGCTATATTCTTAAGCTGATGGCTGAACACTGGACAAAAAGCTCCAGCTTCCTGGGAACCATGTCAACTTAGTTTATATGTAAGTATTGGCCAAAATATTTTAGCCAAAAACATCTCACATAGACTACTATCCAAGCATCAGTTGGATTATCATTATTATTATTTTCACTCCTGACTATATATAAAGAACGAAGGATTTTTTCCCCCAGCTTTATTAAGATAAAATTGACATGTACCGTTATATGTTTAAGGTGTATGACATGATGATTTGATGTATGTATGAATTGCAAAATGATTACTGTAATAAAGTTGGTTAATATATCCATCATCTTACATAGTTACCCTTATTTTCCTCTGGTTTTATTGAGGTATAACTGACACACAGCAGTGTGTACGTTTTTTTTTTAATATATGAAATTTATTGTCAAATTGGTTTCCATACAACACCCAGTGCTCATCCCAAAAGATGCCCTCTTCAATGCCCATCACCTACCCTCCCCCCCTCCCACCCCCCATCAACCCTCAGTTTGTTCTCAGTTTTTAAGAGTCTCTTCTGGGGGCGCCTGGGTGGCTCAGTCGGTTAAGCATCCGACTTTAGCTCAAGTCACGATCGCGTGGTCTGTGAGTTCAAGCCCCGGTCGGGCTCTGGGCTGATGGCCCAGAGCCTGGAGCCTGCATCCGATTCTGTGTCTCCGTCTCTCTCTGCCCCTCCCCCGTTCATGCTCTGTCTCTCTCTGTCTCAAAACTAAATAAACTTAAAAAAAAAAAAAGAAGAGTCTCTTATGCTTTGGCTCTCTCCCACTCTAACCTCTTTTTTTTAATTTCCTTCCCCTCCCCCATTGGTTTCTGTTAAGTTTCTCAGGATCCACATAAGAGTGAAAACATATGGAGTCTGTCCTTCTCTGTATGACTTATTTCACTTAGCATCACACTCTCCAGTTCCATCCATGTTGCTACAAAAGGCCATATTTCATTCTTTCTCATTGTCACGTAGTATTCCATTGTGTATGTAAACCACAATTTCTTTATCCATTCATCGGTTGATGGACATTTAGGCTTTTTCCACAATTTGGCTATTGTTGAGAGTGCTGCTATAAACATTGGGGTACAAGTGCCCCTATGCATCAGCACTCCTGTATCCCTTGGGTAAATTCCTAGCAGTGCTACTGCTGGGTCATAGGGTAGGTCTATTTTTCATTTTTTGAGGAACCTCCACACTGTCTTCCAGAGCGGCTGCATCAGTTTGCATTCCCACCAACAGTGAAAGAGGGTTCCCGTTTCTCCACATCCTCTCCAGCATCTATAGTCTCCTGAATTGTTCATTTTGGCCACTCTGACTGGCGTGAAGTGATATCTGAGTGTGGTTTTGATTTGTATTTCCCTGATGAGGAGCGATGTTGAGCATCTTTTCATGTGCCTGTTGGCCATCTGGATGTCTTCTTTACAGAAGTGTCTATTCATGTTTTCTGCCCATTTCTTCACTGGATTATTTGTTTTTCGGGTGTGGAGTTTGGTGAGCTCTTTATAGATTTTGGATACTAGCCCTTTGTCTGATATGTCATTTGCAAATATCTTTTCCCATTCCGTTGGCTGCCTTTTAGTTTTGTTGATTGTTTCCTTTGCTGTGCAGAAGCTTTTTATCTTCATGAGGTCCCAATAGTTCATTTTTGCTTTTAATTCCCTTGCCTTTGGAGATGTGTCAAGTAAGAAATTGTTACGGCTGAGGTCAGAGAGGTCTTTTCCTGCTTTCTCCTCTAGTGTTTTGATGGTTTCCTGTCTCACATTTAGGTCTTTATCCATTTTGAGTTTGTTTTTGTGAATGGTGTAAGAAAGTGGTCTAGTTTCATTCTTCTGAATGTTGCTGTCCAGTTCTCCCAGCACCATTTGTTAAAGAGACTGTCTGTTTTCCTTTGGATGTTCTTTCCTGCTTTGTCAAAGATGAGTTGGCCATACTTTTGTGGGTCTAGGTCTGGGGTTTCTGTTCTATTCCATTGGCCTATGTGTCTGTTTTGGTGCCAGTACCATGCTGTCTTGATGATTACAGCTTTGTAGTAGAGGCGAAAGTCTGGGATTGTGATGCCTCCCGCTTTGGTCTTCTTCTTCAAAATTCCTTTGGCTATTCGGGGCCTTTTGTGGTTCCATATGAATTTTAGGATTGCTTGTTCTAGCTTCGAGAAGAATGCTGGTGCCATTTTGATTGGGATTGCATTGAATGTGTAGTAGTATTGGGTAGTATTGACATTTGAACAATATTTATTCTTCCAACCCATGAGCACGGAATGTTTTTCCATTTCTTTATATCTTCTTCAATTTCCTTCATAAGCTTTCTATAGTTTTCAGCATACAGATCTTTTACATCTTTGGTCAGGTTTATTCCTAGGTATTTTATGCTTCTTGGTGCAATTGTGAATGGGATCCGTTTCTTTATTTGTCTTTCTGTTGCTTCGTTATTAGTGTTTAAGAATGCAACTGATTTCTGTACATTGATTTTGTATCCTGCCACTTTGCTGAATTCATGTATCAGTTCTAGCAGACTTTTGGTGGAGTCTGTCGGGTTTTCCATGTATAATATCATGTCATCTGCAAAATGTGAAAGCTTAACTTCATCTATGCCAATTTTGATGCCTTTGATTTCCTTTTGTTGTCTGATTGCTGATGCTAGAAGCTCCAAAAGTATGTTAAACAACAGCGGTGAGAGTGGACATCCCTGTTGTGTTCCTGATCTCAGGGGGAAAGCTCTCAGTTTTTCCCCATTGAGGATGATATTAGCTGTGGGCTTTTCATAAATGGCTTTTATGATGTTTTTGTATGTTCCTTCTATCCCAACTTTCTCGAGGGTTTTTATTAAGAAAGGATGCTGAATTTTGTCAAATGCTTTTTCTGCATCGATTGACAGGATCATATGGTTCTTATCTTTTCTTTTATTAATGTGATGTATCACGTTGATTGATTTGCGAATGTTGAACCAGCCCAGGAATGAATCCCACTTGATCATGGTGAATAATTCTTTTTATATGCTGTTGAATTCGATTTGCTAGTATCTTATTGAGAATTTTTGCATCCATACTCATCAGGGATATTGGCCTGTAGTTCTCTTTTTTTACTGGGTCTCTGTCTGGTTTAGGAATCAAAGTAATGCTGGCTTCATAGAATGAGTCTGGAAGTTTTCCTTCTCTTTCTATTTTTTGGAATAGCTTGAGAAGGATAGGTATTATCTCTGCTTTAAATGTCTGGTAGAATTCCCCAGGGAAGCCATCTGGTCCTGGACTCTTATTTGTTGGGAGATTTTTGATAACTGATTCAATTTCTTCGCTGGTTATGGGTCTGTTCAAGCTTTCTATTTCTTTCTGTTTGAGTTTTGGAAGTGTGTGGGTGTTTAGGAATTTGTCCATTTCTTCCAGGTTGTCCAGTTTGTTGGCATATAATTTTTCATAGTATTCCCTGATAATTGCTTGTATTTCTGAGGGATTGGTTGTAATAATTCCATTTTCATTCATGATTTTATCTATTTGGGTCATCTCCCTTTTCTTTTTGAGAAGCCTGGCTAGAGGTTTATCAATTTTGTTTATTTTTTCAAGAAACCAACTCTTGGTTTCATTGATCTGCTCTACAGTTTTTTTAGATTCTCTATTGTTTATTTCTGCTCTGATCTTTATTATTTCTCTTCTTCTGCTGGGTTTGGGGTGTCTTTGCTGCTCTGCTTCTGTTTCCTTTAGGTGTGCTGTTAGATTTTATATTTGGGATTTTTCTTGTTTCTTGAGATAGGCCTGGATTGCAATGTATTTTCCTCTCAGGAAGCAGTGTGTACGTTTAAAGGTGGTCCACATAAGGACTCAATATACATACATTGTGAAATGATCACCACAATAAGTTTAGTTAACATCTCTTCATATCATTACAAAATTTTTTTTTGCCTTGTGATGAGAACTTTTAGAATCTACTTTCTTAGCAACTTTCAAATATACCATACAGCAGCATTGACTGTAGCCACTGTACAACTATAGTATAATTACCTCGTCTCTACTTACTTATCTTACAACTGGAACTTTGTACCTATCGACCACCTTCATCCATTCCCCTTGCCCAGCTGACCATTTTGTGTGTGTATGTATGGTGAGAATGTTCAAGATCTACTCTTTAGCAACTTTCAAGTATACTATACAGTATATATTGTTTTATATGTCATATATATGCATGTATTGTATATACAGTTAATAGAGATTTTTTTAAAGCAGGTTTCACCTTCATTTTTGTGAACTTTCTCACACATCTGAGTGCTGATTTCAAACACTATGAAATTACTACAGTGCTTAAAATGCAGTTTTGCATTACAGCAAAGCAACAGCCTGAGCTATAATGTTCCCGTGGATGTCTCTCAAAGGACAAGGGTGACCACATTCAAGTTTAGAATTTGGGAAAGAGGAGCAGAGATAGGGAGGGCTATCAAAGCTACCACCACCATAGCTGCTGCTGTGGTCACCCTGATAAAGACAGGAGGAAGTAAGGCAGCCCAAGATCTTTGACCTTGAAGCCCTTGATCTACCAGGAAGAGAAAAATAGTGCTGAAGAATTTATCAGCATCCAGTTTCTCAAGAAGAGTTGAACAGTGCTATGGAAGATGAACCAGTGTCTGTTTTACAGTGTTTCTGGCAAGAAGGCTTGCACTCCTGTTTTAGATATAATGACCACCCTCAGAATTTTGAATATCTCATAGGGATATCTTCCCAAAGCCTGTAGGATATGAGTCGTTACATCAGAATCTTGAGCAAAAGACAACTTAGTTGTGGAGGACTTGCAGAAAATGACATTTCATCTCTAAGTCTAGCTAATACACTAATTCTTTTAAATGTCTAGGTCTGGGATTCTATACTGTCCCACTAATGGTGAGGATGTTCCCAGGACAAAGGGACCTAGCATTTCTGCATGACCCAAGAGAAGCTGGCTAGAGATTTTTTCCCTCTTATGTTTTCTCCTTACCTAGTAGCCCTATTCTCTATTAGATTGCTTTTAAGAAAGAATTTGATCAACTCCTTTCTCTGAAGAGACAGAAAGAGAAAATAAACAAAGGTTTGATGTGTTCTCTTTCTCAGGAGTACCCTCATTAGGGAACTAAGGGATGAAACTCTGTTGGTAGAATTTCAAAACTCAGCTAGCCTAGTGGGAAGGAATTTGAAGTGGCAAGGAGAATGTTGTCAACCCTACCTCGTTGTCTCTCTGCCTTTAGCAAGGCAAGCCCCGATGGGTTTCCACTAACATGGTAGATGTCCCCCTTACACCCCTTCAGAAATCTTGTCTCTGTGTGTGTCAGGGAAAATGGCTGAGTGGAGGAGGCATTTCCTCTTGTCCTGTCTGGCGCTGCTGGCCTCAAGGGTTGGGCCTAATGTGGCTTTATAACAGTTATACAAGTTTCCAAGCTGAAGCCCATTTTAGTGAGGGTGGAGACATCATACCCAGAATAGGAGCCAGTCGCTGAGAAGGGTCACTGTTTTTTCTCAAGATGATTTTTATAAAGAAAGCCAGGAGAAATTTTTATTACACTGTTACAATAGATTATGGTAAGAAATACCAGAGCAACATTAAGTATGAAACTGCCCTCCTCCTTCCTTTTATCCAGAAAACACAAGACTCTCTTATTTAGTAACATTCCCTCCTTCTATGTCATGGACTTATTTGTCTTACTGTGCGTCCTTGTCAAGCTTGTGGATTAATGTCAGAGGGAGCTCTACCAAAACCATGGCATAATCTGCACAGCTTTTTCTCTGTTTCCCTGAAAAATGTACCAATCAGGACACCCAATCTTTGTAACAATACCAACCCTACTCTGTAAAGGACACTTTGGGTACTTTATGTTGAAAAATTAAAAGTCATATTGGTTTTGGTGGAATGTGGTCTACAATAAGTGCCATTAGAAACATATCAACACACGTTTTTGGAATAGAAAGAAGAAAAAATAAATTCCAGCCAGGGAAGGAAATTATATGGACAATAGCAATAATTATGGCAGGTATTTATTCAACTCTCCAGTTAGGCCCCAACTGTATACCAGGGCTTAATCTTGAGACGTAAATGTTCTGTTTCAAAGGGGGTGAATTATAGGAGATGATAGTTCTGTGCCAGTGTCACCCTTGATTAAATAGCAGACTTCCACTAAGGTATTTACTAATCTTATTTGTGTCAGCTTCTTCACCTATACATAATGAGGCTGATAATACTTGTATATGACATATTTCATAGGAAGACTTCAAATGAGAACAAGTGCATAGATGCACCAAGCTACTTTCCTGATAAACAGCCATAAGCAGCAGTAAGGTGTTGCTGTGTGCTTCGACATTGCCATTATGTCTTGGCATTGATTGCGTATGTGGAAATACATTTCATAAGCATTTTGGGAGGTGAACTTAGGCTTTTTGAAATACTGGAATATTTTTAGTAATTTCAAATAAGAAGGGTTCAAGTAAGCCTAATTAAGTAGGCTCTGGTATATTCAGCCACGTTCAGCATGTTCAACTAGTTCCCAGCTAGTGTTGGGAATGCCAGGCGAGAGGGAGAGATACAAAAACAAAGTTGACCAGATCTCTGCCGTCAAGGCCCTTCCAACCTGGTAGGGGAGACAGTTGCTTAACCAACATTTCAGCACCATGGGAGACTTAAGAATAAAAATATTGGATCGACACAGAGGGAGTATAAATTTTAAGTGTGACAATTAGAGAAGGAAATTATACCAACAGTCACAACAATACAAATATTAATAACTAATAATTGCAAAAGAGCCTTTTACATCCAAGACCCACTAAAACATGTTACCGCATTTATTCCCGTCCAAAAAATGAAATAATTATTATCCTTATTTTATAGATGCAGAAACTGAGGCTTAGACAGATAAAATGACTTGTGCAAGATGGCATGGCTGGAAAGGTGGAGCCAAGATTTTGAGTTCCAAACCCATGTTCTTTCTACTCTGCCACCACGCACCTTGGTAACAGTGTCATTCTACAAACATATTACGGTGATGTCCAAGCAATTTTGAGTCTTTTAGGAGGCTGTTTCCCTGATAGCAGCCATGGCTCTGTGATTTGTCCATGGCCATTCAAGACCATCAAGGTCAGGAGGTGGGAGCCCTGCACACCAGCAGGTCTGAGGTCCATGTAGAGAATTCCTCCCTAATCTGCTAGGGCTTGTGTGCACCTGGTCACTTGATCTAGTAACAACAAACTGCAGGGATTTTTTTTTCTTTTCTTTTGAAAGGACTGGAGAGTGGGGAATAATCCCATTCAGCCATTTTCAAGGGCAAGCCAGCTAACTAACAGTTCTATACATGCAAATGGCTTGCATTTCATGCTTTCCTTACTGGAACCTTTTCCTTCTAACATCTCTTAGGAAACTCTTCCCAGAAAATAAGTAGGCACACAGGAATCTTCACTATATTTTAAATGATTATATTTTCTAAGATACATATTCTAAATAAAGGATTTTTCCTGATCACTAAATTTATTATATAAAAATTCTTATAAAAGTATAAAAATTCTTACAAAGGTATAAAAATTCGAGGGGCACATGCCTGGTTCAGTCAGTAGAGTATGTGACTCTTCACCTCAGAGTCATGAGTTCAAGCTCCATTTTGGTTGTAGAGTTTACTTAAAAAAAGATGACATAACCATTTGGCTATTTTTTTTAATTAGTTGCTTTAATGGAATGTAGTAAAAATTACATGACACTAGAAGGGGTTTGGGACTATGCTATATTTATTTATAGTATGCAAAGTGCACTGAAAATCTGATATAATAATTTCTTTGTTTTTTAATTGTTATTTATTTTATTTATTTTATTTATTTTATTTTTTTTTCAACGTTTATTTATTTTTGGGACAGAAAGAGACAGAGCATGAACGGGGGAGGGGCAGAGAGAGAGGGAGACACAGAATCGGAAACAGGCTCCAGGCTCCGAGCCATCAGCCCAGAGCCTGACGCGGGGCTCGAACTCACGGACCGCGAGATCGTGACCTGGCTGAAGTCGGACGCTTAACCGACTGCACCACCCAGGCGCCCCTTATTTTATTTTTTAAACTCTGCTGTAATTAATGTGTAGTGTTATATTAGTTTCAGGTGTGAAATATAGTGATTCAACAATTCTATACATTACTTAGTGCTCATCACAATAAATGTACTTATAATCCCCTTCACCTATTTCACCCATCCCCCCTCCTTCACTCTGGCAATCACCAGTTTGTTCTCTAATTTAAAAGCCTGTTTTTTGGTTTGTCTCTTCTTTACTTTGTAAATTTGCTTTGTTTCTTAAATTCCACATATGAATGAAATCACATGGCATTTAACAACATTCTCATCCTGATGTGAAAAAGCCTAAAGAACAATATATTCTGATTATATTCTTATTTGAGAATCAGATAGCAAGAAAAATGACAGATCCATGGAATGAAATTTTAGAAATATTACCTCAAATTAAACAAGAAGTTGTATCTGAGATATGATCCTTCTGTGATCAGCACAATGCCTAACAGATGTGGTGTCTGGATAGCTCACTGTTGGTTTATTGAAACCCCAAAGTACAGAAGAAGCAACCTTTGCTTTTTCCAGTGTGGTCAGTAGCCTGAATTCTTATTGAAGGCACGGTTAACAGAATTGTTCCAAGATGGCTGCCATAGTTATAAAGAATGATAAATGATTCTACTGTGTCACCAATTTTTAAAGTTCTCTTTAGCTCTTGCAATGGAATTCAGATTGTGCCAGCCATATTTATTAGTCAGTCCCATGGGTTTTTTATTGTTATTTTGAACAAGATCTATTTTTGTTTAATTCTATGGGAACCACACATAGTTTGTACTTTTGCCAGAAATTTATTTTCCAATGAGTATTACCCAATTCTAAATAAGTACATTTTTATGCTGAGACATAGTAGGGGTGAGTTCTATCAGGAATGCCATTTAAAATTGTATAATGCAGCCTGGACTTTTTTGGTAACTCTAATATTCTGGTAACCAAAAGTGAGTTTGGGGTTTGTTTACTGTCTTTCAAAGTGATCCATTTTGGGGCACCTGGGTGGCTCAGTTGGTTAAGCATCTGACTTCCGCTTAAGTCATGATCTCGTGGTTGGTGAGTTTGAGCCCTGCGTGGGGCCCTGTGCTGACATCTCAGAGCCTGGAGCCTGCTTCAGATTCTGTATCTCCCTCACTCTCTGCCTCCCCCCCTCAACAATAAGTAAACATTAAAAAACAAATTCAAAGTGATCCATATTAAACAAAAACATCTTCTTTTTAAAAAAGTCATTAAGAATTGATTTTATAGCGATGTAGCTTTTTTGTTGACTTATAGCATTGATTTGTATAATTTCGCAATGTGTTTATTCATGCACAGAGATAAATATTATAATATTTCTAATAATCAGAAAATTAATATCACATGTCCTTTCACAAAAGAAAAAAGGAAACATTTTCTTACCTAATTTGGTGTATGATATATACAGAAATCTTGAGCTTGTTTTCAGACGTGGGAAGACAGTCTTGTTCTATTGCTCTAAAGTGTCAGGGTATGGATAATAAGACTATATCTCTTTGATCTGAGGAAAGCAGAATATTTTCACTTGTAACAAAGCTGAACTCCCAGGACTGCAAGAAGCAAAAGAGGCAATCTTATTAGAAGATAGGACCTTCAAGTGTCTTAGACCCTGAAGGGTGTGTAGATGTTATATTTTATTCAATGCAATAACACAATCTGTGAACAAAACTGTGTAAGCAAAATCTCTAGAAAATGATGAATCCTGCACTAAGGCTTAAAGAAATCATAGAACTACAAAGCTTCTACAAAGACCACTTTCAGAGCACCGAGGAGAAAACTGAGGGGACTTTTAGTAAATATCATTTATTCTCATGTCAGAAAACAAACTAAAGCAATTTCTTTTGTTTGTTTGATTGGTTTGGTTTGGTTTGGTGTTTTTTTTTGTAGGAACATAAACCATGGAAGATTATATAACTTAAAGTAGTTGTGCAAGTAATTATATGCCCAAATATCTAAGACATGAAGTAAAATTTTATATTTTGTTTTGCCTTTCAAATGGATAGAGATTTTTTTATTATTTTTATTATTTAAAAAAATTTTTTTATTATGAAATTTATTGTCAAATTGGTTTCCATACAACACTCAGTGCTTTTCCCAACAGGTGCCCTCAATACCCATCACCCACTCACCCCTCGCTCCCACCCCCCCATAAACCCTCAGTTTGTTCTCAGTTTTTAGGAGTCTCTTATGTTGTGGCTCCCTCCCTCTCTAACCATTTTTTTCTTCCCCTCCCCCATGGTCTTCTGTTAAGTTTCTCAGGACCCAAATAGGAGTGAAAACATATGGAGTCTGTCCTTCTCTGTATGACTTATTTCACTTAGCATCACACTCTCCAGTTCCATCCATGTTGCTACAAAAGGCCATATTTCATTCTTTCTCATTGTCACGTAGTATTCCATTGTGTATGTAAACCACAATTTCTTTATCCATTCATCGGTTGATGGACATTTAGGCTTTTTCCACAATTTGGCTATTGTTGAGAGTGCTGCTATAAACATTGGGGTACAAGTGCCCCTATGCATCAGCACTCCTGTATCCCTTGGGTAAATTCCTAGCAGTGCTACTGCTGGGTCATAGGGTAGGTCTATTTTTCATTTTTTGAGGAACCTCCACACTGTCTTCCAGAGCGGCTGCATCAGTTTGCATTCCCACCAACAGTGAAAGAGGGTTCCCGTTTCTCCACATCCTCTCCAGCATCTATAGTCTCCTGAATTGTTCATTTTGGCCACTCTGACTGGCGTGAAGTGATATCTGAGTGTGGTTTTGATTTGTATTTCCCTGATGAGGAGCGATGTTGAGCATCTTTTCATGTGCCTGTTGGCCATCTGGATGTCTTCTTTACAGAAGTGTCTATTCATGTTTTCTGCCCATTTCTTCACTGGATTATTTGTTTTTCGGGTGTGGAGTTTGGTGAGCTCTTTATAGATTTTGGATACTAGCCCTTTGTCTGATATGTCATTTGCAAATATCTTTTCCCATTCCGTTGGCTGCCTTTTAGTTTTGTTGATTGTTTCCTTTGCTGTGCAGAAGCTTTTTATCTTCATGAGGTCCCAATAGTTCATTTTTGCTTTTAATTCCCTTGCCTTTGGAGATGTGTCAAGTAAGAAATTGTTACGGCTGAGGTCAGAGAGGTCTTTTCCTGCTTTCTCCTCTAGTGTTTTGATGGTTTCCTGTCTCACATTTAGGTCTTTATCCATTTTGAGTTTGTTTTTGTGAATGGTGTAAGAAAGTGGTCTAGTTTCATTCTTCTGAATGTTGCTGTCCAGTTCTCCCAGCACCATTTGTTAAAGAGACTGTCTGTTTTCCTTTGGATGTTCTTTCCTGCTTTGTCAAAGATGAGTTGGCCATACTTTTGTGGGTCTAGGTCTGGGGTTTCTGTTCTATTCCATTGGCCTATGTGTCTGTTTTGGTGCCAGTACCATGCTGTCTTGATGATTACAGCTTTGTAGTAGAGGTGAAAGTCTGGGATTGTGATGCCTCCCGCTTTGGTCTTCTTCTTCAAAATTCCTTTGGCTATTCGGGGCCTTTTGTGGTTCCATATGAATTTTAGGATTGCTTGTTCTAGCTTCGAGAAGAATGCTGGTGCCATTTTGATTGGGATTGCATTGAATGTGTAGTAGTATTGGGTAGTATTGACATTTGAACAATATTTATTCTTCCAACCAATGAGCACGGAATGTTTTCCCATTTCTTTATATCTTCTTCAATTTCCTTCATAAGCTTTCTATAGTTTTCAGCATACAGATCTTTTACATCTTTGGTCAGGTTTATTCCTAGGTATTTTATGCTTCTTGGTGCAATTGTGAATGGGATCCGTTTCTTTATTTGTCTTTCTGTTGCTTCGTTATTAGTGTTTAAGAATGCAACTGATTTCTGTACATTGATTTTGTATCCTGCCACTTTGCTGAATTCATGTATCAGTTCTAGCAGACTTTTGGTGGAGTCTGTCGGGTTTTCCATGTATAATATCATGTCATCTGCAAAATGTGAAAGCTTAACTTCATCTATGCCAATTTTGATGCCTTTGATTTCCTTTTGTTGTCTGATTGCTGATGCTAGAAGCTCCAAAAGTATGTTAAACAACAGCGGTGAGAGTGGACATCCCTGTTGTGTTCCTGATCTCAGGGGGAAAGCTCTCAGTTTTTCCCCATTGAGGATGATTATTAGCTGTGGGCTTTTCATAAATGGCTTTTATGATGTTTTTGTATGTTCCTTCTATCCCAACTTTCTCGAGGGTTTTTATTAAGAAAGGATGCTGAATTTTGTCAAATGCTTTTTCTGCATCGATTGACAGGATCATATGGTTCTTATCTTTTCTTTTATTAATGTGATGTATCACGTTGATTGATTTGCGAATGTTGAACCAGCCCAGGAATGAATCCCACTTGATCATGGTGAATAATTCTTTTTATATGCTGTTGAATTCGATTTGCTAGTATCTTATTGAGAATTTTTGCATCCATACTCATCAGGGATATTGGCCTGTAGTTCTCTTTTTTTACTGGGTCTCTGTCTGGTTTAGGAATCAAAGTAATGCTGGCTTCATAGAATGAGTCTGGAAGTTTTCCTTCTCTTTCTATTTTTTGGAATAGCTTGAGAAGGATAGGTATTATCTCTGCTTTAAATGTCTGGTAGAATTCCCCAGGGAAGCCATCTGGTCCTGGACTCTTATTTGTTGGGAGATTTTTGATAACTGATTCAATTTCTTTGCTGGTTATGGGTCTGTTCAAGCTTTCTATTTCTTTCTGTTTGAGTTTTGGAAGTGTGTGGGTGTTTAGGAATTTGTCCATTTCTTCCAGGTTGTCCAGTTTGTTGGCATATAATTTTTCATAGTATTCCCTGATAATTGCTTGTATTTCTGAGGGATTGGTTGTAATAATTCCATTTTCATTCATGATTTTATCTATTTGGGTCATCTTCCTTTTCTTTATGAGAAGCCTGGCTAGTGGTTTATCAATTTTGTTTATTTTTTCAAGAAACCAACTCTTGGTTTCATTGATCTGCTCTACAGTTTTTTTAGATTCTCTATTGTTTATTTCTGCTCTGATCTTTATTATTTCTCTTCTTCTGCTGGGTTTGGAGTGTCTTTGCTGCACTGCTTCTGTTTCCTTTAGGTGTGTTGTTAGATTTTGTATTTGGGATTTTTCTTGTTTCTTGAGATAGGCCTGGATTGCAATGTATTTTCCTCTGAGGACTGCCTTTTTTGCATCCCAAAGCGTTTGGATTGTTGTATTTTCATTTTCATTTGTTTCCATATTTTTTAAAATTTATTCTCTAATTGCCTGGTTGACCCATTCATTCTCTCGTAGGGTGTTCTTTAACCTCCCTGCTTTTGGAAGTTTTCCAGACTTTTTCTTGTGGTTGATTTCAAGCTTCATCGCATTGTGGTCTGAAAGTATGCATGGTATGATTTCAATTCTTGTATCCTTATGAAGGGCTGTTTTGTCACCCAGCATGTGATCTATCTTGGAGAAGGTTCCATGCGCACTCAAGAAGAAAGTATATTCTGTTGTTTTGGGATGCAGAGTTCTAAGTTTATGTGTCAAGTCCATCTGATCCAGTGTATCATTCAGAGCCTTTGTTTCTTTATTGATCCTGTGTGTAGGTGATCTATCCAATGTTGTAAGTGGAGTATTAAATTCCCCTGCAATTACCACATTCTTATCAATAAGGTTGCTTATGTTTGTGATTGTTTTATATATTTGGGGGCTCCCGTATTCGGCGCATAGACATTTATAATTGTTAGCTCTTCCTGATGGATAGACCCTGTAATTATTATATACTGCTCTTCTTCATCTCTTGTTACAGACTTTAAAGTCTAGTTTGTCTGATGTAAGTATGGCTACTCCAGCTCTCTTTTAACTTCCAGTAGCATGATAGATAGTTCTCCATCTCCTCACTTTCAATCTGAAGGTGTCCTCTGGTCTAAAATCAGTCTCTTGTAGACAGCAAATAGATGGGTCTTGTTTTTTTATCCATTCTGATACCCTGTGTCTTTTGGTTGGAACATTTAGTCCATTTACATTCTCTGTTATTATTGAAAAATATGGGTTTAGAGTCATTGTGATGTCTGTAGGTTTCATGCTTGCAGTGATGTCTCTGGCACTTTGTCTCACAGGATCCCCCTTAGGATCTCTTGTAGGGCTGGTTTAGTGGTGATGAATTCCTTCAGTTTTTGTTTGTTTGGGAAGACCTTTATCTCTCCTTGTATTCTAAATGACAGACTTGCTGGATAAAGGACTCTTGGCTGCATATTTTTTCTGTTCATCACATTGAAGATTTCCTGCCATTCCTTCTGGCCTGTCAAGTTTCAGTAGACAGATCCGTCACGAGTCTTATCAGTCTCCCTTTATATGTTAGAGCATGTTTATCCCTAGCTGCTTTCAGAATTCTCTTTATCCTTGTATTTTTCCAGTTTCACTATGATATGTTGTGCAGAAGATCAATTCAAGTTATGTCTGAAGGGAGTTCTCTGTGCCTCTTGGATTTCAATGCCTTTTTCCTTCCCCAATTCAGGGAAGTTCTCAGCTATGATTTTTTTCAAGTACACCTTCAGCACCTTTCCCTCTCTCTTCCTCCTCTGGATTCCCAATTATGCACACATTATTTCGCTTAATTATGTCACTTAGTTCTCTGAGTCTCCCCTCATACTCCTGGATTTTTTTATATTTCTTTTCCTCAGCTTCTTTTTCCATCATTTCTTCTTCTAATTCACCTATTCTCTCCTCTGCCTCTTCGATCGGAGCTGTGGTTGCCTCCATTTTATTTTGCAGCTCATTTATAGCATTTTTAGCTCCTCCTGACTGTTTCTTAGTCCCTTGATCTCTGTAGTAATAGATTCTCTGCTGTCCTCTATACTTTTTTCAAGCCCAGCGATTAATTTTATGACTATTATTTTAAATTCATTTTCTGCTATATTGCTTAAATGGTTTTTGATCAGTTTGTTAGCTGTTGCTACTTCCTGGAGTTTCTTTTGAGGAGAATTCCTCCATTTTGTCATTTTGGATAGTCCCTGTAGTGGCTGGGAACTGCAGGGCTCTTCCTCTGTGCTCTCTGGAGTAATTTGCGTTGGTGGGCGGGGCGCAGTCAGACCTGATGTCTGCCCCCAGCCCACCACTGGGGCCACAGTCCAACTGGTGTGTACCTTATCTTCCCCTCTCCCAGGGGCAGGACTCACCTTGGAGCGGTGTGGCCTCTGTCTGGGCTACTTGCACACTGCCAGGCTGGTGGTGGTGCTTCGATGGGATCTGGCGTATTGGCAGGGGTGGATCCGCAAGGTGCACAGGGGCTGGACGGGCAGGCTCAGCTCGCTTTGCCTTTGGTGGTCCGCTTCGGGAGGGGCTTTGTGGCACCGAGAGGGAGGCAGACCTGTCAGAGGGTTGGATCCACAGAAGCACAGCGTTGGGTGTGCGGTGCAACCAAGTTCTGTAACGGGAACTGGTTCCCTTTGGGATTTTGTCTAGTGGATGGGCAAGGGAGAAGGTGCTTCCCAGCTTCTTTGGTCTCCACCAAGCTGAGCTCTGTCCTCCGGGGCTCAACAACTCTTCCTCCCGCTCTCTGAGCAGAGCTGTTGACTTATAACATTCCAGATGTTAAGTCCCACTGGCTGTCAGAACACACTCTGTCCGGCCCCTCCACTTTTGCAAGCCAGACTCGGCGGCTCTGCCTTGCCGGATGGGCTGGCTGCCCCTCCACCGCACTGGCTCCCTCCCGCCAGTGCGTGTAGCTCACACTGCCTCTCCACCCTTCCTACCCTCTTCCCTGGGCCTCTCGTCTAAGCTTGGCTCCGGAGAGTCTGTTCTGCTAGTCTTCTGGTGGTTAGCGGGGTAAATTAGGCAGATGTGGGTGGAATCTAAGTGATCAGCAGGATGCTGTGAGCCCAGCATCCTCCTATGCCGCCATCTTCCTCTCGATCTGGATAGAGATTTTTAAAATGTACTTCGTATACATAGAAAATGATGAAGAGTAAAATTTAAATGGCCTGTAATTCCATTGGCTAGATAACACTGTTGACATTTAAAGACAATTTTTTTTATTAAAAAATTTTTTTTAATATTTATTTTATTTTTGAGAGAGACAGAGAGTGAGTGGGGGAGGGACACACACACACACACACACACACACACACACACAGAATTTGAAGCAGGCTCCAGGCTCTTAGCTGTCAGCATAAAGCCCAATGCTGGGCTCAAACTCAGGAACCATCAGATCATGATCTGAGCCAAAGTCAGAAGCCTAACTGCCTGAGCCACCCAGATAGAGCCTGATGTGGGGCTTGACTCACAATGAGATCATGACCTGAGCCAAGATCAAGAGTTGGATGCTCAACTGACTGAGCCATCCAGGCCACTAAAGAATTTTAAAGTAATACAAGCACTTGTTTTTAAAAATTCAAATAGTACTGAGAGGTGTAAATGAAACACAGATGTGTTCCTCCCCTCCCATATCCCTCCATAACCACCAGCCTTTTTCCACCAAACTGCAATTGTTAATAATTGTTTGTTAATCCTTCCAGAAAAGGAATATATCTTCAGACATCAATAGATATGTGTGTGTGTGTGTAAGATTTTTTCACAAAAAGTTTATACCCTTCCATATATCTTGAATTTTTCATTTAATAATATATTTTAAGATCTTCTCATATCAGCACACATGGAACTATCACATTCTTTTTTAATGGTTGTATAATTGTTTTTTATATAGTGTACTGTAAGTATTTAACCTGTCCCCTATTAATATTTAAGTTATTTTTTATTTTTGTGAATATATATGTAATGACGGTTAAATAGCTGGTGAAGAGATGTCTACATTTTTTTTTTATTTTTTATTAATTTTTAACATTTTATTTTATTTTTTTGAGAGACAGAGACAGACAGAGTGTGAGCAGGGGAGGGGCAGAGAGGAAGACACAGAATCCTAGGCCGGCTCCGGGCTCTGAGCTGTTAGCACAGAGCCCAATCAATGTGGGGCTCGAACCCACGAACTGTGAGATCATGACCTGAGCTGAAGTTAGATGCTCAACTGACTGAGCCACACAGGCACCCCCATTTTTTATTTTGATAGATACTATCTAATTTGTTGAATCAGTTTTCCCCCCTCAACATTTGAGAGTTAACTATTTATCTGACACGGGTATTATCAGAATTTAAAATTTTCACTCAAGAGAAATTCAGTTTATAGTATTCTACTTTTATTCTTTGTTAAGTGGACATTTTACCTAAAGAAAAACCAGAATGGGGGCACCTGGGTGGTTCAGTTAGTTAGGTGTCCAACTTTTGATGACTTTTGATCTCAGCTCAGGTCTTGATCTTGGAGTCATGAGTTCAAGCCCCATGTTGGGCTCCATGCTGGGCATGAAGCCTACTTAAAAAAAAAAAATGGAAAAAAAACCCAGAATGCACTTGGTTTTGGAGTATATGATGTCTTAGCCCAGTGATACCTGGACTTACAAAGGAGAAAGGAAATAGTTTAGTTTAATAAGATTGGATTGGCAAATGTGGCTAACACTGAGTAACACTTTATAGGCCAGTGAATTTTAGGAAACTTTTTAAAGAGTAGATTAAATTGATGACTCTCATCTTCAAAAGACAGTATACAGCAAAGGGAGAGGGGAGAATGGGAAGTTGTTTAATGGGTAAGGTTTCAGTTTTGCAAGAATTTTCAGTTTTGAAAAGAATTCCGGAGATTAATTGCATGATGTGAATGTACTTAACAACACTGAACAGTGCACTTAAAAATGATTGAGATAGTACCTCTTGCATTATGTGTATTTCACCGCAATTAAAAAAAAAGATAATGTGCAAAGTTATGCTGTATAGAGAAAGAGGCCAGTTATCGACAACATAACTTCAAGAGTGTAAGTGAAGAGCCTGTACCAGAAATTCAGTTGAATCCCTTCAGGGGCCAATTAATGTTGTTACACAATCAGATAAGGTCCAGAATGCAAAGATCCCTGGGAACAGACTGAAATTTAATCTAAGGCACAAGTCATTAATATCTGTAGCTGTAATCACCCCTATTCTGCCACGAAGTGGCTGCCTGCTGTACCTGATGACTACCAGGACATTTCCCCAACTGGAAAAGCACCTGTTCTCTGGGGCCTAATCAAGTGTATCTGCAAATAATCTTCCATCCATTGTCTTCAATTTTTTAAAAAAATTTTTAATGTTTATTTATTTATTTTTATTAAATACAATTTATTGTGAAATTAGTTTCCATACAACACCCAGTGCTCATCCCAGTAGGTGCCCTCCTCAATGCCCATAATGTTTATTTATTTTTGAGAGAGAGACTGAGTGTGAGCAGGGGAGGGGCAGAGAGAGGGTGACACAGAATCCAAAGCAGGCTCCAGGCTCTAAGCTGTCAGCACAGAGCCCTATGCGGGCTTGAACTACAGACTGTGAGATCATGACCTGAGACGAAGTCGGAGGCTTGACCGACTGTGCCACCCAGGCATGCCTCATTATCTTCAATTCTGATCACCAGATTTAATACCTGCAGTTGAAGATGATGCGCGACCACAGAGAAGAGGAAGACCTCACTGAGCACCAAGGGGCCCTGGTCATTCTCTGACATACATCATTGTTCAAAAGCACTCTGTAATATTTTTATTTGTCATGGCTGACAGCCACTCATGAGAGAAACAAGAATGAAAGGGACAGTGAAAATCACAAAAGCCAGAGAAAATCGTACCTTTTGTTCACATTGACTTTGAGTCCCAGGTCCTGGTTACCAGAGCAGGGAAATCACTGCTACAAAAATAAAATGCATTGGGGTGCCTGGGTGGCTCAGTCAGTTGAGTGTCCGACTTCAGTTCAGGTCATGATCTCATGGTTAGTGAGTTTGAGCCCCGTGTCAGGCTCTGCGCTGACCGCTCAGAGCCTGGAGCCTGCTTCAGATTCTGTGTCTTCCTCTCTCTCTGCTCCTCCCCTGCTCACATGCTGTCTTTCTCTCTAAAAAATAAATAAAGATTAAAAAAATAAAATGCATTTGTCTTGGAAAGGTGAGTCATCATGAATGTTAAGGCATTATCTAATTAAAGTGTTCCACAAACTTCCTAAGCCCATTGCCCAATGGAAGTCGAGCAGTTGCTTCTTGGTATTCATACCTCGTATCTTGGCACGGAGGGAGGTTCTCAACTTTGGCAGCATTTTAGAATCACCTGCAGGCACTGTTAAAAGTCTGTTGCCCTGGGCCCAACCCAGACCGATTAATCAGAATCTCTGGGGTGGGTCTACAGGTGATTTCAACCTTCAGCCAAGGCTGAGAATCACTGGCACAAAGATTCTCAATTTTAATGTGAATAACCTTGGTGGAAGGCCTCCCCCTCCTCCAAAAGAAATTTGGTTTAATAGGTTTGGTATTTTCCCAGGATCTGTACTTTTTACATGCATTTCAGTGATGCTAATGCATTATGTCTCTGGTGTACACTTTGAAAAATACTATTAAAGTGGCCTAAATTCCTGATTTTTTCATCCTAATCACTGATCTCTTCTGCTTCCTGATAAATTTGGTTGCCTGGGCTTTGTTAATATGGCTGTTTACCCCAAGCTAATCATTTTCATTGCTTTGCCCCCTGGAATATGCCCAAGATCTTCACATATTACTTGTGATGAGAGGCTCCAAAAATTGGCCATTAATCCAACAAAGGCCCGACCAAGACTGAACAGACTGGAAAGATTCCATCATGGTTTCTCCATGCCAGGTGTTTGATAAAAACTCCTGGAGTTGTACTTTAAAAAATAATAATACAATATTCAACACTATCATCAACATCAAGATGTAACGTTAGGGTTGTTCTGCTAGATCACTATGAACCTGAGAATACTTTTAAGTAAGCTTATTTTATTTTATTATTATTTTTTAATGTTTATTTTCGAGAGAGAGAGACACACACACAGAGTGTGAGCAAGGGAGGGGCAGAGAGAGAGGGAGACATAGAATCCGAAGCAGGCCCCAGGCCGTTAGCTGTCAGCACAGAGCCCGACACAGGGCTTGAACTCACAAACTGTGAGATCATGACCTGAGCCGAAGTCAGATGCTCAACCGACTGAGCCACCCGGGTGCCCCAGTAAGTTTATTTTTAAAGTGTGCATTTATATTTTACCTTTAGAAGTTTTGTCCTTGTTAAATCTTACCATGATTATTTTTGGCTGCTGCTCAGCTAATCACCTTAATATCACTGGCAAATGATGGGCACTTGTCTGTTCTATTATTCTCGATGCAGAGAGAAATATGAAATATTCTGATGCTCAGGAAAGATTTCGTACATTTGTACTTTGTTTCCCCAGGCTCACCTTGAACTCTGTATGCCTGTTTGAGTCATCATAGCCCAGCATGGGGTGGTCAGAGTCCACACTGTGGAGTGGAAAGGGCATGAATGGTCTTTGAGATGAAATAAACCTAGTTCAGACTCCCAACCCTACTTCTTACTAGCTGTGGGACCTTCAGCAATACCCTGATTTTAGAGAGCCTCTTTTTCTTTTTCTTCTGGAAACATGCAGCTACAATACCTCCCTTCAAAGGGGTATTTTGGCAACGATTAAAATGAAACACACAAATGTTTAGCACGTTGGATGACAGTAAGGTGCTTGAGATATAGGGCTTTTTTTTTCTTTCATGTAATATAGATAACATGAACAGCTAAGAGCAAAAATATGGGTGTTCTTCTAACTTAATCCGTTCAAATAAATTATGGAAAAGAGAAAATAATTCAGATATGTTGGACTAACTGAAGGTCACTTAACCAAGGGTGACTGGGGTAACTGTAGCATCAGGCCAGGTGGGGCATGGAGCATTCTGGGTGTTGGGTGGGAGCCAGGCCAGGAGCCCTAAGGCCACTGCCAAGAATGAGGCCCGGGGTGAAGCCAAGGAGACGAACCTGAGCCAAAGAGAAGCAAGGGCTGGTACTTGAAGGCAGCAGGGGGTCAACACTGAGCAATAGCCAGCCCTCAAAAGAACCTGGAAAAAGCCTAGAGGAGGTAAAGGGTCGGCCTCAAGGAAAAGATCTGGAACCCAAGAGTCTTCCTCAGGGAAGATGGTGGAGCCTGGCAGGGAGGGCCTCCAGAGCAGCAAGGCGACAGGCTGGGATCACCCAGGAGATAGGTTACCATCTTCTGAGGCTCTCTTGTTTTTCTATATTAGCCTGGCTACACTTTTCTGTCCTTGTCAGAGTCTTTCCTTCTGTTAGGCTTTCTTTGATGGATATAAATGTATTCTTCTATAATTAGGCAGTATACTAAGAAGAGCAGGCTAGATCATGTACCTCCAAAATCTCAGTGACTTAACACAATAAAAGTTCACGTTAGGCTCCTATCACAGCCCGAGCTAAGTCTTTGAGGGTCGGGAGAGAGGGGACTCAGGTTCCTTTATCTGGTGGTGCTGCCATTCTCCGTCAGGGATTCTTAACGTTGGTTTATAATATCCTTTTTCACATTTTTAGCACCAGCTTGTTAAGGAAGTGTGAGCTACCTCCTGCTCCCCTACCAGCTGCCTCCTTAGCCTTCCCATCAATATGCTCATTAACAAATTCAGAAAATGTGGTTTTGACCAAGTAAATTGATAAACAGGTGGCAAACCTGGGGTGACTAGCAAACAAGACTGGGGATGTTTCCTCAGGATTGGTTCTGAGCCCAGTATTCTTATTTCCTTTGGTGGTTTGTATAATAGAGAAGTAGCTCATTATATTTCCAAAATAAATTTTCAGTATGAGAAGAGAGAGGCCCTTAATTTGGAATGGTTTTGATTTAGTTGGAGAAGTTATCAGAGACTGTCCATAGAAATAAGACTCATCCACTGAAATGAGAAAGAGCCTCTTGGAGTCTCAGATTCCCTCAGTGGAGGAAGTGGATCAGACAGACCCCAGGGTTTCTTCCAGTTTTAGTCTTTAGGTAGTATGAAGATGAAGAAAAACTTTAAGAATATGATAGTCAAAGCTGAAAAATACCTAGGGGTTTTTAGTGCTTTATATGTGACTCTCTTATTAAAGTAAAGCAGTTGTAAAGGAAAAAATGTACTAATAAAAATGTAGTGGGTGTGTGGGTTAGCATTCTTGATTGCAAGCAAGAGAAATTCTGACTGATTTAAGCCAAAAAGCAGTTTGTTGAGAGGGTCTTGGGCTAAGTCACAGAATCTCCAAGAAGGCCAAGCTTAAGACCCAGGTGAGATTCAGAGCCTGAATCATGCCAGAGGACACATGATCAGGACATGTCTGCTGTTCTCACTAAATGCTAGAGGTCCCATGGTCCCCCTAGGGCACAGATAAATTGTCAACTCTTCCAGCTTCTTTGCTTCACTCTTTCCAGATTTAAAGTCTCAGGCAGGAGCATCTGATTGGCTAAGACTGGTTTACATATCTGAGCTCTGTCTTTCAGCCATGGTAAAATTAAAGATCAGACCCATCCACTCAGACCTATGTAATGGGGAAAATCCCCCAAACACAGGCAAGGACTCCTTCAGAGTCCCTACAAATTTTCACTACATCTAGCATACTGAGGATCATCTCTATCAGTCCAGAGGCAGGGAAAAAAAGGGTAATTTCTTTCTAGTATATTAGTATTTCTAATATAATTTTTCTAATATTAGTATTTCTAATATAATTTCCTTATATTCTTCTAGAAGTGAGGCGGATTTCTCTCTTTAGTGTTTTACCTCCTCAAAAGGTACAGAACTGAAAAACACAAGATTCTTGATTCATTCAAAATCAACAGTCCATAGGTATAGGGAGACTGGATTAAATTCCTCCATGATAGATATCATGCATATTTCTGTTAGTTTTGGTGGCCAAGCTTTGGAACCTTTTTCCTATGTTGGGATTCTTCATTTTGTGCTTTACTGTGATGTACAGCCTGCTAGCACTTGACAAGCTGAAAATTTGAGATGATTCCCATTTTACTTTCCCTGCTGCCAAGTCTTGGGCATGTGATGCAGGCACCAACCACCCCCAGGTGGTCTGCTCCAGACCTTGAACTGGAAACTGGAGACACAGAGGAGGGGATGGTGAGGAAGTCTCTCTGGTAGTGAGGCAATAGAGGCAGTGGTGCTGGTGACCACTGCGGGTGCTGAGGGCCAGTGGCGTTAGCCCTACAGGTGTCCAGGGTTGGGTGCTGGTCAAGAAGTACCTCTCAAGACCAGTTCCGCAGGGTGATTCGGGGTGGTTTTCCTGGCCTCATAACCAAGATCCTGGATGTCCAGTCGTCTTGGTGACTTTGTGATACCCAATATTTTCTTTAGTAAGTAGTCTTTTTCTCTGTAATGAACTAGTATAGGAGCCCCTGGGTGGTTCAGTTGGTTAAGCCTCTGACTCTTGATTTCGGCGCAGGTCATGATCTCATAGTTCGTGAGTCTGAGCCCTGGGTCAGGCTCTGTGCTGACAGTATGTGGAGCCTGCTTAGGATTCTCTCTCTTTCTCTCTCTCTGTCCCTCCCCCCCCTCCACACTCTCTCTCAAAATAAATAAACTTAAAAAAAAGTTGAAATGAAGTAGTATAGATTTCCATTGCTGGCAGCTAAGAACTCTGTTACATATTGGCACTTTAATATCCTCTTATGGTGCCCAACCTAGTGCCTGATATACAGTATAAGAACTGTAACTATTTGTTATGTAGGTTGACAAGAAGGAGGAAAGGAAGTAGAGAAATAAAGATGGAAGGAGGGAGGAAAGGAAAGAAAGGGAAAGGAAGGGAAGGAGGGAGAAAAAAAAGAATAAGGTATATAGTTTGGAAGCTAATTCTTTTATTGTTTATAACTTTCAGAGGTTGGGTTGGGGGGAGGTGGTCACACGAAATGAAGAACAGAGGGTACCTGGAGAAAGTATACAGGGAGGTCACAAGGACAGGGGAAAATAGAGATTTATTTTGAGAGGGTCAAAACAATGAGTGTGATTTGGCCTTAAAAAGGTTCAGGGATAGGGGCGCCTGGGTGGCTCAGTTGGTTGAGCGTCTAGCTTCGGCTCGGGTCATGATCTCATGGTTTGTGAGTTCAAGCCCAGCGTCAGGCTCTGTGCTGACAGCTCAGAGCCTGGAGCCTGCTTTGGATTCTGTCTCCTTCTCTCTCTGCCCCTCCCCCACTTGTGCTCTGTCTCTGTCTCTCAAAAATAGATAAATGAAAAAAAAATTTTTAAAGGTTCAGGGACAGAGAACACATGTATTTATTGTTATATAGGTTCTGCGGCTTTCATCAGAGACCCAAACTAACTGTGACATAAACAAGGTAGAAATTTGTTTCTCATGTTACAGTCAAGAAGTAGATGGTGTGGAGGTTTTGCTCCATGAAGTCATTCAGGGATCTGAGTTTCTTCCATGTTATTGTTCCGTGATACTTAGGATATTGCCCTTGCCGACATGGTCCATAGGGCACACCGTCACGTCCACGCCCACAGTGCAAGCAAAAGGAGGAGGAATGACAGGTGTGCCCCTTCCATTACAACACATTCCGGAGCTGAATCTATCATTTCCCTTCACATGCAGTTGGTCTGCTCGTGACCACACTGGACCGTAAGGGAAGATGAACAATGCAGTCTTTATGTTGAACGTTCATTTGAACCTCTACCAGTCAAGGGTTCTATCACTACAGAGAAAGAGGAGAAAAGATAACTAGAGAACAACCAATGTGGAAGCAATCTCTGCTAGGACAGAGAATTAGCAGGTTGAAACTTTAACACATGGGATTAGATGAGAATACAGAAGAATTTTCGAGGGTTGCTGAGCACAGTTACTTTAGAATGTGAGAAATGCTTCCAGATGTCGGACGGTTGTGATTTGTAATGAAATAGGTTGAGGAAAGGGACGGCTCATGCTCAGCCTCAGCCTAATGTCTATATTCAGAAATGACAAAGGGTACAAAACAGCACTGAATGAAAGTTTAAAGGTCTTTCTCAGGGCAGATTGCTACAGCTAGAGTTGGATGCTTGGCGGAAGGCAGCGTGCCTGTCCAAATGCTCCTCTGGGCCATTGTAGAAAATGCAGTGGCCCCTAAGGAGGTCAGAGAGGCATCCGCCCTGGAGGAGACAGAGAAAATACCAAGAGAAATTTACAGATGACAAATACAAGGGCAAATTGGGTGCAAGTTCAAAGCTGTGGAAATACCGTGGAGAGAGAGAGGGCACATGAACATCTGTGTTCTCTTGCAACACATTGCTCGGGGCCAAGAGTAACAGGGCTCTAAGCCACTGGTGGCAGGGATGAAGGGCAGCGTCCAGGGAATGGCAGCTGGCTCTGACCCTTCCAGGGCCCCTGCCACCCAGGCGGAAGGCTTCCACTGTCTCTTCTGAAGCACGCTTTCTGAAGCAGTCTTTAAGTAACTGATTTTTCTAGGAGAGCAGTAATGCTTGGCCTGTCTCCACTACTGTAAATGCCTCAAAAGCTTTTTATAGGCATTGCCTTTGAAAGCTTTGAAAAGCTCAATGAAAGCTTTGAGATACATGCAGCCATCTTTCCTGCCTGCACTGAGGGGGCCCACCTGAGCCAGGAGTCAGTACGGCCAACCCACAGAAGAAAGAACTGAGAGATCCCAGGCTGGGGAGGAGAAACAAAGATAAAGGCTTGGAACGAGGAGTCGTGGGGGCTGGCCACCCCTGACCTTCCCAGGCAAGGGAGCCCAAACAGTCTCTGTTGTTGCTCCAGGTAGTTTGAACGGAGTTGTCATTGTAGCTAAAAGACTCTGGGCTAAGATGCTCTTTACAGGGAGTTTGTCCTTCTTCGATTCCTTCCCTGACATTGACCCCTTTCTTTCTAGACCCCCTGAGGGAGTTGGCATTGCAGGACCTACCTCTCTCCTTTTCCTGGTTCAGGAGTTTTCCACCTCTCGCTAATTTTCCTAGTTTCCTTTGCGGGGATCTCCAACTGCAAGCTGGAATTCTTATTTCTTCATTTCTTCCTGAGTCCTTACTGCCTAGCCTCACCTTTTTTGCTTTCTTGCTTTCTTGCTTTCTTGCTTTCTTGCTTTCTTGCTTTCTTTCTTTCTTTCATTTCTTTCTTTCATCACCTCAGATGGCTTCTCTGTTTTCGTTTGAGGAGGTGTATCAGGCTCAGTTTTCTCTCTTTTGCTTTCGTTCTGTGTCTTTGCAGCTGGTAACCCTATGTCTTTCTTCTCTTCTGATCTTCATCTTGGGACATTTGTATAAATATGTCCCTTTTTGACACAGATATCACACACCGGCCGCTTGCCAACCTGTTTTTGTTTTGTTACTATATTAGACACTGCTCTGTTATGTTTCATACCTAAAGTGCTTCCAGACTACACATTTCACTCTGATGTTTTTGTTTTTTTTAAGTTTTGTTTATTTTGAGAGAAAGAGAGAGAGCATGAGCAGGGGAGGGGCAGAGAGAGAGGGAGATAGGAAATGCTAAGCAGGCTCTGTGCTGTCAGTGTGGAGCCTGATGCAGGGCTTGAACTCACAAACTGTGAGATCATTACCTGAGCCGAAATCAAGAGTTGGACGCTTAACTGAATGAGCCAGCAGGCACTCCACTCTGATGGTTTATTTATGCCTTATCTCTGGCTGCTCCTCATACCAAGTGAAATGATTAGTCCTAAATGAACATCACTGGCAAGTTTCATTCTCCTCATGCCAGCAGTTCTGTTTATTACTTATCCCTTAAAAAAATTTGTTTTATGTTTATTTATTTTTGACAGAGAGAAAGAGAGAGAGAGAAAGAGACACAGCATGAATGAGGGAGGGGCAGAGAGAGAGGGAGACACAGAATCTGAAGCAGGCTCCAGGCTCCGAGCTGTCAGCACAAAGCCCAACGTGGGGCTCAAATCCACAAACCGTGAGATCACGACCTGAGGTGAGTCGGACGTTCAGCCGACTGAACCACCCAGGCACCCCTGTTTCTCACTTATTCCTTTCATTAAGCCTCAAACCAGCGCCTTTCTCCAGGGCTGTTAAACCTTTGTAGTTATTTAAAGGCAAATCACATAGCACTTGCTTAGATTATAAGTCCAATTGATAAATGTTGAAGGAATGAAGAATGTGACATACACCACAGTTAAATAAGTGTTGGTAAGAACAATCGATGGATGCTGAAATCAGTGGGCAAAGTATAAGGAGAAACAGGATATTTGTGTAGTCTCAAAGCATCTCCCCACAAGAAACATATTGATTGTGAGGGGGAAAATAATAAATTTACATTAGAGAAACCTAGAAGACATCACCTTAACCAAGGTGATGCACGAGACATGTAAACAATATTCCTTCTAAGGCATTCTCGCCAAAAAATGTATAACCTCAGTGTAATCATGAGATATCAGAAAAATCCAAATCAAGGAACATTATGTAGAATAACTAACCAGTATTCCTGGAATCACATTCCCAAATAAATGATTTACTCACAAGGTAAAAGCGTCAAGGTCATGATAAGGAAAGACTGAGGAAATGTTACAGATTGGAGGAGACTAGGGACACTGGACAACTGAATGCGCTTGACCCTGGATTGGATCCTGAACAAAAAAAGGACAGCAGCAGGCAACTGGTGAAATTTGAGTAACACCTGCAGATTAAGTAATGTTATTATTGATGTTAGTTTTCTTTTTTCTAACTGTGGTTTTTAAAAAGTTGAGATATAATTGACGTATTATATTAGTTTCAGGCATATAACATAATCATTTGATATCTGTGTACGTCCCCAAATGATCACCACAATAAATCTTGTGAACATCCATCACAACACATAGTTGTAAAATTTTCTTCTTGTGATAAGAACTTTTAAGATCTATTCTCTTAGCAACTTTCAAATATGTAATGCAGTATTGTTAACTATAGTCACTATGTTAATTTTCTAATTTAGACAATTACTGATTCACTGTCTGGGTTATAGTCCAGGCATCAGGATTTTTAAAAAGCAGCTCCAGAGGCACCTGGGTGGCTCAGTTGGTTAAGCATCCAACTTTGGCTCAGGTCATGATCTCATGGTTTGTGGGTTTGAGCCCCACATTGGGCTCTGTGCTGACAGCTCAGAGCCTGGAGCCTGCCTCAAATCCTTTGTCTCCCTCCACCCCTCCCCCACTCATGCTCTGTCTCTGTCTCTCTCTCAAAAATAAATAAACGTTAAAAAAAATTTTTTTTAAAAAGCAGCTCCAATGGGGCACCTGGGTGGCTTGTTCCGCTAGGTGTCTGACTTCACCTTGAGTCATGGTGTCATTTTGTGTGGGTTCAAGCCCCACATTGGGCTCTCTGCTATCAGCTCAGAGCCCGCTTTGGATTCTCTGTCTCTCTCTGTCTCCTCTCTCTGCCCCTCCTGCACATGCACTCTCTCTCTCAAAAAAAAATTTTTTTTAAAAGCAGCTCCAGTGTTTCTAATGTGCAAAATTTGAAAACCACTGATCTAACTATATGGTAAAGGAGGGAAGTCTTAAATATTAGTAATGGCTTGGGGACCAGCTGCAGCTATTCCACTCTCCTTTGTGTAGTAAGTCCTTGCAAAGATTGCAGCCAGCCATGACCTTGACTAGGACTCTTGAAGGACTGGACTTCTGAGAGGTGGGACACCTGCAGATCAGAGAGGATCCAGGTGGGGACTGTGCCCCACATCCACATCTCCTGGCCCCATGTCCTACTCCAGGCACTGCTGCGCTGACTGGTTTCCTGTGGGCTTTGATGGGCCTTGTGCAGATCACTTGAGCCTATGCAGTGAACCTCTCACTTTTGGTCTGGGGTGTTGCTGATGCCTAGGTAAGAGACACCTGTAGGAAACCACCCCGTGCTTATCCATGCACAGCCCAGAAGCGTGGGTGAGTTAATGACAGTTCCTTATGTTATCTTGTCGGGAGACAGTTTAGGGGTGTCTTTCATCGGCTCCTCAGGGTGTCCTGGCATTATGGAGCACCAGTTTTGCCCTTAGCAAGGGCTGGCCCAGTCTCACTTCCTTACATTGTTTCTCCCTCCCTCCCTGTTTCCTTCACCTGTCCTGCCCTAGTGCTCCAGGAATCACATTCTCAAATAAACAACTTACAAATCCCAAAGGCTCTATTTTGCAGAGAACCGAGGCTAAGATAATCTTTGGTGAAAACAATAAAATGATTGAAAGTTGAGACCGTCATGGAAAAATCCAGGAGGTCTGGTCTGGGGATGAGGTTCTCTTCTGTTCTGTGCTCTATGGCCCTCTTTCCTCCTCTTTTTTTTTTTATGGAAGCCCAGACAGCTAGTCCAGCATCAGCTTTCTTTCTTTTTTGACTAGTCCTTGCTAACTCTACAACTTCCCTCGGCCACCTCTCTCCTCATGTTTCCATTTGTGGCTCATAGCTCTCCCTCACAAGCCCCTTGGCGGAAGCCAGAAGAAAACTAAGCTGCTTACACCACTGCTCTGCTCTGCTTAAACAAATCCGCCCCTTCTCAGGCTGCTGCTGCTGCTGTTGCCCTTGGAACCAACTCTTCTTTCCTCCTCCAGCATGTTCGCCCAGGTTCTGCTTCACCTTCTGGCCAGTCCACCTGCCTCCTGAGTTCCCCATCTGCACATTGGTGGCACCTGCCTTTCTTCCTGTGCCTCATCACCGCCACTTGATTGGGGTCTTTCCCACTCTCATCAGGGTCCTTTGACTTGGACAACAACACTGTGAGGCAAGTAGGGGAAGAATCAGTGATGAAGTAGTCCCTAAGGGCTGTTTGCCTTCTTGAAGACTATAATCCCTTATTTATTCATTTGGTAGTTATTGACTGCCCAATATGCGAGACACTTCATTCTAGGTGTTGGGTATATTGCCATGAATAAGACCAACAAAAAAGCCCCCGCCTACATACAGCTTACATCCCAGTAACTGGCAAATTAGTGATAGATAGTGATCTAAAGGGGCATCTGGTAGCTTAGTCGGTTAAGCATCTGACTCTTGATTTCAGCTCAGGTCGTGATCTGTCAGTTAGTGGGTTCGAGCCCTGTGTCAGGCTCTGTGCACAGAGCACAGAACCTGCTTAGGATTCTTTCTGCCCCTCTCTCTCTTTGCCTGTCCCCCATTCATACTCTCTCTCTCTCTCGCTCTCTCTCAAAACTAAATAAACATTAAAAAAAGGAAGTGTGACCTAAATGCTGTACCTCTCTTTCTTTCTAAAATAGTTCTTTTCTCACTGTATTCTTCTTTTCACTCCACCTGTTTCCTGAACGGTGGGCATATAGCATTCATTCTTACACCTCATGGGGCAGCTTTCTTATTTGTCTCTGGGTTAAGATTAAAGTCCATCTCTGACTCACTGTCCCTCCCCCCGCGCCACCACCCAGGGCTCCTCTCCTTCTCTGTTGAGGGAACACTTGGCTACCTGAGTGGTCTTCAGTTGTAAATACTCAAGAATTTTGGACCTAGCTTTCCGTGTCTTAGCTGGGATCCCACCACCTGGAGGGCAGGAAAGCCAGGTTCTCCACCAGACTTTCACTCTCAGCTACAGCTCTTTTCCATTGATCATTCTCTTTGTGGTTTTGCAAAAGAGTGCCCCATTCTCAGATCTGTAACTTAATGTTTATTATAACAGCAGCAACAGAAACTCTTCCTTATGTAACAGCTGTTACATAATAAACCATCTTTATTATTAGTTGAGGTTAGTGAATGGGACCACCAATCTCTGTGGAGTCTGCACAGGAGCAGTTCAGCATTGTAGATGCACAAGCTGATTCAGAAAGAGGCCACGTGATGTGCAGACTTTCTTATTTCCCCTCATTCCCCTCAGATACCCGAGTATGACTGAGTGCTTTTACAGTTTGGGGGCGCACTCTCTTTGGGAATTTGCCATTGTTGTTTTTGAAGATAAAGGAATTTGTGCTGTCGTTGCCAGCTCGCTCTGAAGGCACACAAGCAAGTTGTGTCTTTCCACGGTGTTGGCTCCATTCAATCCTAAAGCAAGGCTAACATAATTGTAAAGCAGATTCAGGATTCCAAACTCAGTGACATTTCATGACACATGTAACTTGGCTTCATGCAGGTCATACAAAGCAAAACACAATACGAACTCACAACACAAGCAAGATACAATAAAGAGTAGTTAACAAACTGCACATGAGGTCAGTCCGTGAGCACTCAGATGAGATGAGGCATCATTCTGGTCCAAGCCAGCTCTCAGCACATGCTGCTTATTATGGAGAATCTCTCCTGTGGTTAGAGATCAATCTGGTGGCAGTCACGTTTTTGATATGTTGAGGCATGAAAGGGTCAACATCTGGACAGTCTGAGAGTTTGCTGCAAAAATCCCGCCTTTTTAAAGAAGTTTAATTAGTCTCGGGCCTTTGCCGACATCCTCTGGTTTTGGTTATCATTTCTGGGTATCATCAGCCTGTGCTGGTTTTGGCAATATCTAGTCTCAGCTGCAACACCCCTGGCTGCTCATGTCAATGCTTGACATGAGTCTCTGCTTGACATGAGTGACTCCATCTTGCTCTCTATAACAATAGAAAACTAACTTTTCTGTTTTCAAGCACAAGTTTGGGAAAAGACATCTCCATTTCTTGATGGATTTGAAAGAGGGAGAACTGTTTACTCACCAGCTGACCTATCTTTACAAGATCTCCCTACAAGCCTCTCCTTCCCTCTCTCCATGGGTCACATTTTCTGACTTCCAAGATGATGAGAGGGGTATAAGATTACCTCCATTTGGGAGATTTATTCCTGGAAATTTTACCTTTAGAGATCAAATATTTTGGATTAAGTGTTACCTTTCTTAACATCTACAATGTAAATAATTTCTGGAAGGAGGAGTAGGGAAGGAAAAATAATTGTCCCTCTACTTTTCTAGGTTCTTGTGTGAAAAACAAATTTAATCAAGTACATATGTGGTGAGAGCCCACTAAAGAAGTAACCAAACCAGAAAGATTTTATGCCTTTTAGACAAACAAATTTGTGAAGAATCGATAAGAGAAAGAGGTTTGGACTACGTGTGGTAAAATGGCAAAGATATAACAAGGTTATTTACACAGTGTTCTTGGCCCTAAATTCCCTATTTCTGGTGATAAGGATGCCTATTAGCCTCCTGGTACAGGGAGGATATTTTCACATGGGAGATTTATCTCCTGCTTTCAGGGACACAGAGAGGGTCAGAGTGTCCTTATACCCGCTATTTCTCAAATACCTTTAATTCAAAATAATCAGTAGCCAAAGTGGCATATTTGGGGGTAACATATGCTGAGCCCTTACAGAGGTAACCTATTACTTTCTTTATACATTAGGGAGTTTATCACATCAATCTCCTCTACTTGAAAGAACTGGGTAGAATGAGCTCTGAATATCTTTTGGAGAGGGAAGCAGAAAGCCTTGAAAGATATGCAAGGCAGGTGTTGAAAGGGGACATGAGAGTCCCCAACACCAATAAAGGGCTGGGTGGCCCTTTGTGATTACCAGGATGTCATTAAGGGTGAGGCTAGGAGAAGAGATAGAGGCTCCTGAGGGTTCTTCACTGTTCAAAAGAAATTGACGATTCTACTTCCTCTGGAGACTTCTGGTAATAGTGCTGCTTCTGGAAACAAGCCCCTATTGACCCACTTCCCCAGGGTAAGCAGTGTCTCTCAGCCTTTTTCCCCACTCTGAGTTAGGCCAGACCACAGAAACTCATCTGCGTTTACAGATAGGCAGGAATGACAATTTGTTATAGGTATGACCGATTTTACTTTGGTTTTCTTCAAAAGCAATGAAAAAGAGCCACCACAAAGGATATAAACAAGGTTAAGTTTGCTGGAGTGTGGAATGGCTCCCCATTGTCTCTCTTTATCTTTTTTTTTTTAATTTTTTTTTATTTATTTTTGGGACAGAGAGAGACAGAGCATGAACGGGGGAGGGGCAGAGAGAGAGGGAGACACAGAATCGGAAACAGGCTCCAGGCTCCGAGCCATGAGATCGTGACCTGGCTGAAGTCGGACGCTTAACCAACTGCGCCACCCAGGCGCCCCAGTCTCTCTTTATCTTATAGAGACTTTTCTAGAGTTTGATGATCTTGCCAGCCTGCAAAGATGCTTTTTATGCTCCAAATAAGAAAAAAATTTACACTAGCACATGAGGCGATGATTTTACTGCACAGGAAGCTACATCTCTCAGACCTTCTGTCTGAGTTTACAGCCTTGAAATTCTTGTTGCATCAGCCCTGGGACAAATTTCCCCTTATCTGTGCTTATGCTTCTGGGCTGAGTTTTCCATTTATATCTACTAGAGATGATGGCAACTACGTATGCTCCATATTCCAGGGGTGGGACACACTTCTGTGAATAACAGTACCTCATACCAGTGGGAACTTAGCTGGTCAGAGAAGAGAAGAGTAGCTATTGGCCTTTCTGGAGCAGGGAAGCTTCTAATATATCCTACGAGAGAGAGAGAGAGAGAGAGAGAGAGAGAGAGAGAGAGAGGGCTCCAGGCAGTGTTTCCTTTAAAATGTATACTTTTGGGGCACCTGGGTGGCTCATTTGGTTAAGTGTCCAACTATAGCTCAGGTCATGATCTCGTCATTCCCGAGTTTGAGTCCCACGTTGGGGCTCTGTGCTGACAGCTTAGAGCCTGGAGCCTGTTTGATTCTGTGTCTCCCTCTCTCTGCCCTTCCCCCACTTGCAGTCTGTCTCTCTCTGTCTCTCTCTCAAAAATAAATAAATGTTAAAAAATTTTTTTAATATATAATTCTAGTGTTAATGGAAAATGGCAAACAAACTTACAATATAAGTTTTGCTTTATAAAGTTTAAACTAGTTTCCAGCTGCTATGATGCATATTGAAGGTGGTAGTTGGGATATCTGTAATGTATTCTCTTTAACGTCATGTACTCTGATTTCAAATGCTTGAATTTGCAACGCTTAAGGACTTTAGACTGCTTTTAAAATTGTAATTTTTATAATTTTTGTTTTTCTTGATGAACTTTTAAAAATACTTTTGGCAATCTAAGAAATTACCTTCTATACTTGGAGGGTAAGGATGTGATGACAGTTGTTCTTCTTTATAAACTCCTATCTTTTTGGAACAGGTTGTGATTGTGGGAGGATTATTCTGATACTATTGCTTTGGCTGTGCAGTATTTTGCAACTTAAAAGTGAAAGTTTTCTCTGTTATCACTGAACATGCATCTTTGCTAAGCATACAATGGTAGCTCTCTAGATACAAATGAGTTCTTTAAAATCTGTTATTTCAGTTCAGTGGCTCTCAAATTTTAGCATGTATTAACATCACCTGGGAAGATTTCTGAAATGCACATATTTGGGTGTTACTCACAAAGCTTATAATTGAGTAGTGTGGGTTGGGGTCCAAGGATCTGCATCTATATTATGTTTTTTTAAATTTTAATTCCAGTATAATTAACATACAGTGTTATAGGAGTTTCAGGTGTACAATATAGTGATTCAAAAATTCTATGCGTTACTTAGTGCTCACCAGGATAAATGTATTTTTTAATCCCTGCCACCTATTTCACCCATTTTCCCCACCCCACGTTTGTTCTCTATATTTAAGAGTCTGTTTTTTTGGCTTGTCTCTTTTTTTTCTTTGTTTGGTGTTTTGTTTCTTAAATTCCACATATAAGTGAAATCATATGGTATTTGTCTTTCTCCAACTGACTTATTTCGCTTATACCCTTTAGATCCACCCATGTTGTTGCAAATGGCAAGATTTCATTCATTTTTAAGGCAGAGTAATATTCCTGTGTGTGTGTGTGTGTGTGTGTGTGTGTATGTGTGTGTGTATGTATAAATCATCTCTTTATCCATTCATCTATCAATGTTCAGACACTTTGGCTGTTTCCATATCTTGGCTATTATAAATACTGCTGCAATAAATGGGTACATGTATCCCTTTGAATTAGTGTTTTCATATTTTTTGGTAAATACCCAGTAGTGGAATTACTGGATCATATGGTAATTCTATTTTTAAATTTTTGAAGAACCTCCATACTGTTTTCCACTGTGGCTGCCCCAGTTTGCATCCCCACCAACAGTACACAACAGTTCCTTTTTCTCTACATCCTCACTAACACTTGTTGTTTCTTATGTTTTTGCTTTTAACCATTCTGCCAGGGATGAGGTGATATCTCATTGTGGTTTTGATTTCCATTGTCCTGATGACGAGTGATGTTGAGTATCTTTTCATGTGTCTGTTGGCCATCTGTATGTCTTCTTTGGAGAAATGTCTGTTCATATCTTCTGCCCATTTTTTAAGTGGATTATTTGTTTTTTGGGTGTTGAGTTGTATAAGATTTTTATATATTTTGGATACTAACCCTTTATTGGATATGTCATTTGCAAATATCTTCTCTCATTCAGTAGGTTGTATTTTAATTTTGCTGATTGTTTCCTTTGCTGTGCAGAAACTTTTTATTTTGATGTAGTTGCAATAGTTTATTTTTGCTTTTGTTTCCCTTACCTTAGGAGACATATCTAGACAAATGTTTCTATGGCCAATGTCAGAGAAATTACTGCCTGTGCTCTCTTCTAGGATTTTCACAGTTTCATGTCTCACATTTAGGTCCTTAATCCATTTTGTTTTGTTTTTGTGTATGGTGTAAGTAAGCAGTCCAGTTTCATTCTTTTGTATGTAGCTGTTCAGCTTTCCCAAAACCATTTATTGAAGAGACTGTCTTTTTCCCGTTGCACATTCTCACCTCTTTTGTCAAAGATTAATTGACCGTAGAATTGTGGGTTTATTTCTGGGCTCTCTATTCTGTTCTATTGCTCTTTGTATCTATTTTTGTACTAGTACCATACAGTTTTGATTACTACAGCTTTGTAGTATACCTTGAAATCAGGGATTATGATACCTCCAACTTTGTTCTTCTTTTTCAAGATTGCTTTGGCTATTCAGGATCTTTTTTGTTTTTATATAAAATTTAGGATTGTTTTTTTCTCGTTCTGTTAAAAATGCTATTGGTAGGGGCGACTGGGTGGCGCAGTCAGTTAAGCGTCCGACTTCAGCCAGGTCACGATCTCGCGGTCCGTGAGTTCGAGCCCCGCGTCGGGCTCTGGGCTGATGGCTCAGAGCCTGGAGCCTGTTTCCGATTCTGTGTCTCCCTCTCTCTGCCCCTCCCCCGTTCATGCTCTGTCTCTCTCTGTCCCAAAAATAAATAAACGTTGGGAAAAAAAAATAAATAAAAATGCTATTGGTATTTTGGTGGTTTGTTTTAACATTTTTAAAAGTTTATTTATGTATTTTGAGATGGGGGAGCAGAGACAGCGAGGGAGGGAGAGAATCCCAAGCAGGATCCATGCTGCCAGTACAGAGCCCAATGTGGGACTCAATCTCACCAGTTGTGAGATCATGACCCAAGATGAGGTCAAGAGGGGGATACTTACCTGCCTGAGCCATGCAGAGGCCCAAGGCATTGGTATTTTGATAGGGATTGTATTGAATCTGAAGATTGCTTTAGGTAGTATGGGCATTTTGACAACATTTGTTCTTCTGATCCATGAGCATGGAATACCTTTCCTTTTGTATCATCTTCAATTTCTTTCATCAGTGTTGTTTTAGTTTTCAGAGCATAGGTCTTTCCCCTCGAGGATCTGCATTGTAAAGCTGTGGACTGAGACCCACACTCTGAGGGTAAATCATTGCAGTAGAGCAGGTCTCTCAACCTCAGCACTATTGCTGTTTGGCTGGATGAGTATTTGTTGTGTGCTGTTTTCTGTGTTGTGGGATGTTTAACAGCATCCCTAGCCTCTACTCATGAGATGACAGTAGCATCCCCACTCTCTTCTTGGTTATGACAACCAAAAATGTCTCCAGACATTGCCAAATGTCCCCTGGAGTTGTGAATTTGTGAACCAATACCTTTGGAATTTTATTATTCATAATTCAAACAGCCTAGCTACCCATTCTTATAAATGACAGATTTGTTTATGGAACTCTAGTCCCAAACTTAGTTTTCTAGTCCCAAACTTAGGATTCTGTGTGATAAAATAAGTCTTTTGTCATGTAGGGCTCAAACTAAGGAGCCATGACCATTTCTAGTTCCCAGACATCTTCATTTGACTAGGAAAGATTTTTTTTTTAATTATTAAAATTAGTTGCTAGCACATGCAATTTGGGATATACTCATTTCTAACTGTGCTTGAAAATTCAGAAGATTTGACCCCATTAGCCCTTATTAATATGAAGTTAGGACCAGCTGTATTAGGGGGACAGCTGCAACAGAGACCCAGATGTGCTCTCTAGCCGCCTGAGTCTGCAGTTGGCCGATCTCACTTACCCACAGATCTTGTCTGGCTCCTACACACATTGGATTTGCAATTCTTGATTTAATGCTCCACAACCACTAGATAAAAATGGAATATTCCATATGGAATATTTCTGTTAGAGTTGGCAACTTTGATGCCAACTCTTGAATATATTTAAAGATTAAGTGGATTGTAAGGCAATGGACCAAACGTTTTAATCTCCTGTGATTAATGTCTTCATAATTTTGTGATAGATTTACGTGGAGTTTCAGGTATTTGCCCTTTCAAAAGGAGAAAATTTCTAAAATGTGGATCCTACGTACTCAAGATGCATCACCAGTTTATCACATTCGACCAATATTTGTTGTTGTTGACTGATGCAATTCTGCATTGTCTGTTCAGAATTCTTGTTTTCTCAAGTGGTGGTTCTTGGGAGGCAAATGAAACATTTCAGGAAACAAAAAAACAAAGGAGAAATGGGTGTGTGATGAACTCCCACCCAAATTACTCTTACCCCATATGAACCTATGTCGTTGTGGGAATACCAATTTCATATGGGGTGGCTAGAAACTGGTTCTATGACTGATCTCAAAAGAAAGGTAGAAGGAAATGCCATGGGGTGGGGCTGGATGCGTGAGCGTACGACTGCACAGTTACCAAAGGCCTTGTGTGTAGAAGGGCCCTGCCCTTCTTTTAATGCTCCACTCTTGCCATCTTGAAAGGTTTTTTGTTTTTTTTTTAGTATAATCCATTATAACTCTTTCAGAGTAGCAAAAACACTGGAAACAGGGCAAATGTCCATCAGCAGCAACTGGTTGAATAAGCCACACAATGGAGGACCCTGAAGCTGCAAAAGGAACAAAGAATAGCTCAACACAGTACTGCAAAGAGATCCCTGGGGTGGGTTGTTCTGTGAATAAAGCCAAGTGGGTGTCCAGGATAGGCAAATGTTTACCAGTTTATTATAAAAGAGTTTAACTGAGGAATAACCAGATGGAAGAGATGCGTAGGGCCAGGTATGTGGGAAGGGGCGGAGCACGCAGCTGCCAGCCATGCTCTCTGGCTGAGCTGCTCTCCCTGAACCCCCATGTGTTCACCAACCTGGAAGCTCTTGATATTCTTAATGACTTTTGACCGAGAGGCCCTGCAATTTCATTTTGCACCAAGCTCTGCAAATTAGGTAGATAAATCTGTATGGAGGAGGAGTTTTTCAGTTGATTTGATTTGATTTGATTTTTGCAGGATGTGGGAATGTTCAAGAACATCAAGTTTAGGAATTTCATTATTGTAGGAGCCCTCAGGTGGCTCAGTTGGTTGAACATCTGACTTCGGCTCAGGTCATGATCTCATGGTTTGTGAATTCGAGCTCCACGCTGGGCTTTGTGCTTGTATTGTGGAGCCTGCTTTGAATTCTCTCCCTTTCTCTCTGCCCCTCCCCTGCTCTTTCTCTCTCTCTCTCAAAAATAAGTAAACATTAAAGAAAAATTTTTAAAGGAATTTCATTGTTGTAAAGAGAAAGCATCCTTTTCTCTTAATGTGATTGGAGTGCATTTATTCAGGAAACTAACATGCTCTTAAAGTCAGCTGTGTGTGGGGAACCACTAGGAGGCAAGGAAACACAGATGACAAGGAAAGCAGTATGGTGATGTGGAGCCTGGTGGAAATGGGTTCTAATGAATTTAGACAAACCATATTATGTCTCCAAACCTTAGTTTCTTAATCTATAAGATGAGGATAATAGTTCCAACCTTGAGAAATTGTAAGGATTAAATGAGATTGTATCTCTTACAGTGATTGGCACTTAGCCCTCAATATATGGCAGTTATGTGAATATGGGTCTTTGCTTTCAGGAAGTCTAGAATCTAAAAGAGGAGATAGACACGTATTGAATCAATTGCAGTAGAACCTGGTGTACTAGTCACCTTGGGCAGCCATGACAAAAGACTGTAAACTGGGTGGCTTAAAGAACACAAATTAGTTTTCTTACAGTTTTGGAAGCTGTAAGTTGAGACCAGTGTACCAATGTGGTTGGGTTCTGGTGAGCACTGGCTTTCTTTTTGCTGTGTGCTCATGTGATAGAGCTCTGGTGTATCTTCCTCTTCTTATAAGGACAACATTTCTGTTGGATCAGTATTGTACCCTTAAAACTTTATTTAATCTTAATCACCCCCTTAAAGATCCTTTCACCAAATACAGTCACATGAATGGCTACAGCCACCCATGTGCATTTGGGGGATGCAATTCAGGCCATAACACCTGGTATAAGTACAACTAGGGCATAACTGAAAGTGATTCTATGGTAGGGGAAGGTCAGAGAAGGCTTCATGGAAGAGGTGATTCCTGAAATGCATCCAAAACATTTAAGTAAAAAAATATGTGTTTGAAATAACAAATCAAAGAGCATAGAGTAGTTTAGAGTAAAACACAATGGTCTCCCCACTTCTCTCCAGCCTCAGGAGTCAGTGCTATGGAATAAGTATTTATGTCCCTCCAAATCCATATGTTGAAACCCTAATCCCAAGTGTGATAGTTTTAGGAGGTGGGGCCTTTAGGGAGATGACTAGGTCATAAGAGTGGGGCTCTCGTGATGAGATTAGTGCTCTTATAAGAAGAGACACAAGAGAACTTTTTCTCTCTTTCTCTCTCTCATCTCCTCTCCCTCTTCCCTTCCTCTCTCTTTCTCTCCCTCTCTACACCAGAAGGATACAACACAAACATGACCCTCTGTAACCCAGGAAGAATACTCTCACTAAATACTGGACCTCCCAATGTCTTAATCTCGTATCTCCCAGCCTCCAGAACTGTGAGGCCACCCCAACGTACAATAGTCTGTCATAGCCATTCACACTGACTAAGACAGTCAACATTGTAAAAATATTTGTTTTAGTTCTCATATTGCAATGACATGCTCCTTCAGTCCTTCCAGTGCTGGATGACTCAACTGTATTTTTCCCCCATTGGTTTCCTTTGTAACTGAAGGTAATTTACCTCTACCTGTGTTTCCTGTGTCATCAACTTTACCATTTATCTATTGCCTCCCTGCTTAATAGAATATATCGGTGCCCCATTCTTTTCTCTGGCTTTCCCCTCTTGCCACGGCCTCCCTTCTGTCAGCTATCCTTTTCCTTGATCACGATTACCAATTTGCATTCTGTTCTGCCATCACAGTCAAGTCTTCCTTAGAAGCCAAAAAAGCAGCTTTTGTGTTAGTCGGCCCATGCAAACGCTGGCCCAGCTTATGTGCCTGAAATACTTTCAGTTTTTTACTGGGCCAAATGATATAAACTCAGGATTGGTAGGAGGATTTCTTTTCCTCAAAGTCAAATGGAATTTCTTTTCTTAAAATTTAAAATTTCTTAAAACCATTATGCATTTGAGTTTGCTATATATTTAGATACCTTTTTCTTATAGAGTTTTATTTTTAAGTTTCTAAATGCCTCCCCCCCCCCCCCCGACTCTCTATTGCTCTCTCCTCTTAAAGCACTTGCTTTGGCTGATCCTTTCTATTATACCATCTACCCCATCATACCATCTGTCTGCAATCCAGGCTGCTGTAACAGCACACTATACACTAGGTGTTCAAACAATACAAATTTAGTTCCCACAGAGCTGGAGGCTAGAAATCCAGGATGAAGGTGCCAAATGGATGGATTCTGGTGAAGACCCTCTCCTGGGTTGCAGAATGCAACTTCTTGTGTCCTCACATGGTGAGGACAGAGAGAGAGGAAGCAAGCTCTCATGACTCTCATAAGGGCACCAACCCTATCCATGAGGGCTTCATCCTCATGACCTTATCTAACCCTGATTACCTCCCAAAGGTTCCAACTCCTAATACCATCACATTGGGGGATTGGATTTCAACATATGAATTTTCGGGGGGATATAAACCACTAGTCCATCCACCATCTTTTTCATCAAGAAGACCTTTTTAACAGAGACCATCCTCTCAAAGATCTGCCTCTGTTCCAGAGAGCTCCATCTTTCTGCTCCTTTAAGAATGGCTTACTTTGAGGTACCTGGGTGGCTCAGTTGGTTGAGTGTCCGACTTCGGCCCAGGTCATGATCTCACGGTTTGTGAGGTTGAGTCCCATGTCAGGCTCTGTGCCGACAGCTCAGAGCCTGGAGCCTGCTTCTGATTCTGTGTCTCCCTCTCTCTCTGCCCCTCCCCCACTTATTCTCTCTCTCTCTCTCTCTCTCTCTCTCACACACACACACACACACACACACACACACACACACACCCACACACCCCCCCCCCCACACACACAACTAAATAAACATTAAAAAAAAATAAAAAAGAATGGCTTATTTTCTAGCCCTGCACTGCAGTTATCATTCTGGAATTCTGGAACTTTCCTTCATTGCTGTTTTCTATGGCATCTACTGTTTCCTGAATACCATATCTTCTTCTTTCTTGGTTCCCTCCCTGTTGTGCTAAAATAGATCAAGAAATTTCCTAAAAATGGTGTTAAACTGAGAGAAATGTCTCAAAATATCTCAGTTCTGTCAGTGCATTTGATAGTTTGGTTGGGTATAGTGTTCAAGTACAACTGGAAGAGGGCAATTTTCAATTAGTTTTGCACAGTCTTGGCCAGAGGAAAGTGCTTTCTATTCATGCCACCAAATCCCCACAAAACGACTTAGGTATACACTGTCAGACAGTGCATAGTCCACTCATACTAATGATTGTCCCATCAAACTGGGCACTCAGGGGGTGATGACCAGCCATTAGACCGGAAGCATGGAGCTCCTCACCAGAGTCGGCAACTGGTGTGGACAGCTCAGCACCAGATCAGTTTCCAGGCAACCAACTGATACCTGTGATGAGAAGCTTTCCCCACCTTCCCCATTCCCCTCCTAAATTTGGAGTTATCTTCGTTCCTTTCTAAGGTGGTCCCTCTGCCTTTTTCTTCCTTCTCCAGTTAATACTCTACCTCATCTTGGAGGTAGAAATCCTAGCTCTGCAAGCATGCTGATACATCTTTCTGTCCGATCCTTTGTCTAAAGGCTTTTTCCTTTTAATTTTATACTCTTTGTTGCCTATTCCAAAGTGGGTGACTCATGGCTATCTGAGTAGGACTGAGTGGAAGAAAAAAAGGCCCCAGGGGTTCAAGTAAGTAAAGAGGGAAGGAAACACACAGGAAACATACAGATTAATACCTCAAGATATCATCTTACCACAACAGGTCAAAAATTATTTTCCCTTCAACCTTCGAAAGCATAGTGCCATTGCTCTCCTGCACCTGCTGTTACTAATGAGAAATCAGAAGCTAGTTTGGCTTGTTCCTTTGTGGCTGATTTGGTTTTCCTTTCTGGAAGGTTTTAAGATGTTCTCTTTATGTTTGGTGTTCTAAAATTTCATAGTAATGTGTGTAGGAACAGATATTTTTAAATTATTGAACTGAGCATTTAATAGCTCCTTTCAACTTGTAGACTTGTGACCTCTTGGCTTTAAAAATTTTTCGTTATTTTTTTTGCAAGTTTCCTCTTCTGCACGGTCTCTGTTTTCTCTTGGAATGTGATTTGTTTGCATGCTGGCTTGCTGAATTAGTCTTGTCTCATCTTTTTTTTTTGTTTTTGTTTTTAATTGTGGGAAAATACATGAAACAATATTGTCTCTTAACCTTTACTTTTTCTGTATCTCTGTGTTGTTGTTGTTGTTGTTGTTGTTGTTGTTGTTCTATGGTCTAAAGAGAGATTGTCTGAAATTTTCCATTCTTCCATTGCATTTTTTATATCATCAACTAATAATTTCTTTAAAAAAATTTTTAGTATTTATTTTTGAGAAAGAGAGAGAGAGAGACAGAGTGTGAGTGGGGGAGGGACAGAGAGAGAGGGAGACACAGAATCTGAAGCAGGCTCCAGGCTCTGAGCTGTCAGCACAGAGCCCAACGTGGCACTCAAACTCAGGAACAGCGAGATCATGACCTGAGCTGAAGTTGGACGCCTAACCGACTGAGCCACCCAGGCACCCCATCAGCTAATAATTTCTAATTATTCTTTCTGTTTTCTGATTTCTCCTTGTGTATAGTACCTTAATCTTGGCTTATGAATAGCTAATTGCTCCGAGGATTTTCATTGCTTTCTTTCCTAAATTCTGTTTTTCCAGTTAGTTATCTTGGTCTCTCTTTCTTGTTGCTGGTTTTCTTCCTATGCCTGGCAATCCTAAACTGTCTTTTCATATGTAAGAAGGAAAGACTGAGTAGCTAGTGTATCTTTCTTCTGCTGTGTGTGTTCATTTATATATATCTTGGGTAGTTCCAACAGTATGCTTTAAAAAGAAATAAAACTCTGGTACATCCAAATGATAAAAATTTCCTAGTCTCTGCACTTGAACTCACTTTCTCCTTCCTCCCTCCATAGAAGTTTAGTAATGGTTCAGAAATATCTATTTAATTCAGTTCTTTTTAACATCCGTTGCAGGAATTCTGAATCCAATCCGGCATCACTGTGTTTCTGGATGGCAAAGTTGAAGATTCTAGGATCTTTATGTTTTGTGTCTACAATTGGTAAATTACCCTTTTGCTTATCTGGGCTGCCTCTACTTAATTCTGAGGCTTTAACTTTGGTGGATCCTGAGGCATATCACATCTTCTCTTTCTCTAGTTTACTCTGGAGCTGGATAAGCTGTCCTGCCTGCTCTGTAGAGGTCCCTGGGGTCACGTCCTTGCTCATCACCCACTCACAATACAGAGAGTGGATCATGTCCAACAATCCCCAACCTTTTCAGTAGAATCTTAAGACTCCTCTTTGACAAAATGTTGAGACTTTTTTCTCCTCATTCAGGTTGGATCCCCAATTTTATGGGGGCTGCAGCAGCCTAGGCTGGAATTCTGCATGCCTTTTTTATTGCTGCAGGCACCGACGGGTACCCCAGGGAGAAGGCAAAGGCCACTCCAGGGGTCCGCCAACTCTATAAAGTGAATGATGAACACTGTGTGCACACTTTCCATACGGAAACCCTAATGGTGTCCTCCTTGCAGCCAAGGTCAGTGGTCTCTGCTGTACAATGTGAGACCCACGTGCTTAAAGTAAAGGGTCAAAGGGCAGGGGAAGGTAGACCCTGGTCCCCTCAAATGGGTTACCATTCCTTAATGCCCCGCCCAACACATCTCTTTGGAATCCATGAACTGAGCGTTGTTTGTTTGTTTGTTTGTTTTTTACATTCCATTTGACCTGACCTAATCCTTCATTTTGGAGTGGTAGCTTCATTCCAGGCTAATGCTTTAGAAGAACTTGAGTCCCTGGCCCCTTTCCTCCAGTAGCTAAAAAGAGCAAATGGCCCTGAGCGGTTATATAAATTGCTCCTTCCCCCTTTCTTTTTGCTTAGTAGAATTTACCTGAACATGAATAAATTCTGTGCAAAATTACTTACATTCATGCAATTGATGTTCAGTCCAACAAATTACACAAAAATTAATAGAACAAATTGAATTTAAAAGATTCTTTACTGTGCCTTCAGATGGGCCCCAGGGGACCTATGTCCCCGTCTGCACTCCCTCTGCTTTATCCTACCCACCCGTGCCACCCGCCCCCCCCCACCCCTGCACCCCCACTCTGCCCTTTCGGTTTAAGACACAGGCATTCACCTAATGAGTAGCTGGTGCTGGACTAATGGTGATGGGGGAGGGGTGGGGAGAAGCCAAACAAGTACAATAAGGAAGAGAGCATCTCTAAAGCAACTACTGGTGCCCCTGCAATAGCATTTGGAGGTGGCTCAGCTCAGCTCACAGTCTGAACCAAATCCATGCTAAGGAAGAGATGGATTGTAAACTTATTACTGTCTTCTAAATGCAAGTTGGAGTCACTTGCAAATCAGAAGAAATACAATGTTGTAGCCAGAAATGTTGCCCACCTATCGGGAGCTTCAGAGAGGTTGCCCTCAAGAAATTGAAATAAGGTAGCTGGCACGGAGTTAAACAATGACAGCAGTACAACATGGCACAGAATACGGAACATTGAATATACATTTAAAAGACAATTGCCCCCCCCAGCTTGCAAGACAGCAACCTGACTGATGTTAATCAGAGCTAAAGAAGTCATGTGGAAATCAGGAGCATGGTTATTAGCTTAGAAAATTGAGTCACCGCGGACAGCTGGCAGGGTTCTTCAAAGCATTGTCCAGGGCAAAGAGGCTAATCCCTTCCATTGGCTGGACCCATCCTGTCATGTAGGTGGAAGCGTCAGGCTATCTAGCCTGATGCCATTAAGCATTGGATTTATCTGAACAACTCTCTTTGTTCTGACTTTCTGCTCTTCAGGCAATCTCTGATTATTATCTGACTTCCTCTATAGTTCTGCCGTTGGAAATGGATCTGCTACAAGGGCTTTTAGTATTCGTTCCGTATAATGGTTTAAAAAAATTTGTTTTTCTGATTATAAATGAACAAATGGTATTTTGACCATTATATTATTTGGCTTCCCCTGTAGTTTGGCAACTGGGGAAGAAAGGCCCGGTTATGTAATATATGTGCTCCTGTTCCTGTGAGAGGTACTTCTTGTTGCAAATGAACAAGCTGGCCCTTAGTTTTGGGGGATTTAGTGGATGTGAGTCTGTCCCTGAGGAGATTAACATACTCAGGGAGCACTAGGTTTCTGAGCCTGGAAAGGGGAAGGCCTGCCTGCCTCTGGATTGTGGAAAGTTCCCCTTGCTAAAGGACACAGCCACTGAGCCTTGTTTCCTATGTGATAAGCACATATGCTTCTAGCTGCTGTTATTTTACCATTTTTAGGCAAAGATAAAATGCTTGATTCGTAATGTAAGATACAGTGCTTACTGTGCGTGGTCTGTTCAACATTAACATTTAAGCTTCTAGAACAAAAACGTGGCATTGTTTCCCTCATATTCATCCTTTTAAAAGTTCTCCTCCATTCGGTACAAAATAAACAAGATCTTAAAATTTCAACTTAATTAAAATCCTGGTGTTGATGCATTTATTATTAGGCCCATTAACCAGGAAGGGAAGGGAGGAAGGCAAAGGGATTATTGCAGCCCCAAACTCAGCCCCTCCTGTTCCCCTCCAAGCAAGAGGCAAGATGAGATTTGTGCCAAGAAAGGAGAAGAATTTCCATCCTGTTTGGATTATGCAGAGATGCTTTTGGAAGACTGTTAAGGAGAAAACGGAGTGGTAGGAAAGCACAATTGCCTATTTGCTTCTGTTTTGGATACACATTTATAAACCCTTAGAACGATGTCCCAAGAAGGCAGGATTTCCAATATGAAGCAAGCAGAAGTAGGGGCGTTTAAAATGGACTGGCAGGATTGCCTGGGAGGGGATCCTATCTAGTGATAATGGCTGCTGTTTCCATGGCAATTGCAAGCACAACTCAAATTCACCTGCATACCCTATCTCTCTGCTCCTTTTGTTCAGAGCAAACTACCAATAAGCTCCGAATGGCGATATTAGCAAGGCAGAGGCATTGAAGTGAACTGGAAGCCACCATTCTGCGTTCTCTGTACAGATCTTTTGTTTGTCATGAATCTGCAACTTCCTAAGTGTCTTGCTGTTAGCACAACGGAGGGAGCTGGAAAAAAATACCGGTCTAAAAATGGGATCTCACGTGGGCCAAATTTTTCTGAGAAAGAGTTTGAGTCTTGAATTCTCTAATCTAGTGATACCCAAACCCCAGTATGCCTCAGACTCCCTAAAACCTGCAAAATGCAAATCCCACCCTCAGGGAATCTGAGTTTTTGGGTCTGAGATTGGGCCCAAGACTGAATTTTTAATAGGTACCCCAGCTGATTCAGATACAGATGGTCCCGAGACCACACTGAGAAGCCTTGTTTTGGATATTTGAGGACGCTCACTCCTTCATGGAAGATCAAGATTTTAAAGGGTTGAGTGTCAGAGGATTTCCTCCACAAGGAATCTACTTTGAATATATCCAGGTGGCAGAGTGATTTTAGGATAGGCCTGGGCTTTAGACTGCTTGCTTTGGGGTTCTTGGTTCATTATAATTCTGTTGCTGGGCTCGCTCAGAGTGGCATCCAGCTCCTGCTGTGTCATCTAGAGAGAAGACAAGGAACCACTCCCTCTCCTGCAGCACCTGGCAGGTTTCAGAGAGCAGGCAGGGGATGCTGTGACTTCCAAGTTCAAGGCAAGGAGATCAGGTTCTAATCACCTTCTGCCTTTGTCCTAAGGGTCAGTGAGAGCTTCAGCTTTAGGAAGGGGGAAGATGTCCCTTTAATTTCCTGTTCTTGCTGATGCGAGGCTCCCATACCTTGGAGAAGTTTTGTAGCAACCTCTTCCATCAACCAGTTTGTCCAGGCTCTTAAGTCTTAGATGTGCTAAGTTAGTCTCTCCCTGCTCCTTTTTTTCCCCATTTCTGGGTTGCTCTAGATGCTTCTTTTAACCATATTCTGTTTGTTAAATGGATGCAGAATCCCCATAAGCACCTGCCTCCAACAGCCGTGGAAAAGAGTTTGGCACATCCCAGAAACCTTCCCTCAGGGCCTGCAATGAAGGTAGACAGGAGTCACACACAGTGGCTCAGGTGGAAATTCAGAACATCCTAGGTAAAACTTTGCAGGAGGCTGTTCCCCCTGCCCCAACCCACAGTCCTCTGGTTCAGAAATAACTTCAGTGTGCATGTGCCAAAGCACCGCAGGTGGTACTTATGCTTTTATTCAAATGCAGTTTCTCTTTGAAGGAGAACAAAGTAGATCCGAATAAAAGTCCTATTTTTGGAAAGGAGAAGTGAGTGATGCACTGGGAGATATGGGCAATGTAAAAACTCCTTCCTGATGCCTCATCCTCATCACCTTCAGCAGGTGGCCGAGGAGAGGCCCAGAACACGAGAGGAGCTGGTGACCGCTGTGTTGCTGACACTTTGTGGCTTTTCCCTTCTTCTCAAAATGGGAGCAAAAGGACAGGTTTCCAATGATGAAAATTAAAAATGAAATAATGTAGAGGCAATTGTTGACAATACCTTTGTTTTCCTTTTTAAAAATCTCTACTGGGGTGCCTGGGTGGCTCAGTCAGTTGAGTGTCTGACTTCGGCTGAGGTCATGGTTTCACAGTTCATGAGCTTGAGCCCCAGGTCGGGCTCTGGGCTGACAGCTCAGAGCCTGGAGCCTGCTTTGGATTCTGTGTTTCCCTCTTTCTCTGCCCCTCCCTCACTCATGTTCTCTCTCTCTTTCTCTCTCTCTCACTCTCTCTCTCTGTCAAATAAATAAACGTTAAAAAAAATTTTTTTTTTAAAATCTCTACTTTAACTGTTGTGAGTTAGAACCTCTCTTGCACCAACAAGTGCAAGGGCCAGCTTTATGTTTATAAAGTCACAGTTTAGGTCTGAGCACAGAGATGCTGGGGTATTATCCTTGTCCATTGAACTACAGGGAGTAGTTTTACTAAGAAAGTGGCAGTGGAGGGAATCCGTAAAAAGTAGTGGTTAAGCCTGGAAGCTTCGGAACCAGGCTGCCTGGGCACTAAGGCACACTCCCTACATACGCGCCAGGCTCCCTGTCTGTAAAATGGGACCACTGAGAGCTACCTCACAGTGTTATGGTGAGCCTGAGACTAGGAACGCATGTTAAGCCTTTAGTGGAGGGCTGGTGCTTAGCAAGGGCCCAGTACAAATTCGCGATTCTAAACGTGGAGAAAAGGCTGCTGCATCAAAAATCACTCCATGGACTTGCTTGGGTTTATTTGGAAGATCAGGGAAACCACGTGATCACCGTTCGGATTGGAAGAGTTGGCTCTCTGGCTGCCACCTTGTGTTCACAGGGTGGATCCTGGGGTTAGCCACTGTGACTCCCTTAATCAAGCAAGTGAGAGAGAGCATGCCTACAGGCTTGGTTTTGGCTCTAGCCATTCCTGTTTCCTGCTGACCAGGACCCCCCTTTTCTCCACACCAAGGTTCCATTATCAGAGCCTCTTTAGCAGATCTTGTACCTTGCCCTTTGAATATCGAGAAATATTGATATCTGCCGTCCCCTTACTTCTTCATCTCTCTCTCCCTTCCTCAGACGTTCACTACTTTGCTATCGTGTGTGCTAAGTGCTAGTGACAAGGCAGTGAAGAAGACACATGTGCTCCAGTCCTGGTGGAGCTCATATTCGAGAGGGAGAAAGTCCACAAACAGGCAAAGGACAAAACAATAATTTCATTGTTTTATAACAAGCACTTCAAAGAAAGGAAAGAAGGAGCTGCAGGAAAACAGTGGAACAGAGTCAGCGTGCTCCTTTAGAAAGGGAAGGAGATGCTGGGGTGGTGCATTTAAGCTGAGAAAAAAATCACGTCTTTGTAAGAGGACAGCAGGGGAAGCGATGTTCTTAGGTGATGCTGATGTTCTCTGTAGAGAGCCAGGCTTGGGTTGAGAGGAAGAGGTAAAAAAGACTTTGGAAAAGTCTGACATTATGGCACCGGTGCTGAAATCAGAGCCGGCGTCCCAGGGTGCTCAGGGAATTAGGTGCATGTGGTGGTTCACTGGGTGCCTGGTAGATCAGGGACATACAGAACAAAATGCAGATTTACTAATTCTGTCACTCCGCATGTGCTATGGAGCATTACAACATGTCAGGCACTGTTCTGGGCAGTTGGGCTACATCAGCCCATGAAACAAAGATTTCCACTTGGTGGAGCTTATGTTCTAGCTGGGAGAAATGGAAAATAATTGACAAAAGTCATACCCAAGTAAATGATGTCCAAGGTAGGTAGAGAAGGATGAGCTGGGAGTGAGAAGTACGGAGGTTGAGGAGCACATGCCTCTGTGTGTGTGTGTGTGTGTGTGTGTGTGTGTGTGTGTGTGTGTGATTTAAAATAGAGTGATCACCATAGGCTTCATTCAGAGGTCAGATTCAAGGATGACTGGGGAAGAGGGGCCCACACAGACTGAACAGGCAGTATGAAGGCCCAAATGTAGGAACATGAGCCTCTGGGTAATGATGGGTGTCTGGGCACCGGGGTCTCTGGAGGTGACTGAGCTAAGCAGGGAGGTGAGGCTGGATGGTTTCTGAGGGGAGAGTGGAGCTGCCGTTCCTAAGGCAGATTGTTCTGGTGTTCAGCTGCAGGTGCCACTGCAGACGCCAGACCTGGTGTCTCATAGCGTTTATGAGCTGAGGCTCAGGAAGTGTGGGTGGGACACTGTGCGGGGTACTGGGATCATGCAGAAGCCTTGTCTGCCTCTCTCCCTGGGCCTCTAGGTTTCCCTAAGCCCTCCAGGGTGGCACCGGCCCGGCTCACAACCACCCACAGGGCTTTTGGGTCCACGTTGCCTGTACGCACTTCTGGTCCCATCTTGTGCAGACCCCAGCCCCGATTCCTCAGGGCAGGGGACCTGAGGGAGATGTCAGGAGGGAAGGAGCTGGCGGCCTGCACTAACAAACAATGCTGATGAGTTAAGGGGCTGACTGAACCTGACCTTGGACTGATGAGAACCAGGCTATGCAGAACCAGACAGGTTTTGGCTTACATTTTGCCTTCGCCCCTTACTAGTTAAGGCACCTTGTGAAACTTATTCTAGGAGCTTCAGAGAATCCTGGGAAGCTTCCAGATTTTGAAGATATTCACCCTTGGATTTTTTTTTTTTTTTTGAGATACAATTCACATACTGTAAAAAGTGTACAATTCGGTGGCTTTTCGTATATTCCCAAAGCTGTTCAATCATCACCACTATCTAATTTCTGGAACGTTTTTCTCACCCAGAAAGAGACCCATACCCATTCACACTTACTCAGCATTCACCCCTGGCCTCAGCCCCAGCAACCAGAAGCATACATTCTGTCTCTATGGATTTGCCTATCCCAGACATCTTGTATAAATGGAATCATACAATATGTGACCTTTCGTGACTGGCTTTTTTCACTTAACATAATGTTCTCAAAGGTCATCTGTGTTCTAGCACTGATCAGTACTTTATTCTTTTCACAGCTGAATAGTGGTCCCCCTTGGACTTAATTAGCAGCAGGCCTCAGGGAATTTCTGTAGCACCTACTTCTCTGTAAGGATTTGCCATTGATGAGCAGTCAACAACCTCATCCCCCAAGCTTGAGGCCATGATACAGATGCTTTTGCATTTAGGGGCTCCTGACTGGCTCAGTTGGCTAATCACCCAGCTCTTGATTTTAGCCCAGGTCACGATCTCATGGTTTGTGAGATCGAGCCCCACATCGGGCTCTGCGCGGATAGCATGGAGCCTGTGTGGGATTCTCTCTCTCCCTCCCTCTCCCAGTTTCTCTCTCTCTCTCTCAAAATAAATAAATAAACTTTAAAAATTGCTTTTGCATTTATTGCCTCCTAGGTCCTGGGTATGTGTCCTTCTTGGGCTACCTGAGCTGTAAAACAGATAATAATTATTATCTCACAGGATGTTGTGAAGACTATTGAAACAGGTATAAGAGCATTTATCCTCTCCCTTTGTATCATATATGCTATGAGAAAACTGTGCATATTCCTGCGTTAAATACCTTACTCCCCATCCACGCAGGAAGACCATTACTAGTCCTGGCTCCTGGATGTGGTCTGGGCATGGGGCTCCCTGGGGTGGTAAGAGTCATGATTAAGCTGGATCCCAGGTTCTGGGGGTGTTTCCGACTATAGTGTTGGATACAGGGGCTACTTGCTTTAGCCTCAGGGAGACAGTAAGCAGTATGGGTCTGAGAGAAGCTTGGCTCAGAGCTGAGCCAAGTGCTGAGCTATAGCTGGAGCCTCAGTACAGACAGTGCCTCATGTCGCCATGGTTCTCTGGCCTGGCCAGCCACCGCTTCTTGCCACTCCTCTCCATCATCGAGGGGCCCTTTGGAATAGGAGGAATGCGTTGCAAGTAGCTTTGGGCAACCTGTAGGCTCTACAGTGACGGGTGTTGTGCTTCTTGGGCACTGGGACTCCAGGCAGGGCAGTGGGTTTGCAGAAAGTTAGAGCCTTGAACAGACCAGCACTCTCTCATGACGTTTAGAGACATCCAAGCAGGATCCAGACATTTTTTTAAAAAGGGGATAAATGTTTTGAGGAGAAAAAGGAAGAGCGATGACAGGATACTGGTTCAATTTTGGCATACCCCCATTCCGTGATGCACCTTTCTTATCATCCCAGGTCTGTGTCTCGCTCATTTGAGAACTTACACCAACAGTTCTAAATCATCTTGAGCAGCAGAACCATGCGGGGACATGTAAAAGTACACGGATCCCGAGGCCCCTGTCTCAGCCATATCTGATTCAATTGCTCTAGGGGCATCCGGGCAATCAGTATTTCTAATAAGCTCTCCAGGTGGTGCCAATGTGCACAAAGTCGAGCGCTTAGCTGGAGTCTCCTCTCACTCACCTGGGAGGAAATTTCCTGTAGGCTGCTCTGTGACAGCCAGCAAGATGCAGTCTGTGGTGCATTTGGGGGACAGCCAACTCTTAAAGTAGAGAGATCTCTGCCCCCACGGGTATTCATCCTGAGGCTTCATTCTTGCTCTCTTGTCTTTCCTCCTGCCCACTTGGCTTTGTGGCTGCGGGCAGGCAGCCACTCCTGGAGCAAGCAGGGCCTGCACCCCCCGCAGTAACCTGTGTTCTAGTACTTGTGTAGGAGGGAGGTCGGAAGGCAGCAGACACCACAGAGAGGCACTCTGCTGAGCGGCGTAGTCAGAGGAAGTGGGCTTAGGCTCCAGGACCATCTCTAACCAGCTTGGATGTTTGATGGGCAAGTTATCTGACCTTTGTGAGTTCCATAATTCCAGTCTGAACAGCCCCCCTAATACGGTTGTTGTCAGGTTCCAATAAAATAATGTAGGCATGAAAGGGCATTGTTGATTGTGAAGCTCAAATAGAACATTCATTCTATTACTATGGAGTGGCCTTCAGGCCCCCTTTTCCTCTCCAGCACACAACCATCTCACCAGTAGATGGGAACTCATCTCCTGCCCTGGGGACGGGGCTTAAGACCAGGACATCAGGAGCAAACTTGTTGGTGAGTCAACTCTTATGAACACAGTGCTGCCAAACTGGATGGTGAACACAGAGGGAAGTTTTTATTCCCAAGAAGGGGGGGGGGGGGAGAAAGAAAACCAAGTGAGCCCTATGTGACTGAATTCATCTAAGGCCTGGGCTCCTATTTGGGTTTCCTTTATTTTTTTTAGTTTTTTTTTTTTAATGTTTATTTTGAGACAGAGAGAGAGAGAGAGAGCATGAGCAGGGGAAGAGCAGAGACAGAGGGAGGGACACAGAGAATCCAAAGCAGGCTCCAGGCTCTGAGCTGTTAGCACAGAGCCCCACATGGGGCTTGAACTCACAAACTGTGAGATCATGACCTGAGCCAAAGTCCGATACTTAACCAACTGAACCACCCAGGCATCCCATATTTGGGTTTTCAAGGTGGGAGAGCAAGAGGCCACGAGAAGGTGAGGCTGAGAGAGGCACAGGTCAGGGCATTGGGACCCATAGGGATCAGGGACTGGGGAGAGCCTTCCCAGGGTGGGATGCCAAGGGGCCACAATGTAGGTGGGTGCAGAGGAGATGCCAGGCGGCACTACAGCCTCCTCTGCAACCCTGTGTAACAACCCAGCTGCCTACACGCCCCTAAGGGAGCTCAGAGAGGGCCCCTGAAAGTTCCTGTGGGCCTGGGGTGCCTCACTGGACTATGACAGGATGATCCCCAGTGCTCTCCCTGCCCCATCCTGGCTGAGGCAGGCACGTTCCCCACACTGGCAGGAGACAGGAGCAACGTATTGTTGCACTCAAAGGTAGAGGCAGCGGGGTGTGCGGCACACCCTCTGGCAGGCCCACTTTCCATGAGAGCCGCCGTTGATGGGGAGGCAGGAAGATGAGAGAGTTGAGCAGGAGGAAGTGGGTGGGGAGAGCAGGACTCTAGAGGTTTTATATTTTGCTCTCGCTGGGCAGGGCTCCGAGAAAAGAGAAGATGGAGAGAAAAGTGCACCACAGGCTGCCACGTGCCACGCTGTGCCTCAGCTCAAGCTCGCTGGGAAGAAAGCCATGTGCTCCATCAAGCACAGTTCTGAGGTCCCAGGGGGGGCTCTGACCTAATGTGGAAGCGTGCTTCTGTTGGAGGAGACAGGGGCTCTGGGGATGTACCTGTACTGAACCCTGCTTAGGTGGATGCTTTGCTTCTGTTTATGAAATATTTTCTCTTACAACTCTTTTGATTCTTCCAACAACCCCGGAAGGCAAGCCGGGCCGGCTGTATCGACCCCATCTTATAGAGGAGCAAACTGGGGTCCCCAAAGGTGAAGTGCATTATTGGAGAGCCTGACTTGTAAGCAGTGGAACTGGTGGGGGGTGTGGAACACATGTGTGATGACTTTTACTTTCCTGTTTGCTCATGTTCCTCCCCAGTCCCTGGCCTCCCATGGACCTCCATAGGGCCCTGACCTATGCCCCCACTGGTTTCACCTTCTCTGGCGTTACCCAGTCTGCCGTGTCACCAGACCCTCCATCCGGCTTTGCTTCATCCAGGGCCCCTGGGCAGGTGCGTGATGGGAGCACTCTTGTGTCTTGGCTCCTCTGGTGAGAGACTGGAGTTTTGGCCCACGTGGGAACCTCTGCTTTTGCTCTGAGTGTTGTGTGCATTTAATCATGTTTGACAGAATTTACTTTAGCTCAAATTCAGGCTGTGAGCCTTCCTCCTCTCATGGTTGCTTTCGCTTTTACTCACACTCAGTACAAGTGATTTGTCCTACTTACACCTCAAAATGCAGGTTCCCTCCCCTCCCCCTGCTCCCCCAGTCAGAGAAGATGCCATCCTCTGAAAAAGTCTCCCTCTTCCCTTTGGAACAGACATTTGCTCATGGGACAGACGGTTGCCTTGGGATAAGAAGCCAGAGTTCTCTTAGCTTTTTGGCTCTTTTTCTTCTTTAAGCTGCACATTTGTTTTACTCTTCCTTTCCCTGTCTCAGTTTTTCCAAGGTTCCCTCCTGGGTTGACCTGAGACTTTCCCTGCATAAGTTGCCTGAAATTTTCCTGCGGCTTCTCAGTGCTTCCCCATTTAATTATTCCAAGCAGGAATTACAACAACCTTTTGTTCTGGTTAAACAAGAAAACCAGGAGCGAATACTCATAATGTGTGGCTCCCTTCTGGGCAGGGAGGTGGGCAGGGTCAATCGTGGGATCCTGGAGTGTCCCAAGGCACGTCTGGGTTTGCAGAGTGCTCTGATGTCCCTGATTATCACAGTAGTGATGTGAGGCTGGCAGAGCAGGGATTGTCAATCCCATTTTACAGAGGACAAAATAGAGGATCACAGAGGGTGGTCCATCAAGGGTCCCCTGACTTTAAGTTTTGGCCTTAAACTCCGAATTTTGCATGAGAAAGCCCTTTGTTTGAGAGTAAAAAAACCTCAATATATAGAGCTCAAGTTGATACCAGGTGCTATCTCTTTTTGCTCCGGCTTCCACAACAAAATATCACAGCTTAGGTGGTTTAAGTAAGAGAAATCTATTTCTCATGGTTCTAGAGACTGGGAAGTCCAAGATCAAGATTTGCCAGCTGATTTGGTTCCTGGCAAAGCTGTCTTCCTGTCTTGCAGACAGCTGCCTTCTCTCTGTGTCCTGTCCTGGTGTCTCACATGAAATCGCACTCTTTCTCTCTTTTCCTCTTTTAAGGCCACAGTTCTATTGGAATTAGGGCCTGCCATGACCTCATTTAACCTTAATTACCCCCTAAAGATTCCATTTTCAGATACACAAGTGGTTTAGAGCTTCAACATATGAATTTGGGGAGCACACGATTCAGCCCATAGCAGATGTGTCTAGGAGAGATCAGCCTGACTTCTAATAGCCGTCACATCTTAGCGAATTCACTTTGGTCCAAAGTCCTTGGGTCCTCAGGTTCTCAGAACTGGGAGTTTCTCAAGGTTCCCAAGCTCAGCCCTGCTTGTCTGTGCTCTAGACATTGGTTGCTAGCACACCTTTCCCAAGCTTCAAAGTCACACATTGATTAAGATAAACTAATTGCATTACAGTCAAATATTGTAGTCCTAAGAGGTAGCAGCTTTATCTCCAGTCTCTTCCATTGAGTGTTAGTTTATATTTACTCTCAGAGAGCCAACTTATTTCTGTTTCTTATGGGACAACCCACTGTCATTTCCATGCATCACCTGTATGGAAAAGACAGGTTTGTTCACTCTTTGTTAAACTTGATTTCCCCTCTCTTGGCTCCAGTTGTCTTACTGTTTTTGAGAATCTCATTGATACCCATGGATGCTTCATTTCTTGCATTAGAGAAGAAAGATGCCATATCTCACTTTCTGCATTATAGGTTTTAAAAAATATTTTATTTTTATATAATCTCTACACCCAACGTGAGGCTTGAACTAACAACCCCGAGATCAAGAGTAAAAATCTCCATTGACTGAGCCAGCCAGGCACCCCAGAGGGTTCTTGCTCATTATTGCCATTAAATAGCTGGCTCAGCAAATTGTTATTTTCATTTTAATTTAGTATCACTTTTTGGGGGACCTAAGAGAAAAGTGCACCCCAGGGTAACCTAATCCTGGAGACAGAAGGAGCCTAACACAGTGGTGCTTTTCTTATCTTAAGAAACATATTCCCCAGACTCTGCCTTGAATTCTCACTTTCCTTCCATTCTACTATTGCCTGTAAACCCACTGATTTCAGATTCCACTTTGAAAAATGTGAAACTAGTTGGATCAGTTTATTTGCTCATTAATTCAGCAAACATTTGTTGAACCCTCTGTATATGCCAGATACTGTGCTCTGTATGTTTGGGACATGCTGAGGCAAGGAAAGTCTATGTCCTCTGAAAATGTAGAAGCCAGACAGGGGAAAGAGCTGCCACAATGGTGTGTGAACAGTACTGTGCTAAGTGTTACACACCGTACCAGAGGATCACTGCATCTCCCAACAACTATACTTCCAAAGGGATAATCCTCTCCCCACTGGCTTCAGCTCTCCCTGAGCTCTGATGTCTGTTTCTTCCCTTTGTCTTTTCAGCCCCAGGGTGGTAATGGCTTCCCACCATTGCTAGTCTATGGGCAATCCAATTTCCTTTCTTGATTCACTTAACCCTTCCCATACCTTTGAAGTTGGTTCTTTCATTCAGGAGCCTTCATTTGAACCATCCCAGGTGAGTTCTGTTTCTGCCAGCATCATCATTACTGATACAGGCACCAGAACATGAGAGAGTTTGGCACATGCAGGAAACTGAATGTAGCCCAGGAGGACCTAAGAATAGGGTGTGAGGTAGAAAGAAGGGAGAGGAATGGTAGGGATGGGGCCAAGAGAATCCAATTCATGAATGCTTAGGATATAGGGATTTTATTCTGAAAGCTCAGATTAGCCAATGAAAGATTTTAAGAATGAGAGACTTGGGGCGCCTGGGTGGCACAGTCGGTTAAGCGTCCGACTTCAGCCAGGTCACGATCTCGCGGTCCGTGAGTTCGAGCCCCGCGTCAGGCTCTGGGCTGATGGCTCGGAGCCTGGAGCCTGTTTCAGATTCTGTGTCTCCCTCTCTCTCTGCCCCTCCCCCGTTCATGCTCTGTCTCTCTCTGTCCCAAAAATAAATAAACGTTGAAAAAAAAATTAAAAAAAAAAAGAATGAGAGATTTGATTAGATTTCTGTTTTATAAAGAAAGTTTACTGACTGCAGTGTGTAGCCTGGATTGTCAAGGTAGTATGGGAGGGGTTAAGGCAGGGAGGTTAGTGAGAAGTTCATGGAGACACAAGATGAATAGAGCTGCATCAGCTAATGGTACACCTTACGTGGTAAAGAATCGTGATGCCAGACTCCAGTAGGAAATGAATAGGGTTCATATGATCTGGGATAGAGGGATTCCACAGACACTCGGGAATAAGTACAACTGATTGAATGTTGTGATTAAAAGGATGCATGTGGCTAAGGAAGAGAGAGAAGTCCAGAGTGACTTGGTTTTTAGATTTGAGAGACTAGGGGGGCACCTGCGTATTTCAGTTGGTTAAGCATCCAACTTCAGCTCAGGTCATGATCTCACAGTTCATGAGTTCGAGCCCTGCATCGGGCTCTGTGCTGACAGCTCAGAGCCTGGAGCCTGTTTTGGATTCTGTGTCTCCCTCTCTCTCTCCGCCCCTTCCCTGCTCTCTCTCTCTTTCAAAAATAAACATTAAAAAAATTAAAAAAAAAAAAAAGAAAAGTTTAGATTTGAGAGACCAGGTACATGATGCTTCATTCATGAAGATGGGGATATAAGAGGAGGATCACTTTTTCCATCCCAACCATTGGGGAAGGATGGTTAGCTCAGTTTTGACAAACTGAGTTTGCAAGTATTTGTGGAAACATCCAAGAGACAGGCAGCTATGTGCCTCCTCCTGAATTTAGGAAAAATATCCAGCTGGAGATAGATATTTGGGAAGCATCAGCTTATCAGTAGCAGTTAAAAGAGTAGGTAACCTGAAAATAGAAGAAGGAAGAGCTGGGGGAAGGTAAGCAGCCCACACCGGTGAGGCATTAGAAATAGTAGTAGAAGGTCAAGGGGTAAAAGAGTGAAGAGATTGAGCATGGGGTCTGGGGTGGAGAAAAGAGGGTTTTGACAGGATAGAGAGAGTGGGTGGGATTCAGGACTAGAGGTGCCAGTTTGCTTGACTGGTGTGGCAGTATTGTGATGCTCGGGAAGAACAGGATGAGGTCAGGGGGTGGGTATTTGAGTCTAAGATTTCAGAGGTGGAGCAATTCTAGGGAGCAATTAAACTTAAGGCGATGTCTTGAGAGGTAAAGGTACTATGAAACTAAGGTGGTTTATGGATGGTCTTTTGCACAGAGATGAAAGTCCTCTGGAAGAAAGTGATGCCACACATGCCTGAGTTTGAGGTGAATGGGTAGTGAGGTCAGAGGTGAGAATGACAGTGAGGGACTGAGGGAAGTATTCATGACCCGGAAGTGCAAACGGGAGAATTCTGCACATATGCAGAGCTTGAAAATACACAGCAGCCTCTATTCCAGGTGACTGCAGACAAGTAGTAGTCTCTGGGAGAGCAGAGTTTCCCTTCATGCAAGGAAGGTAGAGGATACAGAAGACAGGGAACCTCTTTGATTAGATTGAGAATAATAAAGGTGGTTTTTGTTTTGTTTTGTTTTGTTTTGTTTTTGTTTTGTTTTACCATCAACTGAGGCATGATAGGTAACTGTAAGAAGGAGGAGAATGGTGGGAAATAGGATTTGAGGAGCAGTATGGGGAAGGGGATAGACAATCAGAGGGGTCTGCAGTGTTGATAATGTCCAGAGAGGGTACTGGAAGGAAACCTGGGTTCACATTGGTGCCTTGGCCTGGTGGTTATCCACCCGTGGCAGCCTACTTTTTGTCCTTCCATGAGCAAAAGTGAAGTCACCTGGGATGTGGGACACTCTGGGACTTGTGTTTCCTCCCAATGGAGTGGTTTCCTACTCCAGTCTAAAGAAGCAACTCTCAGGGTCCTTGGGTGGCTCAGTTGGTTGAGCGTCCAACTCTTGATTTCCCCTCAGGTCATGGTCTCATGGTTTGTGGGATCCAGCCCTGCGTCTGACAGCACAGAACCTGCTTGGGTTTCTCTTTCTCCCTCTCTCTCTTCCCCTCCCCTGCTTGCTGGCATGTTCTCTCTCTCTCTCTCTCTCTCTCTCAAAATAAGTAAATAAAATTAAATAAAGAAGAAACTCACCTTCTAACAGGAATACCCAGCAAGAGGTAGTAAGTGATAATGAGAAATTTTGATACCATGAACATTTAAAGCATTAAGCCCTTCTCAACTGTTTGCCTTTGCTGCACTCTGTAACTGATGTCACATACAAATGTACTCCTGTGAGTACTCCTGTGATGGTTTTCTGAAGTGTTTATCAATTATAATTTTAAAAAATATGTTTTTAAATATATATAATTTTAAAATATAATTTTAAAAACATGTTTTTTTCTAAGAAGATACATACAGTAGTCTCATAACAAGGAGGAAGAATTCTGTCAGTGTGAACATAGGGTCTATTTGCTCCAAGTTGGTACATCAGCAAAGAACGTTCTTCCTTGTTAAAGGATTAGGAAAGACTTAAAGTAGCTACCAAAATTGTCAAGTCAGGAGCATTTTTGTGCAATTTACAAAAGGTTCATTAGCCTACTCATGATGATTTTGACATGTCTTCTGTCTTTGTCATCTGGACTGACTCCTCTATCAGGAGGTGAAGAGAAGCCAAAGATCCTCTGGGGAAAATCCCAATTCTCTCACAACAGAGAAGAGGTTACTCTCCAGATTAAAAGCGCTGAGGGTTCTTGAGCTAATAATGAAGCCTGAGGCCACTTCTAGTTTGTGAATTCTGACCCCTGGGGGTTGGTTTCTGCAAATGCACCTGCACGCTGGGGCAGGACACACAGGACTCAACTTTGACTTGCCCTGCCTTTAAAAAGAACGGTTGCTGAACTGGAGCAAGAATGTGCAGCCATTTGTTACCAAACTGAAGAGAAAGGAGATATTAAAAGGCACCTGAATGCAAAAGTGAACTCATTAAAAAGTTTAAAAAATCCAAAGGGAATTTATTGGCATTCTGATTACCCAGCAAAGAATGCATTATTTACAAAATCATGAAAATGTCATTGTTTGTCAATTTTCTTCATAAAAACAAAATGACTGGCAAATAACAGTACTTTGTTAAAGATTTATTAAGCATGGAATGTCTGCCATGTATATTCAAATAAATTGTTACTGAGCTCATGTAATATGGGGAAGAAGAACAGCACTATTAGCTCTGGAGATTGTACCGGTAATAGATGAAATTAGTAAACATAGAAATCTTAACATAATTTTTTTTTTTTTTAAATTTTTTTTTTTTCAATGTTTATTTATTTTGGGACAGAGAGAGACAGAGCATGAATGGGGGAGGGGCAGAGAGAGAGGGAGACACAGAATCGGAAGCAGGCTCCAGGCTCTGAGCCATCAGCCCAGAGCCTGACGCGGGGCTCGAACTCACGGACCGCGAGATCGTGACCTGGCTGAAGTCGGACGCTTAACCGACTGCGCCACCCAGGCGCCCCAACATAATTTTTTTTAACAAGGCAAGCTAAGTGGGAATGAAAAACAGATTCAGAATATGGGGCTAAGCTGCAAAAAATTCAGTGTGTTTCTCATTTCTCTTAAAACCTGATAATGGGATATACGTATGGTCTCAGAAGCTACATCTTTACACTCAGTCTTAGCCAAAAAGCCAAGAAGTGATAGAAGCTAAATCTTTGGCTTCGTGAAAGAATGGGAGTTGAATTCCTGCTAATGCCATGTCCCCCACATAAAATTACAAGTCTTTATTTGAAATTAATAAAATTAGCTTGAAATTGTCTTTGGCAATCAATGCAAATGCAGATCACATGGGAGAAGCCCAAGGGCATCTTCTAAGTATCTTCAGAGTACTTTCCCCATTATTTGTGTATATTCAGCCAATGGTTGACAGAACGATCCCAGCTGTAGTATACAACTCTTCCTAAATAGGGGCATTTGATGAATAGGGTCTCACTTGTGCAAATAGAATAGTGGGGGTGGGGGTGGGACTTTCTAGTGTGAATACAACTGCGGTAAGTAGAAACCTCCTAGTATGACTGCTAGGGAATTTTCTATTTTGTGGTTTGGCCCCAGTAATTAAATGGTGCTCAACCTAGTAGACCTTGATCAAAACTGAAGCAAGGTTTGTTCCTGGTGCACTCAACAACATTCTTTGCATTTTTTTCCACTGAGTACCTGTTATGTGCCAGGCATAGATTTTAGGGATACATGGCCCTAACCCAAATGGATCTAATAGTCTAAAGAGAGAATCAATACATGACAAAAAAAATCTTTTTTGAGAGACAGTGTGTGCATGTGCATGTGTGAGCCAGGGAGAGCAGAGGGAGAAAAGAAGGGAGAAAGAATCTTAAGCAGGCTCCACACCTAGAGCAGAGCCCAGTGCAGGGCTAGATCCTATGACCATGAGATCATGACCTGAGCTGAAATCAAGAATCAAACATTAGGAAGGAAACATACAAGGAGGAGAGAAAATGGGAAACATTCAAACTAAGATCTAAAGATGAAAAGGAGCTTCAGTTTAGTGAATTGTAGTGGGTCCAAGAATCTGAGAAATGCCAGTGAGGCCAGAGCTTTCTAAGCTAGAGATAAAAAGTCATATGAGTCTAGGAGACAAAATTGGTGTCTTCCTCCCAATGATTTTCATCCCTTCCCCTGCCTTCCATCACCCAAAGCAAAGATCATGGTCATTCATTTATTTGTTCATTCAATATATAGGTACTATTCCAGGTGATCAGAATGTTGCAGGTAACAAAACAGACAAAATTCCTACTCACATGACTTTTACATTCTAGTAAGAATCTAAAGTGAAAGTTCACTAAGTGGTTGGAAAGAGGTAGAGGTAGGATGGGAATTGGGAAAAGAAGGGAAAGTATTGATACAGGGTGGTCAGAAAAGGCTCTATGATTAGGTGACTACCTCTCAGCCTTTCAAAGTAGGAAACAAAGATAACCCAATGACCAGTAAGGTGTTGGTTGATGGACTTAAGATGAGCGTTTCCCTAGGGTGTTTTATTCAATACTTGACACAAAGGGCATTGGGCTACCCATTTTCTGTCTAGATGAGATTGGAATACAGACTGGGGGTGAATATGTGTGAGAATTAGAGGAAAGCTCCTGGAGAAGACAGACTTTGGGCTGAGCCTTAGGGGATGAGTGAGGTCTGGCTGAAAGACAGGGGAAAGGATGACATTCCAGGCTGAGGGAGCTATGTGAATGAAAGCCCAGAGGCATAGCAGTACTTAGTATGTTTAGTGCAAGAAAGGTAGGGCAGACGGTGTGGTTTTTTATTACTGTGGGAAGAGGGCATAGGGCACCATTCTCTGTATATCCAGAAAAACGCAAAGCCCTTTAGGTATTTCAAAAGCAAATTTAATGCAGAGAACTGGTTTCATAGATGATAGTAGAGTTAGGACGTTCCAGCAGAGGTGATGAGGCAGCTCAGAGTTTAGCACCAGCAGGAACTGCTCCCTCTCCTAGGGCTGGTGGGACAAAGAGTGCTGTTACCAGAGCCTGGGACCTGGGACCATCTTGTGGGAACTGGAATCACAATATGTCCATGAAAGAAGAATATGTCCCATGGCACCTGGGGACACAGTCAGTGTTAGAGATGGTGATCTGAAGCAGAGAAAGGAGAAATACTCTGACTTCTTCCCAACTCCTGCCTTCCACATCCTGCCAGGGCTCCCTCTGATCAACTCCACTCAAGTTGCTTGGGAAATGTAGTTTCTTGTGATGTAGAGGGAAGGGAGAAGGGCAGAGAGTGGATCTAAGAGCAGACAGACAAATTACCAACAAAGGGGGCATGGGGGGGGTGGCAAAAGAGGGAGGCAAGGCAATTCTGATTATAGGAGATGAGGCTGAAAAGAAAGGTATGTTAGAAATAAACCATGGCCGCCTTTGGTGTGCTAAGGACTTGTGCTTTGTTTTTGGCTACAGAGAGCCATAGCATGACTTTTTAAAAAAGAAGTTAATTTCTATGAGTTTTAAAAATTATAAAAGTAATGCACACATTATAAAAATACTTTAACAGCACAGAAACATGTAATATAGGAATAAAAAGAAAAGATTCTTTATTTCTTTCCTGGGGCATCTGGGCGGCTCTGTTGGCTGGGCAACAAGCTCTTGATTTTGGCTCAGGTCATCACCTCACAGTTGATGGGCTCGAGCCCAAGTCCAGCTCTGTGCTGACAGCATGGAGCCTGCTTGGGATTCTCTCTCCCTCTCTCTGCACCCCCCCCCCAACTCTCTCTCACTTTCTCAAAATAAATAAATAAACATTAGAAAAGAGAAAAGAGTCTCTATTTCCTTCCTGATTGCCTCCCTTCCCATTCCATACTCCAGACATTACCAGTTTGGGGTATGGCACACACTCTTCAAGTGTATACAAACATCACCACCACCACCACTTTTACACACACACTACTACTTACAGATATATGCATAATATAACTAATTTATTATTTATATGTGTACAGTATGCCCCATTATGTATTTTAATATGTATGTATATTATGTACATGTGAACACATAAATGGGGCATATGATGTATATTTATATTGATATTAAAACACATAAATGGATTCATATTAAACAGTCTTTTCTGTCATTTTTTTTTTTACCACTAAAAATACATCTTGGACATTTTTCATGATAGTGCATGTAATATACACATCTATCCGTGGTTTTATTAATGGCTGTATAGTATTCTAGTGTACAGGATTTATTTAACCAGTACCTTATTAATAGCTGTTTAGATTTTTTCCAGTATTTTGTTCTTATGAACATTACTGCAGTAACATATTTATACATACTCTTGTATTTTTGTCCAAGTATCTAGAAATAGAATTTCTGAGTAAAAAGGAATGTACATTTCTAATTGAAAATATATAATCAAATTGCCTTTAAAACCACTGCACAATCTACGCTCCAACTAGCAGTAAATTAAATTGTTTTTCCCATATCCTCAACAGCACTGATTTTTATAAATGAAGTAGCTAATCTGATAGTTGTAAATTGATATTTAATTGTTTGAAATGTACATTTATTTAATTATAAAGAAATTGAATATTTTCCCTATATTTATTAATCATTTGTAGATTCTTTGTCTAGTTTTCTGTTGGAAGTGTAGCTCTTTTCTTACTGATTTTGAAGAACTCTTTGTATTTTCTGGAAATTAGTCCTTACACTTTCATTTGTGTTGTAGATATTTCTATTTGCTATTTGGCTTTTGACCTCATAATATTTTTGCCCTAAACATTTGCTTTCAACTTCCCCCCTAAATGTTTGCTTTTAATTACAGTTAGCAATGCTGCAGAATCTTTTTTTTTTATCCTAGAAAGACATCCCTTAATGTTATAAAAATACTCACCCATATTTTTTCTACTGTTACTTTCAATTTTTAGATTTAAATCTTTGACCTACCTTGAATTTATTTTGATATAAGATGTGAGTTAGAGATTTTATTTTATTTTTCCAAATAGCTGCCTTCTTGTGCCAAAAACACTTATTAATAATTGAGTAATATATATTTTCTTTGCTAACTTGAAATGCCACATTTATCATACACTAAATCCCCATATGTATTTGGGTCAGTTTCAGGAACAATTTATATCTGCCTCTTTCTGCATGAATCCCTTATTATTGTGGCTTTATTTTTTAAATATATTTTTTTAATGTTTATTTTTGAGGGAGAGGAACAGAGGCTCCGAAGTGGGCTCTGTGAGAGAGCCTGATGGGGGGCTGGAACCCATGACCTGCATGATCATGACCTGAGCTGAAGTCGGACACTTAACTGACTGGGCCATGCAGGCGCCCTTAAAGTGGCTTTATTTTTAATTTTCATATCTGGTAATGCTAGTCATCCCTCATTACTTTTATTTTTCAGGTTATTACACACATATTATTGCACACACATTCTCATGGAAGGTTTTTGAGTAGAAGACAACTGTTGATGATGATGATGATGATGATGATGTGTTTATGGCATGCTTATTAAGTGCCGGATCCTATCCTAAGTGCTTTATTACTGATCAATTTCTGCTATATTATAAATGCTTTTATTACCATGCCCATTATGGACATGAGAAACTGAGAAAGTAAGGTGCTTATTCTCGTATGTTCTCAACATTTCTTAGTTTACATTTTCAAGAGAAGGACTCATCAACTTTCCATACCAGGATCCGTCAAGGGTCACCGGCCAAGCTATGAACTGGCTCATATTCAGCTATAGTCCGGTGAGGTCACAGTCTCTTAGAACAAAGCAGAGCTCCCTAGGCTGGACTGTGGTGGGGCAGGCACCATGGCTGCTAGGTTTGGTACATCCTCCAAACGATATCATGTGTACAGTGCTTTCTCTGTTTCCTTTGATGTTTGATCCTGGACCATAAACCCATGTCTTCTTTGGGGTTCTGAATATGAGCAAATGAACTTAAACAAAACTTCTTGGGGGCAGAATCAACCCGCCATAAAAGACACGTGGATTCATATGGGATCAGGGATTTTTGCCATACCAGGGCACCTAAAAAATATTTAAGAGGTTCACTAGATTTGCTTGGCTCACCAGCAAGCTTATCTGGTTGGCCTAATCAAAGACTAAACTTTCAGGTTTAATAGTGGGTATGATACTAGGATTAAGTAGTTGAAGCATTAGAGGAAGAAGAGAAAAATATAATGGATATGACATATGCTGAAAATAGATGGCATTCACGCCCAGAGGACTGAGTTCTTAAAATGATCTTTTCTCCCCTCCCCCACTTAACCATCTCCTAAAAGGAAATGTTTTTCTGTAACTCTCATTGTTTGTTTTAAGAGAACACTCCATTAATTCTGTGGTGTAGAAAGGGAATTGGAGTTTTGCATTTGCCTCTGAATGTCTCAAATATTTATGCATAACGTCAGTGAATTTTAAGGTGTTAGTGTTACTTGTATTTTTATGAAAGCTGTCTGCAGGGAAATTCAACTGTTGGGGGAATCTAGAAACACCTGGGTCTTTTAAATCATAAAGAATTAAATAGTTTTCCATCAGGTTCTCTGGCTTACTTTTGCAAGCTTCCTTTGCTTTTCCAGCTTATCATTGTTTTTTCTGTTATAGGATGTAAATCTCCCACTGAAAAGAGATCTAAATGCTAGAGCATTAGAAGACTTGAGTGTTGTTTTTAACAGGAAATCACACTGGATGAAATGATATAGAACTGTGAGCAGAAGACCTCATATTTGTTTATGTATTGATGTATTTATTTATTTTTATAAAGATTTTATTTTTAAGTCATCTCTACTTGATGGGGCTGGAACTCACGACCTTGAGATCAAGGGTCCACGCTTCACCAACTGAGCCAGCCAGGTGCCCCTAGAAGACCTCATATTTAGATGATTGTTTATTATTTGCATTTTATTCATATTCTTAGGAGTCCTTGAGAATTAAAGACAGAAGGAAAGCTTTGGAAATCACCAGCTAAATACCAATGCAGATGGATGACACTTGTCCTGCTCTGTCTTGTGTCAAAGTTATTTGTGCCCTTTTTCACCGCATTAGACTCTAAGGTCCTTGAGAGTTGTGTCTAAGTTATATTCTTAACCCCCATGGTGCTTCATATAGTATTTAATAATCATTGTGCCAAAACAAGCTTTCACTTGACAAAATTTTCAATAGATAAAAATTTCCCTATCTTGGAAAAATTAGGATCTTATCAGCAAAAAACTCTGAAATAAGCACATAGTAAACACAACATAATCTGGGAAAAAGGCTATCTTAGTGTGACAATCTCTTATTGCATTAAAATAATATATATTAAAGTAATACATAATTATTTCATTATTGAACTTTCTTTAAAAAAATTTTTTTTAACATTTATTTATTTTTGAAAGACAGAGAAGGAGCACAAGCAGGGGAGGGGCAGAGAGAGAGAGGGAGACACAGAATCTGAAGCAGGCTCCAGGGTCCCAGCTGTCAGCACAGAGCCCTACGTGGAGCCGGAACTCGCAAACTGTGAGGTCATGACCTGAGCTGAAGTCGGATGCTCAACCAACTGAGCCACCCAGGCACCCCTCATTATTGAACTTTCAAGATGAAAGATAGCCCAGCCAGAACTCTCTAGGACAGCTTTGAAGACAATCTAATAGTAATATGTTGGGGTTTTGTTGTTGTTGTTGTTGGTGGTGGTGGTGGTGTTGTTTTGAGAGAAAGAGCATGAGCACATGAGCAGGGCAGAGGGAGAGAGAGAATCCTAAGCAGACTCCACGCCCAACACAGAGCCTGACACTAGACTCGATCTCACGACCATGAGATTATGACCTGAGCTGAAATCAAGAGTTGGATGATCAACCGACTGTGCCACCGAGGCGCAACCCCCACCTTTGTCCCAGCCTAGTCTAAATATGTTGGGTAGAAGAGAGAAAAACTGGCAGAGCTCCAAATTAAAAGCCTCATTACTTCTTACCTGTCCCACTTTGCTTCCTCCTTTCCGCCTTCTTGGAGAGCTCTTTGTAATTGTCTTTGTAGCTCTTTTTCTCACAGTCTTCAGCCACTGTGTTTCAGATTTTCATAAGGTTGTGGTGTGTTTAAAAATCTGCTGATACTGAAGTACATAAGGCATCAGGCAAAGAGTATTTAAGAACTTTAAGGTGTTTAAAAGCACCCTCGGAAAAAAGAAAAGGACCTTTTGGTTTGGCAAAACTGTAAAAGAATAATCAATATCTTACCACTTTTTTTTTAAATGATGCTATTGTTATTGGGTTATACTTTTCCTTTTGTATTTAAGCTCATTTATCACACACTATCCTATGAAATTGATAGGATCAGATTATCTCATTTTAGAAATAACAACAGGGAGAAATGAAAGCAGGGAGAAAGTAACTCATTTATACAGCACCACTCTTGTCCTAAACTAAGATGTGAGACTTCCACTCAGTCTTTGCAGTAAGGAACCAAGCCTGAGATGGGACCAGTAAAGCAGAGGCATAGTATATTAGCACCAGGGTTTTGGTTCTAGAATAGAAAGAAACACCCAGAAAAATAGGAAACACAGTAATTATTATATTAACCTTTTTTCCTCAAGGGAGATTAATCTTGGCCTACAATCTAACATGGGGTTGGTCTTAGAAAAGACTGTTGATTCCTAGAGTTGATGTTGCAACTGGAAAGGTTTATTGAAGTGCCTGATGGATGCTCCTTTACATGAGGGCTTAAAAACAACAGATTTTCATCAAGTGTTATTACACAGAGGTTGTACCTAAAAACAAGGTAGGTAAGTTGCCTTAATAAATTCTTGTTGACTCTTCTGATCTTCTGATAGGAGCACCGAGGTTTCCTGGTATTGTCTCTGGTTTACTTTTCTTTTTTTTTTTTCTTTTGACTTTTTTTTAATATACACATTTTATTGAGATATAATTCACATACCATACAATTCACCCATTAAAGTGTACAATTTAGTATATTCACAGCGTTGTGTAACCATTATCACAAGCAATCTTAGGACATTTTCATCACCTCAGAAAGAAACCCCATGACCATTAACAGTTAACCTCCCCCCTAGTTCCCTCCCCCCTGCCCCCCCTCCCCAGCCTCCAGCCTAACCCCCAGGGCTTCTAACCGTTGATCTTCTTTCTGTCTCTATAGATTTACCAAATCTGGATATTTAATATAAATGGTCTTTTGTAACTGGCTTCTTTGACATAAACTTAGCATAGTGTTTGCAATGTTCATCCATGTTGTAGCATATACCAGTACTTCGTTGTTTTTTGTTGCTGAATAATATTCCATTGTACATTTTAATTCATTCATTCATCAATTGGTGAGTCGTGGGTTGTTGCTAATTTTTGCTTATTATGAGTAATGCTACTATGAACATTTGGTACTAGTTTTTATATGGATATAGGTTTTCATTTCTCTTGGTATATACCTGAGTGGAATTGCTGGGTCAAATGGTAACTTGATGTTCAGTCTTTGGAGGAACCACCAGACTTTTCCAAAGCAGCTGAGCCATTTTCCATTCCCACCAGCAGTGTATGAGGGTTCCAATTTCTCCACATCCTCACCAGCCTCATTATTCTCTTTTTGATTGTTGCCATCCTACTGGGTGGGAAGTGGTCTTTCATTGTGGGTTTGATTTACATTTCCTGATGGCTAATGTTATTAAGCATCTTTTTGTGTGCTTATTGACTGTTTAAAATTTTCCCTGGAGAAATGTCTATTCAGATCCTTTGTCCATTCACAGACTGGATTCTCAATGCTAGTCCGTTGATCTATATGTCTGTCCTTATGCCAGTAACACATGGTCTTCATTAACTGTACATTTGTGGTAAGTTTAGAAATCAGGAAATCCTCCAACCATGTTCTTCCTTTTTGAAATTGTTTCAGTTATTCTGGGTCCTTTGCATGTCCATATTAGGATCAGCCTGTCAATTTCTACAACAAAGCCAGCTGGGATTTTGATGAAGATTGTGTTGATTCTGTGATCAGTTTGGGGGGTATCGCCATCTTAACAATACTGTCTTCTGGTCCATGTATATGGATGCGTCTATATTTATCTAGATCTCCTTTAATTTCTTTCAACAATGTTTTGTAGTTTTCAGAGTATAAGTTTGCCCTTCTTAGTTAAATTTATTCCTAAGTATTTTATTCTTTTGTGTGTTATTGTAAATGGAATTTTTTCTTTATTTCATTTTCAGACTGTTCCTTGCAAGTGTATAGAAATACAACTGGATTTTGTACATTTGATTCACTTTTGATCTAAAGTAACACTTATACTGGCAACAGAAAACAGTTATAAAAAATACTGTTTGTTCTAAATAGATTGTGCTAATGAAATAGCACATTATAGCCCAAGAAGTGTCTCTGTTTCATCCTGAGGACTGAAATATCTCATCAAAAAGCATTTGCATAATGCAAAGGCATTTAAGCATATCCTATCTATCCCATAGATGGCTTTTGGTGCTTAAGTATACCTCCCAGAACAGGTATTGTCTATACCAATAGCATTGTCTATTTCTATATGTACTTAATTTTCTCTGGCAACAGCTAATAATTAACTAAGTACCAGCACCCTAATTCTCTTCCTTCTAGTTTTGACTCAGATGTCAGTTCCTCAGGAGGTCTTTCCTGACCCATCTATGTGTGGTTGTCCTCCTGCAAATACTGCTAACACATCACCTAGTTTATTTTTTTAATCACACTTATTACAGTCTGTAATTATCTCATTTGTTTATTGTCTGCTCTCACTATGCAGTGTAAGTCCATGAGAAAAGGGATTTTCCCTGTATTTCCTCATGAAAGAATGTTTTTAAATTATTTATTTTAGAAGAGAGAGAGGGAGAGAGAGAGAGAGAGAGAGAGAGAGAGCAAGGGAGGGGCAGAGAAAGAGGGAGACCCAGAATCCAAAGCAGGCTCCAGGCTCTGAGCTGCCAGCACAGAGCCTGACGCAGGGCTCAAACCCATGAACCGTGATATCATGACCTGAGCCGAAGTCGGACACTTAATCAACTGAGCCACCCAGGTGCCCCATCACTGAAGAATTTCTAATGACTAACACACACTAATTTTTGGTGCACATGGGAATAAACGTATTTCTAACTACAAAAGCATAGCACAGATAACTACTAAACATGCAAAGCGATAAACAAGTGGCACTGACATTGCAGTTGTGTATGCTTTTGATGTACACCCGGAAGAACTGTAGAGATATGAATAAGATGGGTCAGAAGACTCATTAGCTAAGTGCCTCAGGTCCTCACATGAGCCTCAAAGCTGGGTTCAAAGTTGGCCTTTCTACAAAAAATGATCAGTTAGTACCTACGATGGACCTTCAGAGTTGCCCTTCAATAGTTGGGCTCTTGGATGTTAGATCTGCATGTGTCCATGACATATTATATGGCTGTCTCAGGAAAGTTCGTGGGAGGATTTTCTTTTAACCTGAGTACATTTAGATTCTAGTAATTCTAGTTGTCCCAATATAATTCATGTGATTATTTAGTCCAATTAGTTAGGCATCCTGAAATCTTTAATTCTATTCTGCAGTTTCTATATCCAGATTTGTGTAACTTCAAAATATTCTCAAGTCAATTGATGTACTTGGTGAAGACAAAGTATTATAAGCATTCAAAATATGCCCTACATATTTCACCAAGATAAATATAACATTTTTAGAGAGTTCCAGGAAACTTGAGGAAAAGGAAATGCTTTGTTAGTTACCAATCAACAGTGTATTTCACTTGTTATTTGCAGAAATAGAGGGTTGAATTTAAATGGCAGGCCCACTAACAAAATAAGCCTTTATTGAGTTTTGCAGGTGAGCTGATGGTAGTTCTTGTTCACACAAAGCCTATGTCAATTTGGATTTCTAGCTCCTTTTTCCTTCTAAGAAGAGCGAAGGCCAGGAAGGATAAGAATCATTCATCAGTGATCAACATTTGAAGAACTTGAGCTCTTGTGGTATAAAACATTTAGAAGGCCAGGCGATTCAAGAAAATTTCTCACATCTAATATTTTATTCAGATTAATTAGGGAACATGATATTGCCCTAAATGTGAGCCAGAAGAAAATACAGGTGGGAGACTTAATTACCCTTTCTCTGAAGGAATCTTGTGTTATTAATTCTGAATTCCAAAGATTTCACAAGGTGTCTGGCACATAAATGATAGTCATATTGAAAGAGAAAGTACATTATCTTGAAAGTAGATTGGGTACTTCTGGCCGTGACCTCACGGCATCTTAAGTGCTGAGGATGACTTCAAGTGGAAATGGCGCTGTTTTGGAGGCCTTGCCAGGGAGTCCAGAGTAGGTGCTGTTCTAGCTAATATTTTTTCCTCTTGCCTATACAAGACTGGCCAATGTTATAATTGCACTGCCTGTCCTGATCTATTAAATAGATTCATGCAGTCTCTTCCATATCTTAGAATGATACCCCTTTCCTGGTGTGATTTGTTTGATTTTCATCTGCTCTATTGATGTTGGACATGGGGGAGGATCTTGAAACCCAGATATTGAACTGATGCCTTAAAATGTTAAGGGTTTCCAAGGAAGAAATAAAGTAGACCTCCCAAGATAAGCATCCCTAAATTAGAGACAAAAGTCAAAGAGGCAGGCTGATTTCTTTCTGATAACAGCCCTGGTTGTTATGGAGATGGGAGGGGGAGGAAACAGGAGGATGGTGAAATGTTGCAGTGGAAGAAAGGGTTACTTATATAAGCTGGTGGCTTATAATATATCCCTTTAAGCTAGGCAGGAATCATGCTCAACCTAGCTCCCATGGCTCTTTGGGAATCGAGGTATTAGTAATTTCCTAAAATTCTTCAAGCCTGATTGTTCTTTTTTTTTGGTAACCTTACCCCAAAACTCTAAAAGGTCACAGCTATTGATAAAGGCCCTGGGACTGATACATCACTCATTCTGATACACACTATGGGACTTTCTCCATTTCCCTTTGATAAGCTAATGCTTGCAAATGCTTTAAAAATATGCCAAAAGCCACCTGGGCATATTTTTCTAATAGAACCAGGTAGTAAAGAGAGACTTGATACTAAATAACTGTAAGCAAAATAAGCCCAACCATTGCTCATAGAGCTGAAGAGCCCTCACCTTGACCTTTTAATGAATAGCAGGGGGCAGCCGGCAGGAAAGAATCCCCAGGCAGCAGCACCTGCTTCTTGAGAAGGTGCATGTGCAAGGTTCTTTAGAAAAAGGTTTCCAGGGAAACCATATAACTTCTATTCTGTTTTCTTAAATGTATTAAGCACTAAACGTGCCTGCGAATGCTTGGAGTTCTCATTTGAAGTCAGGAGCTGCTGAAGAAGAGTGTTTTCATGAAACACACCTACATAGCCAGAAATCATTTTTATGCTTCCTTCACTAAATGTCAGCTGCATACTCAGCTGGGGAGAATTAAGTGACCTGGGTTCATCTGTGGGGTGAAAGATAGGGAAGATTAACTCCAGTTGCTTGAATTGCTTTTCTTCCCTGTTATTATGATGGTTACTAATAAATGATAGTAATGTTCAGATTCAGCAGCTGTGTCTTACCAGTTAGATCTTATGTACATTAGACCATGTAGAAAATGTTAATACCATAGAATGTCTTTCTGTATATTGTTTAATATGTAAAGAAATATTCAAGCAAGAAAAATCACAGAAAACTTGGCCGAAGTGTTTCTACACCTACATATTACCTTTCATGGCCAAAGACCTTCAGACATTTGTGTGTTACCCTGCCCCTGTTTCCAGCGTGGTGGGGGGGGGGGGTGGGGGGTGGGGGGCGTGGGTCCTGGCAGCCATGTTTTCACCAAGTGGCCCCGCCTCCCTGATCACAACTGATTGGCCTAGAGGTGGACAAGCTGAGCCAATCATAACCTTCAGTGTGGTTTAATTGGAACATGAAGATGCTGGAGGTTTAAATTAGATGTTCCTACGAGAGGGGGGATGAGACGTGGCCATTTAGCGACCTGCTCCACCCCGGCGAGGAGAGGGGGATACGCAGGGAGAGAGAGACAGTCAAGCACACAGAGGAGAAAGGTAAGGCAGAGGGAGGGAGGGAAGGAGGGAGATTGGAAAGACTTTTGATGTTTTTCAGTTCCTGTTTCTTTGGGAAGCTTGGATATACTTCTTGATCCAAGGTTTTATGAGACAGATTTATATCCTTAAAATAAACCCCACCTCGTTCCTAAGTTAGAGTGGTTTTCTGTTACTTCCAATTAAAAGGCCTGTCATAGAACACCCAGCTTTGCTAGAATCAGCATTTACCACATTTCTTTCCATGGTCTGGGGGTGCGGGTTTTTGGTCTTGTCATTTCTGACTGCCTGGGTGCTGTGGTAGATGTCCTTTTGGCAGTATCACAAGGATGCTGACCTCCCACACTGGCCATTTAAGAGGTGGGTGTGTGGCTTTAGTCACACTCTTCACACTGGGTGTGGTTGGGTGATCTGCACAGAAATGCTGCTTCACACTCATGTGATGGGTTCTGGTGGGAGTGTCGGGGAGGCTTTTTATAGAACTGACACCGAGCAGGCTGACCAGACAGGGACTAGAATTGAGGAGATTCAGGATTGTCCCTGGGAGGGAGAGCTCTGGGCAGAGAGGGACTTTTTGGTACAAAAATACCAAATAGTAGATATGGAAGGAACCCTATGCAGAGTCCAGCTCTACCTCTTTGTCTAGATGAGAATCTTGTTGCCCAGGGAGGCTGATTGGTTTGCCCTGGAGTGGAGCCTGGACTCCCCACCTCCAGCACAGTGTTCTTTCCCCATCCCCATTCTGCCACTAGCACTTTCTTAATGAAAAGAGTATTTAGATTCCTGTGTAAGGGAGGAAAAAAATTCTCTGTCCTCTGAGTGTCTCCAGCTGGGCCTGGAATTAAAATGATATAAGCAGATTAACAGGTGAAATGCATACACATTTTATTAAATTTTTTTCATGTACATGGAGGGCTTCACAAGAGAATGAGGACCCAAAGAAGTGACCAGAACAGAAAGCTTTTATACCTTTTAGATAAGGAGATCAGGGGCACCGGGGTGGCTCAGTCAGTTAAGCATCTGACTCTTGATTTTGGCTCAGGTCGTGATCTCATGGTTTGTGATTTCGAGCCCCACATTGGGCTCTTCTCTGATGGCGCAGAGCCTGCTTGCAATTATCTCTCTCCCCCTCTATCTCTGCCCCTCCCTTGCTCATGTTCTACTCTCTCTCTCTCTCTTAAAATAAATAAAACATTAAAAAAAATTTTTTTTAAAGGGAAATGATGATACATTTGGGAACAAATGACAAGGCAAAGGGGTTTGGGTTGGGGGCAGTAAATTGTAGGGCAGTTCCTAAGATATATATCGGTGAGGGAGGCTAGTGGAAGATGAGTTATTTTAGTATATTTGTAGAGGTCCATTTCGGTGATGATTCCAAGTCTCTGGTGATAAGGATGTGCTTCTCTTCCTGATATAAAGAGGGCACCTCTCTCATGGAAGCTTGTATAGAAAAGGGGAGGCCAGAGCATTCATGCATCTGCTGTTTCTTAAGTGCTTTCAGTTCCAAATAAACAATAAGCCAAAGTGGTATCTTTGGAGTGGCATGTTCTGAACTCCTTCCCTGGGCTCTTCTCTTATGCATTGTATTTGGAATATACATAAGAAAGTACTAATATGACATATATGCCTAAGGATTTTTATGGCCCTTGTAATGAAATTAGATATTTATTTTATTTTTAAGGCAAACTGAAGAAAAATATGAGTCCCTAGGTAATGAGAATGAGTTTTTTTTTTCCAGTAGATTTGTATGTATGCCGTTTGTCTAACTTCAACCCAAGCTGTCTTAGCCTGTGTTTGTGCTCACAGCACATAAACCATGTAACATGCCAGGGTCACCTGAACTTATTTCACATGGGTAGAAACATGATGAAATCTAAGTTTTGTCTTTGTGTCACAGGACCCCATTGATGACACCTAAGATTTCCACACTTCTTAAAACTTTTCTCCCTTGACCCTTAAATATTCCTTGTGAGGTTATGAACAACTGCTGTGTTCATGTCATGCCTGTGATGCCTGTCCTGGTTCACACCATTTGATCTCTTGACTAGCCTACTGCAGGGCCTTTCTGGCTTCTGGGGGAACACCTCTACCTCATTGGCCCCCAAAGACTGTCTCTAGAATTCCTTTTTTTATTTTGCACAGTTTTTTTTTCCCCAGATTTGCACCCATTTCTGTTTCTTTTGAAAACAGCACTTGGATTTTCTGTTGAGGACTCACTCCCCCTTCAGTGAATAGAGTTTGGGTTGGGCTGATGCATGGGCACTACATTGCCCTGGCCCCGGCATTTATGATGGTAATGGGTGATCTAGATTATCCAGTAAGTTTCAGCCACCAGACTCTTGAAGAGAAACCCTCTTGTCTCACAGAAGGCCCTAAGCCGCTGGGATGTAAATCATAAGCTGTTGATGAGTAACTTTGCTACAGCGTGGAGAGAATCCCCTTGAGAAAGGAGTCAAGAAGGGGAAGGTAGTGCTGAGAGATGATATCATTTATTCTTTGGCACCAGCTGAGCCTGAAGCCAGATGTACCTCTTTTCTTTCCAGTTGAGTGAACCAATACATTCTGTTTCACTGAAGCCAATTTGAATTGGGTTTCAGTCACTAGCAACCTAAAGCGTGCTGGCTAATGAAGGGCCGGATTGCTCTTGTCCTTAAAAGGTAATCATGCTTTCCTATTACATGCAGAATGTATGTCATAAATCCAACCTCTTTTTGGTTTCAAGGCTTTTTATGATCTTCCCCCATTTTAGCCTTTGCTTCCCAGTCTCTTGCCATCCAGCTGACACTTCCGTTGTGGTGCTGTAGCTAGCATTTCTTGACGTACCTTACATTTTTACACCTCACTTTTTGTCTCTGCTGCTCCTACCCTCACCCCATCTGGAATGCTTTTACCCACATGGTGAGATCCTATTTATTCCTCAAAACCACACTCAAATGTTCCCTTCATTAGAAAGCCTTTTCTGGTCCCTTAGTCAGAATTAATTTTTAGTGCCTTTCTATTTTCTCCACTCTTTACATTTACCCCTAATACAACACGTCACAGCCTGCCTTGCCTCTCTAGTTAAGAGGTCATCTTTGCATCCTCGTCTTTGCTCCCAAGCCTATAACAGAGCAGGTGGCCATTGGTTATGATGCTCCCTCACGGGTTTTCCTGACAGTCAAGTGTGACTGTGCCTGCTCCATCCACCAGATGGTGCTTGACTTATTTTTGTTTCCTGGGTGATCCCAGGAGGGCGGAATGCCAGGCACACAGCGGATGCTGAATAAAGGTCTGATAGATATGATGGACTTGGTCTCACTTTGAAATGCTCTTATATGTTTATCAGTGATTTTCATGTAGATTTTGGTGATACTGAACCAATTTGAAAGTGCAGTTTCAGTGAAGGGCCATAATGGCTGGTAAGAGAGTGGCAGCTCCCAGCCTGGACTGACTTCCCTTCTTAGAGTTTCCATTTGGTTTGATGATTGCTGTTGAACTTGTATCTTTGAATAAACTGGAAGGTAGGAGGGAGAGAATGAGAAGAAAAATGTGGGAATGCCACTTTATAAAACATAGTTCAGTGGGAGCTCCCCTTCTTTCCTCCTCCTCTTCCCTCCTCCTCTCCCCTCCCCCTCTGCTCCTCCTTCCCCCTCCTCCTTCCCCTCCCCCTCTGCTCCCTCCCTTCCCTCTTCCCCCCTCCTCCTCCCCCTCTTCCTCCTTCTCCCTCTCCCCCTCTTCCTCCTCCTCCTCCTCCTCTTCCTCTTCTTCCTCCTTGCTAGGGTACTTGAGCACAGCTCTAAGATCCATGAAAAAACAAGCTTATGTTTAAAAAGTGAGATATCTACATATGTATGTAAAACATGCATGGGTATTAGTTATGTCTTTGTATTTATATGTATATGTCAAACTTTTTGGTCTACAGGTTCCCCAACAAGGCTGAAAGTAACAGACTTTATACACATGGATTTTTCTTGGATTAGTGGATGCAGCTGCTGTTTACAAATCCTGGTGATGTTTATGACTCTGCTGTTTTTAGATTCAACTAGCATTGCCAAGCAGCTACTCTGTGCCAGGCACTGTGCTAAGTTCATTCACATATATTAATTCTTTTGTCTTTTTTAATCCTTAAAACAACTCTGAAATCTATTAGTTATCTATTGCTACACAATAAATTACTCTAAAACTTTGTGGCTTAAAACCGAAACATTTATTATCTCATGGCCTCCGTATCAGGAATCCAGGCATGGCTTAGCTGAGTCCTCTGGCTCTGGATCTCTCACAAGACTTGACTTGAAAAGACACTTTTCCCAGCTCATTTATGTGGTTGGTGGCAGAATTCACTCCGTTTCTTACCGTGGGCCAGAGGCCTCCCTGGATTCCTTGCCATGTAGATCTCTCCAGAGAATGGCTCACAACATGGTGGGTGGCTTCATCAAACTGAAAAGGTGGGAAAGAGCAAGCTAGAAATGCCAGTATGATGAAACTCATAGGCTTTTAGAACCCAATCTTGAAAGTGATGTTGCATCATCTTTGCTATATTTTATTTGTTAGAAGCAACTCACTAGACCCAGTTCATACTCATGGGGAAAGAATCCCACAGGGGTGTAACATCAGGAGTCAGAGATCATAGGGGACCATACCGGAGGTCTACCTACCACAGATAGTTTAATTCCCATTTTACAGATGAGAACATTGAGATGCCATTAGAAAAAACAAAGATGATATATACATACACATATATGGATTGATGAAAATTCATGTCTTTGGGTAGTATTTCTCAGGTGCAGATTGGTACATATTTTCAGCCTTCTTATTGCTTTGACATTCCCTACCAACCCACAGAATCTGCCTCTGTGTCTTATAGAACCTTGTTATGCAAAGTGTGGTTTGGGGACCAGAAGTATCGGCTTCCCCTGGAAGCTTGTTGGAGAGACAGAACCCCAGGCCCTGTCCTACACTATGGAATCAGAATATGTATCCCTAGTGATTTATGTGCATGTTAGGAGACACGCTGCTCTAGAAGGTCTCTTTTCTAGATTCTCTGATGACTTCAGGGGTTCCTGTGTTTGTCTGTCTGTTGGCACTGCTAGTTGCTTGCCCTTCGGCAGCAGTGGGGAGTATTACAATCTACCTCTGCACTATTTCAAAACCAGAGGAAATGAAAGCTCCTTGTCATCTATTATCTTATATAAACAACAAGGTAAGAGTAATAATGGGTCTTTCTCAATAATCTAAGACAGAACAGGAGCCATGGGCATGCATTGTCACAGACAGCAGACAAAAGTGAAAGTTGGCATTTGACTCTACAGTGAACCATAGCAAACCTGTCCAGCAAATGAACCTCCCTAAATTATATTTTATTTAGGCAATCTAGATGAATCTCCAAAATATCATACTATATGAACAAAAGACCACATATTGCATGATTCCATTTATATGCAGTTCTAGAAAAGGCAAAACTATAGTCACAGCATTTCAGTGAAGACATGGGAAGAAATTTACTACATGCAGGCCTGAGGGAGCTTTTTGGTGATGGGGCCGTGCTGGATCTTGGCTGTGGTGACAGATGGATATATGGGTGTGACGTGTGTCAAACTTATCACACGATACATTTAAATGGCTGAATTGTATTTTATATAAATTAACTTTCCATAAAGTTCACGGGGAGGGGGAAAGTGAATAGGAGTTAATGGCCTTGTCAATTGGTTCCAGGCCCTCTAACTTTCTTTAGGCCCAGACAGAACCCACGGATAATGTACACTGATTAGATTAACTGGTCAGAGAAGGATGTTTAAAAGATTTCCTTGGTATCTGATGTTGACATAGAGTGGAAATTATTTCTCCTTTGAAGTCATACTGGGAGGATGTCATATTTATAAAGTCATTAAGATTTCCATCATTTACTTCTAGAAGTCATTCCAAGGATGATGCCTTAGAACTTTTGATTTCTTGAGATTCTTCAGCCTTTCTTGAAAAGGAGCACGGAAACGATGGCTTTTGTTTATTGAGCAAAGACTCCAGACATTCCAGTTAATGCTTCACTTTCATTATTTATTTAAAAACATTTTTTTAATGTTTGTTTATTTTTGAGAGAGAGAGAGAGAGAGAGACAAACAGAGCGAGAACAGGGGAGGGACAAAGAGAGAGGGAGACACAGAATCTGAAGCAGGCTCCAGGCTCTGAGCTGTCAGCACAGAGCCTGATGTGGGCTCTAACTCATGAACTGCGAGATCATGACCTGAGCCAAAGTCAGTCACTTGACTGATTGAGCCGCCCAGACACCCCTCACTTTCACGATTTCATTTAATCTGCACAGCAGTTCTGTGAAAGAGGTACCACTCTCTACCCAGTTTATGGAGGAGAGAGCTGAAGCTTAGCAAGATTAGACAACTCTTTCAGGTGGACAGTTTGTAGTGAATTTGGAATGATCAAATGCCAGAGCCACTGATCTACCCTCTTTCCTGCCTCACCTACTCTGAACTGCTACTGTGGCATCTGGCTGACTTTAAAGTGGATTATCCCCCAGTTACTGGCTTATGGTCCACTCTGCATCCACAGCCACACACACTCACCCTGGCTTTCCACTAGGGTATCTCAAGTCTCAGACTCCTTTAAATCTGTATAGGTTAAAGGAGTCAAACTCATCTACCAGTTGAAAACCTACAGAATGTGCTTTGCCATGATAAACAATTACTGCCTAAGCAAGGGGTTGCTTCAAAATTGAGAAATTAGTGGGGCACTGGGGTGGCTCAGTCAGTTAAGCGGCTGACTCTTGATTTCAGCTCAGGTCATGATCTCACAGTTCATGAGTTTGAGCCCTGCATCAGGCTCCATGCTGACAGTGTGGAGCCTGCTTGGATTCTCTCTCCCACCCCCTCTCCCTCTTCTTCTCCCTCTCCCTCCCCACCCCTGCCCTTCCCTGCCTCTCTCTCCTCCCCTCTCTCTAAATAAATAAATAAACATTAAAAAAAATTAAAAATACGGAGAAATTGTCTCTTCTGGTTTCTAGAGCCATGGATTGGGGAAAGAGAGCCAGGGAGAACTCAGGGATTTGGCAGTGGTTTGTGGCCACAGGATTTTCCCAGTGGAGGCCCTGGTAATTTTGTAGAACAGGTGTTTGGCGATGATACAAAGAAAGGCATGGGGTGGGGGTGCTAGGGACCAGTATGGCTTTGGCTGCCATATACATCTGGTAATGGGAGGTTCTGTTCAGCCACAACCCTGCATGTGGCTGGAAATGGTGGGGGTCATGGTGGGCACATCTCTGAAGAGAATAGGGACCCATTTTAACACTTAAGTGTAATCAGAAGAATTCTGAGTTTGATTCTCTGCGTATAAAACTTGTCAGAGGACTGGCCACCCACTACGAGATACAGAGGGGCTGCTGGTAAATTCTATGTTCCTTTTTACGTCCCTGTCTCCATCACATCCTCCAAATGGAATGACTGGTGCATTATAAACCCAGACTCAGAGCCCAGCTCCCAGAAGGAAAACATCATACCAAAGCCACAGGCAGTGAGATTTAATTTGTACTAATGAGTGAATGCATAGAAAAAATTCTGGCACTCCCCGAGAAGTGAAAATGAGGTGCTTTGCACCTCCAAGGGGGACGTCATGTGTGAGCTAGAGAGCTCAGTGTAGAAGATTTGCAGAGCTGACAAGAGCTGGCCCGGGCAAGGCATCCCTTACTGACTAAACAGACAGCATCCTTGGAGGCCTCTCTTCTCTAAAAGCATTATCATTTTAGGGGATGGATCAGGCTGGCATTAGTGTACCAAAGATCACAATCAGGTAGGGTTGAGTAAGACAGGAAACTTTGACACGGTCATTTGTATGCCAGAAAGTTCTGACAACAGCTTGGCCGTCACTCCTTGACAACTGCTGACTTCATGGGATTTTTTTCCCTTAGAGAAACAAAATATTCTGAGCTTTTAGTGAGGCTTGATGTAAGCTAAAGGATATGATTATCGTGTAGACTGTATTGTTTTCACAAAATTAAAATACTATTTTTCCCTTTTTAAAAAATTCAAAAATATAACATCAAGTTTCCCAAAACCCGAGAGAAAAAAAAAAAATAAATGTAGGGTAAAAAAAATCACAATTGACAGTTTGGTGTGAATATATTCTCCCAGCCTTTTAATGTTGCTATAAGCTTACATTTTTACTTGAATATGACTGTACTGCAACAGTGACCTGGTAACCACCTTGTTTCACTCAATTATGTCATAGATCTACGTGGATGTTAATACATTTTCATCTACCTTATCTTTTCAGGGGTTTCATTGTACTCCATTGTATGAATGTGATTTAATTAACCAATCCCCTATTGAGGGACTGTTAGGCCATTTCCAATTTTGGGTTGTATTATAAAGAATATTGGTAACTGGTTTTGTCTGTAAGTCTTTGCACACTTGTCCGATAGTTTCTAAAGGATAAATTCTTGGATGTGAACTTGCTGGGTAGGAGAATAGATATCCTCCTTTTCTGTTGTTTTTTTAAGTTGATTTATTGGGGCTCCTGGGTGGCTCAGTCAGTTAACCCTCTTACTCTTGATTTCAGCTTAGGTCGTGATCTCATAGTTCCTGAGATCAGGCCCCACTTCGGGCTCCCCGCTGTCTTTGCCCATACCCAGCTCACTCTCCTGTGTGTGAGTCGGGGAGGAGATGAGCGAGAGAGAGAGAGAGAGAGAGAGAGAAAATCCCAAGCAGGCTCCACACTCGGCATGGATTGAAAGATCACGACGTGAGCTGATATCAAGAGTCAGATGCTTGGGGTGCCTGGGTGGTGCAGTCGGTTAAGCGTCCAACTCTTGATCTGGGCTCAGGTCATGATCTCACAGTTTGTGAGTTCAAGCCCTGCAGCGGGCTCTCACTGATGTTGCAGAGCCTGCTTGGAATTCTGTCTCTACTTCTCTCTGACCCTATCCCGTTTGTGTGCTCTCTCTCTGTCTCCAAAAAAAAAAGAAAAAAAAAGTCAGATGCTCAACAGACTGAGCCACCCCAATATCTTCTTAATTTTGATAAAATGTGACAAAATGCCATGCATAAATTTTATCAACTTGCTCTGTTTTCAACAGTGTGCTAGAGTATTCTTTCTTCCAAATTATCACCAACTCTCAGTATTACCAATCTTTCCTAATCTGATGGTGAAAAGACACTTAAATTATCTTAATTTGCATTTGCTTCATCAGCAGTGATTTGGGGTTCTTGTGATATGGTTATTGGCCACATGTATTTTTTTGGTGAATTCAACATTTTTTGATAAGGTATTCATTTTTTACTTATTGAATTATTACAGCTTTTTATATATTAAGTATATTAGCACTTTGTCACATATTTTGCACTCAGTTAAGTCTTTTTGGTAACAGTAGAAAGCATCAAACAGGTTTACTTACATAAACTCTGTCTGCTCCTCCAAAAAGAAACCCCCACAAAACTGATAATGGTCGACACTCTATTAATTTCCTAGGGATGTCATAACAAAATATCACACACTGGGGGACTCAAAACAGTAGAAATTTATTCTTTCACAGTTCTAGAGGCTAGACATCTGCAAGTGTTGGCAGGGCCATGCTCCCTTACAAGCTTCTAGGGTGGGACCCTTCCTTGCTTCTTCCGGCATCTGGTACCCCAGGTGTCCGTTGGCTGGTAGACACTATAATCTCTACCTCTATCACATTCTTTTTCCTTTTGAGTATGCCAGACATATTGAATCAGGGCTCACCATCATGACCTCACCTTAACTCTATTACATCTATAGAACCTAATTCAAATAAAATTACATTTACAGGGACCAAGGGTGAGGACTTCATCTTTTTGGGAGGACACAATTTGACCCACAAGACACAACCATTATGAGGTGTCTGCTATTGCCAGCAAACTATAAACCCTTTAAGGACTGAGGCTGGGTCGATTTTGTTCCACATTCTAATCCCCAGTCCTCAGCACACAGTCTAGTAGGGCAGGGGGCACTCCATAAAGATTTTTTTTTCTTTCTTCTTTTTTTAATGTTTATTTATTTATTCTGAGAGAGAGAGAGAGAGAGAGAGAGAGAGAGAGAGAGAGAGAGAGAGACAGCCAGCAAGGGGGAGAAGGGCAGAGAGAAAATCCCAAGCAGGCTCCATGCTATCTGCACAGAGCCCAATGCGGGGCTTGAACTCGAACTGTGAGATCATGACCTGAGCCCGTGTCAGGAGTCAGACTGACTGAGCCCAGCCAGGCACCATACTCCATAAAGATTTGTTGAGGAATCTGACTTTCAGGAATATCTGGACTTTCAGACATTAAAAGACTCGTACAGAGAATACAAGGCGTGGATTCTTTAATTTGAATTTACATTCAATGATTGTAATTGAAATGCAGATACAAGTGGGGAGAGCTGGACTGTCCAGAAGAGGAAATATCTCTTGACTTTCTGAATGAGCGCCTTTGCCAAGGTGTGTGCTTTAGGCTCCCCTGGCATCTGTCCTAAATATGAGTCCTTGCAAATATGCAGACAAGCACACAGATAAGAACCAGATTAATTGACCAGAATTATTAGGTTGGGTAAAACAGATATAAGATGGCAGAGTCCTTAAAAATCCAAAAACTTTTTTCTTCATGTTGTAAAATATAACTGACAATTTATTTCATAGCCATGGCAAATAGAGCCTGGTTTGCCAAACGCCAGAACTTGCTCCAGAAATATACTTTCTAAATTATTTTTTGGCCCATATCAAAAAAATAATTTCCATTTACCTAGGATTCCCAGACTCCAAATTATCCCACAGAATTCCCATATCTAACCTTTCTTTAATTTTTTTTTACGTTTATTTATTTTTGAGGGACAGAGGGAGACAGAGCACAAGTGGGGGAGGGGCAGAGAGAGAAAGACACAGAATCTGAAGCAGGCTCCAAGCTCTGAGCTGTCAGCACAGAGCCCAACGCGGGGCTCAAACTCACAAACCGCAAGATCATGAATTGGGCCGAAGTTGGATGCCCAACTGACTGAGCCACCCAGGCGCCCTTCTGGTCTTTCTTTAAAAAATGATTCATCTCCTATAAATATATATAGTTAATAAAGTTACCTTTTTAAAAGTCAAGAGTCTTCTCTAGGAATTTTTTTTTTTTTTTTAACGTTTATTTATTTTTGGGACAGAGAGAGACAGAGCATGAACGGGGGAGTGGCAGAGAGAGAGGGAGACACAGAATCGGAAGCAGGCTCCAGGCTCCGAGCCATCAGCCCAGAGCCCGACGCGGGGCTCGAACTCACGGACCGCAAGATCGTGACCTGGCTGAAGTCGGACGCTTAACCGACTGCGCCACCCAGGCGCCCCAGAATTTCTATATTTTATCTACGAGGTCTCCACTCCCTCATACTTTCACTAAAGGTAGTTAAATGGGGTCATATGGGGCTAGGTCTCGAACATCTGCTTTGCTCTCCTTTTAGTGGCCATTGTTCCAGTCCTAAATCAATGGGCCAGTGTTTTACGTCCAAATGTACAGCCACAGAAATGAGATATTTTAATTAGAACATAAACAGCATTTCGATCTGGGCACTTTATCTGAACTCATACAGATGGAGTCCAAATGCAAAATTGAGCATCAAAGCCATTATTCAGATCTGTACAGCACCAGCTTCACAGGCTTGTGACCTGTGCAGTGACTCATGGTCAGAAGTTCCTGTGCTTGGTTTCATGCTCTGCTGTTGCTCTCTTGAACTTCTTAATAATTTTTGAATGGCAGGCCCCACATTTTCATTTTGTACTGGGCTCTGCAAATCATGTATCCAGTCCTGGACATACATGAAAGCTGCTTTTACCCAAATCATCTGACCTGTAATCTCTGTTTTCATCTGGCAGTGAAGACAGAGTTGTGGGTAGTTCCCCCAAATCTCCTCCCAGGAGGAGATGACCTGAACTCTAGAACGTTTTCAAAGGTCTAAAAGCTGTGGGTCATGTGATTCACTGTAAATAATGAATGGAAGAGGCACACAAAAGTAATTTTTGTCTGTAAGTCTAAAGAGTTAAAGTTCTACCTTCACTGAAATACAGAAGAATCAGGCCCAATGTGATGTGTGTCAGCATAACAAAAGAACTTGTCCATCTGAAAATAGGTATGCCCATGTGCCAGCAAGCTAAATATAAATACATTCCTCTAACTCTTCTATCAAGATGATTATTTCAGCAATTCAAATAAAAAGCAGAATCTGTGCAAGGGCCAGCTCAGCTATTTTTTATAAGAATAATGACTACATCTTCTCAATTAGAAAGCATCATCCTTCCTGTTCTTGTTCAGAAGAATGGTGGGGAATAGTTGTAAAAATGTCATACAACATCTACCTTCCATCAATGCATTCATTAATGCGTTGCAGGGCATGGTCTTCTGTACCGGGGGATGGGGTAGTTTTGAAAGAACGAGCTGTCAAGGAAGAGTTCTTTCTAGACACCTTATGAAGCAGGGGAAAGGCTCAGCCGGCAAGGAAGCAGTGTTACCCATACCTTCAAAGGCTTTTTGCATATACAAAAAAAAAAATGTTCAGACTACACCAAAGGTATCTATTTAGAAAAATTTTAACTTAAATACCTATTTATATCTGATTGTGTTTAAACATAGACATGGTTGACAGTTATTTCTAGGTAAAGTATTAACTATAGGTAATTTAGAAATATTTTATAAATAATTTAACGATCTTTCTCTAAGGTTAAACAACACTTCCAATAAATAGCAAGCTATTTAGGAGATGAACATGGTTTTTAAAGAAACCATTTCAATTTTTAGGAAATCTGAAGAATGTGTCAGAGTTTAAAAGTCCTTTAAACTGAGAGATGAACAGGGCAAGTAGTGTTCTTGCTAATATGAAATACTGTTCAGATACCAAATACCTTCTTCCATTAAAAAAAAGAATAAAAATTCTTAGACCAAAATGTAAAATTAAGGCGTGTGAAAACAAATCCATATTTCCTAGAATGTCCTCTTTAATAATATACTTAAAAAAAAACCTCCACCAAACATTTTTACAAATAAGTACATAAAATTCCAGTAACCCTAGGGGAGAAATTGCTTTTCAACTAAGTTTTGAATTCTAGGGTAGATGCATTCTTGAGGACTTCACAACTTGGGTAAAGAGTTGTGGGAGGGTAACAGTTAAGGAAGAAGTGAGGCAGGGAGGAGGATGTAAAGGTGAAAAATGAGTCCCTTTAGTTTCTTCCTGTTTCCATGCTGGAGAAGGCTGTAGTAGCTGGAATTGGCAATCTGCTCTTGGGCAGAGTTGAGATGAATGGTCTCCTCTCTGTTCTTCCTCTTCGTAACCCTGAAGCAGACCAGCAGAGAAGTGCCAGGGCACAAAGGTTCAGATTTTCCATTGTATGTTTGTGCATCTCAGCTGTACACTGTACAAGAACCTAATTACAAAAGACACTGAAAAGACCAACTCGCCTTCCTTTGCTTTTAGCAAATTGCTATCATCTACAGACATGGAGGGGGATGTTTGGAAGTGTCCTTTAGGGAATGAGACAGAGGTTACAATGATTATGTCTTTTTCTCTAAAGAGGTTGAGGAGCACAAGAATGACCCAAATTGAGAGTATACGCAGATGAAAAGAGATGTCACCAATTATTCCCAATTTCCAGAGGCACTCGATAATAAGACAGTCAAACCAGCAGGCACAATGAAGAAATAGTTTGTTTAAACTTAGAATGTTCTCCAACATCACTGAAGCAAATGAGGAAAAACAAACCTGCATACAAGCCTAAAACTGAACATTATTTAAACAAACCGACATGCCAGTATTTTTCTCCAGTAAAGGGTTCAGCCAGCAACAGAGCTGCATTTCTGAAGTGCCAGCTTTCATAATGTCCTGTCCATCAGTCCAAGTTCAATGATGGACATGCTGACTTAAAACTTTAGAACACTAACTTGTTTTTAATTCTAGCCCAAAGAATTAGGCTGAATGTTTCTCCCCTTGTTTGATGCCCAGAACAAGATGCAGGAACCAGTTAAACTGCACGGTCCATCCTTTGTCTCTACACACTTCGATCTGATCAAGAAAATACTTCTTAGCATCCTCCTCACTTTTCCCCACTGTTAGGGCATCCCGAATATATTCAATATCTTCTTTGCTTGTTAACTGGGGCATTCCTGTCATAAGCATCATGGAGAAGAGGATGATCAGCAGGTTTGTGTGATGACGAAGGGCGAGGTAAGCCTTAACGCAGACGTCCTGGATAAAGGGAAAGAAAGTACAGTTATGTTGATGCGGTAACTAAGTAGGGTGATGACTGCCCAGGGATCCTGGAATTTACATAGCATTATCCTGTCCATGAGAGGAAGCTATCACCAACAGGGCAGATCCTCTTTCTCAGATGGAGGGTTTGATGAGAACATATGCTATTTCCATACCCTAGGAAGCACATTAGTGTAATCGCCCATGTCCAGGGTGTGCTCGGGGAAAACTGGTTGATACGGTACATTTCATCTTTTTTCTTACTCTACCTTTCACATCAGTTTCTCTCCTAGGAAACTGAAGGTAGAAATTTCTGTACTCTCTTTAAAGAAATGAGTCAGTTTTTGAACACCATACTGGGATCACTGAGCTTCACGTAAGCATACGTGTTTGCCAAGGGCTAATGGAATCCAGAGAAATGATGGAAATGTGGCGTTTGAGGTTTTGTTTTCATCTTTATTTTACAATTTGGCCTATTCTAAGAAAACCAATGTATTAGCGTTTCACTGATGCTCCAAACTGTTGAAAAAACTTGGGAATTTTAATACAAATTCTTTTTTTTAAGTTTATTTAAAAACTTAAATAAAAGCAGGGTAGGGGCAGAGGGAAGGAGAGACACAATCCTAAGCAGGCTCTGTGCCATCAGCACACAGCCTGATGCAGGGCTTGAACTTAAAAACTGTGAGATCTTGACCTGAGCCGAGATCAAAAGTCAGATGCTTAACTGACTACACCACCCAGGAGCTCCTACACACATTCTGAATACTGAGCGAGAGGGCTTTAAAAATGCTTTGGCGTGGGGCGCCTGGGTGGCGCAGTCGGTTAAGCGTCCTACTTCGTCTCAGGTCATGATCTCGTGGTTCATGGGTTTGAGTCCCGCATTGGGCTCTGTGCTGACCACGCAGAACCTGGAGCCTGCTTTGGATTCTGTGTCTCCCTCTCTCTCTGCTCCTCCCCCATTCATGCTCTGTCTCTCAAAAATAAATAAAAGTTAAAAAAATTAAAAAAAAATGCTTTGCCTGGCACATTCTCCAAAAGCCTTTGAGCAAGGTGCCACAGGTGAGTTAAGTCCACTTATTAAGCAAGGCATGCTTATTTCAATCATATTGTGCCAAAGTAAAGAAGAAAGTGCAAGGTTCTCAATTTTACAACACTAGGACAGCCCAACCTTAATGTTGTAACTTGGCAAAGATGGTGTGTTGAAGAAAACTGAAGTTAATGATTACAGATATAAATACTTCAAAAAAATCTGGATATAAGGATATAAATGTGATGTCACACCATAAGGCATAAAAACAGAGCATAAATGTGAAAAAATATGCAACCTCATTTGTAATCAAAGAAATGTAAGGGAATGAGATGGAAACATTCACCTATCAAACTGGAAAATCTTAAAAAAAATTTTTTTTTGAAGAATAATACCCAATGTTCACCTTTCATAGGCTGATGGTAGGTGGGAAGAGGTATAATTTTACTAGCAGACAATTTGATAACATGCATCAAAAGCTTTAGAATGCTAATAAATGTTAGAGAAGTTCATTGCGGTGATGGTTACGTGACTGATGCATTTGTCAAAATTCAAAGAACTGTACCCACAAAAAGGCCCAGTTCTGCTGTAGGTGAATAATGCCTCAATAAACTGGACTTTAAAAAAATGCCTATGTCCTTGTACCCAGCAATTTTCATGCTAGAAATTTACCTTTAAAAACTTGGATAATTTTGCAGTGACCAATACATAAGAATATTTGTCAGAATGTTTAAAAATGTGAGAACTTGAAGGTAACCTAAATATCCTACAGTTGGGTACTGATGAAAGTACCTACAACTGCCTGCTCTGTAACTGCTAGAATGATACCGTGAAAGAATATTGAATGAGCATGTGAAAATGTCCGAGTTAAAAAGCAGGCATAAAACAACAACATAGGTGGCATCAGCCCATGTTGGCAAATGAACACAAAATATTTATATGGAAAAAAGATTGGAAGTCTACAAGCCAAAATGTTAAGATAGTGAGTTTTTTTTAAGTTTTTAAATTTACGTGTTGAGAGAGAAAGAGAGAGAGAGTAAGGGAGGGGCAGAGAGAGAGAGAGTCCCAAGCAGGCTCCTCACTGTCAGTGCAGAGCCCATTGCAGGGCTCGAACTCATGAACCGTGAGACCATGGCTTGAGCAGAAACCAAGAGTCAGATGCTTAACCGACTGAGCCACCCAGGCGCTCCTCCTTTTTGCTTTTACACTATCTTGTGTGTGTCATTTGCACGTGGCAGGATAACGGCGATGGTCATGGTGGTCATGCCTATATCATTCTGTGTGTCAAGGCTGGACCATGAACGCATCACCCTGTCTAAGTAGAAAAACCCATGGACTGATCTGGCATTAAATGAGACCATATATATTAAAAAATGCCTGGCACAGAGACTGGCACATAGCAAGTGTTCAATAAGTGTTAGTCCTCTCCTTTCCCTGCCTGGAGGGTAGATCACTTTTACCTGCTTTCTGCTTACTTGTCAGGGAGCTGGACACTCCCAGACTCAAAAGACTGGGCTCTTCCTACTGTGGACCCAGTGCATTAGTGTTCTTGCATCCTTAATGACTTCACTTATGTCCAGAAATCGTTATCTTTTGCTCCTCCATTGGACGGACCAAAGTCACTCTCATTTCTTGGTGATTACACAGGCAAAGGGCAGACCTCACCGCGGGCAACTGGCTTATTAATTTGTTAGCTCACACAATTTTCACAAGGGCAGAGATGGGGATGCCTTTTGATTTTGAATTAGAGTACATTCTGATTTTTAATTATTTTCTATCCTTCTGTACACTGGGGGCTTCAGGCACAACCCTTGCTTTCTGAGCTCACTGTGTGGTCAAACTCCTTAACAGAAAATTTTTGAGAAGGGAAATTGACCTGGGGCCAAGCTATTCTAACACCAATCCGTAGGTGCTCCGGTGCATATTTGTTCAGCAGCAACCCACGGATTCACTCGTCACTGTAGCACACAGGGACATGGTAAAGGAAGACAAATGTCTTGTGTCAGTCTCGAAGGCCATCTCCTCTATATAAAGCATTTCTGCTGGTTCGAATTTATTCAGTTCTGATTTTTACACACAAGGGTCACTTCTGTGAGAAAGAACTTTCCTCCCCCCAGATTTTCATGCCCTATGCTGGTCAGACACAATGTGTAAATTCTGACTGGCAGTGCAGGCTTAGAGATTTAATTAGAGATTTATTCTCTTTTTCTTAGAGATAGTACAGAGCCATGGTAAGAAGTGCAGGTTCACACCTTGCTGCCTGGGTTCAAATGTTGGCTTTATTACCGACAAGCTGTTTGTCATTGGAAAAATCACTTAACCTCTCTGGACCCCAGTTTCCTCATCTGTAGAATAAGAAGAATAATAACAATACCCGTTTCATATGGTTGTGGTGAGATTTCAGTGCTATGTATGTGGTCGGCAATTATTATTAATAGTATGAGAAGTTGCATTATTGAACGCGCACTTCTCAATGCGGAGGTGGGAGGGAAGTAGGAAGCCAGCACCCTGGCTGTGTGTGCAGATGGTTCTCTTGCCCCAGGGGCACAGCTGGGTGCTTGCTCCACCCCCTCAAGCCCCAGAAGTTTCATTTCTGCCCTTTGTGCTCAGCCACAGGGTGTCTGAAAGAACCCTGGCCATGCTGCCTTGGGGCTGGAGGCCTGTGGTTTGGGGGACTGAGGATGTGGCCTGGGGACCTGGGGTGGGGGGGTGTGTGGAAGCACAGAACACAGAAGTGACTGGCTGGGGAAGCAGAGTTTTTCCCTTCTGAGGCACTGACCTCAGACATCCTCATTCTGTCCTTCTCAGCTGCCTGGGGAAGGCTTTATAATACTGAGTGGAGAAGAAGGGGCAAAGGAAGAACCTGATTTCAGGGATTTGGTGTAATGTACTTGTTAATGGATGTGAATGTGGGGAACACTGAAACGTTGTTAGCCGGAATGGTATACATGAGTAGCTGATCAAGTGATTGAGCCTAGATAGTATATCAGCTCTTAATTTCATAGTTGATTCAAATGCCTTGATTAGAGCATCTAGTACCAAAAGAGAGGATTGTTTTTACAAAGCTACCACTCCCATAAGTGTTGGGAACAAAGGACTTCATGATCATTTAGGGGTCCAAACTTGGAGTTGATTTGTTAACCGGCCCAACGTAGTTCACTAAACTGAAAACTTTCTATACACAGTCTCCTAATTTCTTCTTAACTGCCAGTGAGTTCTGGCTGCCTCAGACTATGCAGGGTCATACGGAATGGGCCTACTTTTTCTTAAAACAAACTCCTCTATTTTCATCTAGAGAACAAAGTGGAAGTGAAATATTACTGTCCATCTTGACACAAATGAGGAAGTAGCCCCAGGACTACAAAACAGGAACTCCGGGGCCCAGAGAAGAGAGAGAAGAAAACTCACAAATAGCCGTCAATGAAAAGCAACGTCCTCACCCACTGACTTTTCCTAAATATTAATGCTGCCGCTGTCTGCTGGAGGAAGGAGATGGTGGAGAGAAATGGTATTTCTGTCAAAGAGGATTTTATTTTTGTTTTGTATAAAAATTAATGAATTGGCCAAGCAATGCCTTTAGAAGTTATTTTGGCAAAACAGAGAGTCACCGATTAGCCGAGCTCATAAGGCAGGAGGAAGCACTTTCCGAGAAATCTGAAAGAAGAGTGTGTCTGACGCTTGGCTGTGTGTTTGCTGAGTTTGAATTAGGATTCTTATCCCTAAGGACCTCTTAAGAATGATTCTCAGACTAGTTCTGTCTAGCGGGGAAAGGGCGGTATTGCCCTCTTCTCAGATACTTGGAAGCTCATTAGAAACCTAAAGGTTACAATTAGGTCGTTCTGCTTTAGTCACATATTCTAAATGGATTGTATGTAGGGGTGTGTGTGTGTGTGTGTGTGTGTGTGTGTATGCGCGTGCACGCACTAGCCTGTTCTGAAAAAGATTGAGGGTGGATTACCTGGATACACAAAAGTCAAAATAACATTAATTAGAATTGGGTAGAAAAAGGAAAGGAATGACAAAGGAAAAGATCACAGTGGATTTCGAACAGAGACCAGTTTAACGCTATACATCACAAATGCTATTTACTTGCTATGGGTGGTCTTCAAATATATCTGTAGCCAAAAGGAAAATCAAATCCATTATTTAACCAATGCTCAGAAGAGTTTTTTAAAAATGTTGGGAGAAACACAGCTTTTCTAGAGATTATGACCTGATAGAGATTTCACAAGAGGATCTCTATAAAGAGTACACTTTTGGTAACATGGTGAGTAACGCCCTCGGTAATATTCTTCAGGTAGACAAAACACTTCTCTAAAAGAAACTAAACACTGAAAGAAGATACCAGTTGGAAGCTTATTCTCCATAAATGTTTAAAAGTCACAGGGGTCTAATATCTTAGACACTGAGTGACCCCGCATGCTAGTAGATTAACACATCAGTCCAATTCAAGGCCATCTTTCAAGTCTGCGTCTGGGGCAGGTACCTCACCAGGGGATTCAAACGCCTACAAATGGCTGATGCTGGACCCTTCTCTGACAGTATCTTCCAATGGATAGTACAGTACTGAGCATCTTCAGGCCTGGCTAGAAGGCTGAGCTTGACCTTGTTAGTGGTCCTGGGTGTAGGTCCTGAGAGTGAATCCTTTATCAATTCAGTGTATTGTGGGCATTTTGACAGATAAACTTGTCATCTCCCTGTTGACCTATAGTAGGCCTCTATTACAGTCATTTGTGGTTAACCAATTGAGCTCTAAATGACTTCTTTGCTTTGCTCTCTAACCCCCCTAATCCAGCCCTTGCACTGCTTCAAATGGAATGCAGATCTCCTTTCTTGACCCAAACTCCAGGACACATTCACGTCAATACCTGTGTTCCAACCATACCAAACAACTGTACTTTTTGTTCTTAAATACTGATACTAAATACGCACTTCATGCCCTTGCTAATGTTATTCTTTCTGCTTGGGTGTTCCTCCCCTCCCTGTATCTGCCTAACAAATGGAACTGATCTTATCAAGGGCTGATGAGAACCCTTCACTGGCAGTCCCTTTCCATCCCCCAGGGCAGGATTGCTCCCCCTGCAAACCACTTTTGCAGTCCTTAGAACAAAGCTGTGTGTGTGTGTGTGTGTGTGTGTGTGTGTGTTTTCTGCAGTGTGTCAGGGCTGTGCTCCTGGCCACCTGTGCCCAGAACAGAGTCTGGAACACTGTTGGGCATCTGCAAACACACTATGAAGGAATGCTAAGATTCAATGCTTTAAAATCAGGATGAATCTGTGAACAAGTCATATTGGAAGGCTATTCAACTGTAAAGACATCTTGCCTTGCTACAGCAGGACTTGGGCCTTCTCTGGGCCTGGTACAGGCCTGAAATGTAGCGGGTAGTTAAGAAGTGTGTGTTGAAATGGTATGCTATCTTGGATATGGAAGAACAGGGACTGGGGACTATAACAGGATGGAGCAGGAGGCTGAGAAAGCCCAGCCTGGAAGGTTACAAGTATAGATAGCTACTGGTGTAGACCAGTGCAGGGTTACCACACAAGGGCAGTCAGAAAATAGGGATGGGAAATAATGGGGAGGGGACCACAGTCCTCAGAAGTGGTCAGATGGTCAGGTCCCTGTGGCCCGGGAGGTCCCTGTGGCTGGGGTGAAGGAGAGTACTTGCATTTCCAACAAGGCAAGTGGCAGGAGGGAGCAGGACCCCAGTCCTAGAGGTGGATTAACTGAGGCAGAAGTAGTTAAAAGACTCTGGGATCCAAGATGAGAGCAAGATGGCAGCAGAGATAGACTTTGAATAAAGGTTTCCTAACAGCCCAGGTCAGGACACTGCATGGAGACTGGGCACAGGGCTGAGCCTGCAGGTGAAGGCTCCGGGGTATGCCCTGGGGTGGGGACAGCTCCACCAGCGGTGGGCACCAGGCAGGGCCTGATAAAGCTGCACCCGAGACTAAAATAACACAACGAATAGGTCCCAGACTACTCTCCCATAAAATGTTTCTTAAGAGGGACATCTAGGGGCAAATGCCTTCCTTTTAAGTATGCTCATCAAGCCACCTGCTTTATGTCGATGCACCTGTGAAGGTGTTATTGGGCTCCTCTTCAGCTGTATTGAACATACATTTGCTTAGTGCCTGTGTCCAAAGAACATCTTCAAAATAGTTGTTTATATACTAGGCCAAGTTGTTCACACTCCTTGGAAACTGTTCCATATTGAAAGTACACTATAGGTATATACTGTGTGTCCTGTTCTCTTGGCATGAGCTACTGATCCAATCGGGGAAAAATATGTATATTTATATTGGTAAGGAACTCTCCACAAAAATGTAAACAGGCACCATGTGACACTTACATTTTTGTATAATTAAAAAAATTTTTTTGTAACACTTACTTATTTTTGAGACAGAGAGAGACAGAGCGTGAGTGGGGGAAGGGCAGAGAGAGAGGGAGACACAGAATCTGAAGCAGGTTCCAGGCTCTGAGCCGTCAGCACAGAGCCTGACGCAGGGTTCAAACCCACAAGCTGTGAGATCATGACCTGAGCCAAAGTTGGATGCCCAGCCAACTGAGCCACCCACCTAGGCGCCCCACATTTTTGTATAATTTAATAAAATGTTAGATTTCATGGGCGCCTGGGTGACTCATTTGGTTAAGAGTCTGACTCCTTGATTTTGGCTCAGGTAGTGATCTCATCATTGTGAGATTGAGCCCCATGTCAGGCTCTGCACTGTGTGGAGCCTGCTTAAGTTTCTCTCTCTCTTTCTCTCTGCCTCTCTCCAGCTAGCACACATTCTCTCTCTCAAAACAAATAAACATTTTAAAAAACACATCAGATTTCATAACTAGGATTACTTCCTCTTCTGATGTGTAGATATTTAACCTGTATCTTGAAGGCTTATTAACATATGTGTGGCAGGAGCTTGTCAATCTATGCCTGAGTTGATATTTCATAAACTCACAGAATACAATGTATTATGGAGAAGGAGGAAATCCAAGGAGGTCGCCTGGCCTCATCCAGCCACTAACCAATTCCAGACTGTCCCCCTCCCCCCCCCCAACCTTCTCTCCTCCACTCAGCAAATAACCACTGAGCGCTCACTAGGTCTCAGGTCCCTGATGAGGGAGTCAGGTCAGGGGTGGTCCTGCTGCACAGACTCATACATATAATGATATGCTGTCATAGGTGCTGTGAAGGCAACATGCAGGGGCTGAGGCAAAGGATAACTCGAGGGACCTCATTGGGGGTCTGCTCTGAGGAATGACATTGAGGCTGAGATCTGAGGGTGTTCCAGGGAGAAGGCAGGAATGGGGAGGATGTGGAGAAAAGCCACTGTGACCTTGACCAAATGAGAGACTGTGGGGAGAGCCTTGTAGGGAAAGCTTAGTTAGATTTTATTCAAAGTGAGGTGAGAAGCCACTGAACAGTTTATGGGGAGTCACACTGTATCTGTAAAGTTCCGTCTTTAACCAAATTCTGGTTAATTTATAACCTTGTATAATACCAAATAATAGAATGAAGGAAAAACACTAAAATGTTGACAGTGTTATTTCTGGAAGGCGGGATAATGGGTTCTTAATATCCTTCTGATATTTTAAATATTTTGTTGGCTTTTTAAAAAGAAACACTTACTACTTTTAAAATTAGAAACGAAGCCCCCACATTCCTATATAAAAATAAAGGGGAAGGCAAATTTCACTTGCTAATGATATAAATGTATTTGCATGTAATCTATGTTCTAAAACCATTTAGTGACATTTAAAGCAAAGTGGTTCTAAAATAAATTATTGGGGTAAAATATTGTTTTCTCTTTTCACTCTTCAGTAAGGGAGAGAGTTTTCAAAAGAGAATGTATTTATCAACATCGTCACCACTGAAATGTACATGTTTAGCACCTGGTGTATAGGACCGTGCTCCGCAGGCTAACAGATATTCCTGGACTCAAGTAGTAAGTACGCCTTGGTTTTATGTCTTTTTGTCCGATTACAGCTTGCTCCCGAAGTCTGCCCTATTCTAGAAACAATTTATTAATATGGTCCGGGGCTAAACTGAGTAGTTTGGAAAAAAGAAAGGGGTGGGATAAAACAGTGCCTTCCTCTTTCATTTTCTGGCCTTCTATCCACCAGCCAAGAGCTAGATATATTTTTAAATCTTTGTGGGGAAGGCTCACCTCACCCTTAACAAAAAGTGGGTCAGCTTTTATCCACCCTCCCTAACAGGTTATTTAAATGTGCTGCATGCATTAAATAACCTTCCCATTCAAAATTAGCGGTTCACTGGAAATGAGGACACCTTTGATTCAAAATGTAAATATATACAACATTTCCCAGCCTACCTAAAAGTGGCAGTTTTAGTATACAAGATCCTGCATTGCTATTTAGAGGGTTTAGAGATGTACTCCCAGAGCCTGAAGGATGTCATCTCAAAAAGGGAACATAAAACTAAAAAACAGAAAAACATCCGGAAGGCTTAGTAGTGTGTTTAAAAAAAAAAAAATTGTCACAAGGTCTGAGTCAAATGACGAAAAACCTGCTGCTCATCTTTATCAAGCTGGAAACTTTAGAAAGCCTGTGTCTGTATAATTGTACACATAGATGTATATATGTCCACTGTTTTTCCTGTTGTCCGGTGGGGGGGTGGGGGCAGACAAGGGCGCAGGTTGGGGGGTGGGGGCAAGCAGGCAGAGCTTGGACCCCCGCGTGCTCTTTAACCAGAACAATGCTACTACTTTCTTGTGTTTCATATGTTGCCGTTGGACTTGAGATCTCATTTCTAAGAGGGCTTCTCAACTTAAAAGTTTTCAAAGTTGGAAGACCCTTGCTGTGGTCTAGGCACTGGGGGAAGCATTCTACACATTTCATTCAAATAATCCCTTTAAAAATCCCTTAAAAAAAAAAAAAGAGGTTTTAGTGATTTTAAGAAAGCAGCTTTGGTCACAGGGACGGAGAACTGGTCCCAGACCAAGAGGTTGGCACAAAGGCGCCTTGCAAAGGTTTCATGCTTGGAGTGGAAGCTGCCTGGGGCCGGGAGCAACCTCTCCTTGGCCTCCCATATCCCAAATCTTTTCATTAAAGAATATTTTGAAACTTAACAACAAAGAAGATTACAGGAAGAAGTGCTGCTGGGATTTTAGGGGTGGCACGGGCGCTCTGGGTGGTCATTCTGGGGAGCGATGCTGACAAAAAGGAAGAGAAGGCACAGAAAGCAGGAGAGCCTGCCAGCGAGGGCGGATGCCTTTGCGCCTGCCTCTCCTGGTGGCAGGATTGCCGCTGTGCTTGAAGCTAGGTAGATGAACCCCCTCCTCTGCAGGAGAATTGAGTGTCCCCCACTTCTTTAAATGGTAAAATTCTTCCAGGTTATTATTATTATTTTTGGAACCATTTTTCTGTTCCAGGAAGTTGTCAACATATGTGATTTTTAACTTTAAAGAAAAACAGGACTGAAATGTGTCAAATCCCTGGAAATAGTCTGAAACCCAGTTGAGTTTACCCAGAAACACACACTAAAAAATCCTAAGACCATCTGGCCCCAAAGATCTCAGTTTCTCTGACCAGGCTCCTAGAACTGTGGGGGCTGGGGGATGGGTAAGTCCTGTAATCAAATCGAAATCAGCCGGGAGAACAAACAAGAACAGGCAGGTTTCAAAACAATACGTACATCCTAGTTCCTGTGCCACGCAATTTCAAGGCCCAGGCCATGTCCCAAGGATAACAGGGAACTCAAGAAGAGACTCTGAAAAAAGGCTTGTTCCTGACCTAATTGCAAGCCACACTGGGCTTAAGACAGGCCAAAAGTGGGGAGGGCGGGGGGCGGGGGCACTCTTTAAAGGTGACCCAAGGCGCCTGTGCATATAAAGGAATCCCTCTTTGCCTCTACTGATCTGTTTTGTGTCTGTGTGGGCTATAAATAGGTATTTTATGTAGTCATTACGTAGTAATTTCGAGGTCTGTTCCTTCACAGTTATTGAATTTGCAAGCGTGAAAATTTTACTCCTTGCGTTTTTGAAATATTTGATAGTCAAAAGTGGATGGAGACCAGGAAGGAGTGACAAAGAAAGCAGGATGTGAACACTTCCAGGGAGATGGGGTGACCCATGCAGGAGCTTGTTTACAGGTGAGCAGGACAGGCCTGAGCTTTTCTGTACAACCCGCAGTGGAGTTGACAGGATCAAGTGAGGGAAGAGACTGTCCTTCACCGAAAGGGGACTACATCCAGTGGTGCGGCCAGAATTCCCTCTGTAGTAACCTGATAAACGCACACCTGCAGCAAAAATCAGAAGCTCACAATTGTTTGAGAGTCCTGAAAAAATACATGTGGAATTTGGATCTTCCAGACAGTCTTGAATTGATAAATATTCAAAGGCTAAACCTGCTTACCAGACGCTCCTCCTGAAAGCCCCTTTTGGGCACAGTGCCATCCTGGCATTCTCTATTTGCTCTCTATTTAATTACGGAATGCTCTCTCTCGCTTCCTGGTTGGTTTTAGATGGGAAACCACGTTTTGTACTCAGGGATGGAATGGAGAGAACAGAGGGGAGGGAGGGTAGTCAGAAGCAGAGAAGCCTTAACGTGGAGTGAGGGGGAAGGCTGCTGTGCTCTGAAGGCACTATCTGACTGGTACTCTGGGAGGAGGCAGAGGCAATGAAGAGGGAGGCCAGTTACCTGAAATTTCTGGAAGTGCAGGCTTGTCTTCTTTCCAGAAGTTCCCATCACAAACAGGAAGTCTGGGGTTAGCACAAATGGCACTCTCTCTTTATTGATGCCCAGAAAACTTTTGTAATTCCCAAGAATGTGTCCAAAGTCAATATGAAATAGATTTCCTTAAGAGAAGAAAATGTCTGACATCATTACGCAGGCATAAGCACTTGTAACAACACTCTGGTTTGTTTATTTCCTGAGATATTTTTTAAGTTGCCTGAAAATGAGCTATCTTGGGCGAGAGAGCTATTTTTACACTGTTTTATCAGCTTGTGATATTTTTCGGCTTAGCAGGTGTGTATGGTAGTAACCACAAAGCACTCTTTGAACCAAGTGTGTTTTTGATATCCTTCTGGTGTTCTTCAGATGACAGCCAAATGCCATTAAAAAAAATTCTCGTCTCGTCTGAGAATTATTCTTAGAAATAGAAGTCAGAACTCTCTGGCTAATCTGTCATCATCTTGCCCGAGACTCTCTTATGCCCTTTATATGACTCAGGATAGACTGATGGTTTGCTCTGCTTGGTGGGGGTGGGGGATGGGGGGTAGGGGAAGGCATTCACCTTTTCCTTTTGAGTAGCACCATAGAAATACATCACTGTGAATCTCCTTTGAGTCAGTTTCTACCACTGTCGCTGTTGCTACCATGATTACCATCATCTCTTCTTGTTTAGATAGCCTGTATCATACGTATGGTCCATAAATACGTGATGTCTTTTGATTCTCACAGAGAGTAAGCAGTTTACCTCAATGTGGTGCTTTTTCTGGGTCCTACTTTTAAACTGGTCCAAATTTCTTAGAGATACTTTTCATGGCACGGCAGCCAATACTGACCATGGTCAGAGTGGTCAGTGAACTCGTGACACGAGGTAGGTTAGGAAGGCAGAGCATCTCAGATTTAAGGATGTCTTGGAGTTCTTTTTGTTGCTTCCATGTAACATCTGACACTATCGATCACACCCTCCTTCACCAGCTTCTGGGATATGCCCCTACTTATCTTTCTAGCTAATCGCTTTTCCTTCTTAGGTCTCATTTCTGGTATCTTCTTCCTCTCTGGGGTGATCGCAACATCTATATTCCTACATGGTAATGACTTCTAGATGTGTACTCCAACCTTAAACTCTTTAAATATTACTCTCTGCTGAGGGACAGGGGAAATGGGGAGTTAGTACCAGTTCAGTGGGGCCAGTGTTTAAGTTGGGGAAGATGAGAAAGTTCTGGGGGATGATGGTGATGGTTGCACAGTAATGTGAATGTATTAAAATTTTTTTTTAATGTTTATTTTTGAAAGAGAGAGAGAACACACACACACACACACACACACACATGCATGAGTGGGGAAAGGGCAGAGAGAGGGAGACAGAGGATTCAAAGCAGGCTCCAGGCTGAGAGCCCAGTGTGGGGCTTGAATCCACACAACTGTGAGATCATGAGCCGACACCTGTCATTTAACAGACTGAGCCACCCAGGGGCCCCACAGGGTGAGTGTGTTTAATGCTACTTAACTACACACTTAAAACTGGTTGATATGGTTGGTAAATTTTATGTCCTGTATGTTTTACCACTGTAAAAACAAATTATAATAAATAAACTCACCTGTCTCTGTGATCATAATATTGTCGTTGTGCCTGTCGCCTATTCCGAGAACAAAGGTAGCCACACAGTAGCCAGCACAGGAATAAACAAATCTCTCCACTGCTGCCTGAAACTAATTAGACACATCTGAACATTAGTTGTGTTCGAGATACAAAGAGCAGTGTGGATCTGTTATAAACGACTTCCAAAAAGGTACTATTCTGGGAACCAGTTTCAAGTTCATGGCACCTGATTTCATTAACATCCTATCTGCTACATGCCAACTTTCTCCTTGCTCTCCTTACATTCTAGGCGAAGATTCAGTGACTCACAATAGCACATGGAGGAAACGAGAGTCAAAGAGCAATGGTAATTTAATCAAAGGGTTCATTTCCTCTCCATGCCATCGTTTGCCAATGCTACAGAACCTATAATAATTTCTCCTTCAGTGGAGAACATATGTTTTGCTTGTGACCACTTCACGTATGCATGGGTTCACAAATCCACACATATAACAGACTAATAAATGCTGCTAATTATATTTCCTACCCAAAGGGCTGCTAACCATGCAAATGAGAAGTGGTAATCCTGTACCGCAGAACTTGAAACAGCAGCCAAACAGCCAGCCTAACCACGCGGCTTGTGAAGGATTCAGCATGTGTACTTCGCAAGGATGGTGAAACTGATGTTTTCAGGATCTCTAATTTACCACTTAGAGTGCAGAGATACATCAGAAATTACTTTGGAGGATATGTGGCATCTCCCAGGTAGGAAAGGACCTATCCACGGTAACTAGATTTTTCTGCCGAACATCAAAAGGAGGTGGTCGTAAAAATGCCCACCAAGTTATTTCATAGAACCAAATTTTATGCAAAGCATGCCTGATAGTCAAAGGACAAACAAATGCTCACTGGCATTCTGAACTGAGAGCTTCCGTCTTACACAGATATGCTGTGTCACACGGGAAGGCACTTAAAACCCCCACGGCCTCTCAAGTAAAGAAAGTATTTTGCCAAACCTCAGGAGGCACGACATCGGTAGATCCTTTGAAAATGCAAACCCATTATTGCTACATGAATGACAGCTCATAAGGAGCCTTCAGAGTGCGGGAAAAACTGGAGCTCACCTTTTCTTCAATAGGGCATTTCTCTTTGAGCCAGTGATTCAGGACTTCATCTTTAAACGCGCCCGTGTTGCCCACGGTGCTTTGCTGAATTTTGGCAATTGTCGTGGCCTCTTTCACGATCTCGATCATTCCTATGAGAAGATGCACAGAGGCTGATGGACACTGGGGCCTGGGGCCTGACCCAGAGGAGGAATGGCTGGGTCTCTGTTGACAGGAGGGCAGAGGGCTTTTCAACCAGGCGGCTATTTCCCTGGTTTGGTTTTCTTAGGAGAGAGAGAAAGAAAAGGAGGAGGATGCAGAAGTTTTGTGGGACATGCTTTCAGTCCCTGAATGAAAAGAGGAAAGGTTGGCTTTCAAAGGCAATAAGTAAAAGCACTTATGTGCTGAGCATATGTGCTTGGCAAACGGTGCCTTTTCCTTTTTTAATCACAGGGTCAAATGGAAGTGGTTTTGTACAGTTCTCGGATTGGAAACTTGAATAAAAATATGTCTGCTTGAAACAAAAATGTTAAATGTCTGTAAAAGCACCTAAGAGTAGAGTATGTAATAGTTTCAATAATGTGAATTCTAAGATATTAAAATAAGTGACAGATCTTTGCGTCTATTTTTAAACGTTATTTGTGAGAGAGAGGTTTTATGTGCAGTGAAACGAGTTACAGTTTAGAGGTGGAGAAGTAAAGAGGAGGGAACAAGTTCTTATGAAAATCATTTCCATGTATAGTCACAGGGATTTAAATCACACATTCATGTATTTTCAACAGATCCATATTAAATCAAGAGTCACATTCACCAACCTTGGAACATTTTCTTCCTTTTCTATTTGGATTATGATTGTAATTTTTCACTTATTAAATGCCTATGCTAAAGGACTTATGATCCCTTATTTTATTTTTCAATATTTTTTTATTTGAGAGAGAGGGAGAGTGTGTGTGCACAAGCAGGGTAGGGACGGGGGGGGTGGGGAAGAGAGAGAGAGAGGGAGAGAATCTTAAGCAGGCTCCACACTCAGCTCAGAGCCCCCATGTGGGGCTCGATCCCATGATCCTGGGATCATGACCTGGCTGAAATCAAAAGTCAGATGCTCAGCTTAGGGGGGGTGCCTGGGTGGCTCAGTCAGTTGAGCATCCAACTTCAGCTCAGGTCATGATCTTGCGGTTTGTGGGTTTGAGCCCTGCGTTGGGCTCTGTGCTGACAGCTCAGAGCCTGGAGCCTGCTTTGGATTCTGTGTCTCCCATTCTCTCTACCCACCCCCCCCCCCCCTGCTTATTCTCTGTCTCTCTCTGTTTCTGTCTCTCTCAAAAATAACTAGACATTTTAAAAAAAGGACTTACGATCTTTTAGAACGAGCTGAGTGGTATATTCATCTCCTGAGGTAATCACATACCTATTTTGTCACCAGTTGAAATGCAACCATATGGCAGGAGGCACAGATCCAGAGATTCAGTCTCCCAAATGGATTCCATGATTCGTAGAATCTAGACATCAAACACAAAAACGTTTCCATTACATTGGTTTAATAATTTTTCTTCTCCCTTAAAAAAACAACATGTATTTTGTGTCTGGTAACACAAAATATATGTCAGCATAAAATCTGTAAGTCACAACTATATTTATCAACCTGGTGCTCTAAAGTTCCCCTTCCCTGGGAGCCTGTTAATTTTGGTCCCTGAGATGGACCCTGGGGAAGAGGATACCTGGAGTTCGTGTGGGGAGAGGTTGCAGTGGTGTTTCAGCATTCAAATGTTCCACTCCACTTATGTATATTTTACCATCACAACAAAGTGTTCTCCCCTACCATTCTTAGAAATTTTTATCCATAAGGCACTCTGGGGCTAAACCAAGGCAACACTAGCACTGATGAGAATGCTTGCTAATTTACCAAGTGCTGTTTTGTGTTAATCTTTTGCATTTACCCTATAACATGAATATGATTAATATTCCCATTCTGCACATGAAGAGACTAAGGCTTCAAGACCTCACCTAACTTGCCCTCACCTGCCAAGCAGTGTGCCTCAGCAGGGAAACAAGTACATAAAGGGCAAGTGCAAAGTTCCCCTCAAAAGGAGAGGGACACAGTGATGCTTTGTGTTTCTGAAGAGTTTGTCTGCCGAGAATCAGAAGATTCTATGGATTTATTTGAAAGGCAGCAAACCTTCAAAAGGTTTGAAGGATTTCTTTTTCTTTCTTTCTTTTAATACTTCCGGGACAATACACGTAGTATTCTTGAAAAGAGAGCAAGAGGTATTATTGTTTCCATATTAGAAACAAGTACAAGCAGAAACACACAGAGAGAATTGAAAACATGACCAATTTTTTAATAGGCTACATTTAAATCATTGAGGTTTGCCTATTTTAAATAAACCACATTAAATATTAGGAATTGTGTTACTTCTACAACGGTGGACTGTGGAGAAGATTACTTTCCAGGTTTGCAAAGCTAAAGTTGATCCAGAAATGTTAGAAAATATGCAAAATGATTAACATTGATTACTGTCCACCTTCTGGTCTAGTAACTTACTCGTGCTTGTTACTTAACTGCATGATTTATTCAGTCACTTATGTGTCATTCTTCTGTCTCCTTCCTATCAAATCATTCACTTGAGTTTGTGGATGTGGATGTAGATCAAAGTGAAGTATATAAAGAGAGCACTTGTGGGTGCACAGATATGTCTATAAATATGAATAAAGTCGATGCCAGGGGGGTACATACGTCTATATTTTATGTTACTACACTAGGAATGGGATGTATAAAAGAGAGGTTAGGTGAGGGAGACATATCTGGCTATATGGGAAAGTTGGATATGCTTCTTCTCAGGAATAGACAGCATTGGGATGCTCACTAGATCACATATCTAATGGCCCACAGCCATGTTCCCCCAGTGCCAACTCTCTGTTACAAAATCTTCGATCATTGTACATGGACAAAATAGGAGAATGGGAATAAAATCAGTAGCAGGCACTTTTTAGATCAAATACAGAATTCTTTTTTCAGGTAATTGAACAAAAAAAATCCCTTAATGGTAGCATACCTGTAAAATCAGCATGTCTTGGCGCAGATCATCACCATGTTTAAAGATAATGCCAATCGTTTCATTTGATAGGGCTGTAGGGTCAGCACATTTAAACTCAAGCCATAGGGGCTTTTTCTTGGAGGCCATCACTTTACATTTTTCAATCTGTAAGGAAATAGTCACATGTTTCCTACATATAATGAACACATATTGTGGACGTGTAAATCCTCTTACAAAATATTATTATAAACAACCAGTACAAAGTCCTAGTTGGAAGAGAAGATATTTGCAAATACCTATCAGATAAAGGATTAGTATCTAAAATCTATAAAGAATTTATCAAACTCAACATCCCCAAAACAAGGAATCCAGTGAAGAAATGTGCAGAAGACATGAACAGACACTTTACCAAAGAAGACATCCAGATGGCTAACAGACACATGAAAAGATGCTCAACACCACTCATCATTAGGGAAATGCAAATCAAAACCACAATGAGATACCACCTCACACCCCTGTCAGAATGGCTAAAATGAACAACTCAAGAAACAACAGATGTTGGCAAGGATGTGGAGAAAGGGAAACACTTTGCATTGTTGATAGGAATGGAAACTGGTATAGCCACTCTGGAAAATAGGATGAAGTTTCCTCAAAAAACTAAAAATAGAGCTACCCTATGACCCAGCAATTACACTATTAGGTATTTATCCAAGGGATAAAAAATTGCTGATTTGTAGGGGCACATGCACCCCAATGTTTGTAGCAGCACTGTTAACAATAGCCACAGTATGGATAGAGCCATTGACTTTTGAATGGATAAAGAAGATGTGGGATTTATATATAATGTAATATTACTTGGTAATCAAAAAGAATGAAATCTTGCCATTTGCCACAATGTGGATGGAACTAGAATGCATTATGCTAAGGGAAAGAAGTCAGAGAAAGACAAATATCATATGATTTCACTCATATGTGGAATTTAAGAAACACAACGGATGAACATAGGAGAAGGGAAGGAAAAATAAGATAAAAACAGAGAGGGAGGGAAACCGCAAGAGACTCTTAAATACAGAGAATAAACAGGGTTGCTGGAGGGGAGGTGGGTGGGGGGATGGGCTAAATGGGTGATGGGCATTAAGGAGGGCACTTGTTGGGATGAGCACGGGTGTTATATGTAAGTGATGAATCACTAAATTCTATTCCTGAAACCATTATTACACATATGTTAATTAACTTGGATTTAAATTGAAAAAACAAAAAACAAAGTCCTAGTTGGAAGATGATGTTCAATGATTTGGATAAAAATACAGAAAGCGTTCTTACCAAATCTGCAAATGTTATAGGAGAGCAAGTTATAACACTTAAAAGCAAGGATTCTCAAACTGTATTCCGAGGAACCCTATGAGTCTGTGGAGGTGTTCAAGAGGCAATGACAGATCCTGTCCTCTGCATGCCTCACTCCTACAGGGCTCTGGTACTCCCATGTGCCCATTACTACAGAGCAACTATGCTGTTTATCTAAGCTCAACATACCCTAGGAAATGAAACATAAAGAAAACTATACCAAGGCTGATCCTAATCAAATTGCTGAAGACCATGGTACCAAAAAGAAAATCTTAAAAGTAGCCTGGGGAAGAAAGACACATACAGAAATCAGAGGTAAGAATGACAGGAAACTTACAGAAAATATGCAAGCCCAAAGAAAAAGCTGCTGAAAGGGAGGAAAAAAAGCCAACCTAGAATTGTATATTCAGGGAAAACATCTTTCAAAAACGAAGGTGGAATAAAGAGGTTTTCAGACAAACAAAAGCTGGAAGAATTTCTTGCCAGAAGACTTGCACTATAAGAAATTTTTAAGGCTGAAGGAAAATGATGCCAGATGGAAACACAAACCTTTACAAAGAAATAAAGAGTCCCAAAATGTGGTAAATGTGTGGGTAAATATATATATATATATATATATATATATATATATATACATATATATATGTATATATATACACACACACACACATATATATACATGACATATTTATATAGATATATATTTATATTTATATATATAATATATATACATTTACATATGTAAGTTTAATCTATTAAGTCTGCTAAATCTATTTTTAACTATTTAAGGCAATAATAATAATTATTATTGGGTTTATGACATATGTAGGAGGTAAAAGCATGACAAAAATAGCATAAAGGTCGGGAAGAAGTTAATGGAAGTATACTGTTGTAAGATTCTTACGCACACATGAAGTGGTGTATTATCTGAGTGTAACCAAGAGCATGAGGTAACATATTTAGTATATGTGCTGCCGAAGCGAGCACTAGGTAATAGATATTTAGATCAATGAAATGAACTAGAGAATCTAGATATGGACCCACACATATACGGGCAGTTGATATTTGACAAAAGCGCTGAGGTATTTCAACAGATGGTGCCAGGAAAGTTGGATATTCAATACCAAAAAAACCACACCTGATCTTTACTTTCCATCATACCCAAAAATTAACTCCAAGCTGGATCAAAGACTGAAATATAAGAGTGAAAACTATGAAACTTCCAGGAAAAAATATTTGTCACATTGAATTAGGCAGTCTTTCTCAACATTGGCACTGTTGACATTTTGGGCTAGATTATTCATTGTTGTTGGGGGGCTGTCCTGTGCAATGTAGGATGTTTAGCAGCATCCCTGGTCTCTACTCACCAGATGCCAGTAGAATTTTTCCAGTTGTAACAGTAAAAAATACCTCTAGACATTACCAAATGTTCCCTGGTGTGTGTGTGTGTGTGTGTGTGTGTGTGTGTGTGTGTGTGTCTGTGTCTGCGTGTGTGTGTGTGTGTTGGGGGTGTCTCTCCAGGTTGAGTATTATTGGATTAGGCAAATGTTTATTTAAAAAAATTTTTTAATGTTTATTTATTTTTGAGACAGAGAAAGAGAGACAGAGTCTGAGTGGGGGAAGGGCAGAGAGAGAGGGAGACACAGAATCTGAAGCAGGCTCCAGGCTCTGAGCTGTCAGCACAGAGCCCAACATGGGGCTTGAACCCATGAGCTGTGAGATCATCTGAGCAAAGTTGGATGCCCAACCGACTGAGCCACCTAGGCGCCCCACAAATGTTTCTTAGGATACACAAAAGCAAACTATACAAAAGGTGATGAATTGGACTTAATAAAAATTTAAAAACCCTTCTGCTCTCTGAAATATACTACTAAGAAAATGAAAAGGTAAGCCACAGACTGGAATTTGTAAAATGTATACCTGATAAAGGATTTGTATCTAGAATATATAAACAACTCAAAAACAAGAAGGCAACCCATATTAAACATGAATGAAAGATGTAACAGAAACTTCTCAATAGAAGATGGAAAATAAGCACATGAGAAGATACTCAACATCATTACAGAAATGCAACATTGAGATGCCACTTCACCATTGGAATGGCTAAAAGTAAAAAGATTGGTGATAATTAGTATTGGCAAAGATGTGGAACAGTGGGAACTCATGTACATTGATGGTGGGAATATACAATGTTACACGCTTTGGAAAAACAGTTCAGCAGTATCTTATAAAATTAAACACACATGTACCATGACTCAACTATCTCACTGTTAAATATTTACTCAAAAGGTGAATGGAAAATAAAGCATAGTATATCCACACAGGGGACTACTACTCAGTCATAAAAAGGAACAGATGGCACACACAGCAATGTGGATGGATCTTAAAAGCACCGTGCTAAGTAAAAGGATCCAGATACAAAAACTACATACTGTATGATTCCACTTGATGAAATTCTAGAAAATGACATGACAGAAGCAGATCAGTTGTTCAGGACAGGGGATGGAAGGAGGAAAGGACTACCTCTGCAAGGGAACATGAAAGAACCTTCCCTATAACGTCTCTATGGAAGTGTTCTGTATCCTGGTTACAATGGCAGTGGTTATGTGATTGCATACGTTTGTCAAAACTCATTGCACTGCCCACTTAAAACAAACAAAATTTATTATATGTAAAAGATTCCTTAAGAAAGCTGATTTAAAACAAAATGGATGGGAGACTGCCTGGTTTTGAGGCTTTGAGGAGCTAGTGGTTAGAGAAAGGCCTGACAGAAGCCCGTCCAGGGACTTTCCAGCTTCTCTGTCTCTACAGAAACATTAGCTTTTACCCACGAGGCCCTGTGAAGCGTGCACAGACAGTTACAAGACATAAAGACCACTTGGGGACATCGAGGTGATACCTACCACTAGTGCTCCGGCCTTCAGTCCAGGATCATATGGGACTCTAAAGCTTTTTGGGAGATTCGAATTCTGCAGGTTTTCAAGTTTTTGCTTAAGTTGTGAAATAACTGTAATTGTCAGAAGTGCACAAAGTTACATGAGTTCAAATAATCACCGACATTATCTATAGCATTTCCTGAGGCCACGTCTATTCATAACATTCTATACATTTGGTCTGGTGTGGAGTGGGAGCAAAGGGTGTAGGTTTCTGTCTTTGAGGAACTAACCATAAGACGTGGCGAGATAAGTCAGGTTTACTGAGAGCAATACAACCATGTACACAATACTACAGCAGTGGATAGAAGCATGCGAGTAAAGATATGGGAGGCCAAGACAATCAGGTAGGGAAGGATATTTTGAAGGTAATGCTAAGGAATATATACTGTTGTTCTCTTCCCAAGATGTGAAACTTTGAACTGCCATTTGGTTTGGGGAACAGACATTCAAAGACCATATCAAATGCAATTCAGTTAGGGTTCTATAAATTCTTTTCAAAAGAAGAAGTCAGGTTATGTGGAGACAGTGTGATAGCCTCAAACTCAAGAGTTCTTTAGAATTCTAAATTCTAAGACAAAATATATAGGTTAAAAATTTCTTCCTGGATAACATACTAGAGGCTGGTACAAGTGTTTCCCTTTCTTACTTACAATGAAAATAAAAGTAAGATGATTATGACCACGATTATTTTTTTGGAGAGAACATTATTGGTGTATTGGAAAAGAATTCAAGGGGAAAAGTGGAAATTCAGAATATTCAAAATACTAGCTGACTATGTTAGTATATGTGTCCATTATGAGCCATAGTGCTGGGTCTGTGTATATAAAAATAAATAAAAAATATCCCCTAGTTGCAAGGCTCATGCAGTTTACCAGACCAGAAAGATGTGTCAATGACTATATTTTAATATAGTATCAACCCAAGCCTAGGGGAATATAGAGAAAGAGTGATTAATTTTCCTAGGGGCAGGGACAGGATTTATTAGGGATAAGATCATATTGGAAATGACATCAGAGAGGAGGTATATATATCTGTGTATAATTATGCTGATCTCTATATAAATATATATAAAAATAGAAGTACACTGACATATATAAATATATATACACAAATTTAAATAGCTTCTCAATAATTCATTTCTTTTTAAAAAATTTTTTTAATGTTTACTTATTTTCTGAGAGAGAGTGAGACAGAGTATGAGTGGGGGAGGGGCAGAGAGAGAGGGAGACACAGAATCTGAAGCAGGCTCCAGGCTCTGAGCTGTCGGCACAGAGCCCGACATGGGCCTCAAACTCACGAACTGTGATGTGAGATCATGACCTGAGCTGAAGTTGGACACTTAACCAACTGAGCCACCCTGGCACCCCAATTCATTTCTTTAAAAGACTGAAAATTTGAAAATTATACACATATATTGAAAGGAAGGAAAAAAGTAAATATTTGCAAATAACTAATCTTCGTGTGCGTGCAACTGTTCTGTTTTGTTTTTGTTTTTGTTTTTGTTTTTTTAGTTTCAAGTTTTTAATTGAGATTCAGTGAGTTAGCATACAGTGTAATATTAGTTTCAGGCCTGCAACTGTTCTTAAATATACACCTTACATCTGCATGCTTTTTAAATTTTTCAAAGAGTTCAACATCTATTATAAATTCATCATTAGCATATATCCATAGTTTTAAAAAATACGAACTTGTAAAAGGAGGACTTTAAATTTGCTTACTCCACAAAGATGGAAGATTGAAAAATGTGTTCTTGGCTTCCTTTAGGAAGGTACAGCCCGCCTCCCCGAAGGAAGGAGAATCGCAGGGATGATGGCATTGGAAATAGAGGCACCATACCTTGGGAACTGACATCATACTTTTCAGCAGAGAGCGATTTAATATCAAGGGTGACCTTCTGTAGCATCTCGATCACTTGCACTTGGTCGGTGAAGTCATGCAGCATGGCTGTGCCACAGCCCCTCAGGTAGGCTTCTAGGATCACTGCAAACCTCTGCTGGTAGTGTCTGGACTGTGCTATCTCGCTTCTCAAGAACCAAAACAAGAAGTGACCAATTCTTTTGTTCTGAAGGTGGGAACAAGAAGGGTGAACAGTTGTGACTAATGCTCTATCAGTCAGTTCTCGCTAACTTTTAAAAGGTCACACTATTCTCAAAGTGGAAGTACTTACTCGTAAGCCACGCTTCAGCAGAAATCTGGCGAGGGCGCTGTCATGATAGGGTTCAAATTTCACAGCCTAAAGGAAGAACACAGGGGCATTTGTAGGACTGCATTTCTGTGTTGGTTAATCAGGGGAAAAAGGAAATGGAGAAAAAGCGCTCTGCCTTACTGGGTCTTTTCTGGCTAGGCTGATGACAATCTTACCAGTCACTTCACTCAACCCTTTCTTTTTGAGGACACTTTGGGTCAGAGTGAGCCACTTGCTTAGGGACTGGGATTAGAAACCAGAACTCTTGACTCCAGTTATGTTCTTTTGCTACCGTCAAAGGTTAGGCTTTGGCTCCCATTAAGGGCTTACTTGACTTACTGGAAGGATAGAGGGGAAATATGGGGATGACTGTAACACATCCTTAAAAGAGGAATGTAAAAGAGGCTGTTGGAAAGAAAACGCACAGTGGAGACGCAACATATAACAAGAAAAATATGTTAGAGGTGAAGATCGTAAAAATTCTATAGCTTCCCTTCAGCTCAAGGTGTGTGTTTCGCATCTCGCTGGCAGGTCACCACGCTACCTCATGGGCTCTTACTCCAAGTAAACAGCAGGCCTGGATCCACCCACACAGAGTGATCACTACCCTCTGCCATGCGGCGGTGTATACAGAGAGTTTTTTTCTGAAAAGTCTCTGATTTTATGTGCTTCCTAGGGTTTGTAGTTTTTGTATCACTTGGCTGTTATAGAGGTATTGACCTGCATGGCAGACAGCTCTATGACTGAAGAAAATCACCAATAAAACATAAAAAAATAATTTAGAATGGTGGGTATAGGAACATTTGTTATACCATTCTTAGTATTTACAGTAGGTCTGCAATGGTTCGCAATTTTATGGCAAGACTAACAAATATAGTTTAAATTGTTAACAGATGTGTAGGTAGATTTATAGGCTGATATCGTGTGTGTGCATAAAGAGAGGCTTAAAATGAAATATCTCAGTATTTTCTTTACAGATAGAAATGGTCTACCTTTGTTTTTTCCCCAAGGAACAAGAGAAATTCCCATTCCACTTTATCTTTTAGGGCCTGTGTGGTTCTTGGTACAATTTCCAGTTCTTACTCTGGTTTTCCAGTTTGGAAATAATCCATATTGACATGCTTCCAAAGATGCTTTTCTTTTCTTCTAAAAAAAATTTTTTTTAATGTTTATTCATTCTTGGGGGAGAGAGAGAGAGAGACAGAGTGTGAGCAGGAGAGGGGCAGAGAGAGAGAGGCAGACACAGAATCTGAAGCAGGCTCCAGGTTCTGAGCTGTCGGCACAGAGCCCAATGTGGGGCTTGAACCCACGATTATGAGATCATGACCTGAGCCAAAGTTGGACGCTCAACTGACTGAGCCACCCAGGCGCTCCTCAAAGATACTTTTCATGGCTGTGGGCCGGTAGGTGCCTGTAGCTGCCGTTAAGGTCTGAATTCTGAGAATGTGGTTTATTTGGCCACTGGTACAGACTTCAGAATTGTTTTTCTAAGTTTCCAGTTCAAACGTGAGTCGTTTCAACCTTATTCGTGTTTCACTTCTGTAAACACAATGCAGATCTCAACTAGGAGACCATTTTAATCAGGAATGAGTCATTCAGCCATATCTGAAAATGTCTCAAATAGTTTTACAAATGACTACTCTTTTTCAAATTTATGACCACAAATTCAATGTTAATATTACTTATTGACCTCTTTCATTTAAAACATTTCCAAGAAGAACACGATTCATTTTCCAATTCTGCAAAATTTACTTGTGAAAATGACAATGAAAAATAATTCATTAGTGAATTAATTTTCATTCATTTTCATTTGTCTTATGTCACTATCTGAACTAGTGGGCAGAGAAAACTATTAGATACATTTAACAGATGAAGGCAAAGGTCAAGTGTAATGTTTCAAGTATCTGCTTAATGAGAAGGCAAAAATTCAGAGTTGAAGTTGAGAATACTGAAAATGCTCAGAAAACTCCAGGGCCTTCCTCTAACTACAAATAATGATTACAGAGTTTAGTGTCTAACACTAAGAGTGGCTAATCCTCAAGAGCTCAGGTCAGGGGTGCCTAGGTGGCCCAGTGAGTTAAGCATCCGACTTTGGCTCAGGTCATGACCTCATGGTTCGTGAGTTTGAGCCCCGCAGCAGGCTCTGTGCTGACAGCTCGGAGCCTGGAGCCTGCTTCTGATTCTGTGTGTGTGTCTCTGTCCCTCCCATGCTCATGCTCTGTCTGTCTCCCACTCAAAAATAAATAAGCATTTAAAAAAATTAAAAAATAAATAAAGAGATCAGGTCAAACATCACTTACTCAGAACTGTCCCTGGTTTCCTCAATCTAAATTAAGTATCTCCAGGACCCCTGCCTATTTTGTCATAATACCCTGCAGATCTCCCCCAGAGCACTTGCACAATTTGTTATGAAATATCTGTTTGTATGTGTATGCATTTAATGCATTTAATGTCAGTCTTCCCCACGACATCACAAGCTATAGGGGGACAGAGACAGGCTCTGTTGTGATCACTGATCTCTCTAGCATCCAGAAGTGCACAGTACATGTTGTTGAATTAATGGAGGGACATGTCTGCACTCTAAAATAGCATTCTGTTCCAATTCCTTTACTTCCTCTTCCTTGTTAAACAGCACAATACGGTCTCAGAAGTGCTCTGGTGTGCAGAACTGTGCCTCCTTTTTTCTTCAACTTACTAGGTAAACCTGAGGCAAATCACTTCGTCCTTCTGGACTACTTGGAAAGGTGTGAGAACAGGAGTGGAAATCCTATACCAGACCTGTCTGAAGAGAGGGGCTTTTGAGGTCCCACCCAGATAGGAGATGTTATTCTATGAATTATGATAAATGTGATCAAAGAGGGTGAGCTTTTCTCTCTGGGACACACTATCCTGACCCCAGATTTTTTTCTTTAATTTTTAATGTTTATTTATTTTTGAGAGAGAGACAGAGAGTGTGTGTGAGAGAGCAGAGGAGGAACAGAGAGAGAGGGAGACACAGAATCCGAAGCAGGCTCCTGGCTCCGAGCTGTCAGCAGAGAGCCGGACACAGGGCTTAAACTCACGAACCCCGAGATCATGACCTGAGCCAAATTCGGACGCTTAACCAACTGATACACCCAGGTACCCCCCTCACCCTGGATTGATGCAGGAAATTGGAGGCAGAGAAAAGAGCAGGGCCTGGAGGCAATCTGCCTGGGTTTGATTTCTGGTCTGATTTTTTAAAAGTATGTGACCTTGAGCACATTACTTAGACTCTCTAAGCCTCAGTTTCCATATATATATAATGCAAATGTTAATTTGACCTCCATCATAGTTGTTTGGAGAGTTCAGTGTGATAATACACGAAACACATGCAAATCACTTGCAGCCTCAGAGCCTTGGTACAAGGGAGCATTCCACTAATCGCATCTGTCACTAATATAGTAAATGAGAAGAAGCTACTCCTATAGGGCCAGTTTTCCTAAAAAGCAAAATACTATGTCCTCAAAATGATTGTTGGCAACCCTTCAAAGACAGTAAAAAAAGTAAATGGAACAGTTTACTACTGTTTGAAGTGGCTTCATCAGATCTCCATTGACTGACTGTGACGCTATATGGGCAAAGGGCATTTGGGGACAACTGAATGGGGTGCCTGTGCACATGAAAATAAACTCTTTGAGAAGAGTGCTGCCTTGAGAACACCAGAATCCCTACCTGGACCAGCTGTAGGAGGTAATGCAGAACATCATCGTCCTCCAAGCTCTCCAGTTTCTGCACTGCAATGGCTCTTACATTTTCATCTGAAAAGTTGCAGTCCAGGAGTTGCATTGTTAACCCCACATCCAAAGCACTTTGATCCCAGACCTCCCGTCTGGCTAACAATTGGTACGTTTTGGCTACAATTTCTTGCTGTCCCCATTTTACGGAGCTAAACAGCTTAGGATATGCCTTTGGATGCTTAAGGCTTTCATATCTAAAATGCCAGAGCAATTCTTTGTCCTCTGCTGTGAGAGGGTTAAGTGGATCAGTGGCTATGATTGCTTCCAGTTGCTTCCGAAGCTGGTTGGGCATTTCTGCTCGAACCCGGTCCCCTTCGGGGTCAGGGGTGGGGCGATGCTTAGGCAAGGCTATTGGGTGACAGTAATTGTCCAGGAGAATGGAGATGGACATTGAGTTCTCCTTGTCTGGGTTTGTCGCAGACGTGAGCTTGTCAGCATTGAAGCTCCCTTGGTCTTCTCCCTTTCCAGATATCTGCCACATGTGGAGCACATACTCCCCGTGGCGCAGGAGGAATCGGTGGTCTATCAGCAGCAGGTTCACGTAATAGAGGAGCTGAGTTTTGCCTTTAGACTCGGAACTGGGAGTCTCTGCAGAGGTCTTGCCAGCCAGCACCGGAGCTTTGCTGCAGTAGATCTGGAGGTTGAGTAGAGCCCCTCTGGGTAAGTCTTTTATTTTGATACTGAACTCGAGCCACACATTCCAGAGCACCTCCTCTGTGAAGGGTTTGGGGCTGGTTCTCCTTTGGCAAAGGACTTGCTGCCCATGCTGGATGTTTGCCTCCACAAAAACCGTGAGGTCAGCATTCCGGGGCAGGACGGGGATATCAATGCCTCTGATTTTGACCCTGAACTTCCGGTCACAGTCCCACAGGGACACGGTGAACACACTCTCGTGGTCCTTCCCGTGGATGGTCAGCTGCTCATGGTAGCCAGTGACTCCCGTGCAGTCATCCACCAGTGGCCACTCTTCTTTCCTCACCTCGTCCAGGGCTGGGTCTGGAGGCGTGTCAAGCACCAGGTGAATCTCTTCTCCATTCTTGAGGCATTGCCTCACCCACTGAAAGTTTTTGATGGGCGTTTCACCCACTAGGTACTCATCCCGGCCGCAGACGCGCAGCACAAAATCCTGTTCGCTCTGGCTTTCGGGGATATCCATCAGAGACTTCTTCTTGGCCATCTTGGTGAAGAAGCTCTGGAGGATGGCGCCTGGGGTGTCATCGGCCGAGACCTTGATGGTCTGGCTGGTGGTGCTGCGGTGAATGACGATGAAGATGCAGTTGTTGGTGATCTTCTTCAACAGATACTCCGGGAGGGGCTTCGATGTCACCCACGGGTGCATGGCGTAGAGCTTAGGGTCGCGGCCGGCCACCTCGACCATGCGCGGGGTGACCAGGCGGCGGCGCGTGAACTCGAGCTCGTTATCGTGCACGTTGCTGACGTCGGTGACGTCGTAGCCGATCAGGGCGGTGAGCTGCCGCTGGAAGGCCAGCGTCTCGTCCGAGGGCGCGCGCCGCTGCACCACGTGGATCTGGCCCGGGCTCCTGTGCAGCACCTGCCAGTAGCGCAGGCAGTCCAGGGTCTGCACCACCTGGTACTTGTCGTAGATCTCGTACCACTGGCCCTTCTTCTGGTAGAGCAGGAGGAAGTGGTCCGGGCCGAGCCGGCGGTAGAAGTCGGTCGCCACACTAGTCTCCAGCGCGCGCAGCCACACCTGGGCCTTCATCTGCTCCACGTTGCCGTGGCCGGCCACGTGCAGCAGCGCCGTCTCGGGGGTCTTGCTGTTGCGCTGGCTGGTGGGCAGCACGAACTCGATGGGGATGAGCTCCATGGAGGACAGGCTGGCCGTGGTGCTGCGCGGCTTCATCCTCCGGCGCCGGCGGCGGTTGTCCTCTCTCAGAACCACGGGCTGTTCATAGTTGTCCAGCTCCATGCCCTGCGCGACCTGGGAGTGGAGACACAGAGGGCTTGGTCACGGGACAGGCACTTTCTGTTAACACTCTTCGACGAGGTGGCAGAAGGAGAAGGTAGAGGAAGGCAGTGATGTGCGCCCGAAGATACAGGGGTTTTGGAAGTGGGGCCCAGGAATGCTGGTCCCACCACTTAGTATCAGGGTGACTTGAGCTAGTTAGAGAATCTCTGCGCCTGTTTCCCACCTGTAAGATGGGTTTAGTGATACCTCAGAGGGTGGAGGTGAGGATTAAAAAAGGTAATATGCTTGTTCGGCATGGGCGATAGGTACATGGGGGTTCATCAATCAGGTACCTTATGTTTGAAACTTTAATTAAGGAGAGAGAGAGAGAGAGAGAGAGAGAGAGAGAGAGAGAGAGAGATGTGAAGCACTCATCCATCACGGTCCCTGACACTTTATAATGGCTCAAGGTGGTAAGCGTTGTTCTTAAGCATACTGAAATGGATAGATGAATAAAATCATCCAGTTAAATGATCAAGTTCTAATTTTCAAGGTGCAGCATGAGATGCTGAAACCCCACACTGTGACAACACGCCCTCAACCTGTTTCATCTTTGTTCATTCTTACACTTCTCTCTGGGACCGAGATACCTCACCCAACCACGCTTCACATTCTCGACTTTCAAACTGTCTGGATCAGGTATCTCCTCCCTAGTCAACTTCCTGTCTGTCTTTTTCTTTTCTTTCTTTCTTTTTTTTTTTTTTTTTTTTTCTTTCTAGTTAGGAAAGGTAGTAATTTCATTGATAATATTCAAAAACATCAGAATTGGTGAAGTTGCAAGCAAGAACTTTTGCAGATACTTGAATTTTTGAATCACGAAATGGGTAGTCATTCTGGCTGTCATCATTACATTAAAGCAGTATCTTAGGGGAGTCACCCAAGGCTGTACTCTTCTAGCATGAACAATCAGATATTTTTAACTTTGTACCAATTCATTCCATCTGCCCCTGCATTAGATAGTGGAGAAGCCACCAGATGGGAGGGTGGATTTCTGGACTCCAGTGACCTGCTATTTCGACCCCAATCGATCACTTAACTTCCTTTTTGCTCTCCTATTTTCATCTGTATAATGAGAATTCACAAACTGATTCTCATCAATTCACTTTCCTCAAGTCTTTAGTAAGTACCTACTCCGCACAAAGCATTTCAGTATAAGTGTGACAGAATGCAATAGGAAACACTTCAAATAATGATTGAAATATTAAAAATATTAAAATTGAAATACAAACAAGGTGTTTTGATTTTAATATCTAGTATCCCTAGGTTGTAAGATATGTTCCACATAAGAATCAAATACTGAAACAAAAATTGTTTCCAAAATTGTCATTTACTCTCTTAAATGACTAATGTTTGTGAGACTCATAATTACTTATCTCTTTCATAGTGGACCATTTGATATATACCAAAAAGGAGAGTTTGATTCAAAGATAAGAAAGACAAGTTTCAAATCTTGACTTTTAAGCTGACTTATAAAGTCAATAGTCCCTCTCTTAAAATATTATGAAGTTATCTTCAGCAAATACAGAAAGCAACTGTTCCAGAGGACTATCTCTTGTAGCTTTTAATTCACTGTTTGGTCTGTTGCTACATTGTAGAATAACTACCAAAGAAGAGAACCACAAGATGTATTTATATTGACAACAAACTGAAACAAAATAGTTCCATATTGAGGCAAAATACAAATACATAGCAATAACTTCTGCCTCAGTGCTACCAAACAGTCTTACAAGATACAAGACACAGAGGAAAAAAAAAGGCTGGCTAAATACTCACTGCTTTCCTTCATGGCTGAGGCTATGAAGCTTTCTCCTCTTATAAGAAGACATCAGAAACACTGTTAAGCACAATAATCGCTAAGCATGCACTTGTGAGAACGTAAAACCCGGCTGGCACAAGCTCCTGTGCCCTCCCTCTTCCTCCCAAACAAAAACAAACAAACAAAAAGGACAGATGCACCTGCAAAGCTATGGCCGGAACCTTATGGATATCCACACGTATAGGTCTGGCCAGACAATGAAACGGAGGCATTCAGTGGTAGTATCATCTCAAGAACCGACAACTGTTCCAGATAAAAATATTCTACCCCAGACGGAAGTGTCACTATTCCGGGTCAGACCCAACAAAGGGCAAAAAAATAGAAGGAAGTAATACCTGATAAAGCAGCGGAGGTGATGATGCTGAAGGATCATTTGTTTAATTTTTGAAAACAAAACAATTTCGAATCTACCCAGTGTGCCTCTAAACTCTTCCGCTTTTCTGGGTCTCCCTTCGTATCCAGATGCAGAGGAAGTGTTGCAGTTACCAGGAAGGAAGTTTTAACCAAGTTGATTATACGTGTGATTGCTCATTTTAAAAGTGTCAGAAATGCATTTCCTGTTCTAGCACAGAGTGAAACACAGGAGTGAAAAATGTTTACCATATATATATACACACACACACACACACACACACACACACACATATATATTCTATTCTTTGAACTAATTTTTTTTAAATAGGAGAGACTGAAACAAATTAAAATACACATTCACAAGACATAAACACACGAGACATAAATACTCTTTCTAGATAGTTCTTAGAAGAAAAGGCCTAACAGCCACAATATTAGAGAAACAGCCTGGTAGGCAGATTTTTAAGAGTTAAATTAAACTCATTAGTCCTGCAAAGCTCACTTAATTAAGTTTTCTTTGCAGGAACTCAAATGAACTCTTGTTCATATGCTGTAACTGAGGAATGGGGGAGAGAAACCTAGTGATCCAGGGGCCTGAGTTACACAAGCTGAATATTTTCAAAGACAAGGTCTGGGAGCTTGCCTCCTTACCTTGGTGAGACATTTCTGTATATTTTCAGAGCATTCAGGGTCCAAAATATCACTGTTGTGTGTGTGCGCGTGTGCATGCATGTGTCCATGTGTGTTGTAGAGGGAGACTTACTATGAGCCATGATTGGCTGCAGACAAAATAAAAGGTTTTTTGGTGTCATGGGAAAATTGGGGAGTTGAGCACTGTCATCCCATCAGATAGACAGTCACTAGGAGATGGCTCCTGAGTCCCATGGGAGTACAGAATACACAGAAAAGCCATACTAGGGGCACCTGTATGGTCTAGTAGGTTAAGTGTTTGACTTCAGCTCAGCTCATTATTTCATGGTTCGTGAGTTTCAGCCCATGTTGGGCTCCCTGCAGTCAGCACAGAGTCTGCATCAGATCCTCTGTCCCCTCTCCCTGCCTCTCAAAATAAACAAACATTAAAAAAAAACAAAACTCAAAAAAGAAAAAGAAAAGAAAAAATCATCTTAAATCATTTTTAGAGCAGCTCTGTATTTTCAGGTGACCTCAATTTCCTCTAGAACCCCCAAGCCCACTCAGATCCTGAACCAGTGTTCCGTCTCCTCTCTCCCAGGGTTTTCTATACTTGAGTTCATCTTCTAGTCTGTGTTCTCATGGACTCCAGCTGAGTCCCAGGAACAGCCAGTAGGATGGTGCTTTCTTGGAGGTATATAATTGAGAGGTTCTCCGAGTTCCTTTGACATCAGAATAAATTATTGTTGATCCAATCTGTCTCCTTTCACACAGACCCCTTGAGGTCTTAGCTTTCTGCAAACAGTTTCTACACATAGTCAAAGAGTACCTATAATAGTTGACATCAAGCAGGAAAACCATTTAATTCAAAGACTGCCTCCCAAATATTTGGAGGGAGCTTATCAGCTTTCCAAAGTATATTTCTACTTAGGAATACTCCCTTGGGAGGAATACTCCCTTGATGTACATCTCCCTTAGGCAGATTTAGAAGCCTAAGAGCTGGCCCTCTTTGTTGATTCTGAATGAGGGACCAAGGAGCCATGCTAAAGGAGTTTGCCAAGCTGTTATGGGGGTAGGTGGGCTGACCGCAGATTGACCACAAGCTTGGCCAGCCTTGTTCCCTAGACCATGCAACAGATACCTTCCTCACCCTGACTCAGTCACACCCAGGGGGCCAAATCCCAACCCGATTACCCACCTCCCCAACCACTTCCCATATACACACACTAGTTATTCCAGCTGACTCTTGGGTCTCCTTGCTGCTGAAGGAACTACTCAGCTAAGTCCAATTATGCAAATATTTTCTGTTCTATGACTAAACTTGCAAATGGTTCAGGCTTTATTGGTGGTTTGAGATTAAAAATACCCTGCCCTTCCCCAAATCCTAATATAGCCACTAAAATTTGACTATATGTCATAAGCGTTCCAAGACAGAAGTCGTGGCCAATATCACCCTTTCAGTGGATACTTCCTCCTTGCAGAGGAGTCCTCTTGTTGGGGCCTCTTTCATCCCCAGATTTTTTAGGTTAGGAGACTTGTAGGCTTCATCATTCACCTGCTTTATTGATATGTTTCTTTTTTCTTCTTTTTTCTCCCCTTCTGTGAATCTCCATGCATCTAGCACGTGTTTTACATATGGTAGACATACATTGCATTTTGACTGGGGAAAAAAAAAAAATCAAACAGGTTGACCTTCTATATCACTCTGACCATGACAGGAGTAAGATAGAACAGATGAAAAAAGAAGAACACAGTAATATCTGTCAATAGTCAATAAACAGATTATGTAATGTTCATTATAAAATATAATATTTTGATGGAGGAGGTCACTTTGGGTGGGACTTAAAAAAAAAAAAACCGTTCAACATGCAGAGGGATGCCTAGGATTTAAGGTAAGAGGAATCATAAGGGAAATTTCCCAAGCCTGAAAGTATTTGGGGGACAGTGAACAGATCATTTTGCTGAAATAGAGGGTTATTGAAAACAGCCGTGGGAAATACGGAGATACGGGAAAGACATGGGAAGACTGGCATGTGCCTTCCAAATTCATTTCATGTCTTGGCACATGTCAATAGTAACAACATTTGTATGGCACACTGGGTGCAATGGGCTGAATGTTTGTGTCCCCCTGCAAATTCAAATACTGAAATCCTACCCCCCAATGTAGTGGTATTAGGTGGGCCTTTGGGGATTTGTGCCTTTGTAAAAGGAATCCCAGAGAGCTCTCTTGCCCTGTTTCTGCCATGTGAGGATACAGTGAGAATATGGCAACCTGGAAGGGGGCCTTCACTAGAACCTGACCATGGGGTTACACTGATCTTGGACTTCTAGCCTTCAGAATAGTGAGAAATACTTTTTGGTTGTTTATAAGCCACCCAGTCTATAGTTCTTTGTTACAGCAGCTCCAACAGACTGACACTGAGGTCAAGCAAAAAGGCTCCTCAAAGGATGAGATAATCCCTGCCTCCCCAACGCTTTTGGGGCACACTGTTTGAGAAGCTTGGTTTGGGTTATTGCTCCTAGGTGGGGCAGCTATCTGATGCAGACCTGTGGGTATCTCTTGGCTTCGAAAAGCACTAGAATCCATCTTTTCATATGTTTTAGTTCAGCCTCAGAGGGCTTATACAATGTGAAAAAAAATGCAAAAAATCATTTTAGTCTAACAATTTACTTTCATACCTTGATTTGTTGTCTGGGCACAAATACCAACCTTTGTGAAGCTTTTGGTCCATATCTGGTAAGCTGAAAGAGAAGTATCCTGGTATTGTAGAAACACTAGCAATCGTGAGACCTAGGTTTATTTCTGCTTATTCTCTGGGCCTAATATATGCTAATTCATCTCTCTCGGCTCTCTAATCTACCAAAGGGAAAGCAACCACCCTAATTATCTCAGAGGAAGTTGTTGTAAACCTTCATGTTTCAACGGAACGTAAACTTATCTAACTATACTATGCAAGACATTGTGTTGGATGTTCTAGAGGACATACAATTCTTGGTATCACTCAACCAACACGACACACAGAGGAAGAAGAGGCATGCCGCTTGTGTGTTTCTATTTCAGAGAGAGAACGTTCCCAGAAGCCTCCTGGGTTCTCTCTTATCTCTGGTCGGAATTATGGCAAATGCTTACCTGTCCCTCAGCCAATCACTAAGAAAGGGGATAGAATTACACGAGTGGATTAAACTAATCAGGATTTTCTCTGCTGAGTTCCTGGATGGCAGAGAACTGTGGCTACCCAAACAGAATGTCAGGGCTCTGACAGTAAAGACAAAGGGTCGCTGGGGAGGACACCAGGAGAGTTTGTCAGAACCTTGACTGCCATTAGGGAGGTAGGGTATTATCATGCCATGTGGGTAGAGGGGAGCCACTCCAGGTTTAGAGAAAAGAAGCTATGGGAAATCATCACAGTCAACGTCTACCCGACAGGCAGAGCCATGTGCCCGTGGGACATTCCACACATTTTCCATTCTTATTATCAGAAATTGGCCATCGAGGGTGCTTTTTTGCTGATACAGCTTAGGAAGGACTACACAAATTTCTAGAGAAGATTTTTTTTGTAAATTAATTTTTAACAATCCCAACTCCTTAGCATAATGCTAAGCATGATCCTTTGTGATCTACTCCTTGTGGTCTAACTTTAACAGGATGCCTTATCTTCCGAATCACCTCTCCATTTGAATTAAACTGCTTTCTGCTCTCACATTTGCGGTGCTGTCTCCCCGCCTCTGTGCTTCCCCATGCTGCTCCCTCTGCTCAGTCTCCTCTGCTTAGTCTTTCCTCCCCTCTCCTTCCCCCATTCCCTCGTCCCCTGAGCCATTTGACCAACTCCTCTTTTTTAATACTCCATTTGCCTAACCTCCTTAGGGAAGGCTTTCTGGTTTTAGGAGAGCACATGGTGAGGGAAGCTTTTCTCTCTATCAGTAACCACCCCAAGAATAACAATACTGTCACCACCAAGAACAAATCTTTCCATAGCACTTTCTATGTGACTTAAACGTTCCCAAGCACTTTAATTTTTTTTAATGTTTCTTCATTTTTGAGAGAGAGAGACAGAGAGAGAGAGAGAGAGAGAGAGAGAGAGAGAGAGAGAGAGAGAGTATGAGCAGGGCAGGGACAGAGAGAGAGGGAGACACAGAATCTGAAGCAGGCTCCAGGCTCTGAGCTGTCAGCACAGAGCCTGACATGGGGCTCAAACACACAAACAGTAAGATCATGACCTGAGCCTAAGTCGGATGCTCAACAGACTGAGCCACCCAGGCGCCACCCCCCCCCCCCCACAAGCACTTTAATTAGTGAATAGTGTATAATTCACTTAATCCTCACAACATCCCAAGGAGGGGCACTACTATTATCCTCATTCACAGATCATGAAAATAATGCACAGAGAAGTTAAGTGCCTTGCCCCAGGTCCCACAGCTGGGCAGCAGCAGCTGTCATAGTGCTTCTCCCAGGAGAGGATACCTGTTTTACTAGGCTGCCTCCTCCACCAGACTGTGAGTTCTTGGGGACAGTGACTGCTCTGCTCTTCATCAGATTCCCCAGGGCCCAACACAGTGCTTGGCACATATAAGCAAGGGCCTTGATAAATATTTATAGAATGGATGGTTTGTATGGAATAGTTCTTTTTTCAAAATCAGTGGATTCCCTTGCATTTACAGTTAGCAACAGGAATATTGGGTGATACTCCTGAAGCCTCCCAGATCAACCAAGACCCAGGCATCCCCTCCCTCCCATCTAACCACCTAACCCAACACCCTACAATGGCCTCTTCTGGAAACCTCGGAACAGGAAATTTGGGAGGAAGATGGTGTGCAGCGTGTGGAGTGGAGATGAAGTCCAGTTTAACATTATAAGGAACCATAATGCTTTAGAAACATTCCCTTTATAGTCCCTCTGCCTGATCCAGCTTATTAGTTCTCTTTGTTGTTCTCTTAATAAAAAGAACTTGAAATATAAGACGCCCCCCCCCCCCAAACTGCCTGTACCACACATCCTTGTGAGCAAGAAATCCTCCCATATAATGGATGCCCAGACCCATCCCTGGGACCCTACCTTTAGAATTACTTGCAGACTGTCTAGAATTTTTATCTAACTGCCTACACACCTGTTACCCAATCACATGCCTGTCTCTTTCTACCTCTTCCACACAAACCGATCCTGACAGAGGCAAAACTGCAGTAAGGAGTGAAGCTTCCAAACTAAAGATGGTTCCTTCCTTCCTAAGATTTTTCCTTTTCAAGGGCCTAGCAGAGACTTAGTAGACCGGCTTGAGTGGAGCCAGCTCTCAGAGCAATGGTCCTGTGGCCTGGAGTGACATTTTACTGGAAGCTGCTTCTCTGGCCTTGATATGGGACTTTGTTCCTTCTAAAGCTCTGAGTTCTAGGCTTAGGGTCTGGCGGAGGCACATCCCGTTGGAAGGCAGCCTGGGGAATGCGCTGCCTCTCCAGGTTCAGTAAAAGGGCGCAGGAATGCGGACTGCGAATGGGAAGAGGGGCGAGGGCGCTGACCCCCAAGCCGGGCCCTTTCCTGGCTGGGGACGCAGCGAGGCCACCGCCCTGCGTCGCCCAGGAGGCGGAGGGGACGTCTCCGCGCGGCGCCACCTGCCCGGCTACCCGGGGCCCAGCGCTGCGATCCCTGCCGGGCGCCCAGGGTGGGCGAACCGGACGGCATCGCGCCGTGTGGGTGCCTAGGAGGAATGTTCTTCGCCTCCAAAGCTCGGCCCTCTTGCTCTACAGTTACCCATTTTGTGCGTCCGTTTAATCCCAGGAGAATTTTCTATGGGTCTCGAAAAGCCTCGATGGGTGTGGCTCAATGAGGGCGTGAGTTACCCTGCCCCTCCTCCCATCTGCTGACTGTCTCAGGGTTTCTCTTTTTCTTTTTAAGTGGATGCCTGGGCACGCCTCCCTCTCTCTTCCTTCCTTTTCTTTTAAAATAGTATTTACTGACTTGACGGGGAGGGCTTTTGGATGGCCGATAACATTCTGTTTCTTGATTACGTGCTGACTAGTTTGTTGAATATTCATCAAACCATGTTCTCGACGGTCACTTTTCTGTGTGTTATATATCAATATAGTTCAAAAGTAGTATTTACCTAAAGTTATTTTTACTTAAAAAGTGTCTAAAATTCGAGCTACTTCTCATGCTTTCTTAATTAACTGGATTTCTCTTCTTTTTTCTCCACTTTCTTGGCAGACTCCTTGCCTCCATGTGAATCTTGGTGTTCCAGGTGGAGGCCAGTGCTGGCCCATCATGTCTGCCTCTCACAGGGCATGCATTCATCCAACATTTATTATTGAATATCATCTGTGTGCTGGCAGACGAGAGTCCCTGTCTGCAGCCAGCTTGCAACTTCTAGCAAGGCAGAGATGTCCACCTATTGTCATCACACAGTGGGGGACATAGATGAACCCTCAGAGCTGTCCAGAGGAAGGGTTGTAGGAGTTCCAGAGCGGGATGCTGTCTGTCCCACCTGAGCCTTCCAGAAGGAAGGTCTCAGTAACAGTGGCAGGGAGAACAGGTAGCACTGGGCAGGTAGAGGTGAGGGGGAAGAGCATTCTGGCAGAGGGCACGGTATAGGCGGTCAAAGTTCAGAAGGCTGACATTTCCTTAAGTAGCCTGGAATGCACGAAGAGGCCAAGAGAGGGTGGTCTGCGGGGCCAAGTCATGGCATTCCCGACAGCACCCCCCAGCCCCCACCCCAGCAAGCAGCATTCTGTAGAAGCTGTGAAACAAGCAAGAAGGACGAAACTGAACAGTTTGGGGTTGGGAGTAGGGAGCGAGATTGGAATGCATCTCTAGGGACCCCTGGACTTGCTTTTTTCAATTAACAGCTTTACCGGTGTATACTTTACATACCATTCCCTTTAGTTTTAACCTTTCACGCGGTTCTCTGAGGCAAATGCAACAGTCTTAATGTATTCATTAGGGTACGCTAACTGTGCTAATCGCATAACAAAATCTCGGCGGGTTTATTGCTTTCTCTCCTCAGAGTCCCAAGCTGGTTGGGTGGGTAGGGCGCTGTCTAAGCATTCATTCAGGGACCAGCCCCCTGCAGCTAGTGGTTCTGCCCTCCCTTTGGGCTATGAGGCCTCCACTGGGTCTGAGAACTGCTCCCATTTCTTGTGCCATCATATCATTGGTCAGAACTCTGTTACGTGACCCACGTTGCCACCAAGGGTGGCTGGCTGGAGACTGCAGTCTATCTTTGTGCGCCAGTGAAAACAAAACATAGCGGTTAGGTTTGCCGCAACATAGTGGAGGTGACAGGGCTTTGATGAGCATGATAAATTTAAGTAGTATCAAATATCTAAGTTCACGTGTTATGAATTATTTCTGTAGTGAGACACCTAGAATGTGGCCCATAAGCGTTAGGCAGCCATTGATGATGTGATTATATCGCCTATGTTGAGTGGTCAGTGATAAGTAAAGGTCTTTACAAAACCAGAACCTGGCAGTCTTCCCTGTGCCTTCTCCAGACCCTCTAGAATAATGCAGTTCTTTCTGCACTTACTGGAGAATTCTCTTCTAATCAGGTGGTGCAGTGATCCAGAGAATACACGTCAGAGAATGGAGAGAGATTGGTAAATAGCCAAGGAATTACATTAGTTGATCTTGTCATCATCAAGGCCAACCAAAACATTTTTTAAAATTCACACTTCTAGAGTATTCTGTCAAGTATTATCCCGCCCCATCAGAATTAAAGTTTCTCTATCATAATCCACATTTATTTTTATAAGCTTTAAAAATAAAACAATTTTTAGTAAAACGTTTATATGTATCATCAGCAAGGTAGGGGATTGATGGAAGGTCTGGGTCATGTAGTCATTTGGAGACCAGGTTGACAGAGGCTCTGGCATCTTCAACGTGTCATTTTCTAGATTGCTGCAGGCATCAACGTCCAGCCAAAAGGTAAGAGTGGCATATGGCACAGGAGACTTATGGGCTGGGCCTGAAAGTGGAAAATGACATTTCCATCTGCATTTCATCAGCCAGAACTCAGTCACCTATTGCAAGGGTCTGAGAACTATAGCCTGTGTTGCCTAGTTGCAACTCAGCAATGACTCTACCCAGGGGAAATGATGGGGAAGGGCATCTGTCTTTGGTGAATCGCTAGTCATGTCTGCCACAACGGGGCTACCAACTATTTTTTTAAAAAAACTTACATACATACTCTGGCTTTACCCTAATGTGATACACTAGGGATGTAAAAGAGTGAAATATTCTGTTGCTGTTGGATTGCTAATGTAAGTTTGTTGGATTGATAGTATGAGTCCCAAACAGAGGGGTAGACAGTGTGGGCTGTTATCTGATGCCAACGTCCAGGGGAGGTAAGAAGCAAAGCAGAAATGATAGTCAGTAGAGCTGGTGACAAATTTTCTAGTTCTCCTAGGAGACAAGTGGTAAGACAATATTCTCCCATCCCCTTTGAAGTTACGATGATCACTGGTTTGCTTGACCAATGAAATGTGAGCACAAGTATGTCACAAATTGTGGTGTTTCCTTCTCTCTGCTGTGGAGAACTTGGAAGCACATGTACACATGTTGAGATGCAACGTTGGCAACCTGGCCCCTGAAAGGCTGGGATCAGCAATGCTCCCCAATTCACTCATGTTGAGCGTTTATATGGGCAAGAAATGTACTGTTGGGGGGTGGTGCCTGGGTGGCTCAGTTGGCTATGCGTCCGCCAATTGGTCTTGGCTCAGGTCATGATCTCAGGGTTTGTTTCAATCCCCACATCAGGCTCTGTGCTGACAGTGTGGAGCCTGCTTGAGATCCTCTCTCTGTCCCTCTCTCTCCGCCCCTCCTGAATACACTTATGTGCTCTTTCTCTCTCAAAATAAATAAATAAACTTAAAAAAGAAAGAAAGGAAGGAAGGAAGGGAGGGAGGGAGGAAGGAAGGAAGGAAGGAAGGAAGGAAGGAAGGAAGGAATGTACCATGGGTGTGTCAAGCTACTGAAATCTCATAGTTGCTTGTAACTAAAATCCAACCAAACATGTTCTGACTGCTACACCAGGTGAAGGCTCCCCTCTGAAAAAACAAGCTGACATAATATTCTGGAACATATTTTAAAAGGTTAAATTTCATTCTAGGGAGTTTGAAATGTAAAGCTGCTTTGGGTGGAAGATTTTGTTGTTATCAACTTTAAGTGGTATAAACCAATCCTATGTATTCATTAAGTTACAACATTCAACTTAAATATACTTCAAAAGTGATGCTATAAATGTCCTTCTTATAAAAATACCACAGAAATAACATTTTATCTCTTTTTAAAGTACAAAATTAAAGAAAAAATAACATCTAATCTCTTTTCCTGGCAGTCTTTAAATGAGATATAATTTTCAGAGTTTTAGATGTAGATTTTATTAAGTAAATGATAATGTAATTTTTTGGTTTTTCTTTATACAGCTGTTCCTCTTTCCTCTCAGGGATTTTGTGTGGCTTTTCTTAGCACTCTCTCCTTATTGGTATTGAAATAACAGGAATTAATATCAGAGGATCTTTTTCTCCTTTTATTTCCTCAGTTCTGCTTTAAAAATTCTGATTACTGTACGTAAACTACAGTATCAGTATAGTTACCACCAGTGCCAACATTTACTTGGAAACCTTATATCCTCTGCCCCAGTATGCCTCGTGATGAGTAAAGATGATGACAGTGCTAAATCATATGCCTCAGTATGAGACAATAAGTTGTGAGTCCCCTATCTTACAGTATGGCGGGAAGCTCAAAACTTGGTAGGCAACAGAACAGGCTACCCTAGTGTTTCCCAAATGCCAGACATTGCTCTGGCTACATCAGAACACTCTGGAAAACTTGTTAAATGTATAGGCTCCTGGTTTTATTCCATTCTCCCTGAATCAAAACATCCAGAGAAAGGACCTGGGAATCTGCATTTTTCACAATCTCTCCAGTTGGGTCTGCTGGACAGCTGTGTCCACCTCAGCCGTGGCCATAGGGGACCCTCCAGAGGGCAGAACACAGGGCAGCATGCTGTCCCCATACTTTCTTGGCCATGAGGAAATGTGCACTTGCCTCCATGCCCCTGAACCACCTTGGGACATGAGCTGGTGAGATCCTTTGAAGGGAAGAAACTTCTGATAGAAAGATTGAACTTTGAGTTAACTAAATATTTACCCAAGAGACTTTTTTTTTTGAAATTGACATGACTGGAGGACTTTTAATTGGCAAGTTAATTCTTCCCTGTTACTGACAGCGGAGGCTCAAGAACAAGAGAAGTCAGTTATAGCAAATAGATACATTTTTGTCTTTGCACAACAGAATCATGGTATGGACAATATACTCCTCTACCCTTTAAGCAACCCAGTGCAAAATTTATTTGACATTACATGATTTTTTAAGCAAAATTTATTAAAATACTATCCCCTGGAATATATTTTGGGAAATGTTGACCCACATTATTTTGCTTCTTCCGTGTCTGCATGTGTATACATGTGTACTTACACAATCTTACAAAGCATTGCCTTGCACATTTTGGTGGATTTCCCAAATGGCAAACTCAAAGCACTATTATATGGCTGCTATGGGGGGTGTGATACCATGTTGATTTGAACAAAAGCCTCCAGACTGAGACCAGGATTTGGGTGCCAGAAGTTTGTTTGGGAAATGATCCCCATAAGCATAGTGATAGAATTAGATGGAGAGACAGAGAGTGGGGAAATGTCAGTAAAGGCTATTTCGGGGCACCTTGGTGGCGCAGTCAGTTAAGTGGCTGACTCTTGATTTTGGCTCAGGTCATGATCTCGTGGATCTCATGGTTTGTGAGACTGAGCCCTGTGTCAGGCTCACACTGATGGTGCAGAGCCTGCTTGGGATTCCCTCTCTCCTCTCTCTCTGCCGCTCCATCTGCTCTCTCTCTCTCTCTCTCTCTCTCTCTCCCTCTCTCCCTCTCTCTTTCTCCCTCTCAAAAATAAATAAATAAACTTGAAAAAAATGGATGTTTTCCTGACCCCTCTGGGCACAAGGGCTCAGTCACTTGGGATGCTCCCCCTACCAAAAAATAGGAAACATGCCCTGGAAACATCCTACTGATAGGGGAAGAAATTGATTTTTTTTTTTTTAATTTAAAAAAAAAATTTTTTTTTCAACGTTTATTTATTTTTGGGACAGAGAGAGACAGAGCTTGAACGGGGGAGGGGCAGAGAGAGAGGGAGACACAGAATCGGAAACAGGCTTCAGGCTCTGAGCCATCAGCCCAGAGCCCGACGCGGGGCTCGAACTCACGGACCGCGAGATCGTGACCTGGCTGAAGTTGGACGCTTAACCGACTGCGCCACCCAGGCGCCCCAGAAATTGATTATTTATCCCTCATTGGTTGGGGGTTGCTCCTGGCCACATAAATCCTTTGGCACTTCTGGACTGTGTTATGCTTGGGCTGAGCATGCCCTTTGGCAGAGAGACACAGGTACCTGAGGCTGAAAGATGTTGGTATTGTGAGAAGCATTTCCTGAAGACTTTGGGGGTGCGCCAAGTGGATACCAGTGGGTTATTGACAGCATCTGCTATGACTAGGTTGACTTCTACCTTACAAGGTCATTGTTTCTGCTCCTGTTGGCAAACAGTCACCTCTTGTTCTGTGGTTTTACCACCAGCTGGAACTGCCTATTTTGACCTCAACCATATGATCAGTCATTCGTAGTATGTGATATATTGTTTGTTTGTTTGTTTGTTTTTGCTGATTAAGGATTTAAAATTTTTTATTTATTTTTAAAAATTGAAGTATAACTAACAAGCAATGTTATATTAGTTTCGGGTGTACAATATAATGATTCAGTAATTATATATATTACTCAATGCTCAGCATAAGTATACTCTTAATCTCCCTTATCTGTTTCACCCAACTGCTCACCCACATCCCCTCTGGCAACCACCAGTTTGTTCTCTGTATTTAAAAGTCTGTTTTTTGGTCTCTTTTTTGTTTCTTTGTTTGCTTTGTTTCTTAAATTACACATATGAGTGAAATCATATTGTATTTGTCTTTGTCTGACTTATTTCCCTTAGCATTATACCCTATAGGTCCATCCATATTATTGCAGATGGCAAGATCTCATCCTTTTTTATGGCTGAGTAATGTGCCAATATACCACATCTTCTTTGTCCATTTATCTATTGGTGGACACTTAGGTTGTTTCCATATCTTGTCTATTGTCAATAATGCTGCAATGAACATAGAAGTGCATGTATCTTTTTGAATTAGTGTTTTCATTTTCTTCAGTTAAAGTCTGGAGATATTTGTTCATCTTACTTTGCAGGAAATAAATAATAGTCAGTATAATTGAACCTAATGGGACTTGTAAGTCTAAGAATAGGATGAAGTAGAGACAGGGCATTTGATGGCTAAGTCAGTCCTTGTGAACAGAACCTATCACTAGTGACTTGTGAGCTCAGTCAAACCTAGTCCACCACACTCATATCAACTGACCCACCATCAGGGTAATGAAACTGAAATTAACTGAAAAGTAGTTGACTCATTTTAACAAACATTTAGTGAGTCCTAACTGTGTCTTATAACAAAGACATACTGAGTGAAGGTGATTTTAGAAGTAAAATCATAGAGGGGCGCCTGGATAGCTCAGTCAGCTGAGCATCCAACTTCAGCTCGGGTCATGATCTTACAGTTAATCGGTTTGAGGCCCACATCAGGCTCTCTTCTGTCAATGCGAAGCCTGCTTTGGATCCTCTATCCCCTGCCTCCTCTCTGTACCTCCCCAGCTCACACACACTCTCTCTCTCTCTCTCAAAAATAAATAAACACTTAAAAAAAGAAGTAAAATCATAGAATTTTAGAGCTGCTGGGAATTATGCAATACGTATTTTGAGTCTCCTTAGTGTAGTGGTTGGGAATGTGGGCTGAGAAATCAGGCTGCTTGGATCCAAATCCTGGTTCCATCGCCTGTAAGCTGGCCCTGGGCAACTTACTTTATATTTCTATGTCTTAGTTTAACCTACACAATAGTACCTACCTCATAAAATTTTAAAGATTAAATTAATGAAAATATGTGAAGATCATAGCACTTGGATCATGGTGAGCAGTAGGTAAATGTTAACCATTAATTAGCTTTATCCTGTTTTACAGAGATGCTTGGAGACATTTCCAAGGTAATGCCCTTAACTTGGGACAGATCTGAGACTGGAACTCATCATGTCTCCTAATTTCTAGAGCAATTTGGTTTTGGTACAAGTTGGTGAATAATGGCAGACAATCTTTAAAGATGAGATCTTTATTAGTATTTGAGAGACAAGGTGAATAATGTTTTGAGAACAATTTAAAAAATCATAAATATGGCATTGCATAGCACATTCTATCTATGAACATTAAATGTAGATGGAATTAAAACTAATTCACAGAGATCATCATGGAAGCTTCCTGAAAGAGAAGAGCCTTGAGCCTAGTGCCTTTGGGCAACACTGGATTTGGCTGGGAATATAAAATGGGAAAGGCTTTCTTGGTGGGGAAAGGACATGGTGGTAACCATGACCAGGAGTGGGTAAAACAAGGGCTCCCAAAAGATGGGCTGGATTGTAGGGCACTGGGTCACATACTGGTGAATTGCAAATATAGTCTGGGTTCATGCATGTCTTTTGTTTTGCCTCAGTTTCACAAAAGTTTGAGTTGGCTGTCAGGGTTCTTCACAAAACCAGAACCAAGAATGTATGCGTGTGTGTGCGTGTATGTGCGTGTGTGTGTGTGTGTGTGTGTGTGTGTGTGACAAGCCCAAAATCTGTGTGGCAGGCTGGCTGACTGGAAATTCAGGTAAAATTGCCATGTTACATTTTTGAGACAGAATTCCTTACTCTTTCTTCTCCAGGAAACTTCAGTTTTTTGCTCGTAAGGTCTTCAACTGATTGATTGAGTCCCTTTCATATTATCAAGGGTATTCTCTTTTGCTTAAAGTCAATAGATTGTTGACTACAAAATACCTTCACAGCAATACCTACACTAGTGTTTGACTAAACAACAGGGCACCACAGCCTAGCAAATTGACACATAAACTAACCATCATAGTTACCAACATTAAAAAGAAACTCTAGATTTTACTTTTTTATTTTCTTAATGTCTATTTATTCTTGAGAAGGGGGGGGGCAGAGAGAGACAGAGACACAGAATTTGAAGCAGGCTCCAGGCTCTGAGCTGCCAGCACAGAGCCTGATGTGGGGCTTAAAATCACAAACTGTGAGATCATGACCTGAGCGGAAGTCAGATGCCCAACTGACTGAGCTACCCAGGCACCCCCAAAATCTCTAGATTTTAAAAGGAAGAGCCAGATTTCTAGATTCTTTGGAAAAATGGAAAGATCTGGCAAGTCTGGATGTAAGCCCTTTAGATGAGGGATGGGTTTCTGGATTGCCTCAATTTCTATCTTGTCCATGGCCATTTGAACTTGTATCTTGAACCCTGAGGGGGAATGGGGAAATCTGAGTCTGGTAAAGGAAGGCAAGACCATTTGATGGAAGACGTTGAAATCTAAGTTCGGGAGTGAATCCTAGCAACAAGGAAGAAACTTAGAGACCTTCTAGGTCAATTATTTATCTGTGGAGGCTACTGGGCAGGGGTTCTGGGCATAGAAGAAGTGGTAGAATCTGGTTCTGGCATAGAAGAAGTGGTAGAATGCTTTCATCTGATGGTTCTACTTTAATCTGGTTTATGATTTGGGCTGCTTAAAATTTTGAAGACCACTCTTCAAGACCAGCATGGCCATTTCATAATTGAAGAAACTGAAGCCCAGATTCTTAGTTTGGTTTTTATATGACAGGCAGTAGAGACACTTTGAAACACACTGTCCAGGAAACAATCAGTAGTTCATGAAAGCAAACTTTTATGGCATCTTTTGTTATGCTGCATATGATAATATCCTATAATATCCTCATAATAATATGAGGTGAGAGCAGATAAAATTCTGAATATGTGTTGATAACTCATTACTGATCCCTAATTCTCAAATGTATCTAACTCCTTCTTGAGTCTACTTATATTTTTTACTTTTCCACCTCTCCAGACAATTATCTTCATGCCTCTATTACTAGAAGTATATCGAATAGTTCATTCTGTGGCTGATATCACCTGCTTTCCATCTTCAACTTAAGATTGAATTTTCAATACAATAATAGAAGTATTCAGAAATTAAAAATCCAGATGTCACAAAGATGCAGGCAAAAATGGAAACAAATTTTATCTCCAATTATATATAACTGATCAAAAGAATACAACATTGACGTATATTTACTTGCACATATATAAAGGCATAAAAGTTGTGTCTCAGATTATTTAAAAAGTCCATCTCAAAATTATTTAAAACAATTCTTTGAGCTCTCTTAAACTTGGGCTGTCATGGAATCATATGAAAGAGTTACCTGACAAGAAATAACCAAACTAGTGAGGGGTTGGGATCAGGAGGACCATTGAGAAGGCATTTCACTCCCTTTGTTGAAGGATTCATGGCCTAGACCACATAGTAGCCCTGAGATAAGAAGAATGAGTAATAGTTGCAGACAAACTGGAGATAAGTAAGAAAGGAGTGGGTAGAGGCAAAGGAATCCCTAAGATGTGGAGCCTGTGCACAAGGGGAATAATGTTACTTTTGACAGAAATGGGAAAGCTAGAAAAAGATCTCATTTGAAGGGCTAACATCTTGAACATCACTTATTGTATTTGGGGCTTATTGTATTTTAAACTGGGATTGACTGACTTCACCCTTCCTTCTATTTCTTTAAACAATTACATGTTTTACTTTGGCTCGAGGATTTGCCAGGATAAACCTAGTGTCTGATAGGAATGACTGAGGGTTTGGTGATGCTATAAATGTATAATTTACACATGAGATTTGAAAAGACTTATTTTGGGGCGCCTGGGTGGCGCAGTCGGTTAAGCGTCCGACTTCAGCCAGGTCACGATCTCCCGGTCCGGGAGTTCGAGCCCCGCGTCAGGCTCTGGGCTGATGGCTCAGAGCCTGGAGCCTGTTTCCGATTCTGTGTCTCCCTCTCTCTCTGCCCCTCCTCCGTTCATGCTCTGTCTCTCTCTGTCCCAAAAATAAATAAACGTTGAAAAAAAAATTGAAAAGACTTATTTTAAAAAGTTTAGAGTCTTAAAGGGTACAGACAAAAGATAAACTTTAAATATGTAACAAAATAAACTTATGTAGTATTTAATGAATTAAATTCTTCTTAAAGAAAATGTGTGCAGTAATGAACTTTTAACCTCTGTAGTGAATTCTATTGTAGAAGCAGCTTTAACTGGCTTCATACAATTGCCTTTCTAATATATGTAAATTAGCACCTAGATTGTGCCCTAAAGTTATTTGATTTTAATAGAATTTTCCCTCTGAGTTAGTGTTTTCTCAATTGAACTAGTCTAGTCCCCAGTCTGAATTAAATTCTGCCCAATCTCATCCTTAGATGAGAGGATATTATCAGATATTCTATCTCAAAATGCTTTGTGTATATAATAAGTCAGAATATCATCTTTCACTTTAATATAAAAAGATGATCTAAACTGGCCACTGCCTTAAATAGGCAGCATCCTTACCAATACATTGTAGGTAATATTCTGTATATAACTACACCTGTTGATATATGTATCAACATATAACGATGACATTCACAGGAAATATAAACTATAAGACCAGCTAGAACACAGTAGGAGGGCAGAGAAGTGGAAGAGACAAGGATGAGTGTAGTAGAAAGCTGGAAGAATGACAACTGGATTTTAGGAGACGACTATGGTTTAGGGGTGGAAGAAGGAAATCCAGCCATTCAAAGAAATAAGAGGAAATACACAGAGAAATAGGAGAACCTGATATCAGAGAAACCAAAGGAAAAGAGCCTTCCCAGAGAGGGTGAAGGTGACTAATGACCAACCAGGTAAGAAACAGCAGATAAAGATGCTGGACAGATCATTGGATTCCATCAGGTAGTGTTTGGTCATGACGTGGAGAGAATAGTTTCAGCGGGTGAAGAGAATAGATGTCATATCGAGGTGAGAGTGGATATTGAGAGAACAAAAGAGAGGGAATAAAAACATAGGCTGAGATTCAGAGAAAAATTTACCACCTTTAGCCAAGAGTTCAGTGCTGGCTCCCTTGAAATGCCTTGTTTACTTCAATTAACGACTGAAGCAAATCTATTCGTGGCTGTGATTCATACTCAAAACGATGACTCCATATTGTTTTCATTAATTACCCAAGACAGGGAGTTCATTAGTCATTGAGTGGACACCCTAATGATTAGCCCACGTACTTGCAGTTGTCATATTATTAACATCATTTGGATTAACATTCTCTTTACCATGGATTTGCCTAGTCACAGAGACAACATAGGCTGTCAGCTGCAGAAAGTAGCATTTTGGTCTTTAGATTTATGAATCTTATTTCGCTGAGGCTGGCAGAAAAAATCTTTTCTTAAAAAAATTTTAAAGGTTTATTTATTTTTGAGAGAGAGGGACAGAGAATGAACAGGGGAGGGGCAGAGAGAGAGACACACACACAGAATCTGAAGCAGGATCCAGGCTCTGAGCTATCAGCACAGAGCCTGATGCAGTGCTCGAACTCATGACTCTGAGTTGAAGTCAGATGCTCAACCAACTGAGCCACCCAGGGATCCCAGAAAAAATCTTTTAAAAAGAAACAAGTCATAAAAGTTACAGCAAATTCTCTAAGAGATAAACAATGCTCAACAGTGAGAGTCACATGGGAACATTCTAGATCTCCTTGGGAATGCCTCACCAGTCCTTCTATCACAAACCTTCTGCTGCATCTGAATTGGTTGGCCATTGTCTCTCTTGAAAATGTGCTCTCCTGGCTCACCTAGCACTAGCTCTTCTCTGGTTTTCTTCTTCTCTGACTGTCCCCTAAGTCTCCTTGGTTCCCTTTTCTGTGCCAGCCTCTTAAAGGATGTTTTCTCTTCCCAGATACAGTCATCAGCTCTCTTCTTCCTTTATGCCTTTTGTTTTTCTATTCAAAATCTCATATCCTGCCATGGTATCACCTGTCATTTAAACTGAGGTGATCTCAAATCTTCAAACTCAGTTCCTTTAATATCCATATTCCTAGATCCCTACTGAATAGCTACTCTGAAAGGTTTTATGAGGCACCTTGAACTCAAAAGTCTAAACACCAAACTTGCAGTCTCCTTACCCAATGCCTCAGTCTCCACCACACCTGCTCTACTTCCTTACCTGATGACATCAACATCTACCCATCTAACTAAACCAGAAATCTTGTTTAAAATTGTGTGTGCGCGCGCACGTGTGTGTGTGTGTGTGTGTGTGTGTGAGAGAGAGAGAGAGAGAGAGAGAGAGAAAAGGAAGGGGAGAGGGGCAGAGGGAGAGAGAGAGAATCTTAAGCATGCTCCACTCTTAGCACAGAGCCCCACATGTGGCTCAATCCCACGACACTGGGATCATGACCTGAGCCAAAATCAAGAGGCAGGTGCTCAGCTGACTGAGCCACCCAGGAGCCCCTGAACTAGGAATCTTGGAGCGACCCTCATGCTTTCCCCTTCCTACCTCCCACATCCAGGGTGTTCCTGAATTATGGACACTCTGCTCTTTGACATTTCCCTGTTCATTCATTCACTCATTCATTCAACAGATGAGTCTATCGTACAAGTGCTGGGCACTGAGGTAATGGCAACAAACAAAACAGATAAAGTCCATCCTCCTGGAACTTATATCTAATGGGGGAAATAGGCCATAGAGAAATAAATACATAATGGTAACTGGTAGTAATTGCTAGGGAAAAAAATAAAGCAAGGTAAGGGAACACAGAGTAATAGAAGGGATTTGCCATTTTAGATGCACTGATTAGAGAAGACATCTCTAATGAGGTCACAAATGAAGAGACGGCTGAGTAAGTGAGGGAATGATGACACAACCCTGTTTCTGCATTCTTACTTGCTCTGCCTGGATCCAGTCTTCATCACTGTTCTCCTGAGAGTTTTCAGGCTCCATGCTTCAGATTTCATATTTCTTGGTCTCATATGACTTCTCGTTCCTTGCTGGCCCTGGAGTGTCCACTACATGGCCCAGTACACTGAATTCTTTATAGTTCTCTGAACATATACCACCCTTTCATTTCCTTAGACATGTTATATACATGTCGCTCCTTTTGCCTGGAATGTCCCTTCCCAAGCACCACTAGTGGATGAACCCTTAGTTATTCTTTCCACATCCTTCTAAACTTCCCTAAATCTGTTCTCAGACAAGGCAAATAGGGATAAATCATTGAATAAAATTTAGCCCAAATTTTACCTTTTTTACATCTTTGAAATTCCTATAAAAATTTAATTTTCCCTTCCTCAACACTGCCAAAGCTTTTTTTTTTACTAGAATCTACTGCAGGGGTTAGCAAGATTTTTCTCTAATGGACCAGAAAGTATATATTTTAGGCTTTGTGGGCCATATGTCCTCTGTTGTAACTACTCAGCTCCGCCATTGTAGCATGAAAGCAGCCAGAGACCATATGTAAATGAATAAGCATGGTTATGTTCCAGTAAATTTATTTACAAAACAGGAGGCAAGTCACAGTTTGCTGATTTCTGATCTATCACCGTCTTATATTAGAATTATTAGTTTATTTTTCTGTTTCCACAATTAAGTTATGAGGGTTTTTTTTTTAGGATAAAGGACCAGTGACCATGTATTATTCATTTTTAGTCCTAGCCTTTAGCAGATTGTCTTTTCGAATGGTTGACCACACCAACACCTCCCATCCCCCACAATCTTGTGCAGCAATCAACCACTGCCCTTCTAGAGGCAGGGTCTAATTCCACTCCCTTGAGTCTGGGGTGGTTTGTTACCATAGAACATCGTGGAAGTGAGGCTGTGTGATTTCTGCACTGAGACCTGCGAAGGCCACGCTCTGGTTCTCTTGTGACACTCGCTCTGGGGAGCACCCTCTGGGAACCCAGCCACCTTTTTGTGAGAAGCCCACAACATCTATAAGTGGAGAGGCCACTTACAGATGCTCACATCGACAGTGCCAGCTGAGCCTGTATCCAAATCTTCCCAGTCCAGGTACCAGATAGGTGAGCCAGAAAGCCTTCCTGTGATTCCAGCCCTGACTCCTCATGCTGTTCTCCCAAGTCCTTCAGCTGAGGCCTCAGATACTGTGGAACAGAGTGAAGTTACTCCCAATTAGCCATGACAAAATTGTAGATTTGTGAACAAAATAAATGGTAATTAGTGTTGTTTTACTCCATTAAGGTTTTTTTTCCCCTTGAGATATAATTTCCTGAGATATAATTGACATATAATATGGTGTAGGTCTAAGGTGTACAGCCTGTCGATTTGGTACACTTATGTGCTGCTAAATGATTACCACCAGAGCTGTTAGCTAACACATCTATCACACCGCATAATTACCATTCCTTTTCTTGTGGTGAGAACACTTAAGATCTACTCCCTTGGCAACTTTCAAGTATGTAATATGGTATTATTAACCATAATCACCACACTGTACATTAGATGCTACTACATTTTGAGATAGTTTGTTATATGGTAAAAGATATTGGAACATAGCCCATGCTATGAATTTTGGTTTTATTTTTAACATCAGAGCAAGGACAAAAATAAAAACCCGAATGTCATACTGTCTCTGTGTGATTTTTACTCTAAAATATCTCAGTGTGTGATATATATGGGTATAAGTTAACATTAAATCCTAGGGCCTTAAACTAACATTTGGAGAGGCTTTAATCAAGAATATACCTTTTAGGCAAGATTGCTTAATTAGTACTTGGAGCCCTCTACCTGGGAATCCACATTCTAAGGAGGCTAGCACTAGTGTTTTAAATATAGGCATCTAGTTACAGAGAGGGAAGGAGGAAAACCATAAGAGACTCTTAAATACTGAAAATAAACTGAGGGTTGGTGGGGGGTGGGGAGGGGGGGGAAAGTGGGTGATGGGCATTGAGGAGAGCACCTGCTGGGATGAGCACTGGGTGTTGTATGGAAACAATTTGACAATAAATTTCATATTAAAAAATACATACATACATACATACATACATACATACATCTAAGTCTACACCACAGGTCTTGTTAATTAGCATAAGAGATGTTAGGAATAATTTCCTTGGTAAAATTAATAGTCTAAAAAATATGTGGTTAGATTCTATGGGCCCTTGGATAAATAAACCATCATGAGTAGCAGGCCCAACAACAACACATATTTGGTGTTAGGACCCAAGGTCTAGAAATCCATGTGGTCCTGCATTCCCTGCTTAGTGAAGGAGCATGCCAGCTAGAAGGTTTGCTGATTCTGCTGTCAGAACATCAATGCATCTGCCTCAGAGGGAACTCTTTTTGCAAGGTTTCTGTTGGACTATATTGCCTAGGACAGAGAGCAGGGACTACTCTTAGGGTAACCAGGTTTCATTCCTGATTACTAATAAATGTGTATATATGGCAACATTTAGTTTGAGATTTCTACTGCATCATGCATGATGATACAAGTTTGTAGAGTGATAGCCTGACTTACTTCTAATCTGACAATTTGTTGATTGAGTAAATTAGCTTAGGTTTGGTTTGCAACACAGAAATACGGGTATCCCTGTCTTATCAAGGGGACAAAAATATTTTCCAGCTGACATTGGGTTTTAGTTTCTGGAAAAAGGAGATCCTTTTTGTCAGGCAATGTGTCACATGGGGGCAATTGCTGTTGATGATGTGATAGACACTATATTGCTATGAGTTTATTAATCAGCATCATGCTAAATTGCCTCTGTGATTTCCCCTGAAAGGTGATGCTGGCACAACCTCACCCTGGGTTTAGGATTATGGATTGAGCAAAGAGGGTTGGTTAATGAACAATGACAAGCAGACACCTTATGAGTTTCATGAATAGCATCACGTAGCATAGAATAATCACTTAGCCCCTTTGAACACCATTTTGTTTCACTCTGCATGTTACTGAAAGACAAGTTTTGATTTGCAGACCCTAATGGCTCTGGAATGGGCATTAACTTTCCAGATGTACTATTTGTTTGAGTGCAGTGTTAAGTAAAGAGAATTGCACAGTGTGTTAATGGCCTGCAGCCGCTCAAATGGAGATGTATGCCTCCACTCTGCTGTACTTAATTACCAATCAGCCGGCCCATCTTGAACAGGCCTTCCCCTGGCTGCGGAGAACAAAGAATGGCCGTTTTTGCCACTCCTGGCACAGCTGGTGGCTGCTGCTGCTTCTGATTCGCAGCTGTGTCCTCAAAATCTGCTAAGATGTCCCACAGGCATCTCAAAACCAATGGTCCAGAGCTGAATACATCATTCTCCCAGCTGAAACCCCCTCTTTTCCTGTGCTCCCTGTTTTACTAAATGACACCACCATCTGCCCAGATGCACAAATCAGCAACCTGGGGGTTCTCTTTGACCCTTCCTGCTTCTCATAAACTGTATCCAACCAACCTCAGGTTCTGTCTCCTGGACACTGCCACAACCATAGTCCAAGGTGTCCAGTGTGAAATCTCGGTGACCTAATGCTACCTGACCTCCTATGTCCTCTGTAGTAGGAAATTATTTGAGATAAAGGCATATATGTATTTTATTCCTATATCTTTCCTTTCTCTTTTCTCCAGTTAAGCATGATGAGTAATATCTACAGTGGATATCTACCACAAAGAATAGGAAGAGCATGATCTAAAAAACATTAGTAACAAACCATGGTTGGGTTATTTCATGAGCAGTGAAATGCCTGGGGTGAGAGTGCCTGGTTAGCTGACCAAGAATTCCATGGGTCTGTGAGTACCATCCTGATAATATTGGTTCACTACAGCTGACATATCAGTGGGGGGCCATCATGAGTCCTGTGCCTGGCTAGGACTTCCAGGACTATAATGGTGATTGCAGAAATTTCCAGATTTGTTGGTGGAAATCTACCTTCCTTCCTGCTTTCTCATCTGGGGTTGCCTACCATCTTCCCGTTCAGCCTTGCTCCTCCTTCCATGTCATTCCTCCACTCCTCCTAGGAAGTTACCATAATTAACCTATCCTTGTTTGAGAATGCAGGCTGAATGGAGGACTGGAGTTCATGGTAGTCATGTTATGGGTGAATTATGATATTGGAGAGAATGTTATCATGGATTTTTGTTTTGTGCTCATTGCTTCAGGGAAGGGATATAGATGACAAGAGAACAAAAATTCATTTTGTTCCTATAACTTAATGAATAGATTATGAAGTGCATTGTGAAAAAGACAACTTGTCCAGGTCAGAAATAATTGCAGAAAAGATTTTACCCTATACTAAACATACAGGCTCCCATTTCTTCCCCAGCATCAGTGCTTGATGGGAAGAGAGAGGTGGGTGCACAGAGTACGGGGCCTAGACTCAGCTTCCTGGAAGTGCCCAGGGAGGCAAGAGGACCCCCAAGTGAAATTTCTTAGGATATCCAGACAGAGGGAGCAAAAGCACTCTCTTGAAGGTTCCTGAGTCCACATCTTTGGGGAGCAGCTGATAAACTCAATTCCACTAGTTATAAATGGCAGAAGACCTCAAATGTTTCATCCCTCTCAGGGAGATTTTTATTTTAATGTTAAGCCAATCAGTCTCTAGTCTTGGAATTTTAGGCCTGACAGTGTGGCAAGGGAAACAGGGCTAAAATGGCCCTCCTGGGTCTTCGAAGACCGCTGTATCTGTTTATAAGCTAGGCCATCTTTGCTGTCAGCATGGGCAGGTAAGGTTTGGTGCAGTTCCACAGCATGGGACTTCTTTTCTCTGCAGTGTGTTAGAAAAAAGAATTAGGAATTGTTACTGTTTGTTTCTTTTCTACTTATAGAGAATTGAGGAATAATCCGATATTAAAAATTTTTTTAATGGTGCCAGGGCTTAATATTTTCACTACCATTTCAGAACAGACACAGTTCTTGATATTCTTTAATAGAGCTGAGGTAAAATTCGTTGTGATAAGTGTGGCAACCCTGCATGGAGCAAGTCTATTGGCGCCATTTTTCCAACAGCATTTGCTTACTTTGCGTCTCTGTATTACATTTTGGTAATTCTCATAATATTTCAAACGTCTTCATTAATATTATATTTGCTGTGATGATCCATGATCCGCGATATTTGATGTTACTATTGTAATTGTTTGGGGGTGCCATGGATTGCGCCCATTGGAATTGTTTTGGGGTGCCACGGATTGCGCCCACATGAGATGGAGATCTTAACTGATAAATGTACGTGTTCTGACTTCTCCACTGACTGTTCTTCATCTCTTTTCCTCTCCTTGGGTCTCCCTATTCCCTGAGACACAACAATACTGAATTTAGGTCAGTTAATAACCCTGCAATGGACTCTAAGTGCTCAAGTGAAAGAAAGGGTTGCACATCTCTTGCTTTAAATCAAAAGCCAGAAATAATTAAGCCCAGTCGGGAAGCTAGAAAGCCAAGATAGGCCAAAAGCTAGGTGTCTCGCTCCAAAGAGTTAGTCAAATTGTGAACGCAAAGGAAAAGTTCTTGAAGGGCATTAACAGTACTACTCCTGTGAGTACATGGATAATAAAAAAGAGAAAGAGCCTTATTGCTGACATGGGGAAAGTTTGAGTGGTCTGGGTAGAAGAGCACACCAGCCACAGCATTTCCTTGAGCCAAAGCCAAGGCAAGACCTTAATTCTCTTCAATTCTGTGAAGGCTGAGAGAGGTGAGGAAGCTACAGAAGAAACGTTTGAAGCTAGCAGAGGTTGGTTCATGAGATTTAAGGAACCTCCATAACATAAAAGTGGAGGGTGAAACAGAAGGTGCTGATGTAGAAGCTGGAGTAACTCTCCGGAAGATCTAGCTGAGATCATTAATGAAGATGGCTAAACAACAGATTTTCAGTGTAGATGAAACAGGTTTCTATTGGAAGATATCATCTAGGACTTTCGTAATGAGACTTTTGTTTCCCTCTCTTCTCTTTTTACACCCCCTCCCATATATTCATCTCTTTTGTTTCTTATTCCACATATGAGTGAAATCATGTGGTATTTGTCTTTCTCTGACTGACTTATTTCTCTTAGCATAATACACTGTAGCTCCATCCACAACATTCACGGGTGTTTGGAAGAAGCTGATTCCAAACCTCATGGATGACTTTGAGGGGTTGGAGACTTTAGTGGAGGAAGGACCTGAAGATGGGGTGGAAACAGCAGGAGAACTAGGATGAGAAGATGGAGCCTGAGGATGGGGCTGCATGGCCGCAATCTCATGACGGAACTTTAGCGGATGAGGAGTTGCTTCTGATGCATGAGCAGAGAAAAGTGGTTTCTTGAGATGGAATCTACTCCTGAGGAAGATGCCGTGAAGATTGTTGAAATGACCACAAAGGAGTTATAATATTACATAAACTTAGTGGAAAAGGCAACACCAGGGTTTGAGAGGACTGACGCCAATTTTGAAAGCAGTTCTATTGTGGGTAAAATCCTATCAAACAGCATCGCGTGCTACAGAGAAATTGTTCATGAAAGGAAGAGTTGATCCATGTGGCAAACTTCATTGTTGTCTTATTTTAAGAAATTGCCACAGCCACCCCACCTCAGCAACTGCCACCCTGCTCGGTCAGCAGCCAAAGACATTGAGGCAAGACCCTCCACCAGCAAAAACATTATGACTTGTTGAAAGCTCAGATGATGTATAGCATTTCTTAGTGATAAAGAATTTTTATATTATAGTGTATACATTGTTTTTTTAGACATAATACTATTGCACACTTAATAGGCTATCATATAGCATAAACATAACTTTTATATGCACTAGCAAACCAAAAAATTCATTTGACTCACTTTATTATGATATTCCCTTTATTGTGGTGGTCTGAGGTATGCCCTTTCTTTAAAGATTTTATTTTTAAGTAATCTTTACACCCAATGTGGGACTCGAACTCATAACCCCGAGATCAAGAATCACATGCTGCACCGACTGAGTCAGCCAGGCGCCTCTCTCTCTCTCTCTCTCTTTTTTTTACTGTGAGTGGACAGTAGTGACGAACAGTGATTACTACTAGATTTCATGCCATTGGTTGATTTGTGCTAAAGCACCAGCAGTTTTATCCATCACTGTTCTTGCATCATCTGTGCAAATATTAGTATAGTAATTAGGACAATATTTTAATATATTATGAAAATAAATTGGATGTTGTGGGTCTCCACAAAGGGTTTTGGAACTCTGAAGAGGTCACAGGCACACTATGAGAGCGCCATTCGATGGTACACATACAAGAAAAATAAGAATGAAGTAAATTGTCAAAAGAATTGTTAAAAGTTCTTTACAGTCAGAGTCTACGCTTTAGAAACACTTTTTGACTTGTGGGCCAAAAGTTCACACGATGTCACATTCTGTGTCATATAAATTACTATCACATATAATTGTGATTTATTCATCTCAAAGCAATGTCTAGAGTCATGCAGCAATATTTAAAAATGGTGTCATGTTTCATGAAGGTCACATCCAAACTTACATGTATATAATTTAAGAGTAACATGAACTTGTTAATATTTCTATATATATATTCCTAAGGGCCAGTATACAACTGTTGAAAATACAGTGGCAAGCTGTGTGTCCCCCGGAACCAAACCTTCTGGGTTGGAACATAAAGAGAAGCTTTGACACCACTGGGAAATGCTACTTGGTGAATACAAGGATCTATTGAATTCACTTTGAGAGAAACGATATGAGAAATTAACTTGTGTTTCTCTTAAGTGTTTCAAAGTCAAAACCATATCTCCAAAGTCAGCAAAGACACCTCCCATAAACTGTCATGTCACTCAGCTACAATCAGCTTTCATTCTGAGATCATAGGGCATAGGACAAGACATGTGAAGAAGTATTGCCCTGGAATATGAATGGTGTTAGCTGTGGGCATGGATGTTTAGGAGTATGGTTTATAATGTGTCAGTTCTGAACACTAGACTCTGAGGGACAGTGGTGACCTTAGGTTCTCTGCTACGTTGTTTTTGAGCTTTTGCAACATGTGGAGACTTTAGAGTAGGGGGCCCAGCTTTTTGGAAGGAAGATGGCTGGGAGGTGACCAAACTGGAGGATAAGGGGCACACTGAAGATAAGAACACAATGTCTGGTTTTAGGACCAGCGGGTGAGCTCTACTGCCCGTGGAGCGCCAGCCACTGGAGGTTCAGTCTTTGGACTGATGTCTTGTATTGTTTGGATTTATATGATGTTAGGGAAATTTGCCGATAATTGACATTTAGAAATATTAAAAAAAAATTTTTTTAATGTTTATATATTTTTGAGAGAGAGAAACAGCACGAGCAGGGGAGGGGCAGAGAGAGAGGGAGACACAGAACCCAAAGCAGGCTCCAGGCTCTGAGCTGTCAGCACAGAGCCTGACACGGGGCTCGAACTCATGGACGGTGAAATCATGACCTGAGCTGAAGTCAGACGCTTAACCGACTGAGCCACCCAGGTGCCCCTAGAAACATTATTAAACCACACATGCATAGCAACAAACAGACAAACTTACCAAAACATACACTATAAAACTTGGTTTGGCCAAAGTAATCTCAGCAACTTAGGAGAACTGCTTGCCATTTATGCATAATTACTATGCAGCAAAATGTTAGGCGCATCCGTGAAGGTGCTGAATGAGCTTTTCGGCACAGTTTTGATAACACTAAACTGAGTTCACATACACACAGTTATCATAGTTTACTGCACATGGCACATGGTTGTTGGCATGAAATAGAAGATGCACTTTCTGTGACTACATTAAATTCCTAGAGTTTATTTATCTCCATAGATATTTTCCTCCATAGAAATTTTCATGGGGTGGTTGGGATTAGATGCTCAGCTGTAATGCCCTGGAGGTCCAGTTGGGGCCCCTCAAGTGCGGAGGAAGAGCCCTTGTGAGACCATGGGTGGGCCCAAGGCTTTTGTGGAAACACCCTATTGTCTTGGGTGTTGGCACCAAAAGTGCCTATTGTGAACGTGCATACACACTAAGTCCATGTAAGCAAATACCATTAAGTGAACAAAGTCTCTTGAGACTTACGGTCTAATATCCGTTCATCAGAGCTGACCCCAGAGAGCGATCCTGTGAAAGTGCACGGTGTTATTGTTACAGCCAGGACGTAAGGAGAAATGTGTACACAATCAAATGAGACACTGTGGATTTTTGTTGAGAATAACTCTGACTTAGTATACTTTTGGTGTCAGGAAGGATACAGAGAAAGACTTTGCTAAAGTAACAAGGTGACAGAAACAAAACATATGAGAACAGAATGTGTAAAAATGGAGGTATTCATGTAATTCTAGCTACTGCTTATAAAAACTGACATCCTTTATTTCTTTAAATGTTAGTCATGATCCTAAAAGCATTACTGGAAAAGACCTGCTCACTGCAAGATCCACAGGCCAGGGAAATGGAAATATAGGTGGTTGTCTTTCTTGTTAGGATTGATTTCAGGAAATTATCTTTACCTGCACTCAAAAATGCTGCTATTCTCTACTTCCAGATCTGCCAGTAATGGCTCAGATTTGGCCTTTGACATGGTGTCCTTTTACCACCTGAGAGGAGAGGAAAATGAATTGTGGGAGGCAGTTGAAGCCCAGTAGAGGACGTTTGAAAAGCAAACCTGGCATTTTAGATATTTAGATGAAGCACAGTTTGATCAAAATTAATCAGGCAGAGAGGCTCTCATTTTTGCGAATGACATTTTGAAGATGCAAAATAAACTTAACCTACGTTTGGACTGAGAAATAGAGATACTGGTGGGGAGTTAGGAGAACCAGGCAGCATTCAAAGCAAATGCATTTGAAATTTTTCTTTGTTACAGCTCTGTTGTTTTTTAAGAGCAATGCTTTTCAAATGATAGCATTAACAAACAAGTGTAATTCTGTATGGTTAATGGGGGCTGACTCAGTCATTTCTTTTTTGCCAATGGTTTAGAGTTACTGTTCGGGGAAATTATTTTTAAAGCTGAGCCCTTCCTAAAGGCCCCAGGTAATTACTTTTACCATAGATTCAGGTGGTAAATATCAATCCATTACTGTTTTGAGTAGAATTAAGAGAAATGTGGTTGATATTTTTGTTTTTACTGTGAAATTTTCAAGGAATGATTTGAGTTTGTGTAAAATGTTAGCACACTCATTCATTCAGTGTCTTAGGTTAGGCTCCTTAGAAACAGATACTTGAGCGGGGCACCTGGGTGGCTCATTAGGTTAGGTGTCCAGCTTTGGCTTGGGTCATGATCTCACGGCTGGTGGATTTGAGCCCACGTCAGGCTCTGTGCTGACAGCTCAGAGCCTGGAGCCTGCTTGGGATTCTGTGTCTCCCTCTCTCTCTGCCCCTCCCCTGCTCATGCTCTGTCTCTTGGTCTCTCTCAAAAATAAACAATAAAAAAAAAAAATAAGAAACAGATACTGAGCTAAGGACCACTGGCTCCCTTCCCCAACGCACCACCTCTCCCCCACCACTCCTACCCCACCTCCTAGCCCCTTGGGCAGGGGAGCTGTGCTCTCTTTGCTTATCAGTCAGCCCTTGGCTGTGGGCTGCCCAGGGGAGGAGTAATTGCCAGGGACTCAGGTCCTCTACCTGCGGTGGCAAACAGCTCTGGTAGCCGGGGAGCACTGCTCTGAAGATGAATTGGAGGGAGGGGGATCATTGGAATCAAAAGCACTTAAAGGGGTGCAAAGAAACACTACAAGAATAAAAAGGATGTGATTAGGATGGAGAACCCAAAGCGTCTGCTGCACTCAACAAATATTTATTGAGCACCTATTATTTGGTAGATACCGTTCAAAACTTGAGAAGTGAGTGGAATAGAAGACTGGGGCTTCTAGGCTGGTGAGGGAAACAAATAATGTGAGGCAATCCGTGAGTTAGGTAAGAACTTGGTGATACGTGTCTAGAAGAATATAAAGCAGGTCAAAGGAATAGACAATGATTGTGGGTACTAGATGAGATAGGGTAGTCAGGGTAGGTTAAATTAGCAAATTATGTAAGAGATGTATTTGCATTTCCAGGGGCTATCTTTTGGGAAGTACTGGCATTGTGTATTGTTTCTCCCTAACCCTGGGAACTTCTTTCACAAGGAGCTCCTAGAAGGGAAGTCAGTCTTCTATTTGAATAAACCCATCACAATGGGTATTCTTGACATAGGAACAACAAACATAAAATAAAATGCCTCAAAAAATGTTTCCCCTCTGCATTTATTTTTAAATGTTCTGAAGGGAAACATTTGGGGCAGCAAAGGAAAGAGAAAATTGGTTTTGGAAGTTAAGAATTTTGATCATGTACGTTGGGAAGCATCACAATTCTGATGGAGAACTTAGAACAAAAAATCTAAGTTATTTGGGGGATAATGAGTAGAAAAGGAGGAAAGCACAGTCACCTGGCTTAGAATGTGAAGATATCCTTGATGTTTAAAAGTAAAGATCCTGGAGAATCTAAATTACACAGTGTGGGGAGGGGCGGTGCATCTGGGTGGCTCAGTCAGTTAAGTGTCTGACTTCAGTTCAGGTCATGATTTCATGGTTCGTGGGTTCAAACCTCGAGTCGGGCTCTGTGCTGACAGCCTGGAGCCTGCTTCAGATTCTGTGTCTCCCTCTCTCTCTGCCCCTTTCCTGCTTGTGCTCTCTCAAAAAATAAATAAACATTAAAAAATTTTTTTTAAATGACACAGTAGACATTTGGAAGAAAAGTATGTGATGAGGTCAGTGTTGCAGAGTGGATATTAAAGGTCAAGTACTGGATCTTCTTTTGTTTTCAGAGGCAACTGGACTCCTGTCATGGATTCAAGCTAAAACGCATGGTTGCCAATCTATTAATGTCTGGGATCGTGTTGGTGGGGGATCTTACCGGAGAATGTTGGGTTAGAAATTCTTAGTCTCTCCCCACCCCACCCCCACCTTAAGAAAAAAAATCTTTCTCCTGAGTATTTCATCTGAAGAAATTTTTGGTAAATCTCATTTACCTACTGTCTCACCACCCCTAATTGCCCTTTGTTTTTTTGGGCCAGAGAGGTCAAAAGGTGATGGTGGAAGGAGCCAGATAAGAATTTGTCAGAGGACTAAAATAGTTTTCTTTCATATTCTCCATGATAAATCTTTCAGGGCTTTTCTAGTAGGGAAGAGAGAAGATAGGACATAGATTCTAATGGTTACAGTGTGCAATTTTTAGTAGTTAATGATTCCTACTTTTGTTTTATTAGAAAAAGATGTATTATGTTAAGAAATTAAATGGATTGTGGATTTTGAAACTTCATTAATGAGCATTAATATCATGATCAAAATGCCAGTATTCATTATAATTTAAAAATTAAGCAGTAACTGGGGTGCCTGGGTGGCTCAGTTGGTTAAGCGCTGACTTCGGCTCAGGTCACGATTTCATGGTTTATGAGTTCAAGCCCTGTGTCGGGCTCTGTGCTCACAGCTCAGAGCCTGGAGCCTGTTTCAGATGCTGTGTCTCCCTCTGTCTCTCTGCTCCTCCCCTGCTCGTGCTCTCTCTCTCTGTCTCTCAAAAATAAAATAAACATCAAAAAAAAGTTAAAAAAATTAAGCAGTAACAATTAATTTAAATAAGTTAATATAATGTTGAAATGAATTATGTGGCAATGCCTTTCAGACACCTATTTTATTTTTTTAAGTTTTATTTTATTATTTATTTTTGAATGAAGGAGTGAGAGAGAAAGTGTGTGTGCACAAGTGGGAGAGGGGCAGAGAGAGAGGGAGAGAGAGAGAATCCCAAGCAGGTTCCGCACTGTCAGTGCAGAGCCCGATTTGGGGCTCGAACCCATGAACCATGAGATCATGACCTGAGCCGAAGTTGGACACCCAGCCAACTGAGCCACCCAGGCACCCCACACACCTATTTTAAAAGCAAAACGAGCACTATTGATTGACAATGAAATATGTAACAACAAAGGGGAGCAGATATTTTTCTCCTTTGGTCAGCCTAACTTAAAAGAGAAAACACCTGGAGACCGTGAAATTAGAACACACCAAAACCCACTTGTCCCTCAACAAAGGATGATATATTGATCATCTACTGATGTAGGTGCTAGAGACATAATGGTGAAGACCACAGGCATGGAATTGACATTCTAGATGCAGGATATAGACACACAGGTTATGATTAATGTTGTGAAGAAAATAAGTGGAACGACAGGACAGAACAAAGGTTGGCAAACTTCTTCTGCGAAGGGCCAGATGGCAAATGTTTTAGGCTTGCAGGTTGTATGATTGGTCTCAACGACTCCAGTCTGCAGCTGCAGTGGGAAAGCAGTCATAGCCAATATTTGAATGAGTGGGCATGGCCGTGTTCCAATAAAACTTGATTTACAAAGATAAACAAACAACCCCAAACCACCAACAGGTGGGCCAGATTTGGCCTGCAAATATAGTTTGATGCCTCCTGGCATACAGTGCCACTGGCATGGGGGATGGTGACCTTAGACCCTGCTGTTAGAGAAGACTCCTCTGAGGAGGCAACATTTGGAGCACAAGTCGAACGATGGGTGGCCAGCCACGTGAAGCATGGGGAAGAGCATTCCAGGCAAAGGAAATGGCTAGGTAAAAAGTCCTGTGGCAGGAACAGGCTGGGTCCCCTTGATGCGGGCTGTCATCTCATTTTCACTGTGTAACTTTGGGCAAGCCACTGAATTCTTTGAGCTCTTCTCTCACAGATAGAAATGGTGATAACACTCTGCTTACAGGCTTTTTGTGAAGTAAGGTAGGTGAGAGCATTTTTCTGGTCGAATGTTAGGGAGTATTATTAATAACTAGGATTTAGAAAAAATAGTTGTGAATAAACTTTAATAGAATCAGGATATTGGTGTCAAAGTCCTGGTGCTTTATAGTAGCTCTTCATATTTTTATTACTGGGTGTGTTATTTCATCTGTAGCTTACTATATGGTGTACTAATGCTTAGCCACCAAATTACTTCCTGCCAATTGCTTCTCAATTTTATTCAGCCATCTTCTCAACATTTCTGGAAAATTGCCATTGTTATTCTCTATGTATGTTGGACAAATAGTTGTTAAAATTTTCCTTTGTTTTGTTTTTTTTCTTACTCAGAAACAAAGAAAACCCAAAAACATTGGGAAATCCGAAGATCTCAAAGTTTTATTTCTGTGAAAGCCTCTGGATCACCGATGAGCTAGCAGTCGGACGAAGTCAGGCCTCAGAATTCCTTCCTTAGATTGTCAAAGGACTAGGAACAGCATGGTCTGTAAGTCTGTTTGTGGCCTAACTCTGTGTGCCATTAAAGCTTGTGCCTGTCACCTCACTACATGCTTTTCCCCAGCTTCATGTCCCCATCTCGATTCTGCAGCCAAAGTTCATGCCTCCTCTGTGTGGCTGTGCTGTGAACCCTTTCCGGGCCCCCCCCACCCCGGATCTTTTAAGTGTGGTGGGGGAGGGGAGCCAGTGTGAGGAGGGAGTGGGGGAGGACCTGGGCAATCATCAGTGTGGCGACAAGTCAAACAGACCACTGCCTCGCTTTACACAAGATGGGAGCTGAGTAGGATAAGGGCACACCCTCCTCCACAGATACTTACATCAGGGCTTCTGTTTTTAACCCAGGATGTGTCCACCAAGCAAGAATGTGGGAGCAAGAAAAAAACTGGATCCTCTTCTGTATAATAATGTGACTTCCTGATTCTATGAAATACTACTTTGCAGTAAGTATGGCTTTAGACCATCCAGGAACACTAATGTTTGTCCCTGGGGAAATGTGTGGATGGAGATGGTGTAATGGGTCCACCTTTGAATCAATAGGTGTTAAGTAAACAGGTGAGTACCCTCAGCTCACCCATGTGAAGAACCCACCCTGGACAGCCCCTTCCCTCCCAATTACTGGTTGTCGAGGCACGTGGGGGCATCAATAGACATTGTGGCTGGTCTTACTGGAGCCCCTGCTGAAAGGCCCAGATGTGGGGTGTGCTCTAATAGGGAGAGGTTATGGATTCTAGGATGAGAATTGATCCCTCTGGGTGAGGGGCACAATTTTCCAGAAGGTGTGGAGATTTTCCTTCCAAAAACTAGAGGCAAGAATCTCTTTGAGGGAGACATTTAGATATGAGGGCTCCGGATTCAGGATGTGAACAGGTTGGTTCTGAGCCTGAGCAAGAACCTTGTTGTGAAGAGTTAACATCTTAGGCTCCTGTTGCCTTTGGATTCTGAAGAAAACCAAACCTAGCATTCAGCTCAACTTTTCGTTCCATCAATCCCTTTAAAATTACCTTGACCCTTCAGTAAAGTTGTCTCAAATAGGCTGGTATAGGGGAATTGAGGGTGCTGGATTGCAAGGTCAAGGCAGCACAAGAGAGGGCCCATGCTATGTCTGCAGACCCTGAATGGGAGCAGCAGGACCATGAATGGGGTCCTCAGCAGAGAGAGGGGCACACACTGGCTGTCAGCCCTAAGACAGAACTCTTTGTGTTGGGAACTTCTCAACCCTTCACCCTTCTGTCAAAACATTGTGGAAGTGCAGAAGAGAGGATGGGGAAATTTCAAGTGTAAAGTATAACTTACTCATAACAAGATCACTGGAATTGTAATTTATGATCAAAGCCTTAAACTGGAAGACTATAATTCTGGTGACATTTAGACATTGCCCAAGACATGAGGCAAGAAATGTTTTCGGGAGTAAAAAACTTGGTTGCACTTCTGTAATCATTGCTTCTGGGCCATTACTCATTGATCCACCACATGGCCAGCCCTGGTGGATGGCAATGGTGGAGTGTTCTACTCATAACCCAGAAAAGCAAAGATTGCTGAGTCATTGGCCCACATGATGGAGAGCCATAAAATGTGCACGTGGTGAATAATGTATTTCTGCCTGTCCTCCCAAAGGAGGCCCTCTTCCCTGGAATAGTATCTCTTCAAAGAGCACATGAATACATTTAACAGAATGAGATGCAATCAGAGATGATTAAAGCATAGGTGATGCTGATTACAAGACAGATCAACAAGAAAGTATTTTCACTAAAATACCTGGATGTTTCTACCTTGATAGCCACGGTGTCTATTTCAGTCTGCTAATGGATTTGCTATAAAATCCTATTTTGAAAACTATAATCACTGTGGTCAATTGCTACAAACAACCCTTTACATATCTCTTTCACATTACACCACCTGCTTGGCAAAACCACAGCCCTGGGTCAATCCAAACCTGCCCAGCACCTGTGCAGTGGATTGTGGCAGGTGAATATACACCACCACCACCATGGTATTCATTGAATTAATGACCATAAACCTCAAATGAGCCTTTAATGCCATACTTTTCTCCTCCGTTTACTCTTTCACCTTCTGGGTGACTTTTCTCCTCTCCTGGCTCCCTCTTCTCCTCCTCCTCCTCTTCCTCCTTCTTGTTAAATTGAGGTATAATTTATGCTCACTGAAATGCACAGATGATGTGTGATGACATTGACAAATGCACACATTGTGTAACCGACACCCCTATCGAATACAGAATACTATAGATCCCCACCCCCCACGGAAAGTTTCCTAAGTGCCTCCCAGCTGATTCCCGCACCAGCACCCCCAGCGGCAACCACTGTTCTGATTTCTATCTGGAGGGATAATCTCACCCCTTTTCCTTTCTCCTCAAATCTCCAACTCCTCTTCCCCATCCTCGCTCTCAGCTGATGAGCTTGTTTCTGGCTTCGTGGAGAAAATAAAAGCCACAAGAAGAGAACTTTCATATGCTCCCCCTGCCCCTTCCCATCTACCAGCACTTGCAACCTGCTATCTTCCAGAGGGAGTATCTGGGCTCCTGTCTGAAGCTAAGCCCAATCATCCCCTCTCCTGTGGCAAGAAGAGCACTCCAGCAATTCTTTCCTCTTTCTTTTGTATAATTTTCCACACACTACTGGACCCATGCTCATCAGCATTTATTTCTGTGCTATTACAGATTCCATCTGAAAAGAGAAACAATTCCCCTCAACCCCACCATTCCCATTAGTCCCCATTTCTTTGCTCCTCATCGTAGCAAAACTCAAGGTGCAGTTCATATTCTCTGACTTAAATTCTTCTTCCCTATTCTCTCTCAAATCCTTTCTATTCAGGCTTTATTCCTGCCATCCCACAGAAACTGCTCTTCTCCAGGTCACCAAATGATCTCCATGTCACTAAACCCAATAGTAAAATTTGTAATGTTTGACAGGATTTGACAGAATCAGCCCCTCTTGTCTCCTTTTATCAAAGGAGACAATGCTTACAACACTCTCATAGGTTTTCTCACTGCTCCATTCTTCTCAGAATTTCCCCTCCTGTCTCCTGGTCTTCTTCCAGAACCTTCCATGTTGCTGTGCCCCTTGGTCTCCTACCTCTCTCTGTCTACATGTCCTTTATAATTGCATTGGGCTCATGGCTTTAAATACCAACCTCATGGCACTGTTTTCCAAATTTGTTTCTCCAGCCCAGATGTCTGATCTTAAATCCACACTTATATTATCCAGCTTCTCACTGGGCATCTCTACTTGGATATCTGATAGACGACTTAACCTGAATGTGCCCCAAACTGCAGTCCTAATATTCTATAAACAACTTCACCTGTAGCTTTGCCATTTGGGTTGATGGCAATCCATCCTTGTGGCTGGCTGATCAGACCAAGATCTTCAAGTCACTCTTGACACTTTTCTTTCACTCATGCTCCACCTCCAATCTGTTGGGAAGGTGTTGGTTCTGTGTTGCTGATGGTATTACTTGTCATCAAATAATCCAGTTTCCTTTCCTGTTATGCCCCTTCTTGCAGGATTAAATATCCCCACTTTGTTGAGTTTAGGAGTGATCATATGACTTGCTTTAACTAGATAAATGTGGGCAGAATTGATGGATACCATTTCCAGTGGTTGCTCTAAGAGCCACCATGTATGGTATGCACATCTACTTTCTCCCACTACCACAATGATCCACAATGTTCCAGACAGAGGCTGCTCTGCCAGCCTGGACCCGGACCCAAAGCCAAGTCAAAAGGAGCAGAGCCACAGCTGATTCACACCTCACACTAGACATGAAGTGTTGTAAGCTGTTGGTTTGGGGGGGTCTCTTGTTACTGCAACATAACTATCTCTTTGGACCAGTACATGCTCCCTTTAAAAAGTGTACAGAATCTGCTCACTTCTACTACTACCCTGGTTTGAGCCATTGTCTTCTCATGCCTGGGTTCCTATAGTAGCTTCTTAACTGGTCTCCCTGCTTCTTTCTTCTGCCTCCCATGGTCAGTTCTCACTAAAGCAGCCAGAGAGATCCTATTAAAACCTGTTTCAAGTCTCTGTTCAAAAAATTCTGTTATAGCTCCTAGTTTCATGAGCCAGTCCTTGCAAGGATGAAGAGGCCCACGTGACTGGTGCCATTACCTCTCTCCTCACCTGCCACCATTCTCCCCCTTGTTCAGTGTGTTCTAACCCCACTCACCTCCTCACTGTTCCTCAACTCAATAGCCCCCTTCTCAGCTTGGGGCTTCTCTTGGAGCTCTTCTCTCTGTCGGTCAGGCTCTTCTCCAGAGGGCCTCATATCAAACCTCCTTGCCTCCAAATTTTTGCTCAGATACCACCCTCTCAGGGAGGCCTACCCTGACCCCTCTCTTGACAGTTGTACCCTTTCCCCTCCCACCTCAGCACCTTTGATCCCCCTTACCCTGCTCTACCTGTTTTCCACATAGCACCTGTCACCTTTCAACATACTCTATCATTTACTTTTTACCTCATATTTAGTGTTTCTTGCTTGCAGCCTGCCTCCCCCATTTGAATGTGAGTTCCACATGGGCAGAGATCTTTATTTTGTTTAGTGGCTATACTGCTTGGCTATTTCAGTGACAGCACATGAAGTCTTTAGTACTTGGGTGAATTAGAGAAAATATTTATTCACTGTAGAAGACAGGGAAGCTGGAAGAAGGTGATGCTAGGAAGAGAAGATGGCTTTGCAAATCAACACGGGGAACCAGGGCCCCATCCACACCCAGTTCAGAAGACCAGGAGACAGTGGCACTGAGTGAATAATTGGCTCTGGCCATGGTTATGCCTATGGCTCTTCTCATAAACCAAAATGCTTGCTCTGCTCTCAGATTACTTGCATTTCTTATACTTCAGACATGCCATGGTTGAAGAAGGTGTGAGTTTTAGAGCCATGCTCACCTGTTACTAAGCAGTTTTTCTTATGTACAAATATGCCACCCATCCCTAACTCTTTGTCTATCCATGACTATGGATCCATTAGAAGCTGAGTCCTCTACTGGGGGGTAAACAGCACAGCTCATTTATCTTCTGGGCCAGGAACCTAGAATAATGCCTGGCACATAGCAGTTGCTTGGTAAATTTGTAGAATAAAGGAATTCAGAATAGCAACCAAGTCCAGGAATAAAAGAAGCATCTTTTTAAAGTGTGGCTGTTCAACCAGACTATATGCAAGATCTGTCAGATAAGACTGGATGACGGTAATTATGAGTGGAATAATTGTCTAACTGAGGCTTAACTGTGGACTTATTTCCCAAGTAAACACTCTGAAATATTTGGGGTCTCGGACAAAAGTTCAAGTCCAGTGTTACGTAAGGTCTTTCAATGACTAACGTGTTGTAACTGTTGGGCAACACTAGTTGACTTGCAGTTAGTAGTTAAGAACATGGACCCTGGAGCCTGATTAGGTTTGAATTCTAACTCTGCCACTTACTAGCTGTGTGAACTTGGGCAAGTTACTAACTCTTTGTGACTCATTTCCTCATTTGTAAAAAGTTGGCAATAATAATTCCTACCTCAAAGGGTTATTGTGAAGTTAGATAAGTTAATGCATAGAAGCACTTATATCAATGCCCAACACATAGGGAGTAACATATGTTTGCTATTTTGTTGTCATTATTGTGTATATTCTATCTACCCTTTCTACCCATTGTGCTGAGTTAATTATCTACCTGTTGTACATTCTGAAAGCCAGGAAAAGACTGTGTTCCTTAAAATACTATTGCCCAAATATCGGTCCTCTATGCAGTGTGCTTGGTCAAAGTTGGCCTATTAGCTTCATATGTGTTTAACTTTTGATAGGTGGGGGCTAATCATAGAACAACTTTTGTTCTCTTAAAATAGACTTTAGGTTCTCTCTTCTCCTAAATCCCCTTCTTCCTTTTTTTAAAATTTTATTTCTAAGTAATCTCTACATTCACATGGGGCTTGATTCTACAACCCCAAGATCAAGAGTTGCATGCTCTACCGACTGAACCATCCAGTCACCCCTCCCCTTCTTAATCTGTAATAATATCCCAGCTTTCTCAGAAATGAGGGAGACGTCCAAAGATAAAGAAGACTGTTGACCTAGACCCCAGAAAAATGAACCTTTTCAGGATGTGTGAAAATGTGCATTCAATAGGAAATGGAGATTACAGGTAAGTTTTCTTCTTAATACTTTTACAGTTGATCCTTGAACAGTGCAGAGGTTAGGGGTGCCAACCCCCATGCAGTTGAAAATGTGCATATAACTTTTGACTCCCCAAGAACCTAACTGTTAATAGCCTACTATTGGCCAGAAGCCTTACTTATAATAGAAAGTCTATTAATACATACTTTGTATATTCTATGTATTATTACTGTACTCTCACAATAAAATAAGCAAGAGAAAAGAAAATGTGAAGAAAATTATAAGGGAGCCACAATACATTTACAGTATTGTACTGTATTTATTGAAAAAATTCCTGTGTAAGTGGACCCACACAGTTCTAGCCCACGTTGTTCAATGGTGAACTGTATTTTCTAAAACATGCCCAGTGAACATGGATGTTTTAAAATTTTGAGTAAATATGGTCTTTGATAAAAGAGAGAATAAAAAATCATGTTAAAATTTTGTTAAACAGCTAAAAGATCAACTAAAGGAGGACACAGCAGGGCAGATCAAAGGGGTGCAGGATAGATCTTGAAGCACGAGGGAGCACGAGAAGGAATACATGAGAAATGGGAATGAGAGGCAGGCTTCCCTCCAAACCTGAAGCCATTTGGAAGAGTAAAAAGACGACCAGGAGACCAGAAAAACTCTTAGCTGATCACTAAACAATGTTTGAGCACCTACTATATGTGAATCACTATGCTGGATATTGTAGGAGAGAGAGCTATGAACAAGACAGGGTCTCTGTCCTCCAATTGCATTAAAACATGCCCTTCAGAGGACACCAACTCTGTAGCAATTGTGTCACCCCCAGGGACAGAATCTTACAAGTACGATGCCAGTACTCTTCAAAGTATCCTCTGCTGACCAAGCAAATCAGGAATATCAGAGCTGACTAGGAAAATGGCAGATTCCCAGACCTCTCTATTCCTGATGAATCAGAGTGTCTGGGGCCCAGGGCCAAAGGCCCTGGCTTTTAATCAAGCACTTTGAGTGATTCTTATGCACAATTTAAAATGTTAGAACTCCCACTGCTTTGTAGTAGGTAACAAATGAATTATAAGAGAAATTGCTTTTGGCTGGAGGGTGGGGATAGATAGTTTCATGGAGGAAATTTTGAACCAGGGCTTTGGCTGGATTTTGCTACCTGTGGCAAAGGGGAGGCAGTGTTCCAAGAGCAATGACTGGCTTGGTCCAAGGCACTGAAGTGCATGGGGCGGGGGGGGGGGGGGGGGGCAGTGACTGTAGCCCAGAGAAGAACTGGCAGTTCTGAGGCTTCAGGCAGACTCACTTGCAGACCAACCAGGTGATGTGTTTTCCTTGTACACGGCTGTCCTGCCTTCTCTCAGGCTTTCTCTTCCATGCACAACCAGGATGACGTTTGAGAAGAATTTCACCATGGAAAGCTGGTTTTGCTTTGTGCCCACTTGTCACTGAGTGAAGTAAGCTCACCGGCTTTCTGCCTTCTGTCAAGTCAGCTGTTCTCTGAATTCAAGCAGAAGTATGAGAATTTGTTGCCACTCAGGCTGGAATGTTGCCATCCTTACCACTTGAGATACTGTGAGCTGGCTATATTTCCACATGGAAGACAGTGCACTCAATGCTACTGTCACCTAGGGTAGGTTAGGACAGTGCACTGAAACCAGGCCAGCACTTTGGCATGCCCAGATGGGTTTGCCATCTTGGGCAGCCTCTGGGGTGGATGAGTGTGGCAAGCAGCAGGAGATGAGTTGTTACTAAATAGCATAAATGCCTCCACCAACTGTTGAGTCTGCACGTGGGTTGGTACCTCCCTAACTTGACCCCCTGGAAGTTGTCAATCAACTGAACAACAAGCATTTAATGACTGATCCTGCTGTTGACTCAGCATTCCGTGCCTCCACCCCTTTCTTGATTCCTAGCTGATGCTATTTGAGGGTTATAAGGGATGAGACCTTGGTGCTCATCTCCCCATGAAGCCTGGGGCCCAGGCTCACCATTCTGCAACCTCACCACTACAGCCCTGCCTCCTTTCTGGCCCCCCACCATTGTGGTATAGCAGAAAAACATGATGAGCTGGGAGTACCATATGGACACAGCGCAACAGGCAGGGAGATGTGCTGCCAAGATGTCCCTCCCAGGAAGGACTTGTGGTCCCAGCCCTGGGAGTAGTGTCCACAGACAGTTGTCAGTCATCAGCCCTTTGGGGTCTCCCCCAGGGCCATGTCCACATCTAATGACTGACCAAGGCAGGTGTATACAAGCTTGGCCATTTGGCCCAGTGCTGGACAACACAGATGTGTTTCCCAGTCCTACTTCTGGTCCCTTCCTTCCACAGATGCTAATCCTAAAGGTATTCCCTAATAAACAGCCACAACCTTAATCCATTTCGCAGTCCACTTCCCAGAGAACCCTACTTCCAAGGCATGAATTTGAATTTCAACTAATTAGGAGCGCTGTAATCTTGAGGAAACAATAACTTATTTTCTGTTAGACTTAACTTCCATTTCTGAAAAATGGGAATAATGAATCATTTCTTCATTGGATCATTGTGAATTCACTTAATTTAATATGGTGCAGAGTAATTACTCATAAATATTAGATGTCATAATCTTGGGTGAGATATATAACGTCTATGAGTCTTAGATCCTTTATCTAAAAATGAGAGTAATACCACTTACACTCAGGATTTTGGTAAGGAATGTATGTCACAACGTGTGTGTGTGTATTAGGTACTCAACAGATGCCACCCTCCCCCAACCTCCTATCATTTTCCCTTTAAAATATCAAAAGTACCTTTATATAGTGAATTTTAAAAATAATTCATGTTTATTTTCTTTCCCTTTATTGGTTACCCTTTATCAGAGTATAGGGTGGTTGTATTTGGAGGAGGAAAACTGAATGCAAAGCAGAAAGGTGAGGCTAGGGCAGCCCTGGTTTTGTGTCTCTCTTCTCTTCCATCACAGTTCAAAGGCCAACTCTTCCAGGAAGCTCACCCTGACTGACTCAACACATTCTGCAAAGCCCACATACAAACTTTAACTCCCTTCTTCTTTCCACTTTTGTAATCCTTATTATGATATATTCCTTATTGTGATATATTATGTTAATATTGTCTCTGAAGTGGGGATGATATCTGTTTTTCAAAGGGAGTGCACTGTGCCGAATGCTGCTTAGTTCCCTGGGAGTGTTCTGGTTACTACACCAGTTCATAGTGATTGACTCTTACAGCAATGCTGAGTCCTCCTTGAAGCCTTGTGAGATGCTCCAGGAGTTCCTGCTGAATTGACAAGGAATATAAGAGCCAGATGGGGTCTTCTGAGGTGCTGTGGTCCCTCCTCTTAGTCATGAGGGAACTTTGTTTAGATCATCTCTCTTTAAATGATGACATTTTAAGGCTCATGTGAAATTTGGGTAGCCCCATCTTTATTGCATCTTCTCTGTTTTACAACTTGATACTCTTTTGTTTCTGCTTTAAAGCTTGTTCAGTTGTAGGAACATTGTCTTACACTGACGCCTACTGGGCAGGTGGGAAATAACGGGTAACTGCAGCTCTGGTGTCTAGAAACTGAAATTTTGTTTTCCTCATTGCATCGATCTTTAAGACGCATCTTTCTTACAACTATCCTAGTTTTGAGCTTCCATTTCCCACTTCTCCTACTAAATGTAAAGGTCCATATTAGATTTTAAGTTTCTTAGGTTATGATGATTTCATCCAGTTAAAATGTTAAAAGCCCAAAAATACCTTTAATCAATGTCATTCCATAGATATATTTACCATTTCATGATGAACAATAATCACACTCATTAGATGTGACCTTAATGTTGCAAGCATTGCAGCTGTGAAAAGCTGATGTCAAGTGGGACCAATGCAGAGTATGGACATTTTTCCTCCCAGATTCCCCATTGGTGGCAGCAGTGAGGCACCCTCTAATCTGGATCAAAACACTCCACATTTAAGGTACACAACAGATGAATATAGGGGAAGGGAAGGAAAAATAAGATAAAAACAGAGAGGGAGGCAAATGATAAGACTCTTAAATACAGAGAACAAACTCAGGGTTGCTGGCGGGGTGTTGGGTGGGGGGGGGATGGGCTAAATGGGTGATGGGCATTAAGGAGGGCACTTGTTGGGATGAACACTGGGTGTTATATGTAAGTGACGAATCACTAAATTCTACTCTTGAAACCATTATTAGACTATATGTTAACTAATTTAGATTTAAATAAAATTTAAAAAAATAAACAAACAAAAACAAAAGTGCTCCACGATGGCGGTAAGAACCATCCACGATGAATGTGGTAAATTCTTTCCTTCAAGGTTTCTCCAGGGATCAGGACCCCAGTAAAAATTCATCCAAGTGTTTCATCATCCTCATGTTACAAAACCACCTCTCTCCTGCTTTTATCTAAAAGTTTCTTTTGTTTGTTCTTCTAAGGTTTGCAAATGATTAATCAAATTCTACTCATAAACGCTTTACAGAATATACCAGTAGGTTATATTCTCATAATTATCTCCTTACCAACCCCTTTGTTGGTACAGAGTGAGCACTTAACTGGTATCAAATGTGGTATGACAAAGTAGTAAAGAGCTTTAGAATCAGGCTGTGGTGTTATACACACACACACACACACACACACACACACACACACACACACACAAATATATGATATAAAATATTTAAAAATATATATTAATTTTTTTAATGTTTATTTTTGAGACAGAGAGAGACAAAGCACGAGCAGGGGAGGGGCAGAGAGAGAGGGAGACACAGAATCTGAAGCAGGCTCCAGGTTTCAAGCTGTCAGCGCAGAGCCCAACGAACCATGATATCATGACCTGAGCTGAAGTCGGACGCTTAACCGACTTCAGGCACCCCAAAAATATATACATATTTTTAACTAGGCTCTATGCCCAGTGTGGGACTTGAACTCATGACCCTAAGATCAAGAGTCACGTGCTGTCCTGACTGAGCCACCCCCAAACCTTTTTCACTGTACTTTTTCTTTTGTTGATAATGTAATCACTTTGCCGCATCTACTGCGAGAATGAAGACTATTCTCGGCAATCAGACTGTCGACATTGCAGAAAATGTTGACATCACTCTAAAGGGATGCACTGTTACTGTGAAGGGCCCCAGAGGAACCCTGTGAAGGAACCTCAGTCACCTCAATGTAGAACTCAGTCTGCCTGGAGAGAAAAAGAAGAGGCTCTGCGCTGACAAATGGTGGGGAAATAGAAAAGAACTGGCTACTGTGTGCACCATCCATAGTCACGTACAGAGCATGATGAAGGCTGTTACCCTGGGCTTCCAGTACAAGATGGGGTCTGTGTATGCTGCTCACTCCCCCATCAGTGTTGTTCTTCAGGAATTGTTCTCTTGTTGAAATCTGAAATTCCTTCGGTGAAAAATATATTCATAGGGTTCAGATGAGGCCAGGTGTTGCTTGTTCAGTATCTTGAGCCCAGAAAGATGAGTTAATGCTTGAAGGGAATGGCATTGAACTTGAATGAAACCCAGTTGCTTGATTCAGGCATGCCACAACAGTTAAAAAGAAGGATATCAGAAAATTTGGGGATGGTATCTGTGTTTCTGAAAAAGGAACAGTTCAGCAGACTGATGAATAAGATCTAAGTTGTCCAGCTACAGAAACAGCAAGAAGGCAGATGATTTTTCAGACTTACTTGTGATATTTTGAAGATGCAATAAGGAGTGCCTGGGTGGCTCAGTCGGTGAAGTGACCGACTCTTAATTTTGGCTCAGGTCTTGGTCTCACGGTTGGTAAGTCTGAGCCCATTGCGTTCTACATTGACAGCATGGAGCTTGCTTGGGATTCTCTCTTTCCCTGTCTCTCTGCCCCCCCCCCCCCAAAATAGATAAACTTAAAAAAAGATACAATAAAAGCTGTATTAGTTTGGGGGAAAATAATATAATCATTAAAAGTACTTTCTAGTGAGTTCTGTAGTTTTTCTCGTGTTGTATGTATACGTGTGTGTGTATGTATATGTATGTATGTGTGTAAATATATGTGCATTTATACATGTAACAGACTATTATTCAGACTTAAAAATTAAGGAACTTCTGCCATTTTTGATGACAACATGGATAAACCTGGAGGGTATGATGCCAAATGAAATAAGCCAGTCAGAAAAAGACAAATACTGCATGGTATCACTTATATATGGGATTTCAAAAAAAAGACAAAGAAGTTAGACTCATGGAAGCAGAGAATAGAATAATGGTTTCCAGAAGCTTGGAGACTGGGGAAATGAGATATTGGTCAAAGGTTACCAACTTTCAGTTATAAGATGAATGACTTCTGAGGATCTACTGTATAGTATAGTGACTGTAGTTAATAATGCTGCATTGTATACTTGAAATTTGCTAAGATTTGCTAAGAGAGTAGATCTTAAGTGCTCTAAACACACACACATACAAAGTATAACTATGTGAGGGATGGTTGTGTTAATTAGCTTGACTGTGGCAAACATTTCACAACGTGTACATGTATCAGATCATCATGTTGTACACTATATATATATATATATATATATATATATATATATATATTATACTTCAGTAGAGCTGAAAAGGTGAAGAGAGGAAGACAGCATCCAGGTTCTAAGCCTGATAGCATTCATTAACACATGTCTGGGAACAAATAGATCCTGGTATCATCTGGGGTTTAGAGGAGCCCTTGAGAGATTGACACCAGGTATACTTGGAAGGTGCCTGGAGCAGAGGGGACATACAAGTTCAGAGAGAGGAGAGGGAATGGATTTGTGGCCCTGAGAGACAGATTTGGAGGCTCCTCCCCCTTCTTAACTGTGGATCTTGGGCAGTTACGTTGCTTCTCTTTGCTTCAGTTTCTTCATCTGTACATGGGGATAGCAATACCACTTTGTATAGTTCTTGTGATAAATTAATAACACAGTGCTTGCCACACAGTAGGTGCCAAATTGTTTCTACTTTGTTTCAAAAAGCACACCATTTGCTCTGGCCCTGTATACAGTCTGAATATCCTCTTAGTAACACTTCTTTCATGTGATAGATGCCATTTCTGGAAATCCTTAGGGCTCAAGCCTTCCTCTGTTCATGTTTTCTGGTTGTCACAAATGATCTCTGTCTTTCTCTCAAACTTCTCAGACACCCTTTGGCCCTCACATTGTTTGCTTCAGACTTTAAAAAATGGTCTCGGATTTATTTGTTTAACAAATATTTTGGGGGCTCCTACAATGTGCCAGCACTAGGGGTAGAGCAGTGAGTAAAACATGAAAATTCTTGTCCTTATAGAGCTTTTACTCCAGGAGAGGAGGATGGAAAGGCAAGTAGAGCATATGAGTTGTCAGGTGATCAAAAATTGCTAAGTAAAAAAAAAAAAAGGGCAAGAAAAGAGATAGGGACTTGTGTGTGTGTGTGTGTGTGTGTGTGTGTGTTGGGCGAGATGGGTTTTCATTGCTCATAGAACTATATGGGGGACAAGGAGCTCTGGGCTTCTTGTGCTGACAGAAAAAAAAGAGTTATAAGTATTCTGGGGTTGGTCTTGATTGTCTCGAGGAAGATAATGGTGTGAAATGGGAGGGTTGGGGAGTTGGTGTGTTGGGCTCTTGCCAGAAGTATTAACAGTCCCCTCTTGGTTCCTGCCAAAGGCAATGTGGAAGAGAATGTGGGGAGAACTTTCTTGATCTTATCTGGAGCTTGGAACCAGTTGGTGGGCTTCCCTTTTGATTCCCTCTGTCAGGCAGTGGGGATTTTGTAAATGTTGATTGACTTCTTGGGACTCAGTCACTGACAAGCATTTGAAGAGAGAGGGAGAGGGAGAGAGAGAGAAGAGAAGCAGAAGGAACCTCAGATGTTACCTTCAAGGAGCCTATCCTGTTCCTTTGGAACACAAGAGATTAGTAGAGAATCTGTTATAGTCCTTCAGAGGATGACTTCCTAGTCCTCTTCCTAGAGCAGCTATCCTAAGGTATGAAACCAAGAAATATTGGTAAGAAAATATTTAGCAAACATGGCAGAGTGGAGGGGGCATTGGCTGGGAGAGAATCTGTGTTCTCCTCTAGGCTGCCTGACTCTTGGGCTGCTGCACTACCCCTCCAAATCTGTTTCTTTTTTTTCTTCTCTATAATGAGGAGGCTGGCCTCTAACATCCATTACCAATACAGAATTCCATGACTGTAAGAAGAAGTTGGAATTTTATCTCTGTTGTTGGAGTTTTCAGTAGAAAATAGAGGGCTTTAGGGCATAGATAAGAGTTTTCATTTATTTTTTCTTTTCAGTTGATTTTGGAAGAAAGGGCCTCAGGAAAGGAAGAGTTGGCTTTTGTTTTTGCTTTAGAGGTAGATTACATTTCTTGGATCTTAGCCAAACATAACAGAGTGGATCTTTCAAAGAGTGAGAAAAATTTGTTTGGCAGAATTGCTGCCTTGATGAAGAAAGCTTTTCCACTCAGTTTTCTGGAGGAGGGAGAGAAAAATCCTGGGAAACCAACTTAAATGCCCCCATTGGGAAGATGCCTAGTCCCTCTACATTGAATTAGATGCTCTCTCCTCTGTTTTCACAGAAAAGTAAGGAACAAGTTGGAGCCAAGGGATAGCAGAAAGGAAAATGACCCCACAGAAGAGTGGCAGTGCATATAAGATGAACATTTAGGACGTGTGTGATTAATGAAGAAATAAATGAAAGAATGAAAGCAAGTTAAGACCAACCAATAGGTAAGAGAAAATGGGGAAATCAGAAAACTTGACTAAATGTGGTTTATGAGAATTTAGAAAAGGAGTTATCCCCAGGACCCAACATAGCTTCACCAAGGACTGGTCTTGCCAGTAATCTCACTGGTAGGTCTTCAGACTTGTAGGTTGGAGGATGGCTGTGGACAGAATCTATGTCAATTTCAGAAAAAATCAATTAAAGTCCCCCTTGTTTGTTTGTTTGTATTGCTTGAGATGGTGAAATGCAGACTCGATCATACTGTTAGGTTAATTTCAGCTGGTAGAAATAACTTTATTCAAATAGTGTTGATTATGCCATTTTTCTTCCTGGAATGAGGTATCAAGTTGGGCCTGACTATTCAACTTTTTTTTTTAATGATTTATTTTGAAATAATTATAAATTCACAAGAAGTTATAAAAAATGTATAGAAGCATGTATGTTTCATTCTGTTTCTTTCATTGATAACATTTTGTATAGCTATAGTATGGTATCACAACCAGAAAATTGGTGTTGGTACAATCCACAGAGTTTATTCATATTTTACCCAGTGTTACATGTGAGTGTCTTTGTGTGTGTGTCTGTGTGTATGTGTAGACTGTGCAACTTTATTACATGTATAATTACATGTATAAGTTAAATGTATAACATTTTCATACAGGTTTTTGAGCATAAGTTTTAATTTCTATGGGATATATGCCCAAGGATGCACCTGTTAGGCTATAGGATAATTATATGTTTAGTTTTAACAATTTAGCAAATTATGGGGAACCTGAGTGGTTCAGTCAGTTGAGTGTCCAACTCTTGATTTTGGTTTGGGTCATGATCTCATGGTTGTGGGATCAAGCCTCATGTTGGGATCCATGCTGAGTAGGGAGCCTGCTTGGGGTTCTCTCTCTTTCTCCCTTAGCCCCTCCCCTGCTCACATGAGCTCTCTCTCTAAAATAACTATAATAAAAAAAGCAATTTAACAAATTACTATCCAAAGTAGCTGTACCATTTTACATTCCCATCAGCAATGCAGGATTTAGTATTATTACTATTTTTAATTTTAGCCATTCTGATATGTGTATAATAATACCTCGCTGAGGGTTTTTTTTTTTTTTTTTGCTGAGGTTTTAATTTGCGTTTTCCTTTATTTTTTATTTTTTATTTTTTATTTTTATTTTTATTTTTTTTTGAGAGAGAGAGAGCGCGCGCGCGAGCGCCAGCATGAGCAGGGGAGGGGCAGAGAGAGAAGGGGACGGAGGATCCGAAGCAGGCTCCGTGCTGATAGGCTGACAGCAACTGCAAGCCGGATGTGGGGGATGTGGGGCTCGAACTCACAAACCGCGAGATCACGACCTGAGCCCAAGTCGGTCGCTCAACCGACTGAGCCACCCAGGCGCCCCTTAATTTGCATTTTCCTAATGGCTAAGATGTTGAACATCTTTTCACATGTGTATTTACTTCCTCTCTGTATATACTTTTCAGTTAGATTTTTGTTCATGTCTTTGTGCATTTTCTAATTGGATCGAATTGGATTATTTGTTTCTTATTGTTGAATTTTGGGACTTCTTTTTTTTTCAAGAGAATATTAAATCATTTATTGATTACACATGATAATGGACAATACACAAGCTTTGATCCCATCTATAATTTTATCTGATACCATAATTCAATTTAGATATATTGCATAGGATGTGCCAACAATCATATTAATAACCAAATAAACTCCAGGACTTTGCTTGGGTGACCCTTTTAATGCTGAACTCCAGGTCACAACACATTAACTATCAGTTCAACCACACCAACGTTTGTGGAGACAATGGCTTCTGTGCCCAAGCAGGTTGCAAATAAATTTCAAATGGAACCTGGCATCACCCTGATGGAATTCTAACTTCACACTGTTGGGGTAGTTTACCAAGATGGCTTCAGAGTAGACTAACTTTACACAGCACATTTTAAAAAAGACACATTTATTCAGCATCATGATCAGACTATTACATTTAGCAATCAACAGCATGGGTGCAAAAAAAAAAATCTACATTAAAACCCTTTGTTGGAATGCTTTACACTTTGCACAGAACAGAAACTAAAATAACCTGTTATACAATTAGTCATAAATACAGTCCTCGAGTTTTTTGCCCATACACATGAGTATTGTCTAACACATGTCTTCTTTGTAGCAGCTAGGCCCTGCTTCAAAGCCACTGTGCTTGGCTGAGTTCACAAATCTGTTGTAACCTGTAGCTTTCCTGTCACTTCTCTGGCTCTCCTCTCCTGCTAAGCTTTGTTTCCTGGCAGTAATTAAAACCTTCTGCCACCGCCATAGCTACTGCTGCTGCTGGAACCGCCATAGCCGCCTTGGTTTCGTGGTTTGACAAAGTATTGGCCTCCACCACCATAGGGGCCAGAGCTTCTGCCTCCAAAACTTCCTCCTTTCACGGGTCCAAAATTTGAAGATTGATTGTTGTAATTGCCAAAATCATTATAGCTTCCACCACCTCTAAAGTTGCTTCCATCATTACCAAATCCGTTATAGCCATCCCCACTGCCACTGTATCCACCACCACCTCGACTGCCACCAAAGCCACCTCGCCCACTGAAGTTTCCTCCACAGCCAAAGTTGTCATTCCCACCAAAACCACCTCCATGACCACCACCGAAGTTCCCAGAACCACTTCGACCTCTTTGGCTGGAAGAAGCACTAGCCATCTCTTGCTTAGATAAAGCTTTCCTTACTTCACAGTTGTGGCCATTCACAGTGTGGTATTTTTGAATGACAATCTTGTCTATAGAGTCATGGTCGTCAAATGTTACAAAGGCAAAGCCTCTCTTTTTGCCATTGCCTCGGTCTGTCATGATTTCAATCACTTCAGTTTCCCCATATTGTTCAAAATAATCTCTTAGATGATGTTCTTCAGTGTCTTCTTTAATGCCACCGACAAAAATCTTTTTCACAGTTAAGTGGGCACCAGGTCTTTGAGAATCTTCTCTCGAGACAGCCCTCTTTGGTTCTACAACTCTTCCATCCTCCTTGTGTGGCCTTGCATTCATGGCTGCATCCACCTCTTCCACAGTGGCATAGGTGACAAACCCAAAGCCTCTGGAGTGCTTGGTGTTTGGATCTCTCATTACCACACAGTCCGTAAGCGTTCCCCACTTACGGGGAAGCTCAAAATGGCTCCTCAGACTCTCATCGGTTGTTTCAAAGCTCAAACCTCCGATGAAAGCTTCCGCAGCTCTTCAGGCTCTTTGGGAGACTCTGACTTAGACATGACGGCAGTGGGAGGGGAGACTTTCACGATGCTTACTCAGCGACATCCACGGGTGGAAAGGAGTAATCTCGAGACTTCTTTATATATTCTAGAAACAAGTCCTTTATCAGACACCTGATTTGCAAATATTTTCTCCCAGTGTATAATTGATCTTTGTAATCCTCTTAACAGTGTCGTTTACAGAGCAGAAGTTTTACATTTTGATGAGGTGCAATTTATCAAGTTTTCCTTTAGTGGATCATGCTTTTGGTGTCAAATCTAAAATTTCTTCACCTAATCATGAAGATGTTCTCCCATTTAATTTGTAAAAGTTTTATCATTTTATGTTTTACATCGCTGTCCATAACCCACTATAGGTTAATATGTTCAACTTAAAATTTTTTTGTAATATTTATTTTTGAGAGAGAGAGAGAGAGAGAGAGAGAGAGAGAGAGTAGTGGGGGGGAGGGCAGAGAGAGAGGAAGACACAGAATTCAAAGCAGGCTCCAGGCTCTGAGCTGTCAGCACAGAGCCTGATGTGGGGCTCAAACACACAAGCAGTGAGATCATGACCTGAGCCAAAGTCGGATGCTCAGCTGACTAAGCCACCCAGGTGCCCAAATACATTCAACTTTTAAAGTCAAAGAGGTTGAAAATATGGTAGGTATGCAGGTGATACAAGCCCCCAAGATAAAATTTATAAGCATGCCATATCAGAGTTTAGTGTGATGGTTGAGAATGTGGGTTCTAGAGCCAAGCTGCTTGGTTTTAAATGCCTTCCCTACCTGGGAGCCCTAGGGAACTATGGTAAACTCTGTCTTAGTTTCTGCATCTGCAGAATGGGATTAATGAGAGTATTTGCCTTAGATGGTTGTTTTGAGAACTTACTGGGATAATACACGCAGAACACTTAGAACTATACTCCAAGAAATGCTGCCTATTATGCAAAATTTGGGTAGTTACAGGGAAGACAGGTCCAAGTAGGGAGCACATGTGAAAAAAAAATGTATAGACAAAAAAGTGGAGAGGTTAACTTAACTTACTTGCAATGTTTAACTTAAATATTTGTACAATTTTTGTTCATTGATATATGCTTATAAACATATGTCTTCATCCTGAAATAGCAAGGTTTGCACAGGATCAAAATAACAAGGAATTTAAATCCATTCAGTGAAAACAAGAGTCCCTTGTTTACAACTGTATAGATTCTCAAATGCATTTTTTTTTCATATTCTTGTTGACATTTTACAAAGCAAAGTCACTGTTTTAGATTATCAACTATGCGAAAATGGTCATGATTTCCATGAAAGTAAAATAGCCCAGCAGTAGGGTAAAAGGGCATCACCAGAGTTCATAGTTATAGCCTGATATGGGGGTCATGTAGATTCTCAGCCTCTCATAGTGGGGACTTCTGGGCCCCAGCCCTTGGTACCACTAACAGAATGCTGTTGGGGCATGGATCTTTCTTATGGTCTCTATCTTCACTGAAAATGAGGAAATGAGAGAGATGTTGATGTTGGAGGGTTGACTAGGTGGAGAAAGAGGTTCCTGGAAGTGAGAGGAAGAAGCTATTACAAATATTAGGCATTAAAAGAGAGAGGACAGAGGAAGTGAAGAGCTCCTGAGATTACTAGAAAGAGGTGGTCTTTCCTTGGACTGGTCATTACTTTGCCAGGAAGCAGCTGAGGGGCACTGGGCAATTCACCCACTGTCTCTGTGCCTGGGTTTCCTTTTCTGCCTCATCATGAAAAGAGTGTCTACCCCACACACTTCATGGGCTGTTATCCATTTACATGAAAGTTCTTTAAGCAAAACATAAATATATGACATTGTTTTATTTCATTGTGGACCAAATAGACATATATTTTTGTTCATTCTTGTTCTGGAGTCTCCCTCTCCTGCTCTCTCGGTCTTAGATTTTTTTGGTTCCCTTCTCACTCTAGCAGTCCTCCTACTCTAGCAGTGTCTCAGCAGTGTGCTGTGGCTGGCTTTACCAGAGATGCTCTTTTGTGTTAGTAACTGCTACACCATGTTTCTAGTTAGATCATTAAGCTCATTCTCCTCTCCTAACTCTGTAATGTAGGAAACCGACCCAGATTATTCACCCTATGCCTTGCTACTTCTCAGGTGTCTTTGTGCCTGAAAAAACACAGGCCCTAAGTCCACCCAAGGAAACAAGCTTGAATTTGTCTTAAAGAATAGATATATGAATATTAGTTTAACCAACATTATGAAATACAAATGTAGATTCACATTACTCACAGTTCTAGTGAAAACTGTGCATGTGCACATGTGGAATAGTTTGAAGAGAAGACAGTTTTTTTTTTAAGTACTGTAAATTTGTCTATTTTTGCAGAAAACAGGAGAGTATTTTTTAGGGCTTACTATTATGGGGGTTATGATCATCATTGCCTTCAATTTTTAACTATGTGTGTAATCAATGGAAGTATTTTTAGATACATTCACAGTTTTACACCAAAAATGGAAAGTTAAAGAATTAGTCCTTTGGGAGATATTTTGGAGGGAAAAATCTAGTGACCACAAAGTCCCTAAATTAAGTATGAAAACATGGGAGAAAATTTCTAATAGTGGGCCATATAAAGACCTTGGAATAATCTCAAGTTTTCTTAATTTAAATATTTACTTGTTATTCATATTTTATTCCCCATTGCAACCTCATCAAGTTTAAGAAATAGAGTCATGTGTGTATCAGAAGAGAAATATATATATGTTATTTTTTTCATGATTTGAGGAAGCACTAGGAAGACTGTCTTGTATCATTAGAAATCTACCATTAGAGAACTATTCTTGGGGGAGTACCAGCTCTCCAGGAGGGAGACATATTAAGGTGCTGTCAATCAAGGGGCCCCTGGGTGGCTCAGTTGGTTGAGCATCCAACTTTGGCTCAGGTCATGATCTCACAGCTTGTGAGTTCGAGCCCCGCATCAGGCTCTGTTCTGACAGCTCCGAGCCTGGAGCCTGCTTCGGATTCTGTGCCTCCCTCTCTCTCTCTGCCCCTAACCCACTCGCATGCTGTCTCTGTTCCTCTCAAAAATAAATAAACATTAAAAAAAATAAAAAGCTGCTGTCAATCAAGAACACATGTACAAGCCACATAGGATCATCACGAAACATAGGGTCTAAATTCAGATGGAGCTAGGATTTAATTTGGCTTTGGCACTTACTAGCTGTGAGATTCTGGGAAAACTATACTTACCTTCCCCGAGTTCCAATTTCTTCACCTATAAAGTGGGGTTAATAAAAATGAAAGACCCAATTTTAACGAGCTGATATATTTGAAGAATCCAATACAATCTTAGTTTAAACTAGGCTCTTAGTGCATGGCAATGATAATTATTAGTAATAGCAGCAATTTAGAATATTTAGTTCAGACTGGGGCTTGCTTAGCTTTGGGGGTACATGAAGACATTAAAGAGGTATACAGATTTAGATAATTTTAAGGGAGTCAATTTCCAGATTCTACGTTTCTGTACATAAACACTTTTTCTGTACTCATCTGCTTGCAAATACACCTGCCTCAGGTTGCTTCTCCTTTTCCATGTTTCCTTTTACAATTTCCCTTATTCTGCCTTTTAAGAAAGAGGCATATTTTTCATATCATACAATGGTACATTGCCACGGGTGAAGAAAGCTCTGGGATGCCAAGCAAAGGCAACTTAGTCTATAGGTATTTGAGAGCTTCCATTAATCAAAATGGAACCATGATCCAAACATAATAGGGCACCATGTCTTTCCCTGTCCTATGCTTATGCTTATCTCTGTTAAAGGCCAAGCGTAACTGTTATGGAGTGAATGTTTGTGTCCCCCTCCCCCCCAAAATTCATATGTTAACATTTTAACCCCCAATATGATGGTATTAGGAGACAAGGAATTCGGCAGATAATTAGGTCATGAGGATGGAGCCTTCGTGAATGGGATAAGTACCTTTGTAAGAAGGGATATGCAGGCTCCCTCTTTGCTCTCTGACAAGGAAAGGATGGGCATCTGCAAACAGGGAAGAGGGCCCAGCTCAGACACCAGATCTTCCATGATCTGGCCTTCCTGGCCTTCAGGACTGTGAGAAATTAATGCTTCTTGTATAAGCCACACAGTCTATGGTAATTTGGCAGAGCATCCTCAACTGGCTAAAACGATACCATAAACAGGTGTGCTGGCTGCTGACATATATTTAGATGTGTTGCTTTCAAGTATATTATGGATTAGGTGAGGGCTGGGTGGATAATGGCTTTTTTTTGGTCTTCACTACTGGCAAAGAAGATACTGTTCTTGAGGAAAGACTCCCTTGAGAATGGAGCAAAAAGAACATCTCTTGGAAATATTGACGATGGCAGCATGTTATTCACTCAAGTGACAAACTCATGGTAGGTTTCTGTACTTCAGCTATCTATCTATCTTGAAATGTTCAAGATTTATAAAAAGCATCCTGGGAAATGCCAATCTGCTATGAGCTGTACTCTCTGCAATTTTAACATCTCAGTAATGAGGATGGGTTCAGTGAATACTCTGATTTATCTGCATATTAGTCTCATCTCAATAGTATGATTTGCATGATTACAAGATGAAAAGACCCACAATTTCTTCCAACATACGAATGTTGTCTTTTATATTGAGAAACGTGTATTAGAGGCAAGTTAGTGTTTTGTATTTTCTTGAATATTTATTCAAATTAATAGGAAAAACATTTTCATTGATTTTTGCCAAAAGTTAACAAAATATGAACTCCATAATCATTTTTATGCAGTTACCAGTCTCCTGCTCGCTGTCACTCATCAACAACTTTTCTGCTTATTTATTAAATCCTACCATGTACTTATTAGGAATATTAGTTAGCTCTGACTGCCATAACAAAATGCCACAGACAGGATGGCTTAACCAACAGAAGTTTGTTTTTTCAGAGTGTCCTCACATGGTGAAGACAGAAAACTCTGGTGTCTTTTCCTTTTCTTATAAAGACACACATTGGATTAGTGCACCACCCTTATGACCTCATTTAGCCTTTATCACCTCCTCACAGGCCCTGTCTTCAGATACATTGGAGGTTAGGGCTTAAATACAGGAATACAGGGATGGGGGTGATGGGGAGGGGTATGTACACAATTCAATCCATAACATTAGGTTTAACTTAACAGGAATATAATTTTTTTAATGTTTATTTATTTTTGAAAGAGGGAGACGGAGTGAGAACAGGAGAGGGGCAGAGAGAGGGAGACAGAATCCAAAGCAGACTCCAGGCTCTGAGCTCTGAGCTGTCAGCACAGATCCTGATGCAGGGCTCGAACCCACGAACTGTGAGATCATGACCTGAACTGAAGTTGGATGCTCAACGGACTGAACCACCCAGGTGCCTCCTTTTATTTATTTATTTATTTATTTGTTTGTTTGTTTATTTATTTATTTATTTCCCTATGCAAGACTCACCAAGGCTCTCTTCTTGCTGGTGTGATAACCAGAAATGTTAAAAATATTTTTTAAATGTTTTATTTTATTTTTGAGAGAGAGAGAGATTGAGAGAGACAGAATGCAAGCAGGGGAGGGGCAGAGAGAGAGGGAGACACAGAATCGGAAGCAGGCTCCAGGCTCCAGGCTCCGAGCTGTTGGCATGGAGCCTGATGTGGGGCTCGAACTCACGAACCGTGAGATCATGACCTGAGCCAATGTCGGACGCTTAACAGACTGAGCTGTTGGCATGGAGCCTGATGTGGGGCTCGAACTCACGAACCGTGAGATCATGACCTGAGCCAATGTCGGACGCTTAACAGACTGAGCTACCCAGGCGCCCCCAGAAATATATTTTTTTAAATTTAAATTTATTTATTTATTTTGAGAGAGACAGAAACAGCATGAGAGGGGGCGGGGCAGAGAGAGAGAGGGAGAAAGATGCCCAAGCGGGCTGTGCACCATCAGTGCAGAGCCCAACGTGGGGCTTTAACTCACAAACTGTGACAGCATGACCTGAGGTGAAACCAAGAGTCGGAGGCTTAACCGGCTGAGACACCCAGGTGTCCCCAACCAAAAATATTTTAGATCAGGGGTTGGCCAGGTGCCTCCTTTAAAAAAAAATTGTTTTAAAATGTTTATTTATTTTTGAGAGACACAGAGTGCGAGTGGGGGAGAGGCAGAGAGAGGGTAACGTAACAGGAATATAATATAATATAATATAATATAATATAATATAATATAATATAATATATATATATAATATAATATAATATAATATGTTGCAGATTATAGTCTAAATAATGTACTCAACAATCCTTAGTGTACTTTTGTAAGCTTGTATTTATTAGTGACTGGGTCTTTTCCCTTCCTGTCAATTTACATAAAATATTTAAACTGTACTCTTAAAAGTAGACCACCTATTTAGGTTCAAAGGCAAGTCAAACTTTTCCCCAGATGCAAATCTAGTATAAAATGACCCAAGATTTAGAAAACCAGTTTGATTTAATTAGTATTAATGTCTCCCTTTCAGATGTTGATATACTGTGAAATTCTGCCTTTAATTATATAAACATCATTGACTTCCACCAACGTTGGGAAGAAATCATTAATGTACAAATATAAAATACCCTCCAGTGTCTGTGTCATTTCTTCCCATTAATTGCAACAGTTAGATAAAAATTTTCAAATATACAGAAGTATCTAATTCATTTTTTCATGCTTGATGCCTAGAAGTGCAAATACATCTTTGATGATTGATGAATGACTGATTAACAAATATGTGAATGAATGATCTCCCCAATCAGCTAGCTTATTTGACTTTCTCTTTTTTAAAAAATTTGTTTAAATTCACGTTCGTTAACATACAGTGTAGTATTGGTTTCAGGAGTAGAATTTAGTGATTCATCACTTACATATAACACCCAGTGCTCATCCCAACAAATGCCCTACTTAATGCCCCTCACCTATTTAGCCCGTCCCCCCACCTACCTCCTCACCAGTGACCCTCGGTTTGTTCCCTGTATTTAAGAGTCTCCTATGGTTTGTCTCCTTCTCTGTTTTTATCTTATTTTTCCTTCCCTTCCCCTATGTTCATTTGTGTCTGACTTTTTGTCATATCTTTACTACACACTTTGAGATGACCTAAAAAAAATGAAATGTGACATTAGCATGTAAGTGTTTGTTCACAGTCAAGGAGAAAAGTCCTAAAATGCACAATTTACAATTTTGTTTTTAACTCTACTTTTATATATTTTCGCTCCATAAGCAAGATGCCTCTAAGTAAAAGATGAACAGTATAATCAATAGTCACGTAATAAGTCTTGAGTAAAATTTTTTTTTCGTACTTCCTAGAAACTGAGAAAATGCAGAACTCTAGAGACTGGGTAATAGTGGTTTGGTTTGGCTTGTTTTTTTGGGTAGGCAGTTTCCAATTCTCCCTTTTCAAGAAAATAGAGGATCTAACCAAGTTGTCAACAGATAATGAAAATATTTTTTTGATAATAGATCACTATGCACTTTTTGACTTATAATTAAGAAGGTGTCCAAGTGAAAGAGTGACATTTCCATGAGAAAATGCCTAACATCCTCATTACTGATTTAATAGAACAAGTTTTCTTGGGGCTTATGTCTATAAAAGTGAAAAATAGGAAAAGAATGGCTGCTGAATCCTGTCTCATTTCAACAATAACTAACAGCCAAAGATACATGAACTTATTTAAAAAGATTCATTTATTAATTTTTATTGATTTTCAAATAAAACTTTACGTGCTATGTTTGATAATTATTTCTCAAAATACATTACATATTTATGTTGCTTTGGTCCATTGTGTACTCAAAATCATTGTTGAGATAAGTCAACCCAGAAACCTTTAAAAAACTTAGAACTTTGTGGTCATGCAAAATTGCAGTGTTTACATTTCAGCCCAAAGACAATTATTTTTTTTATTGTAGTGAAGTTAATAGAGTGATCAGATAAAATCTTTCAAATACAAAAATCTATTGCATTACATTACATTTCTTTTTTGGGAAATATGAGATCAAGGAGAAAAAGGAATGACATACATTCTCTAATAGTCAAAAAAGAGCTTGTCTGTGGATTTTTAAATGAGTAAGGATGGGTATCAAATTACTTTGGCATTTAGAGTTTATTGGATGCAAACTATGATGTAAGTTTTATTTAAAAATCAGGGGTGCCTGCGTTGGCTCAGTTGGTTAAGCATCTGGCTGCGGCTCACGTCATGATCTCATGGTTCACGAGTTCGAGCCCAACATCAGGCTCTGTACTGAGCGCTCAGAGCCTGGAGCCTGCTTTGGATTCTGTGTCTCCCTCACTCTCTGCTCCTCCCCCACTCATGTTCTGTCTCTCTCTCTCAAAAATAAATAAACATTAAAAAAATGAAAAAAATCAATATCTGTGGCATGCTAGAAAATACTATTTTGAAGCTATTCAAATTTGTGATGAAAAAATTTAGATGTCTATCTGAAAATGTGCAAGGGGATTCATAACTTTTCAAAATTCTTTTAGGAGGTACGAGAGAAAAAAATTGGAGGACCACTAATTTAATGTGTCAAGTCTTTACAATTTTAACAATCGATGATGATGGACTTCATGGGGAAGAAGTGGACAGAAATATTTAGAGCATAGAGAAAAGCAGACCTAGGTGTGCTGTTGACATGAGCTGTAGTGACAGAAAAGTAGAGCTGGAGAAATAGTTACCAAAAAAAAAACGCACCCAGTTCCCAAAGTTCTGAATTTCTGAGACATGATCTCATCTATTATTGATGAGATTTTGCAAAGGGGATTTATGTTGAAATTGGTTCTCTTTTCTGAGGGATTTAATTAGGTTGGAGACCAGTTCTCCATTATCATACCCATGATTACTATGTGCCTGGGACTGTGTTAAGTGCCAGAGACACAAAGATGAACATGAAAAGAAGATCTCTCAAGGCGTGTTCAGCATAGAAGAAAACTGGAAATTAATTGAAGTTGGAAGTCACTGAATATGTGCTTTGAGTGCTTTTCATTTATATCCCATGTTTCTCCATACAAAATATTTGAAGTGGGTGTTGTATGAGTTGTTTAAAGAAGATGGTGATGGATTTGTGATAATTATAACAACTTCTTATATGTGTGTAGTGTTTTATAGTATTTATAAGGTGATTTCACATAAGATAGCTTACTTGATGTTAACAACAACCTTTTGTGGCAGACAAGACCTGTGTTATTACTCTCACTTTATTTATTTTTAATGTTTAATATTGAGAAAGAGAGAGAGAGAAAAAAAGCACAAGTTGGGGAAGGGCAGAGACACTTAACCGATTGAGCCACCCAGGTGCCTCTTACTCTCACTTTAGAGATCAGAACACTATGGCTTAGAAGGATTAAGTTTTGACCACATCACATTGTGTGGCTACTAAATGGCAAAATAGGGGGTGCCTATGTGGCTCAATCAGTTGAGTCTGACTTCAGCTCAGGTCATGATCTCACAGTTCTGTGAGTTTGAGCCCTGCATTGGGCTCTGTGCTGACCGCTCAGAGCCTGCAGCCTGCTTCAGATTCTGTCTCTCTCTCTCTCTCTCTCTCTCTCTCTCTCTCTCTCTCTGTCCCTCCCCTGCTCATGCACCATCCCTCTCTCTCTCTCTAAAATATAAATAAACATTTAAAAAATTTTAAATGACAGAATAGGATGGAACTCAGGCACTTTAGGCTCGTAGAAGTTTTTGGCACTTTGTAGCCTGAGTCACTGAGTTTCTTCTTCTGCACATTGGAAAAGACAGTCCCCTTTGGGCCTCATCTGTTCTGACACATCATGCTATTGTACCAAGTCTACAAGGCCCTGAATGCTCTTTTACCTGGGCTGTTTCTCAGGGTTGTTTATGTAGCTGGTAACCTGCAGAGATCAGGTAACAAGCACCCCGAGGTATAAGCTAAGCTTACTGTTTGCTATAAAAGTATATTTTTTTCAAACTCAGTTACGATAGAAGCCCACTGCATACTATTATTCATCTGAGCCCATCATGTTGCCCTATGGGTTTTGAGGCCAATTGTAACCTAGGCAAGTGTACCGACAAAGAAACTCAAATATATACTCATAAATATAAACTCATGCTTCTTACTGTGCTGTAAGTGATCAAGTCCTTTGTCTTTGACCTACGAGCTTTGTGTCTTCTGCCAGCATCCATGAAATAGTATCTGAGTAACTGATCAGTTTGTACTAATTAAAATCCAGTTTAAAATCTAATCTTAGACCTGACAAGACAATGACACAACTTGCTCGAGAATGTTTGAGGACCATGTGTGAGGATGTGTAAGGTATGATGCGCCTCCTATGGGGCTTCAAATGGGGTGTATCCCCAGAGTCTGAATTCAAGAATCTGAGAGTCAAGAAAGAGACCTGTCAAAAGGAAGCTGGCAAAAATTGTCACACACTTATCTAGAAACAGGCATACACAGAACAGACTAGGTCCAAGACATTTGTTGGTACTGTGGCAGGCTTGGTATTTTACATATGTTATGGTGTCAGACTGTGTAACCCCAATGTGCAAAAATGTAATATCATTGCTCTGTCATGAAATTTAACTTTGCTTTCTGGTTCTAATCTCCCAGTGGTAGATCATGGAAACTTAGAAAGGAGACAGTTGCTCCAAGGTTGAACTCAGACTCCCTTCCTCCTTGTTCTTCATGGTGGTGGAGTGGAATAAGGTAAATTCAGGCTAAGGTACCTTCTGTCTCTGCTGGCCTCTGCTGAGGTGTGATTCATCCCCTCCAGTCTTGGGCATCTTGTCTCCTCTTGCTCCATGGACAGTGGTATCACTGGCCCCATCGTACCTTCAGTTGTGACATTCATATACTCTGTGTTCTCCTCTGTCAGGGACCCCTTCTGGTCCAAGTACCCTCTCCCAGCATGTAGTTCCTTTTCGTTCCATTTCTTGTGCCCTGCTGGGGTATGCGGGCTCTCTGAGGCCCATCTACTTGGCTGTTTGCTTCTGCCATTGCTCATCTATCACTCATGTGCCATGTTGGGCTTAGGGTTTCCCTAGGAAGCTTGCATCTCACTAGGATGCTAGGCTCTGGCCCTTTTCTTTTAGACCCCTCCATGAACAGATCTGGGGTTTCTATTTGAATATCAAACTTGCTATCCCCCACATCCCATTTAGGGTATTGGGAATGGAGAGCTGGGGACCGTCTCAGCGTCTTACACATGAATTCTAGTCATATCCTCTGTGATTTCCCCCCATTTATTAAATTTTTAACTAATTTTAATCTATGTTTACATTTTTCTTCCAAAAATGGTTTATGGTATAAGGTTCTCTGAATCCTTGGGGTTTGGACCTTGAGATTTAAAGTTAAGCCTTTGGTATTTAGAAGAAAAAAAAAAGGAGAAATCTTTTCTTTCAAACACCTGCCACTCACAATAGAAAGCCATGGCCTGCAGAACAGGGTCTCTGCTATAGAGTTAGATCATAATCCACCGTTTATGTTCTGCCTGGATGATCCTATCCTGAGGGTGGTAAGTACAGAAGGTACCCACTGGCTGCTGAATAGTAGGTGAAAGGAAAAGGTAGCAGGAATTTAAAAGTACAGAGTTGCCCCACTACCATTGGGAAACCATGCATATTTCAAGGATCTTCATCAAGAGACCATGGTGTTCCCAGGATGTTGGCTAATTGAAACTGGTATAAAGAAGCTGCAACCCACTCAAATTACATTGCAACTTTCCAGAAATTAAGTAATGGTTTCCTGGAATTGGAGAGTACGATGCATGCAGTATTTATCTAACACTGTCCTAAAGCGTCTGGCCTCAGCTTCTGGAGGGCCAACAGGGTTATTGAGATAGTAATGTCTCTAGAACAGAGAGCAGTTTATCAGTTCATTCAGGAGCCCAACTTTTGTAGGATGGAGTTGATGGGCTCAGTATGAAAAGCAGGATCCTTTGCTTCAACCCTGAGCTGTTTGAAAACTCAATCTGGATTATACGTCTGGGTTGGGATTCAGGAATTTATATTTTCACAGGCTTATTCTGGACCATGTTTTGAGATTATACTCATTGAAGTGGCTGAGATAAAAATTAAATAATTAGTGGCAGTACCATTTTTCTATCCAGGCCAGAGGGTCTAGTATGAGGTCTGTGGTTTAGGGGGGATGGGGAGTCTGTGGGCTCAAGGGAATATGCCAGCCTGCAGCCTAGGACCAGCCTTCTAGACCATGGGCCCCTGGAATGTTCCACTCAAATGGCACTGAGCTGATGCCTAGGTTTTGTATGGGTTTTTCCCCAGGTTTGACCTCTAGAATGGGTACCCAGCTGTGGACAGCCTTAGGCCTCAGTGGAGGCTAGGGGGCAGCTGTTTGAGGGGATGTGAATGGAGCACCGCTGTGTGAACTGAAGTGTCTACTAGTAGTCAGAAGAAGCCTCAAGCAGAGGCCAGGCTGTGGGCAGACCCGGAGTGTAGTCTTTGGGCCATGTACCCCAGCATTCTTGACATCTGGTGTTCCAGGTGCTTCTGAAGGCATATTTATGAGGTAGGAGAACAGAACATGTCTTATTCAGCAGCTCTTTAGCTTTGATTTATAACTTCTAAATATGTAGACATATGGTTTCTGGGCCTTTGTGGTATTCTTCCCTCAGTTTCCACAGATGTTTGGGGTTAGACCTGATCTATGCATTCAAATTATTAATGTCTTAGAATTGATTCCTTCTGATCAAGAAACAGTCCTTCAAGCCAAGCCTTGGGGAAGGAAAAATCGATGAGAAGGAAAAAGAAATGTGACCTCTGGATTGGCCTCATTGTGTAGCCCAGTGAGGGAACAAATCAGGGGGATGCTCTGGGACAGGATTTGGAAGCCCATCTGCAATCCTCTCCTCTAGGGATGGGGTGGGTCTGGAGGCTGGGTGGGCTGAATTGTCACTCCCAAGGTCACACCAGACCCTGTCATTGCCTATCCTGTATTCCATCTGTGATTGCAAAGCGCTGGTCCCATTCTCTGACTCTCCCTCCTACCCAGTGCATTCCCTGTAGCATCCTGTTTGCTAGGACTATGTAACAGGGTACCATAGACTGGGTGACTTAAGCAAGAGGCATGTATTCTCATATGGTGCTGGAGGCTAGAAGTCCAAGATCAAGGTGTTGGGTCGGTGAGTTCTTCTGAGGGCTGCAAGGGAGAATCTGTTCCATGCCTCTTCCCTGTCTTCTTCTTGTGGTTCGTTGGCATCTTTGGTGTTCCTTGGCTTATAGACACATCACTCCAATCTCTGCCTTCACCTTTACCTGGCCTTCTCCCTATGTGTGTATCTGTGTCCAAATCTCCCATTTCTATAAAGACATCGGTCATACTGGATTTTAGGGACTCACCATACTCCAATATGACCTCATCTTAATGTAACTAATTATATCTGTAGTAGCTGTATTTACAAGTAAAGTCATGTGTGGAGGTACTAGGACTTCAACATATAGATTTTGAGGGGCTCCTGGGTGGCTCAGTCAGTTAAGCGCCCGACTTTGGCTCAGCTCATGATCTCATGGTGCATGGATTTGAGCCCTTGCATCTGGCTCTGAGCCAGAGCCTTCTTCGGATTCTGTGTCTCCGTCTCTCTTTGCCTCTCCCTCACTTATGCTCTCTCTCTCAAAAATAAACATTAAAAAAATATATAGATTTTGAAAGGACACAAATTAAACCCATAACATACTCCATCTCCAGCAACCTTTCAACACCACTAGGACCTGTAATCTTATCTTGTATGCTTCCCTAATGCCTTCCCCTCCCTCCATATCTAGTGCCAATACCCCAATATATCATTAAGACTGCTCCTTTGCTTGCTTCCTCGTAGCTCTCACTTTGTTGACTTTCTTGGTTAAACCACAACCCTGGTAAAATCGAGCTCTCCACCTACTTAGTGTTTGATCCCATGAAGCCGAATGTGGCTGGAGAAAAATAACCATGCTGACTCTTCTCATTTTAAATTCATGAGTATAAACCCTAAGTTGGCTCTTAATTGCTGTTTGGCAAGCATACTCTCTCCTATATCATCAACTTCCTCCTCTCTATTGGGTCGTTGCTCTCACCACACAAACATATTCGCATTTCTCTCATATTAATTGTATTTTAAAAAACTTTCTTGACCCCACATCTGCCAGGAGCTCTCTCCCAAGCTCTACTATCTCTGCTGCTTTTCATAGCATGGTTCTAGAATTGTCTATACCTACTTTCTCCAGTTCCTCTCTTTCCATTCTCTTAAGTTCTATCCCATTGAGTTTATGTACCCCTCCCCAAAGTTCTCATGTCAAGATTACCAAAGACCTTCAAGTTGTGATGTCTAATGGCCCATTTTAGTCTTCATATTATATGATTTATTAGTGACAATTGACACAGTTGATCACTCTCTCCTTTTGGAAACAACTTTCTTCCCTTGGCTTCCAGGATGCTCTGCTGTTTTCTGCTTGTCTCATTGGCCCACTTTTCTCAGTGTCCTTTGCTGGCACCTCTTCTTCTCTCAGCTTCTGCAATGCCCAGGGCTTTGACTTTGGGCCTCTTGTCTTCTCCATCTACACTTACTTCGGCTGATCTCAGCCAGTGTCGTGGATTTAGGTACGACCCAAATCAAGTTTATGTCTCCAGCCTGAATCTTTCCTTTGGACTATAGGCTGATATGCATTGACTTCCTCAGCTTCCCCACTTGGATATCTAATATGTCCCAACTCACCATATCCAAAACTGCAGCCCTGATCTCACCCTCTCTCCTACTGCTCCATCCTTCATTGGGTCAGGCCACCCCAGACTCAGTCTCCTTCCCCGCACAGCTAACAGGGACTTGTGCCGAGCCTCCCTTCAGAGTGTGTCTGGAGTTTGTTGCCTTCTCACTGTACCCACCATGACCACCTGGCACCCACCACCATCGCCCCGATGATGGCCTCAGTCTCTGCCTAGCCTCCATCCCTGCAGTCTATTTCCAAGGCAGTGGCCAGAAGGATTTGTGTGACACTTCAGCCATGTTAGTGCCCCCTCTCCTGAAACCCTACAATGGCTCTCTGCTCCATTTGGAGCAAAAGTCCAAGTCCTTACGAGGCCCTACCAGATCTGGGAACCACCACCATGACTTTCCTGACCATCCATCCTCCTCTTCCCTGGTGTTCCTTCTTCTCCCAGGCTTTTCTCTCTCCTCTTCCTCGAACACACCAAGAACGCACCCTGCCTCTTAGCCTCAGCCCTGGGTGTTCCCTCTGCCTGAACTGCCCTTCCTTTAAGTAACATTATGCCTTCAATCTTTGCTCAGATGTCAACTTCTTGGTGAGGCCTCCCTGGCCTCCTTGTTTAAAGTTGGAGACCCTGCCCAGCATCCCAGCTCTCCTTCACCCTGCTGTGTTTCTTTCTATGGCATGTTTTACATTCTCATATACTATGTGATGTACTTTTGTATTATGTTTTTTGATCATTCTGTGTGTCACCCAGTAGAATGCAAGCTCCGTGATGTTTATTGGTGCTTCTTTTCTTCCCTGAGTCTAGAACACTGTCAACACCTAATATGTGCTCAGCAAATATTTGGTGAATGAATGAATGGTAGGTTACTCAGAACTAGGCAACAAAAGAGAATGGACTGGCAAAAGGGGATGGTGGACTTGGCTAGGACTTAGCTAATTAACACCAGAATCACTCTGCAATTTTACCTGGATGCCACTTGAAAGCAATGGTATGAAGATTGGTGTGTGATTTGTTTGTTAAGTGAGCTAAGCATGGTTCATTCCTAAACAATTCAGTGAGTACTCCTTTGCTGCTTTTAGAAAGTACTAACTGATAGGTGCTACCTCCTCCTCCATGAAAGCCCATTATGGAAAGGAATTGGGGGGCATTAATGTGAAGAGGCTGCAGGGCAGGGAGACCTGGTTTTCATTCGACAAGCCCCATCAGATTCTGTGCAAGTTGAGGTCTGTCCATGTCAAAAGATGCTTTTAAAAAATACCTTTACAGGTGTACCTGGGTAACGCAGGTGGTTAAGCTTCTGACACTTGGTTTCAGCTCAGATCATGATCTAGGGGTTTCATGAGTTCCAGCCCTGCATCAGGCTCTGCACTGTCTCTCTCAAAATAAATCAATAAATGTAAAAAAGAAAAATATTTTAAAAATACCTTTACAAACATATTGTCCTTGTCCCTTGATAGAGTTGCTATAGTCTGAAGTTGCAGTGGTGACAGGTTTCATCTATGACAGTCTAGTGTCCCTGCTGGCTTAGTAACTGATCACTGTCCCACAGAATAATAGGCCACAATTTAGGGTGAGAGGAAAATAAAAACTTCTCGGATCATCTATTTGTTATAGGAACACTACTTGGGAAGAGTGAGGTATTAGCAAAAAAGTATTGCTGATTTTTATATTTACAGAACGTTATTTACATACATGAATAATATTTGAAGTTTCGTAAAAGCCCACATTGGTCCCAGTCAGCATCTAAAACATGGACAGAGAATTAGCACGAAAGAGGAGTGTAGCCATCAAACTGTGCGGTTTGTATCCCTGTGTCTGGCTTTCTAATTGTTGCATCTAACTTGTAGAAGGTCACTTTGGTTTTCAGTCTAATTAGTAGTACACTTCCTTAGTTTGGTTTCTGGTGTTAGTGAACTTCTTCTTTTATCTTGGATTTCCTCAGCCAATACAAAGATGGACAATTGAACTTACTTTAATTTATTGTATATGTTAAGTGATGAGGTTTAGCTAAGCTCGGGAAAACAATGGAAAGGCGAAATCATGAAAAATGGAAAGATTGGCAGAATAAATGCATAGTGAACAAATTGTTGAAAAGAAGGTACTTTTTTTACAGAAGTGACAGTTTCATAGAGATTTGAACTTTAACATTTTATGTTTATGCTTGTCTGTCAATTACTTCATCCACCTGGACTATATGGATGAATTTAAAGGAACCACTTAATCTTTCTGGGTTCTTTGTGTAAGGCTTTCCTGACCCCTCCCTAAATTTGGAATCCCAGGAACTTGCTTGGATTATTACTCAGCCCTGGGACAAACCCTTAGGGATGCGCAGTAGGGGAGGGAGGACAAGGCAGGACAAAGGGAGTGATAGGGTCAATTTAGTGCAACAAAGGATGAGAGAAGAGGAAATAAGGAAAAAAGGATCAGACACAGGCAACATGGGCAGTGACTATAATAAAGTTAATTTTTTTCTGTAACTGTTGGAAATAAATTTTAAAAATGTACTTACTCTGTTAAATAAACAGACTACTTTGAAGGTGGTTGACTGTATAGTCTGTTATGTTGTAGGTGAGAAAAAGTCCATCTGAATACTTTCTGGTCACACTTTCAACTCATATCACTACAATTCTTCAGAAACAGGTAAGGAGTACCTGGGTGGCTCAGTCAGTTAAGTGTCTGACTCTTGATTTTGGCTCAGGTCATGATCTCACAGTTTTGGGACTCTGTGCTGGCAGCACAGGGCTTGCTTGGGATTCTCTCCCTCCCTCTTTCTCTGCTCCTCCCCTGCTCGCTCTCTCTCTCTCTCTCTCTCTCTCTCTCTCTCTCTCTTTCTGTTAATAAATAAACTTAAAAGAAAAAAAAAGAAATAGCTAATAGAATAGACAAGGGAACTCTCAGTGTGGCCATGATTCACCTCCCTGCCCTGTTATTCACTACTCTGTCACAAATGGCTGGTGGACACATGGCTGGGATAGAATAACTTTCATTTTGAGGATTCATGAACTGATTCAACACTGTGTGTGTCTTTATGTTTTGACACCATTTGAGTCAAGGCTTTGAGGTGTATTGACATCACAAAGCAGCAGAGAGGTGAGGGATCAAAGGATGAAAACAGTGAGCATGTGTAAGAACTTGGTATCTAAAACTATCCCTTCCCTGCACAACATCAGAAAGCAAGGTTCGGTAGCCACTGATAGGATGGGTGATAAAAGCAAAACTGCTTTCTTCTTTGAAACTGAAAGATCCAACCACCTGCTCTTATATGACTTTCTTTTAACTGAAATATTTACAGTGAATAAAGAAAGGCAGCAAAGTAAGCATTCTTGGGCTTCCCTCCCATCTGAAGTCCCTCCCTGCCAAAAATTTGTCACTGAGACTTGTTAAATCCACCCCCAAAAAACCACAATGATAGATTACTACATACTTAGAAAGCCTTATATCAAATATAAAAATAAGCAAGTTATACAGTAATTGGCTGCTTAAATTATTATGAGGTGATAAGATTTCTGACTACTTAATTTTTATTTGTGTTTATGGTAGCAAATCAAAATGTGAAAAAAAATAACTATACTAGGTCATGACATTATGAAAATTTTCCATAGAAAGATGTCCTAATTTGAGCATCCAATTGGGTAGTAAAAATTGAATATTCTTGTTTGTGGAGAACTGGATGTAATGAATGAAATGAATATACTTTCTCTATTTTTGGTTTGTTTTTCTTTTAAGAAACTAAAAGTTCAAGGTTAGTAACATGTATTTAATTACAGAGATTTTTTTTTTTTGTAAACCAATACTCGTTTTGGTTTTTTTTTTTGTTTTTGTTTTTTGTCAACAGATCCCAGTGGATCAGGGACCCACTCTGCTCCCAGAGGGACTGTGGACAATGGGTGTGTGGGGTCTTTGGGGGAGTTAGGTCAGTGCAGTGAGAACAGCTCCAGCCACCACGGTGGCCTGGGTGTCAGAGACATCATCAGGAAACTACTGGGGGGAATGGGAGCCCCCAGGAGAGTGAGGAGCTGAGACTCAGCTGGGTCCTCTGTAAGAGGCCAGTGAGGGCTGTCAGCTGAGGCCCACTGAGCCAGGTGGTGGAGCAACCAGGGGATGGGGTGGAGAATCGTAAGGGGCTTTATTTTCATCTAGGTTATTTTATTTCAGCCAAGCACACAACATATCATTAACCAGCAGTTAATCTCACTAGAAACCTACCCATTGCTTGGTAGTGAGTGTCAAGGGTTGGAGGAAATAGAGATATTTGAGAAGCTACCAGTCAAGAACCAGTAGATAGACTTGAGATACATCTATGTATTTCTCAGATTGGAACCGTGGCTATTTATGGGTGCCAGAATATGAAACCTGGCATTAAATACCCATGAGTGTGACAGCATATTTTAACATTGCTGAATATGGGTGAAGGGGGGAGGAGGGAAGAAGGAGCATAATGCTAAACTAAAATAGTAGTATAGTCAAAAAGTTATAAAGTTATATTCTTTTTAAAAATTTTATCCCAAATTGTGCTAATCAAAAAATAATTGCTTGGTTAAGCTTATTAGATTAAAAATGTTGCTGAAATCAGGCTAAACATACATGTGAAGTTCCTGCTGATGTGACCTGGCTATAAAACACCACAAATCAAGAGGATTATAAACTAAACCAGGCCATGGGCTGTGGAAGAGGGAAGGGCCATCACAAGTAAGTCAAGGTTCCTGACAGGCAATGACTTAGAGGTGTTGCAAGTTGGAAGAACCATTAGAGATCAGTTAGTTGAAAACCTTTTTAATTTTGGAAACCAAGAAGTTGAGGTTCAAGGTGTTTACTTGATTTGCCCAAGGTCCCATGTCTCAGTGGCAGAGCCAGGCTAGAATATGATCCTGGATTTCCAGTACAGAGCTCTTATGCAAAGGCAGTCCTGGAATTTTGGTGCTGGTCTGGCTTGCCAGGACTGCCTTTTCAAAATCACATTTAAACACAGCTCTTATTTACTTGCTGCTAATGAATTTGCACAGAACCATGTGGATGGAGATCCAAGTCACATGATTAAATGTCTGACAAGATGGTATTGAATAACTGAAAGCCTTAAATAAATATTGACTTCTTTTTGGAGTTGTAATATTGACGTCTTTTTGGAGTTGTAACTCCCTATCAGTTTTTTTCTTGAATGTGTTTCTTATACAGATCATATATATATGATATATCATATATATATATATATATCTGTTTTATATCATATATATCTTATATCATATATATATATGCTTTAAAGAGAATCAAAATTAATTTTTGTTTTGTTTATTCGATTTTAGAAAATCTTGGCAAGATCCATTGCGATAAACAGTGATGTTATAGAAAGATTATCAGATGCCTGCAGGAACGGACTTTCCATCCTGCCTGGCCTTGCGTTCGCTTTGGAATCATTTCCATTTTCTGGTCAATAAAACAGGGATGTTGATGCCTGCTCTACCTCCAAGAAAACACTCTAAGAATAAATCAAAGAAAAGAAGGGAAGTGCTCCAAAGGTTTCATACGTTTCTAATAGAATTAAAATAGGTGAATTAGGTTTTAGACTACAACTTTTTAAACTCAAATGTTGATGGCTTCAAGTTTCCTGTAGCTTTAAGACTCAATGATTCTCAGGAATCCCTTTCACACCATTTAACCTTTATTGAATCTTGGGTTCAGAAGACTCTGAGAAGCCACCTAGTGATTTCTCTTCCCAGTTCAAGCAAAAGCTTCAAGTATACTTTTTCATAGGAATGTATGCATTCTTTTCTTTTATGAGATGCATGTCTAGAGTATAGCAATAATATAGTATGTCTTGTTCAAAAGGAAATGTTTCGTTGAAAGGATAGGATAGGAAAACTGTACACATTCTCTTTTTTGTGTGTGAGAGAGAATGAGCAGGAGAGGAGGACAGAGTCTTAAGCAGGCTCCATGCTCAGTATGGAGCCTGATGCGGTGCTCAATCTCACGACCCTGGGACCATGACCAAAGTCAGGAGTCAGATACTCAACTGACTGAGCTACCCAGGTATCCCAATATACATTCTCGATACAGTTTTCCTATACTATCCTTTCGATGAAACATTTTCCCTTTGAACAAGACATACTATGGTCTTCTATTGTTGTATTTCAGGCAGGCATCTCATCAATAAATCTTGAGATTTACTCTGAGACACAATTTACCTTTCCTTATCTAAAAATCTTAAATATATATGTGCTGTGTGCATTGACATATACACATTTGAGTCCTAGACTTTCTTCCTGACCTACTTCTATGAGATGTCCTCTTGAGAAGGTTTCTCTTCCATGGGATCTCTGCAGTCTCACACAGTGTCTGATTTGAAGTGGTTTATATCTGATTTGGTTTGTTTCCTGAGATTTGATCTTCTCCTCATTCTTGTACTGAGTTGGTCTCTCCAAACTCCTTCCAACCCCACCAACCAGTGGATATGAACATAGCCTTCTTCAAATTTTATTCTGGTAGATTTTCCATTATTCTGATTCATGTGATTTTGTTGTCAGAGAGACATTACCCTGAGTTAAAATATCATTTGGTGATATAAAAAAAAATAAATGACTCTTTTTTTCTCACAGCCTAGAAAACAGGATTTGAGCAGAACATAATGTTTTTTCCCCTTTCAAATATGAGGACTTGTCATGTGGAACAGGAATGAGACTCATCCTCTATAGATTCATTGGTGGAAATTATGGAGGCAGATGTGATAAGATAATCACCAGAATCATAATCATAATCAAAAAACTTTCTAATGATCAGAACTGTCCCAAAACAGAATGGCACGCTTTGCAGGGTTGTCAGCTCTATTTCTGGAAAAGTTGAAGAAGAGTGTCTTAGGTCATGTTCTCTAGAAGCAGAGCCTGAAATGGGTATTTTGTGTAGGTGATTAATGAATCACCTGACAGAGTACTCTCAGAAGAAGCCTGTAGAGAAGTAAGGGAAGCAGGATAGGGGAGGGGAAGAAGCTAGGCAAAGATGAAGGTTCAGCTAAAGTTTAACCTCAACCTGACCCCACTGAATTCTGGAGCATGACTGGTATCACAGAGTTGTCCTGCCTGGAGACAAGGGAGATGGGTCTTTTGTGCCCCTATATCATTCCATTATTGCCTGTGGGGTGTCCATAGGTGTGTGTGTGTGTGTGTGTGTGTGTGTGTGTGTGTGAGGTGGTGAAGCATAGCTCTGATAGACATTTCCATGCAAGGCAATTGGAGGCAATTCTCAGGCCAGGGGTACATCTGTGGTCAATTGGAGGTAATTCTCGGGCCAGGGATATATCTGCAGTCTGTTTGCAGCTAATACTCAACAGCAGTTGAAAGATGAAAGAATTGTCCAGGTAAATGGGATCTGGGTAGGGTACCAACAGCACTTACTACCCAGAGACGACTGGTCATGTTCCAGAATAGGAATGAGATAAGGAATCAAGACACCAGCCTTCTACCTTTGGTTTTGCTACTGATAATTTTCTGATACTCTATTTCTAACAGTCTGTAAAATAAAAGTATTTCTTGAAGTCTCTTTATCTCTAAAATTAGTCTATGATGGCATGTTGTGGAGGAGTAGGTCCTGGCATATAGACTGAAGACCCTTAGTGGTGGGGTTGGTGAGAAGAAAAAGGCAATGGTTACTGCAGTGATTCTTTGAGATCATATACACCTCACACACTGTGTTCACATTAATAATGTGAATTATTTACTATTTTTAAAGTATATGCAATAAATGAAATAGGTTTTAATTTTAAAAGCATTATGGAATTCATACTGGTTCTTTTGTGTTCTGTGTTTTCTTAATCATTGGATTCTCAAGGGATGATTTTTGTTCTGGGGACAGGGTGGAGAGTCCTCTAAAGGTATACTGATGAAAAAAGACATGCACATGCAGCATTAAATGGGAAGTACATAAGGAAGTACCTAAGCTCTAAGAATTCGTGTGAATTCATTCACCTTATCTGGATTTTACCAACTTAGGTTGTGATTTTCTTCATAATATTTTTTCAGGCATGCATAGTTCATTTAGGCATATGAGTATGTAGCAATTAATAATGGGAATATATTAAAATGAATGAAATTCCTTTCTCTGAGGGGTGCCTGGGTGGCTCAGTCAGTTGAGCATCCGACCCTTGATTTTGGCTCAGGTCATGAATTCATGGTTTGTCAGCACAGAGCCTGCTTGGGATTTTCTCTCTCCCTCTCTCTCTCTCTGCCCCGCCTCCTGTCTCTCAAAATAAATAAATAAACTTAAAATAAATTCCCTTCTCTGACAAGTACACTAGCATTTGAGAGCAGGAAAACTTGACACAGGTTGTGTGGTCTTTCATTTTATTGATGAGGAAACTAAGGCCCCAAGTCATTCTGGGAAGACATCCAATAATGTGCCCTGACTTCCCAGTCTGATTATTATTTCCATTTCATCACAAAGGCAAATAATAATTCAAAATTGTTAAAAATTGAAGACAATTGTTCAGAACCGTATTTCCTCAGTCAAAAGTGGAATTAGCTGATGACATACTATATCTTGAACTTTAGAAACATTTTTTTCTTAATGTTTATTTACTTTTGAGAGAGAGACACACAGAGAGAGACAGAGTGCAAGCAGGGGAGGGGCAGAGAGAGAGGGAGACACAGAATCTGAAGCAGGTTCCAGGCTCTGAGCTGTCAGCACAGAGGCGACGCAGGGCTCCAATTCACGGACCATGAAGTCATGACCTGAGCCACCCAGGCGCCCCTAGAAACATTTTTTATGTGGATCCCTGATACCCATTTTCATAGTATGATCACCATACTGTGGTTCTCTCTCTCCTTGTTTTTAGATTTCTGTTTTTAATTGATTCCTTCTTCCCTTCCACATGATTTCAACAAATTCATTTTTTACCATTTCCCATATATATATATATATATATATGAAATGATATGAAATCATTATATATATATATATATAATGGTTACTTTCATTTTAAACCCTTTTCAAATAAAGATAATTTCCCCCCTAGGGTGTTACAGCATTCAAGAACAAAATAAATATTGTAATATGCTGAAGTTGGTTATTTCTATAATAACCATGTGACTCCAGTGCCATGGAAATAATGCTAATATTTTTATTCTCACACTCTTTGTGGCTCAAGTGATTGCATGTGGTTAACAGCTGGGCTTATAATGCTGCAAGGCCCTGAGATGGAGAATGGCAAAAAGGAGAACAGTACATTGCTGGCATCATGTATCTTATTCCCTCCCAAATCAAACTATGGTTCTCTTTTGAAAACTCTCTTATGAAGAGAGAGAAAACACTCCTTTTCCTTATACCATTCAATGTGAGATAAGATATCAGCAGTGAGTATATAGATAGACTCAGCCCATTATAAAAGATCAAGGTTCCTTGTATTTTCTCTGAAGGCTTGATAAATAGAGTTGCATGCAGAGACAATTCTTCCTAGGTTTTGCTATAGCCTGAAGCCTTGTGCCACCCTCGCCCAAATTCATGTTTAAACCTTAATTCCTAATGTAATGATATTCGGAGGTGGGCTTTTAGGAGGTGATTATTCAGGAGGATGGAGCCATTATGAATGGAATTAGTAAATTATACATGAGACCCCAGAGACCTCCCTCACCCCTTCCACCATATAAGAATGCAGTGAAAAGATGGCCATCAGTGAACCAGGAAGTGGGCCTTTACCAGACACTGAATCTGCTGGCACCTTGATCTTAAACTTTCCAGCCTCCAGAACTATGAGAAATAAATGTTTGTTGTTTAAGTCAACCAGTATGGTATTTTTGTTATAGTAGCTTGAATAGACTAAGACAGGTCTCTAACATTTCTGCACATTTTGCATGTAGAGGCACTGATTGTCTTTGTTCTGGATTATCTTTTTTTTCCCCCAAGGATTTGTATTTATGTCTCTTCTTTTCTTTCTTTCTTTCTTTCTTTCTTTCTTTCTTTCTTTCTTTCTTTCTTTCTTTCAAATTGTGGTATAGCTGACCTATCATGTGGTATTAGTTTTAGGTATATAACATAATGATTATTGTGAATTATCTTTTCAAGGATTTTTGTGTAGTGAACGGTATTAGAAGAATAAGATATTGTCTCCCTACAGAGTGGGGGGCAGATTTGTTTACTGCCCGATATAAAAATTTCTCCTTGAAGACAAAACTTGGACAGGTTTGCTTGCAGCCTATTATAAAAGATAGCGTTCGTTAAACTTGGAATTCTCAGCTGTAATGCAAATCTGCATGTTCAGCATCCCTCCAGGATGCTCTGCAGGGCTGGGGAGCAGGGAAACTGACATGCGCCTGAAGTTCATGCTGCCTTCTGTGCTCTGAGTGGTAAAGTCCTTTGTCACTGGCCTAGAAGTCGGGTGCCTTCTTCCAGCATCCATGAAATAATTTCAGACTTTTCACAGATCTTGGCACATCGACCATTTGCCATTAACGAATCACTTTCCAAGGGTAAATGGCTGTGCTCATAGAATGAAACACATTCTTGGTTACCAGAGAAATAAAATAAGGAACTTTGATCCCCTTGACCATAGTCCCTTTGGCCAAAATTCACTGCTAAAGTTTCTGTAAACCCCTTGTATGTGGAGAGTATAAGTAACAACTGAAAACAGGTCAGCATGGAGATTGGCCAGTCTTAGGCATTTAGAGGGGCTTTTCTTGCATCTCTTACTGCATAGCTATAGGCAGCCATCCTTTCTACCTTCTTAGGAGGTAAATACTATTTGCTATTTTGTGTCTGGGAGAGCTGAGGGCAACCAAAGAGTGTATGTCCATCAGTGCTTCAGAGAGATGATACAGCCCACAGCTCAGAGGTCCATCAGGATCCATGGCAGAACTCACTTTGCCTGGGCAGGGGATTGCCAGCTCCAGCTGACCTGGAACACTGCCCTCCAAACCAGCTTCCAGCTCCACCTCCTACACCAGGAGCTGCTTGTGTTTCTGTCACAAAAGAGCACAAAAGGAGAGGTGAGGGTTTTGGGATGCCACATGGGACACTAATTGCTCAAGGCGAAGAACAAAGGAGTTAAGTTGAAGCCACCTTAATAGAATTTGATTATTAAATTAAAATATGTTCCAGGATTTGGGGGTGAGGAATCACCCTCACAAAACCAGGGATCAGGAAGTGTCAATTTGTACACCATTTACTCTGCATGGCCTTGATTAAGCAACCTGCAGAAACTGCCTAACCACGGTCTGAACAGTTTGGTAAACTCTCTTTTGAGTTCACATTTAATGTATACAATGGTCATTATAGGTCCTGGGAGAGTTTCTTTGTTAGCTATATTATTGTGTTTGGCCTTCATGGTTTGAAATATTTGTGACTCTCCTACTTGTAAGATCCTTCAACTTGGCCCCTAGTTCACTATTCCAATACCAACATACTCTGCAAATCCAACAGTTTATAGAAGCCTTTTAATATCTAGAGCTAACTTTATGTGCATAGCTCCTGCTTTTTGCTTGGAATATGATCTTGGAAACCAAAATAAAGTGGATGGTCAAAAAGCAGACTGTTATTTTCCATAGAAACACTATATATGAAAATTATGTTTATGAGCCAGCATTTGACATCAGATACATTTAAGTTCAGTTAATAATTTACCATGAAAACAAGGATGCAAACATTAGAAGTGCTATGATTATTTGGAATATGAAATTTACGTTACAAGTTTTATACCATGTACATAAAATGATCACACCTAATGAAGGTGCAGAAACGTAATGATCAATATATAATAATACAGGTGTTATACCTTGGAGATAATGTAAACCAGCAAAAGTAGTCACGCGTTAAATATTTAACTAACAGTTGAATTTGCCTTCTTGAGTATATGAAGGCTTTTGGGGATAATATGGTTGAACCACATACCATTTATAAAAGCACTTTAATTGTTCTTGAAGCTCTAACCAATACAACGCAAAATAGAAATAACAACATATAATTATTGGAAAGATAAAATTATCTACAGAGTATATGATTGTCTAGGAAATGAGAAGAACACACAAACTAATAAAAGCATCAGTAGAGGTCAGATAAACTATAAATACTAAAAAAATAATTTTTCTCTATTAACATTAACTAATTAAACAGTATAATGAGAAATAAGCCAGAGAATAAAAAATGTATATAAATACTTAGGAACAATCTTAATAAGGATTGTGCAGGGCTTATGTGACAAAACTATAAATTCTACTGAGGGAAATAAAGAAAGACCTAATCAAAGGGAAAAAATAATACCTGGACAGGAAGTTTCCATTGTGTCAATGGATTAATTTAGTGGAAATTGGCATAATAATTTCATCCAATCTCATAATAATTCTAATGGATTTTTTGTGACTTGAAAAAAATTATTTAAGGGTGCCTGGGTGGCTCAGTTGGTTAAGTGTCCAACTTTTGGTTTTGGCCCAGGTCATAATCTCACGGTTGGTGAGATCCAGCCCCATGTAGGGCTCTGCCCTGACAGTGTGGCGCCTGCTTGAGATTCTCTCTCCCTCTCTCTCTGCCCCTCCCCTGATTCTGTGCCTGAGTGGGTGTGCTCTCTCTCTCTCAAAATAAATAAATAAACATTTAAAAATTATTTTAAAAATCTACCTAGAAGAACATGCATATAAGATTAGTTAGGAATTTTTGAAGAAGAGTTATGAGAGGAAACTAACCCTACCAGGTATTAAGTTTATTTTAGAGCTTTGGAAATGACAACTGAGCTATAGAGCCTGAAAGATATTAATAAAATTAAACAGATAGTCCCCAAATGGATCAGTGTATTTCCATTACATAACCTCTGTGCGTCTTAATTTTCATCAGCTATAAAACAGGGATAACTACCATGCCTACCTCATAGGCCTATTATGAGGCATTTAATACATGAAAAATTATTAGAATAATGCCTGGCACTCAGTATGTGTTATGGAACAACTTCCTATATTGTTAAACGGTGATACTTTACCAACCCAAACTGATTTGGTTTAAAATTAGATTCTGTTTCCTAGAATATATATTTATTGTAATTTTTATTTCTATGCCATGTTCTCCCAAGAAATTCCCTGTTTTCTATGAGACCCTGCTCTTGATAACTGTGATTTGGTCAACCATGGTAACTGACAGGAATATAAATATTGTGTTATAAATACCATGTCTGGGGTAAGACTGCTCAATGTAGATTATTTAGTAATTGATGCTGGGATAACTGGATAGCTATTTCAATAAAAACAAAGTTAAGCATCTTCCTCACATATGATACCAAAGTAAATTTCAAATAAATTTAAGGGTTGAAATGCAAAAACAAAGCAATAAAAAAATCTAAGAGAAAACATACATTCATTAAAGTCTTTAATGTTTATAAAAATGGATACTCTGGCACTTTCATACACTGTTAGTTGAATAAATTAGTTTACTCTTTAAATTAAATTAAATTTTATTTTATTATACTTTTAAAATTTATTTTAATTCAGTTAACATACAGTGTTATATTAGTTTCATCTGTACAATATCGTGATTAAACAATTCCATACATCACCTGGTGCTCATCATGACAAGTGCACTCCTTAATCTCCATCACCTATTTCACCCATCCCCCACTCACCTCTCCTCTGGTAACTATCAGTTTATTCTCTATATTTAAGAGTCTGTTTCTTGATCTCTCTCTCTCTCTTAACCTTTGTTCATGTGTTTTCACATATGAGTGAAATCATATGAGCATTGTTTCACATATGAGTGAAATCATATGGTATTTGTCTCTCTCTGACTTATTTTGCTTAGCATCTAACTCTATCTATGTCCTTGCAAATGGCAAGATTTCATTCTTTTTTATGACTGAATAACATTCCCTTGTGTATATATACAACCTCTTCTTTACCCAATCGTCTACTGATGGACACCTGGGTTGCTTCCATAATTGTAAAAACTTGTAAAAAATGCTGAAATAAACAGAGGGCTGCATAAGTCCTTTCAAATTAGTGTTTTTGTATTCTTTGGGTAAATACCCAGTAGTGCAATTACTGGATAGTAGGTAGTTCTATTTTTTATTTTTTGAGGAACTTCCATACTGTTTTCCACATTGGCTGCACCAGTTTGTATTCCCACATCCTTTGCACAAAGGGTTTTTTCCCCTCACATCCTCGCCAACACTTGTTTCTTGTGTTTTTGATAATCGCCATTTGACAGGTATGAGATGATTCACATTATAGTTTTGATTTGCATTTCCCTGATGATGAGTGATGTTGAGCAACTTTTCACCTGTCTGTTGGCCATATGTATGTATTCTTTGGAGAAATAGCTGTTCATGTTTTCTGCCAGTTTAATTGGATTATTTGGTTTTGGGGTGTTGAGTTGTATCAGGGATACTAACTCTTTATTGGATATGTCATTTGCAAATATCTTCTCCCATTAAGTAGGCTGCCTTTTAGTTTTGTTGATTATTTCCTTTGCTGTGCAGAAGTCTTTTACTTAGATGTAGTCTGAGTAGTTTACTTTTGCTTTTGTTTTCCTTGGCTCAGGAGATATATCTAGAAAGATGTTATGGCCAATGTCAGAGAAATTACTGCCTGTGCTCTCTTCTAGGATTTTTATGGTTTCAGGTCTCATGGTTAGGTCCTTAATCCATTTTCAGTTTATTTTTGTGTATGTTGTGAGAAAGTGGTCCAGTTTCATCCTTTTCTATGTATCTGTCTAGTTTTCCCAGTACCATTTGTTAAAGAGAACTTTTCCTGTTGTATATTCTTGCCTCCTTTGTTGAAAATTAATTAACTATATAATTGCAGGTTTATTTCTGGTCTCTATTCTGTTCTATTGATCTATGTATCTATTTTTATGACAATATCATACTGTTTTCATTACTACAGCTTTGCAGTACAACTTGAAATCTGGAATGTGATGCCTCAATTTTTGTTTTTCTTCTGCAAGATTGCTTTTTTGGGGTCTTTTGGGTTGCATACAAATTTTAGGATTATTTGTTCTAGTTTCTGTGAAAAAACACTGTTGGTATTTTTTGATAGGAATTGTATTAAATCTGTAGATTGCTTTGGGTAGTATGGACATTTTAACAATATTTTTTCTTTCAATCCATGAGCATGGAATACTTTCCATTTGTGTCAATTTCTTCAATTTCTTTCATCAATATTTTATAGTTTTAGAGTACACATCTTTCACCTGCTTGGTTAAGTTTATTCCTAGATATTTTATTATTTTTAGTGCAATTGTAAATGGGATTGTTTTCTTAATTTCTTTTTCTGCTGCTTCACTGTTAGAGTATATAAATGCAACAGATTTCTGTACATTAATTTTGTATCCTGTGACATTATTGAATTCATTTATCAGTTCTAGTAGTTTTTTGTTGGAGTCTTTTGGGTTTTCTACATATATTTTCATGTCATCTGCAAAAAGTGAAAGTATTACTTCTTTACCAACTTGAAATGCCTTTTATTCCTTTTTCTTGGTCTGTTCTTTTTTTTAGTTTCTATTTTGTTTATTTCAACTCTAATCTTTATTATTTCCTTCCTTCTACTGTTGTAGGGTTTTGTTTATTCTTCTTGTTCTATCTCCTTTAGGTGTAAGGTTAGTCTGGTTTTGTTTTTGTTTTTTTTTTTTGAGATTTTTCTTGCTTCTTGAGATAGGACTGTGTTGCTATAAATTTCCCTCTTAGAATAGCTTTTGCTGCATCCCAAATATGTTGGACCATTGTGTTTTCATTTTCCTTTGTTTTTACTTTTTTATTTCCTCTTTGATCTCATGGTTGACCCATTCATTGTTCAATAGCATTTTTTCAACCTCCATGTTATTTGTGCACTTTCCAGATTTTTTCTTGTGGTTGATGTCTAGTTTCATAGTGTTGTTGTCAGAAAAAAATGCATGGTATGACTTTGATCTTTTTGAATTTGTTGAGACTTGTTTTGTGGCCTAATATGTGATCTATACTCTGGAGAATGTCCCATATGCACTTGAAAAGAAGGTCTATTCTGCTGTTTTAGGATGAAATATTCTGAATATATTTGTTAAATCCATCTGGTCCAATGTGTCATTCAAAGCCACTATCCTTGTTGATTTTCTGTTTGGTAATCTGTCCATTGGTGTAAGTGGGAGGTTAAAATCCCTTACTGTTATTGTATTACTATCAGTTAGTTCCTTTATGTTTGTTATTAACTGTTTTATGTATGTGGGTGCTCACATATTAGGTGCATAAATACTTATAATGGTTATATCTTCTTGTTGGATAGCCCCCTTTATGATTATACAGTGTTCTTCTTTGTCTCTTGTTACAGTCTTTGTTTTAAAGTTTATTTTGTCTGACATAAATATTACTACCCCAGCTTACTTTTCACACCCATTTGCATGATAAACACTTCTTCATCCCTTTATTTTCAATCTGCATGTGTTTTTAGGACTAAAATGGGTCTCTTGTAGGCAGCATATAAATGGGTCTTGTTTTTAAACTATTGCATTACTGTCTTTTCATGAGAGCATTTAGTCCATTTACATTCAAAGTAATTTTTGAAAGATATGTATTTATTGCCATTTTATTACTTGTTTTATGGCTGTTTTTGTAGTTCTTCTCTGTTCCTTTCTTCCCTTGCTCTCTTCTCTCACAATAAGTTGACTTTGTTTAGTGGTACACTTGCGTTTATTTCTTATTTTTTGCATATCTATTACTGGTTTTGATTTATGGTTACCATTAGGTTTGTATATAAGATCTTCTGCATATTGTAGTCTGTATCATGTTGATGGGTGCTTAAGTTTCAACCTATGCTTTACTCCTCTCCCCCACTCCCATGTTTTAGGTATATGGTGTCATATGTTACATCCTTTTATTTTGTGAATCCCTTGACTCATTTTTATAGATATATTTGTGTTTGCTGATTTTGTGCTTCCTACTTTTCTTAGTATTACTTATTTTCTTCCCTTTTTACTCAAAAAGTCGCCTTTAACATTTTTGTAGGTCTGATTTAGTAGTGATGAATTCCTTTAACTTTTGTTTGTCTGAAAAATTCTGTATCTCTCCATCAATTCTGAACGAAAGCCTTACTAGATAGAATATTCTTAGCTGCAGATTTTTTCACTTCAGCACTTTGAATATACCATGCCACTCCCTGCTGGCCTATGAAGTTTCTGCTAAAAAACATGCTAATAGTCTTATGGAGTTTTCTTTTCTCTTGATGCTTTTATATTTCTCTCTTTATCAGTACCTTTTGCCATTTAATTAATATGTATCATGGAATGGACAACTTGGGTTGATTTTTGGGGGGGATCTCTGTGCCTCCTGAATTTCTGTTTTCTTCTCCAAATTCAGGAAGATTTCAACCATTATTTTTTCAAATAAATTTTGTGCACCCTTTGTCTCTCTTCTTCTAGGATCCTATAATGCAAATGTTATTTTTTTTATTTTTATTTTTTATTTTTTAAAATTTACATCCAAATTAGTTAGCAGATAGTGAAACAATGACTTCAGGAGTAGATTCCTTAATGCCCCTTACACATTTAGCCCATCCCCCCTCCCACAACCCCTCCAGCCACCCTCAGTTTGTTCTCCATATTTATGAGTCTCTTCTGTTTTGTCCCCCTGTTTTTATTTATTTTTGTTTCCCTTCCCTTATGTTCATCTATTTTGTCTCTTAAAATCCTCACATGAGTGAAGTCATATGATTTTTGTCTTTCTCTGACTAATTTCACTTAGCATAATACCCTCCAGTTCCATCCACCCATGTAGTTGCAAATGGCAAGATTTCATTCTTTTTGATTGCCAAGTAATACTCCATTTTATATATGTACCACATTTTCTTTATCCATTCATCCATCGATGGACCTTTGAGCTCTTTCCATACTTTGGCTACTGTTGATAGTGCTGCTATAAATATGGGGGTGCATGTGTCCCTTCACAACAGCACATCTGTATCCCTTGGATAAATGCCTAGTAGTGCAATTGCTGGGTTGTAGGGTAGTTCTATTTTTAGTTTTTTGAGGAACCTCCATACTGTTTTCCAGAGTGGCTGCACCAGCTTGCATTGCCACCAACAGTGCAAAAGAGATCCTCTTTTTCTACATCCTCGCCAACATCTGTTGTTGCCTGAGTTGTTAATGTTAGCCATTCTGACAGGTGTAAGGTGGTATCTCATTGTGGTTTTGATTTGTATTTCCCTGACGATGAGTGATGTTGAGCGTTTTTTCATCTGTTGGTTGGCCATCTGGATGTCTTCCTTGGAGAAGTGTCTATTCATGTCTTTCACCCATTTCTTCACTGGATTATTTGTTTTTTGGGTGTTGAGTTTAATAAGTTCTTTATAGATTTTGGATACTAACCCTTTATCTGATATGTCATTTGCAAATATCTTCTCCCATTCTGTCAGTTGCTTTTTAGTTTTGTTGATTGTTTCCTTCACTGTGCAGAAGCTTTTTATTTTGATGAGGTCCCAGTAGTTCATTTTTGCGTTTGTTTCCCTTGCCTCCAGAGACGTGTTAAGTAAGCAGTTGCTGCCGGCAAGATCAAAGAGGTTTTTGCCTGCTTTCTCCTTGAGGATTTTGATGGCTTCCTGTCTTACTTTGAGGTTTTTTATCCATTTTGAGTTTATTTTTGTGTGTGGTGTAAGAAAGTGGCCCAGGTTCATTCTTCTGCATGTCTCTGTCCAGTTTTCCCAGCACCACTTGCTGAACACACTGTCTTTATTCCATTGGATATTCTTTCCTGCTTTGTCAAAGATTAGTTGGCCATACGTTTGTGAGTCCATTTCTGGGTTCTCTATTCTGTTCCATTGATCTGAGTGTCTGTTCTTGTGCCAGTACCATACTGTCTTGATGATTACAGCTTTGTAGTATAGCTTCAAGTCTGGGATTGTGATGCCTTCTGCTTTGGTTTTCTTTTTCAAGATCGCTTTGGCTGTTCGGGGTCTTTTATGGTTCTGTACAAATTTTAGGATTATTTGTTCTAACTCTGTGAAGAATGCTGGTGTTACTTTGATAGGGATTGCATTGAATATGTAGATTGCTTTGGGTAGTATTGACATTTTAGCAATATTTGTTCTTCCTATCCAGGAGCATGGAATCTTTTTCCATTTTTTTGTGTCTTCTTCAATTTCTTTCATAAGCTTTCTATAGTTTTCACTGTATAGATTTTCGCCTCTTTGGTTAGATTTATTCCTAGGTATTTTATGTTTTTTTGTGCAACTGTCAATGGGATCGATTCCTTGATTTCTCTTTCTGTTGCTTCATTGTTGGTGTATAGGAATGCAACTGATTTCTGTGCATTGATTTTTTATATCCTGCAACTTTGCTGAATTCATGAATCAGTTCTAGCAGTTTTTGGTGGAATCTTTTGGGTTTTCCATATGGAGTATCATGTCATCTGCGAAGAGTGCAAGTTTGATCTCCTCCTGGATGATTTGGATGCCTTTTATTTCTTTGTGTTGTCTGATTGCAGAGGCTAAGACTTCCAATACTATGTTGAATAACAGTGGCGAGAGTGGACATCCCTGTGTTGTTCCTGACCTTAGGGGGAAAGCTCTCAGTTTCCCCATTGAGGATGATATTGGCATTGGGTTGTTCATATATGGCTTTTATGATCTCGAGGTATGATCCTTCCATCCCTACTTTCTTGAGGGTTTTTATCAAGAAGGGATGCTGTATTTTGTCAAATGCTTTCTCTGCATCTATTGAGAGGATCATATAGTTCTTGTCCTTTCTTTTTTTGATGTGATGAATCACATTAATTGTTTTGAGGATATTGAACCAACCCTGCATCCCAGGTATAAATCCCACTTGGTTGTGGTGAATAATTCTTTTTATGTATTGTTGGATCTGGTTGGCTAATATCTTGAGGATTTTTGCATCCATGTTCATCAGGGAAATTGATCTATAGTTCTCCTTTTTACTGGGGTCTCTCTCTGGTTTTGGAATCAGAGTAATGTTGGCTTCAAAGAAAGAGTTTGGAAGTTTTCCTTCCATTTCTATTTCTTGGAACAGTTTCAAGATAATAGGTGTTAACTCTTCCTTAAATGTTTGGTAGAATTCCCCTGGAAAGCCATTTGGTCCTGGATGCTTGTTTTTTGGCAGATTTTTTATTACTAATTTTATTTCCTTACTGGTTATGGGTCTGTTCAAATTTTCTATTTTTTCCTATTTCAGTTTTGGTAGGGTATATGTTTCTAGGAATTTGTCCATTTCTTCCAGATTGCCCATTTTATTGGCATATAATTGCTGATAATATTCTCTTATTATTGTTTTTATTTCTGTTGTGCTGGTTGTGATATCTCCTCTTTCATTCTTGATTTTACTTATTTGGGTCCTTTCCTTTTTCTTCTTGATCAAACTGGCTAGTGGTTTATCAATTTTGTTAATTCTTTCAAAGAACCAGCTCCTGATTTCATTGATCTGTTCTACTGTTTTTTTTGGTTTCAATAGCATTAATTTCTGCTCTAATCTTTATTATTTCCTGTCTTCTGCTGGTTTTGGGTTTTATTTGCTGTTCCTTTTCCAGCTCCTTAAGGCATAAGGTTAGGTTGTGTATCTGAGATCTTTCTTCCTTCTTTAGGAAGACCTGGATTGCTATATACTTTCCTCTTATGACCACCTTTGCTGCATCCCAGAGGTTTTGGGTTGTGGTGCTATCGTTTTCATTGACTTCCATATACTTTTTAATTCCTCTCTAACTGCTTGGCTAGTCCATTCATTCTTTAGTAGGATGTTCTTTAGTCTCCAAGTATTTGTTACCTTTCCAAATTTTTTCTTGTGGTTGATTTCAAGTTTCATAGCATTGTGGTCTGAAAATATGCATGGTATGATCTCGATCTTTTTGTACTTACTTAGGGCTGATTTATGTCCCAGTATATGGTCTATTCTGGAGAACATTCCATGTGCACTGGAGAAGAATATATGTTCTGCTGCTTTAGGATGAAATGTTCTGAATATATCTGTTAAGTCCATCTGGTCCAGTGTGGCATTCAAAGCCATTATTTCCTTGTTGATTTTTTGATTAGATGATCTATCCATTGCTGTGAGTGGGGTGTTGAAGTCTCCTACTATTATGGTATTACTATCGATGAGTTTCTTTATGTTTGTGATTAATTGATGTATATATTTGGGTATTCCCACATTTGGCTCATAAATGTTTACAATTGTTAGGTCTTCTTGGTCTATAGACCCCTTGATTATGATATAATGCCCTTCTGCATCTCTTGATACAGTCTTTATTTTAAAGTCTAAATTGTCTGATATAAGTATGGCTACTCCAGCTTTCTTTTGTTGACCATTAGCATGATAGATTGTTCTCCATCCCCTTATTTTCAACCTGAAGGTGTCTTTAGGTCTAAAGTGGGTCTCTTGTAAACGGCATATAGATGGATCTTGTTTTCTTATCCATTCTGTTATCCTATGTCTTTTGATTGGAGCATTGAGTCCATTGACGTTTAGAGTGAATACTGAAAGATATGAATTTATTGCCATTATGATGCTTATAGAGTTGGAGTTTCTGGTGATGTTCTCTGGTCCTTTCTAATATTTTGTTGCTTTTGGTATTTACTTATATATATAAATTATATATATATATATGTGTATATATTGTATTATTGTATTATTTCTACATATATATATATATTTTTTTCATCTTTTCTCCCCTCAGAGAGTCCCCCTTAAAATTTCTTGCAGGGCTGGTTTAGTGGTCACAAACTCCTTTAATGTTTGTTTGTCTGGGAAACTTTTTATCTCTCCTTCTATTTTGAATGATAGCCTTGCTGGATAAAGAATTCTTGGCTGCATATTTTTCTGATTCAGCACACTGAATATATCCCACCACTCCTTTCTGGCCTGCCAAGTTTCTGTGGATAGGTCTGCTGCAAACCTGATCTGTCTTCCCTTGTAGGTTAGGGACTTCTTTTCCCTTGCTGCTTTCATGATTCTCTCCTTGCCTGAGTATTTTGTGAATTTGACTATAATATGCCTTGATGATGGTCGGTTTTTGTTGAATCTAATGGGGGTCCTCTGTGCTTCCTGGATTTTGATGTCTGTGTCTTTCCCCGGGTTAGGAAAGTTTTCCACTATGATTTGCTCACATAACCCTTCTACCCCTATTTCTCTCTCTTCCTCCTCTGGGACCCCTATGATTCTGATGTCGTTCCTTTTTAATGAGTCACTGATTTCTCTAATTCTTAAATCGTGCTCTTTTGCCTTAACCTCCCTCTTTTTTTCTGCTTCGTTATTCCCTATAAGTTTGTCCTCTATATCACTGATTCTCTGTTCTGCCTCATCCATCCATGATTGCAGCTCAGTTATAGCATTTTTAATTTCATTCTGGCTATTTTTTACTTCTTTTGTCTCTGCAGAAAGAGATTCTAATCTATTTTTGACTCCAGTTAGTATCCTTATTATCGTGATTCTAAATTCTGGTTCAGACATCTTGCTTGTGTCTGTGTTGGTTAAATCCCTGGCTGTCATTTCTTCGTGATCTTTATTTTGGGGTGAATTCCTTCGTTTTGTCATTTTGAAGGGAGAAAAGGAATTAATAATGTAGAAAAATCAAATTAAAAAAAATTAAAATTAAAAAATATTAAAATTAAAAATTAAACACACACACACAAATCGAATAGATGATGTGACATTAGAGGAAAAAAGGGGGGAAGAAAAAAGAAAATTGTTTGAGAATTTGAAAAAATGAATACACTGAAGTAGACTAAAATGAGATGATGGGGGTAAAATAGAATTTAAAAAAATAAACAGAAAAGTAAAGAATATAGTAGAAAAACATTAAAGAAAAATATTTTTAATAAAAATTAAAAATAAATATGAATTTTTTCATTTTATGTATTTAAGAAAAAAGAAAAGAGGGGCGCCTGGGTGGCGCAGTCGGTTAAGCGTCCGACTTCAGCCAGGTCACGATCTCGCGGTCCGGGAGTTCGAGCCCCGCGTCGGGCTCTGGGCTGATGGCTCGGAGCCTGGAGCCTGTTTCCGATTCTGTGTCTCCCTCTCTCTCTGCCCCTCCCCCGTTCATGCTCTGTCTCTCTCTGTCCCAAAAATAAATAAACGTTGAAAAAAAAAATTTAAAAAAAAAAAAAGAAAAAAGAAAAGAAACAAAAAAGAGAAAAAAGAAAAGAAAAAAGAGAAATCATTTGAAAATTTGAAAAGGTGAATACACTGTAGTAGACTAAAATAAAATGATGGGAGTAAGATAGAATTTGAAAAATTTACATAAAACCAAAAACTATAGTAATAAAAATTAAATACAAATATTTTTAAAAGAAATTGAAAGGTAAAAATGATGTTTTTCTCTTTCTGCATTCAAGAAAAAGAAAAGGATTGAAAAAGAGAAAAAAAGAAAAAGAAAAAAAGGAAATTGTTTGAAAATTTGAAAACGTGAGTACACTGAAGTAGACTAAAATGAAATGATGGAAGTAAAGTAGAATTTGAAAAAATTTACACAAAAGTAAAAAATATAGTAATAAAAATTAAAGACAGATATTTTTAATAAAAATTGAAAATAAAAATGAAGCTTTTCTTTCTGTATTCAAGAAAAAGGAAAGAATTATAAAAGAGAAAAAGGAAAAAGGAAAAAAAAATTGAATAGATGAACCTGCTAACAGATTGAAGTAGGACTGAAATTGCTTCATTTTCCCCTAGAGGTCAGTCTATGTAGCTCTTTATAGTCTATAAATTAAGCTGAGACTTGTGTTCTTGAAGAGCGTAGTTGGCCCAGTTGGGCAGGGCTCGGTGTAACAGCTCCACTCTCCACTAGATTTTGCTGCTAGCCTACTGGGGTGGATTGTTGTGGTGCTCATAGGTGCGTATGCGCATGCGCGGGAGCAGTGAAAATGGCACCACCTAGCTACCCAGTCTTTTCTCCCAGATCAGCAATCGGGCACTGGTCCTCTGTCTTCAGCTCTTGTCCACTCCTGCTTTTTCACTCTCCTTGACGAGGCCCCAGGCAGTACCTCTCTCCCAAGTTTTGTCTCAGATGCGGCTGTTTTCCCCGGCCCCTTACTTCTGAAGGACTGTGGCTTTGACCTGTTCCACCCCTCTGCAGGAGGGTCTCACCGAGCAATGGCCGAATGAGCAATGGCTGAATGTTGGCTGCACCCAGGAACACCCTGCTGTTGCCGGCACCCTGAGACTGTGGGCAGGTGCCAGCCCGCCCCCCAAAAAGTTCATGAGACAGTGTAGCAGCAGCATTTCAGGGATTATGGAAAATCCCAACACACATCTGGGACCAGGCCTCACCCTCAACGACCTTGCCCTAGCACCAGTGAATGTGGCAGCCTTCCAGTGTCTGCTGGGACCAGGTGGCTTCAACAGTCTCTACCAAATATCCTTCCAGCAGTGGAACCGCTTTTCCCCGTGTGGCCCGAGAGCCTCCCGGACCCCACTCTGTTCCTGGGGATTTGCCTTTCCCACCAGAGCACCGCCAGGTATTGAGCTCCAGAGGTGCAGCCTTTGCGCTCCCCTTGTTTACAGTCTTAATGGAATTTAAACCCTCTCCTTTCTCCTTTCTCCCTTTTAGTTTAGTCCCTGTGGCTGTTTCCAATTTTCCTCTTTCTCTCCAGCTGTTTTTGGGGAGGGGTGCTGTTCCTGTATGCTCCCCCCTCCCCAGTCTCCATCCTCTCTTAGCCTGCAAAAGTGGTTCCCTACCTTTCATGGCTTCTCACTCCCCAAGTTCAGCTCTCTGTGCCACGTACCTGCTGAAATCTGTGGTTCAGGTTGTGCAGATTGTTGTGTTAATCCTCCAATCAGTTTTCTAGGTGTATAGGAAGGTTTAGTGTTGGCCTGGCTGTATTTCATGGATGCAAGACACACAAAAGCTTCTGTGCTGTTCCACTATCTTGGCTCCTCCCAATGCAAATGTTATTAAGCTTGATGGTGTCAGTAAGTTTTCTAAGTCTATTCTCTTTTGCATAATTTTTTTCTATCACCTGCCCAGCTTGATTACTTTCCATTACTCTGTTCTCCAAGTCACTGATTTATTCTTCTGCTCCTTTAGTCTATTTATTCCATCTAGCATATTTTTAATTTCATTTATTGTGTTTTTAATCTCTGATTATTTGTTTTTTATCTCTTTGTTAAGGGTTTCACTGATGTCCTCCACTCTTTTCTCAAGTATTTGGTATAATCTTTTTGGAGGGAAATTTGACAACTTTTATCAAATATATTTGGTGGGAAATTTCACAATACCTATTAATTCATATGAAATGTGCATACCTTTGACCCATTTGCTCTACTTATAAGTATTTTTTCTGAGGAAATAATTGGACAAATATGCAAAGATGAATGTTTTAGAATGTTGGTTGAAGTATTGTTTATCATGGTAAGAATTTAGAAATAACCTAAATATTTACCAGTAAAAGATTAGTGAATCTATGATAGGTTCACTACTTGTGATAGGTTCAAACAATGTAAGGGAATACATTGTAGCAATTTAAATAATTTATTGTTGGGGCACCTGGGTGGCTCAGTGGGCTAAGCATCTAACTTCAGCTCAGGTCATGATCTCACAGTTCTTGAGTTTGAGCCCTGCGTTGGGCAATGTGCTGATGGCTCAGAGCTTGAGGCCTGCCTCAGATTCTGTGTCTCCTTTCTCTCCCCTGCTTGTGCTCTATCTCTTTCAAAAATAAATAAACATTAAAAAAATAAATAATGTATTGTTAAATAAAACAAAAAATTAAATAGACAAAATATAAATATTTATAGAAAAATTCAATGTTGGGGCGCCTGGGTGGCTCAGTCGGTTGAGCGTCTGACTTGGACTTCAGCTCAGGTCATGATCTCATGGTTTGTGAGTTCGAGCCCCACGTCAGGCCCTGTGCTGACAGCTCAGAGCCTGGAGCCTGCTTTGGATTCTGTGTCTACCTCACTCTCTGCCCCTCCCCTGCTCATGCTCTGTCTCTCTTGGTCTCAAAAATAAATAAAAACATTAAAAAAAAAAGAAAAATTCAATGTTAAATTTAACAAAGTTAGAGAAACTTCCAGAACCAAAGTGCAGTTCCCCAGACCAGGAGCACCACATCATCTGAGAAGGTGTTAGAAATGTAAATTCTTGAATCTAACCTTAGAATTCCTGAATTAGTGAATCTGGCTGTGAGGTTTAGCAATCTGTGTTTTAAAAGTCTCTTCCAATGATTCTGATGCACAGTAAAGTTTAGAACCATAGCTTTAGATTTTAGGAGAACAGAAATAGAATATACAACTTTCAAATCATTAAGAGGAAAAAATGTGTTGGAAAGAAAATGCAACCAAGTAAAAAAATGTCAGGGAAGAATAAAACAAAACAAAACAAACAAGAAACCATGGTGAATATGAAATATAAAATAAAATAATATCGTGGAAATAAGCCTAAAAATATTAATAGTTTCACATATAAATAAAGCCTAAATACACCTATAAAAAACAAAGGTTCTCTTGTTAAATACTTTCATGTTGTCAATCTAAGACTTGACTTAAAAATAAATGAACAGTTTGAAAATAAAGAAGAAAAAAGTATGAGGCAAATAAAAATTTGAAAAAGGATATATGGCAATACTAATTCAAGACCAAATAGAAATAAAGGCAAAAGCATTACAGAATAAAATGGTTATTTCATACTGATAAAAAGTTCAAACACTGGGGGCGCCTGGGTGGCTCAGTTGGTTGGGCGACCAACTTCAGCTCAGGACATGATCTCACGGTTCATGAGTTTGAGCCCCGTGTCGGCCTCTATGCTGACAGCTCAGAGCCTGGAGCCTGCTTTGGATTCTGTGTCTTCCTCTCTCTGTCCCTCCCCTGCTCACACACTGTCTCTATCTCTCTCAAAAATAAACATTAAAAAAAGTTAAAAAAAAAAGTTCAAACCAGCAAACCCATTTATTTCTTAAATAAATCATGAAACTTCATATGGAACATGTTCCTTAGACATTAGCAGGCTAAGTAGACAAAAGTAAGTCACAACAGGTAAATTTTGAATAACATAATTTATAAACTTAATCTAATAGATACATGAAGAACTGTGTCCAACCGCACATAGGAAGTCACATAGGCCACAATCACGTATGACATTGTAATGCAATTAGAAATTAACAACAACAACAACAAAAGGATAGGCAAACAACAACAACAAAACAGAACTAAAAGCAAACTACAGACCTGGAAATTAAAAATTAAATCATGTTTGGAAGAAAGAAAATAAAAAATGAAATTATAAACTATTTAGAAGTGAACAAAAACAAGAATGTGGAATATTTCCTGTGGAATACAGCCAAAGTACAACCCAGAGGAAAGTTTATAGTTGAAATACATTATTAGAAAAACAAGAGAGATAGAAAGTAAATGATTAAGGACACAGCTCCAGGGCTAAGGGGGGAAAAAAAAATAAATCCAAAGTACATATCAGGAAGGAAGCAATAAAAAGAAAAGCAGAAAATAATAATTTAAAGAATAAGTAACAAGCAAAACCCTTCCATGACTGCAATCCTGATCAGTACCCAAGTATGGTTCTGTAAAAGACCAGTAAAATAGACAAACCAGCAACAAGTCTGATGAAGAAAAGGAAGAGAGGAATAACTGATAAATTATTAGGAATGACAAAAGATAACTATAGGGTAGAGGAATTTCTAAAATTGTAAGAGATCATCTAATACATTGTATGGCAACCTATATGAATATTTAAATAAAATGAAATGCTTTTGTAGCAGAAATATGAATAATCGAAATCAACTGAAGAAGAACTAAAAAGTGGAATAGCTCAAGAAGTATGAAAGAAATTGAGGGGCTCCTGGTGGCTTAGTAGGTTGAGCAACCAACTCTTGATTTCAGCTCAGTCATCATCCCAGGGTCATGGGAATGAGTCTTGTGTAGGGTTTTGCACTGAGAGTGGAGCCTGCTTAAGATTCTCTTTCCCCTTCTCCTCCTTTCCCCCACTCACATGCTCTCACTTTCTCTCTAAACTAAAAAATAAAAATAAAAATATTGAAAATATACTTACAGATAGTTTAATTCCCCATACCTATAAGAAAAAAATTTTTATACTGTGGAAACTCTTCCAGATTTTACAAAGTGTAGAGAAGTTTTCTAACTCATTCCACACTACAGTAGTCTCAATAGCAAAACCATGCAATAAATAACACAGAAGACTGTAGTCTATTATCACTTATGAAATAAAAAATCCTAAATAAAATTTCAGAAAAGAGAATCTAGCAGAATATTAAAAGAACAATAAATCATGATGTAATAGGACTAACCCATTATACATGGAAGATTCACTATCAGTTTATGACTATAATAAAGGAAAAATAATACAACTATCTGAATAGATGCCAAAAAAAATTTGGAAAAAAATCATGAAATTGTAGTAAAAACAGCAACAAAAATAACCATTTGTAAGCCAGGAATATAAGGAAATTCCCCAACCTGATCAACGATATCTACTAGGAAAGTGCCGTGAATCAATCTTTTTTTTTTTAATAAGCAGCAGGCAAAAGTTTATTAGATTATAAGATTAGAAAATAAGAGGAGTATGAAAGCTTTCTTTGCAGAAAGGGGGACATGTGAAAGTGAATGCCCCAGTGAATCAATCTTAATCACAAAGTCCTTACCCATTTCTGCTAGAGTCCAACAAGTTTACTGTCTCTGCTTCAAATTAACATTATTTTGGGGCTCTTAGTGTCATAAGACACAAATAGAAGAGGAATAAATCTTGGAAAGGAAGAGTCATATCAAATGGTCAGTACTTGCAGGTCATATTTTCCTCCCTAGAAAATTCAAGAGAATCAATAGTAGAACTACTTGAACTGAGAGTTCAAAGTAAAAGAGGAAGATTCAAAATCAAGGTACAAAAGTCAATAATTTTCCTATGTATTATCAATAAGCAATTTGAAAATGGGGAAAGGAGTTAAGATGGCAGAGCAGCATGGAGACCTGAGCTTCTCTTGTCCCAGAAATACAGGTAGATGAGCACCAAACCATTTTGTATACTTAGGAAATTGATCTGAAAATTAACACAATAATCTGCATAACTTGAGCCACAGAACTCGGCTGGTACGTGGTGTGGAGAGGTGAACTGGGGTAAAGAAAAGCTGCAGAGGGTAGGGAGCTGTTTTTGTGGAGACAGGACAGAGAAAGAGAAAGGGGGAGAGTGCATTGGGATCACGGAAGAAAAGCACTCCCCCAAAAGTAGCTGGAGAGTAACACTCGCAAAGGACTGAACAAGAAATCTGTTCCTTAAAACCATTGATGGGAAGAAAGGAGAGGGTTTTAATACCATCAGGATTCTATAAACAGTGGAACACAGTCTGAAGTTTCATAGCTCAGTGCCTGGTGGTGCTCTGGTGAGGAAGTAGGACAAATCCTCAGGAGTAGGCAGTGAGGTCTGAGGGGTCTGTGTGTCACATGGAGAATAGCAGTTCCCCCTGCTTGGAGTGCATTTGGTAGAGGCCATATGGCCTTCTCTTAGGCAAAGGTCCCAGTGTACCCCAGAAAGCAGCCACATTTGCTGGAATTGGGACAAAGATACCAGAGGGCAGTGAAACCTGGTGCTGGCTATGTGTTGTGGTTCGCCATAATCTGTGAACCTCTGTCACTGCACAATCATACAGACATTTTCTGGCACAAGCCAGCACCCAGCCATTGCTCAGTGAGACCCTCCCCCAGAGAGTCAGAATGGGTCCAAGCCACAGGGGTCTCTGAAGTGTGGAATTTTGAAACATAACTCCATCTGAGATAAAACTCTGGAGGGGGGTTGCCACCTGGCAGGCAGAGAGCTTGGACATGGACAGGGCACAGGGGCGGAGTAGACAGAAGCCTGAGACAAAGGGGGGGTCCTTGATCACAGGTAAGTGAGAGCTTAAAGTTCCCGTGACAGAGATGAGGGAGCTGGGTGAAGCCATTTCCACCTCTCCTGCACACGCACATGTGCAAGGATATGCATGCACGCCACTCAGATCCACCATAGTAAGCTACGCAGTGGCAACTAGTGGGCTTACACCAAGTCTCACCCAGCTGTGCCCTCCAAGCACATCCCCTAGAAGACCAGCACAAGTCACTCCACCTGCTTAGTGTATGGACTATAAAGGGCTTCATAGTTTCAGTTCTAGGGGAGGCTGGACGTAACTTCATTCAGGTTTCATTCCGTTTGGTGGTTCATTTATTTGTTCATTTTATTTGCTTCTTTTTTTGCTTAAATTGTTTTCTTTTTTCTTTCTTTTTTTCCCTTTCTTGGATTCAGAAAGAAAAAATATTTTTCTTTTATTTTTTTCATTTTATTTTTAAAAATTTTTATTCTATTTAACTTTATTCTGTTTTATTATATAATTTTTTAATTTAAATTTTTTTCTTACCTTTTTTCCTTTTTTCCCCCCTTTTTTTCTCTATTCTAATCAAGCTTCTTTCAACAATTAGATCAAAACACACAGTAGGATCTAGCTTCCCCTATTTGGCTTTTTTGTTTTGTTTTGAAAGTTTTAATTTTAATTTGTAATTTTATTAATTTTTTCTTCCTCCAAAATGACAAAATGAAGGGATTCACCCCAAAAGAAAGAACAGAAAGAAATGACATCCAGGGGATTAATCAACACAAATATAAGCAAGATATCAGAATTAGAATTTAGAATCACAATAATAAGAATACTAGCTAGAGTTGGAAAAAGCATAGAATCCCTTTTTGTGGAGATAAAAGAAGTAAAACCTAGTCAGGGCAAAATTAAAAATGCTATAACTAAGATGCAATCTTGAATGGATGCCATGACAGCAAGGATGGATGAAGCAGAGCAGCAAATCAGCGATATAAAATATACAATTATGGAGAATAAAGAAGCAGAAAAAAAGAAGGGAAACAAAGGAAATAGATCACAATAAAAGACTTAGAGAACTCAGTGACTTATTAAAATGGATTAATATCCAATTATAGGAGTCCTGGAAGATGAAGAGAGAGAAAAAAGGACAGAAGATTTGTGTGAGCAAATTATAGTGGAAAACTTTCCTAATCTGAGGAAGGACACAGACATCAAAATCTAAGAAGCACAAACTCCCATTATATTCAATAAAAACCGACCATCACCAAGGCATATCATAGTCAAATTCACAAATACACAGATAAGGATAGAATTATGAGAACAGCAAGGGAAAAAAAAGTCCTTAACCTTTAAGTGAAGACAAATAAGGTTTGCTGCAGACCTATCCAAAGAAACTTGGCAGGTCAGAAAGGATTGGCAGGATATATTTCAATATGCTGAATCAGAAAAATATGCAGCCAAGAATTCTTTATCCAGCAAGCCTGTCAATCAAAATAGGAAAGATAAAGGGTTTCCCAGAAAAACAAAAACTAAAAGAGTTTGTGACCACTAAACCCACCCTGCAAGAAATTTTAAGTGGGGCCCTTTGAGTAGAGAAAAGACAAAACAAAACAAAAAAGACCAAAAACAATAAAGACTGGAAAGGACCAGAGAACACCACCAGAAACTCCAAGTCTACAAGCATCATAATGGCAATAAGTTCATATCTTTCAGTACTCACTCTAAATGTCAATGGACTAAATGCTCCAATCAAAAGACATAGGGTGTCAAAATGGATAATAAAATAAGACCCATATGTATGCTGTTTTCAAGAGACTCATTTTATACCTAAAGACACCTGCAGATTGAAAGTAAGTGGATGGAGAACCATCTAGAATTCTAATGGTCATCAAAAGAAAGCTGCAGTAGCCATACTTATATCAGACAAACTAGATTTTAAAGAAAGGCCTGCAATAAGAGATGAAAAGGGGCATTATATAATAATCAAGGGGTCCATCCACCAGGAAGATCTAACAATTGTAAATATTTATTCCCCCAACGTGGAATCACCCAGATATATGAATCAATTAATCACAAACATAAAGAAACTAATTGATAATAATATCGTAATAGTAGGAGACTTCAAAACCCCACTTACAGCAATGGACAGTTCATCTAAATAGAAAACCAACAAGGAAACGATGGCTTTGAATGACACACTGGACTGGATGGACTTAACAGATATATTCAGAACACATCATCCTAAAGCAGCAGAATACACATTCTTCTTGAGTGCACATGGAACATTCTCCAGAATAGATCACATACGGGTCACAAATCAGCTCTCAACAAGGACAAAAAGATTGAGATCATACCTTGCATATTTTCAGACCATAATGCTATAAAACTCTAAATCAACCACAAGAAAAAATTTGGAAAGATAATGAATACTTGGAGATTAAATAACATTCTACTAAAGAATGAATGGGTTAGCCAAGAAATGAAAGAGGAAATTAAAAAGTACGTGGAAGCCAATGAAAATGAAACATGAGAGCCCAAAATCTCTAGGAGGCAGCAAAGGTCATCATAAGAAGGAATTACATAGCAATCCAGGCCTTCCTAAAGAAGGAAGAAAAGTCTCAAATATGCAACCTAACCTTATACATAAAAGAGCTGTAAAAAGAACAGCAAATAAAGCCCAAAACCAGCAGAAGAAGGGAAATAATAAATATCAGAGCAGAAGAAATGATATCAAAATAAAAAAAAAATAGAACAGATCGATGAAACCAGGAGCTTGTTCTTTGAAAGAGTTAATAAAATTGATAAACCTCTAGCCAGACTGATCAAAAAGAAAAAGGAGAGGACCCAAATAAATAAAATCACTAATGAAAGAGGAGAGATCGCAACCAATACCGCAGAAATACAAACAATAATAAAGGAATATTATGAGCAATCATATGCCCACAAATGGGCAATCTGGAAGAAATGGACAAATTCCTAGAAACATATAAACTACCAAGACTGAAACAGGAAGAAACAGAAAATTTGAACAGACCCATAGCCAGTAAAGAAATTGAATCAGTAATCAAAAATCTCCCAACAAACAAGAGTCCAGGGTTTGATGGCTTTGCAGGGGAGTTCTACCAAACATTTAATGAAGAGTTAACACCTATTCTCTTGAAGCTGTTCCAAAAAATAGAAATGGAAGGAAAATTTCCAAACTCATTCTATGAAGCCAACATTACCTTGATTACAATATCAGACAAAGAGCCCACTGAACAGAAACCAATTTCCCTGATGAACATGAGTGCAAAAATTCTCAACAAGATACTAGCAAACCGAATCCAACAATACATTAAAAGAATCATTCACCACGACCAAGTGGGATTTATTCCTGGGATGCAGGGCTGGTTCAATATCTGCAAAACAATTAATGTGATTCATCACATCAAAAAAAGAAAGGATAAGAACTATATGATCCTCTCAATAGATGCAGAGAAAGCATTTGACAAAATACAGCATCCCTTCTTGATAAAAACCCTCAAGAAAGTAGGGATAGAAGGATCATACCTCGAGATCATAAAAGCCATATATGAACAACCAATGCCAATATCATCCTCAATGGGGAAACTGAGAGCTTTCCCCCTAAGGTCAGGAACAACACAGGGATGTCCACTCTCGCCACTGTTATTCAACATAGTATTGGAAGTCTTAGCCTCTGCAATCAGACAACACAAAGAAATAAAAGGCATCCAAATGGGCAAGGAGGAAGTCAAACTCTCACTCTTCACAGACAACATGATACTCTATCTGGAAAACCCAAAAGACTCCACCAAAAAACTGTTAGAACTGACTCACGAATTCAGCAAAGTTGCAGGATGTGAATCAATATACAGAAATCAGTTGCATTTCTATATGCCAATAATGAAGCACCAGAAAGAGAAATCAAGAAATTGATTCCATTTACAATTGTACCAAAAATCATAAAACACCTAGGAATAAACCTAACCAAAGAGATGAAAAATCTGTACACTGACAACTATAGAAAGCTTATGAAAGGAATTGAAGAAGATGCAAAAAAATGGAAAAACTTTCCATGCTCATGGATTAGAAGAACAATATTGGTAAAATGTCGATACTACCCAAATCAATCTACATATTCAATGCAATCCCTATCAAAATAACACCAGAATTCTTCACAGAGATAGAACAATCCTTAAATTTGCATGGAACCAGAAAAGACCCCAAATAACTAAAGCAATTTGAAAAAGAAAAGCAGAGCTGGAGGCATCACAATTCCAGACTTCAAGCTGTATTACAAAGCTGTAATCATCAAAACAGTATGGTACTGGCAGAAAAACAGACACATAGATCAATGGAACAGAATGGAGAACCCAGAAATGGACCCACAAACATATGGCCAACTAATTTTTGACTAAGCAGGAAAGAATATCCAATGGAATAAAAACAAATGGTGTTGGGAAAACTGGACAGGGACATGCAGAAGAATGAATCTGGGCCACTTTCTTACACCATAAACAAAAATAAACTCAAAATGGATGAAAGACCTAAACATAAGACAGGAGGCCATCAAAATCCTAGAGGAGAAAACAGGCAACAACCTCTCTGACCTTGGCTGCAGCACCTTCTTACTTGACATGTCTCTGGAGACAAGGGAAACAAAAACAAAAATGAACTATGAGGACCTCATGAAGATAAGAAGCTTCTGCACAGCCAAGGGCACAATCAGCAAAACCAAAAGGCAACCAACAGAATGGGGGAAGATATTTGCAAGTGACATATCAGATAAAGGGTTAGTATCCAACATAAAGAACTTATCATAATAAATAACCCAAAAACAAATAACCCAGTGAAGAAATGGGCAAAAACATGAATAGACACTTTTCCAAAGAAGACATCCAGATGGCTAACAGACACATGAAAAAAATGCTCAATATCACCCATTGTCAGGGAAATACAAATCAAAACCACAATGAGATACCACCTCACACCTGTCAGAATGGCTAACATTAACAACTCAGGCAACAACAGATGATGGCAAGGATGTATTGCTGGTGGGAATGGAAACTGGTGTAGCCACTCTGGAAAACAGTATGGAGGTTCCTCAAAAAATTAAAAATAGAACTACCCTACAACTGAGCAATTGCACTACTAGGTATTTATCCAAAGGATACAGTATCCAAAGGATGCTGATTCAAAGGGACACATGTACCCCAGTGTTTATAGCAGCACTATTGACAATAGCCGAAATATGGAAAGAGCCCAAATGTCCATTAACTGATGAATGGATAAAGAAGATGTGGTATATATACATAATGGAATATTACCTGGCAATCAAAAGGAATGAAATCTTGCCATTTCCAACAACATGGATGGAACTAGAATGTATTATGCTAAGCAAAATAAGTCAGAGAAAGACAGATATATGATTTCATTCATATATGGAATTTAAGATACAAAACAGATGAACATAAGGAAAGGGAAGCAAAAATAAAGTAAAAACAGAGAGGGAGAAAAGCCACAAGAGATTCTTAAATACAGAGAACAAACTGAGGGTTGCTAGAGGGGAGTTGGGTGGGGGGGGGGGAAGGGCTAAATGGTTGATAGGTATTCAGAAAGGTGCTTGTTGGGATGAGCACTGGGTGTTATATGTAAATGATGAATCACTAAATTCTATTCCTGTAATCATTAAAAAAAAAGCAACAATAACAACAATTTAAAAAAGTGATGGGAAAAGAATATATCTCAATGGAATTAAGATAAAAGACCTAGAAATAAATTAAGTAAATATTAAATACTTTTATGAAGAGAAATATAAAACTTTTCTGGAATATATGAAAAAAACCTGAATAAATGGAGAGGCATATGCATTTTCCTAGATGGGAAGACTCAATGTTTACAGTTGTCTGATGTCTTAAATTTAATCTCTTAAAATCAATGTAGTCTCAGTCCCAATCCCAAGAGGATTCTTTATGGAACTTGAAAAGTGAATTTTGAAGTTCATAAAATGAGAAGATAATGCTAAGAAACTGTTGGGGGAAAATGAGCTTTAGTGGAAGACTTGCTCTATTGAATACCAAGATGTGTTATAAAGCAATATGTACTAGTTATCTATTGCTGCGTAACAAAGTGCCTCCAAATCTGGCATTTTAAAACAACAGAGGGGTGCCTGGGTAGCTCTGTTGGGTATCAGACTTTGGCTTAGATCATGATCTCACCGTTCCCGAGTTCGAGCCCCATGTTGGGCTCTGTGCTGATAGTTCAGAGCCTGGAGCCTGTTTTGGATTCTCTCTCTCTCTTTCTCTCTCTCTCAAAAATAAATAAAACATTAAAAAATAAAATGAAATAACAGGTATTTATTGTGTCACGCAGTTTCTGAGGATCAGTAATCTGGAATGACTTAGCTGGCTGAGGCTCTCTCTTGAAGTTGCAATCAAGATGTCGGTCAGCACTGCAGTTATCTGAAGGGGCTGAAAATCTATTTCCAAGCTCACACATGTGCCTGTTGGTGGGAGGCTTCTGTTCTTTGCCATAACAGCCTCTCTACAGGCTGCTTATAGGACAGGGCATCTGGTTTTTCCCAGTGCAAGTGATGGGAGAGAGGGAAATCCAAAACGGAAGTGACATACAATCTCCTCTGTCATATGCTATTGACTGCACAGACCAGCCTTGGTATAAGAGAAGAGGGGACTATACAAGACTGTGAATACCAGGAGGCAGGAATCATTGGGAGCACCTTGGCAGCTGCCCACCACATGATAGTTATATACAAGTGTGGTATTGGTACTGGAAGAGACAAATAGACCAAAAGAAAAGCACAGAGATTCAGAAACTGACCTGGGTATATATGGGAATTCAGCTTATCTTAAAAGGGTAAATTTAAATCAGCGAGGAGAACTGACAATTCACTACACTGTGATATGAAATTCACTATCCATTTTGAAAAAGGATCACATTAGACTCATACTGCATACCATACCCCTAAGTAAATTTCAGAAAAGGAGCTTAAAAAATACATACACATTTATTTGAAATAAATATAGGAGGATATTTTTAATCAGCTTACTTTCCAAGCAAGGTACTAAAGCTTTAAAGCAACATATTGACATATATGGGTTCACTGTAGTAAAAACAAACAAAACCCCACAAAAAAATAATAATCTGTTAAGACAAATTTAAAGAGTAAAGCTGTGAAAAAGTAGTTAACATGCATTTTATACAAAAACACATTTTACCCAGGTTATATAAATAGCTCCCATAATCAATAAGGAATAAGGACAAGATTAGTAGTAAAACCAGCAAAGAACGTAAACAAAACAATTCAAGGAAGAAGAGCTATAAATGGCAAATGAACATAAGACATGAATTTCATTAGCAACCAGGCAATGCAACTGTAAAAGATCATTTTACCTCTCAGAATGGCAAAAATTTTAAATATGGGTATGATCAAGATATAGGGAAGTGAATGTTCATGTTATTGGAGGGGTATATGTTAGTGAGACCTTTTTGGAAGGCAGTTTAGTAAGATCCATTAAAATTTTAAACGTTAGGTGTGCCTGGGTGGCTCAGTTGGTTAAGCATCTGACTTCGGCTCAGGTCACAATCTCATGGTTCACGAGTTCGAGCCCCCGGTTGGACTCTGTGCTGACAGCTCAGAGCCTGGAGCCTGCTTCAGATTCTGTGTCTCCCTCTCTCTCTGACCCTCCCCTGCTTATTCTCTTTCTCTCTCTCTCTCAAAAATAAACATTAAAAACTTTTTTTAAATGTGAATAATTCCAAGGCAGCATCACCTGTCTAGAAATTTATCCTGTGGGAATACTTACATGTGCACAAAGATGTACGTGTAAGGATGCACATTGTAACATTGTTTTAATTCAGTAACAAAATGAAAATAACCAATTAATACAGGCATGGCTTAACAAATTGTGGGAAATTTATCCCATGGAATACCATGCAACTGTTGAAAAGAATGAGCTAAACTTAATGCATTGAATGAAAATACCTGCAGGAAGTACTGTCAGTGAAAAAAATTTGTCACAGAATAGTACTTCTGGTATGTTCCCCTTTACTACATATAAATGCATTATATCTATGTGCAGAGAAAAACTAAAAGGCTGCCCACTGAACTTTAAAAAAATATTTTAACATTTATTTATTATTGAGAGACAGAGAGACACAGAGCATGAGCATGGGAGGGGCAGAAAGAGGGGGAGACACAGAATCTGAAGCAGGCTCCAGGCCCTGAGCCATCAGTATAGAGCCTGATGGGGGACTCGAACTCACAAACTATGAGATCATGACCTGAGCTAAGTCAGACGCTTAACCCACTGAGCTCCTCAGGTGGCCCAGAACTTTGAAAGTACTACTCTTCTGGGGCACCTGCTTCAGCGGGTTAAGTGTCTGACTTCAGCTCAGGCCATGATCTCAGGATTCATGAGCTTGAGCCCTGCATCAGGTTCTCTGTTGTCAGTTCAGAGCCTGATTCAGATCCTCTGTCTCCCTCTCTCTGCCCCTCCTCTGCCTCACATATGCTCTCTCTCTCTTATAAATAAACAAAAATCAAACAAACAAATAAAGAAAAGTAGTACTTTCCTAAGACAGATTTGGGAGTGAGGATGGTGGCAAAAGGGATAAGTACATCTTTTAGTCTACATAACTACTTATTTAAAACTTTCACAATGAGAGCATTCATATACAATTTATGTATTTGTAAGATAATTTTTTTAAAAAAATGAATAGGTTTTAGGGCATCAAATTCAAGATGGCAGACTGAGAATATTCATCAACTACAGTTTTCTCTCTAGGCCCTGTTCAAACTATAGAAAATTCATTTTTTAAATTAAAAAAATTTTTTTTAATGTTTTTATTTATTTTTGAGACAGAGCACGAGCAGAGGAGGGGCAGAGAGAGAGGGACACACAGAATCTGAAGCAGGCTCCAGGCTCTGAGCTGTCAGCACAGAGCCTGACGTGGGGCTCTAACTCACAGATTGTGAGATTGTGACCTGAGCCGAAGTCGGACGCTCAACCGACTGAGCCACTCAGGTGCCCCGAAAAACTCATTATTTTAAAAGGTATGAGATCATAATAGCATTGCAAAAGAAGAGAATGTGCCATTGGCAGAACAGAAAAATTGGGAAACTCCTAGAAGATAAAAATTAGATAGAGCCAATATATAAATCAACAGAGAAACTAGAACAACAACCTTAGAACCAAAACGTCAAAGGTACATTCTTTCCAAGGAACGCCAGGAAGCTCCAAGGTCAGAATCAGTGAATATGAAAGGCAGGGATGGCTTGTAAAGTTAATGAACAGGGCGATTAACTGGTACTCTTTCCACATTAGGAACACAGTATCAAACAGATTCCAGACCTTCCTCAAACAGTGCGTCCGGAATGGCTAGCACTGTGGCCAAACTGCAGGTACTCACAGCTGAAAAAAAAAAAAAGAAAGAAATAAAATAAAAGAAAAGAAAAAGAAAAGAGGGACTTGTTTGGAGAGGAGAGGGCTCCCTGGATAGTTGTTGGGCCTGATGAATAAACAGACCTGAGCTGAGCGGCTACCAGGTGTCCACAGCAGAGGCTAAGGAAAAAACAATCAAATGCAGGAGAACTTTGGTCAACGTTCTGCCAACCTTGTCTGTTGTCACCATGAAACTTAGAGGAATCAGCCTGATGAAGTACCTGTCCACTAACTGGGAGCCTGCCATCCGTCCTCCTGTAGGGGAACCGGGACTGCCAGACTCAGGGGAAACCCAGACCACTGGTTAGTATGAATCCCCCTGTCTCTTCACTCATCAACAGCAACAAAGGGGAGCTCTCACGCAGGTGCTGGAAGTATGGGTGCAGTGATGGTCACTGCAGTGTTGTTTGTAACAGGGAAAATGAATAAACAGATGAAGGAAGGTTGGGAGATAGACGATTTGCACCAATAGGGGAATGCTTGGATAAGCTACCGTATGCTCTTATTATGAAACTGACATGGAAATCTATCTGTACTATTTTATTGAGTGAAGACCAGTTTGTGAAAGAGTATATGTGATGCTGTCTTTAGTTAAGAAGTCTAACCCCCTCTCCGGGAAGGTTCTAGAAAAATATTCGATAAACTGTGGACAGTGATTATACTAGGGAATAGGAGTTTGAAGGGGCAGAGGGAGGAGTTGAGGGTGGGTCTTTTGACCTTACTGATAGTGTTTGAAATCTGTGTTGAAGAGCAAATACTGTTTTGTAAATAAGTATTCACAAATAAGTAAAAAAGTACTATTTTACAAGTATCATTTTGTAAAAATAATTACAGTAGGAAAAGATAGTTACAACACACACATATACACCTACACACACACACACACTTGCCTGGAAAAGTCCACATAAAAAAATATCAGCAGTGTTTATTTCTAAGGCAGTAAGCTTAAAGATTTGTACATTCTTTATCCTGTTCTGTGTTATCTAATATCTTCCCAGTGATTATCGATCTGATCATAATCAGATCAATAAAAACTATTTCAATTAAAAAACAAAACTTTGGGGCACCTGGATGGCTCAGTCAGTTAAGTGTCTGACTTCAGCTCAGGTCATGATCTTGCAATTCGTGAGTTCCAGCCCCAAGCTGGGCTCTGTGCTGACAGCTCAGAGCCTGGAGCCTAGTTCAGATTCTGTGTCCCTCTCTCTCTCTGCCCCTCCCCTGCTCACACTGTCTGTCTCTCTCTCAAAAATAAACATTTAAAAAAAAGCTTAAAAATTTTTTTTTTAAAGTTCATTCATTTATTTCAAGAGAGAAAGAAAGAGATATGAGCATGGGAGGGACACAGAGACAGATGGAGAGAGAGAATCCCAAGAAGGCTCAGCATGGTCAGCGCAGAGCCCAACCAGTGCTCAGACTCCCTAACCAGGAGATCATGACCTGAGGTGAAACCAAGAGTCAGATGCTCAGTGGACTGAGCCACCCAGGTGCCCCCCCCTCCGCACAAAAATACAAAACTTGTTAAAAGTTGAGTGTCTTTTGCTACTTTTTCGATATTAGACAGAAATACTAAAGAGTCATTAGGTGTCTGAAAGCCCTAACCTTGAATGTGGGATCGTGCCTTCAGAATTAGATATTAGGGCGTTTAAATTTTTTTTTTCAACGTTTATTTATTTTTGGGACAGAGAGAGACAGAGCATGAACGGGGGAGGGGCAGAGAGAGGGAGACACAGAATCTGAAACAGGCTCCAGGCTCTGAGCCATCAGCCCAGAGCCCGACGCGGGGCTCGAACTCACGGACCGCGAGATCGTGACCTGGCTGAAGTCGGACGCTTAACTGACTGCGCCACCCAGGCGCCCCTATTAGGGCGTTTAAATTTGACCACTAGATCAGATGTTAGGTTTGAGGACAATTAAGTGCTGATTAAGTGTTTAACAATGCCCCACCCCCACCCTCACCCCCACACCAGAACAAGCACCCTGATTTGTCACGTTTGTGGATCTTGGTATAAACACTCCCAATGCACCAGATGCTAGTGATTACCCTGCTGAGCAGGGACAGGTGGGCGTGAGAAGCTCTCACCTGGGACTACTAGCCACCTCCAATGCACTACTGAGGGTGAGAGACTGGTGAGCTGGGATTTTTGACTCAGATCGTCTGGCTTGACTTTCCTCTCTTGTCCCTTCTCCTCGGTCACTTGGCAAGCAGGCCTGAAGAGGCGAAGGTGGAGGGGGCAGTGGCCAGGTAAGTGTGGAAGCACCGAGAAGGCGGCTGCACTGCCTCGCTGCCCGCCAGAGGGGTAGGGTGGGGAGTGTTATCCACGGGCTTATTGCAGATAGGAGCCTCCATTTTGGTTTTTAAAAAATGGAACAGTTAGAGCGATTTCCACCCCCTTCACTTGCCCCTAAGCTTTAGCACCTTGAGGGCCTGTTGCCCACACAGTTGGGTACAGGAAGTTAGGAAGCAGAGATGCATATTTGAGGTGCAGTCTGATGAAATGAATTAAAGTCAACACCAAGACCACCTGTACTCAATTCCAGTAAAGTCTGTCTGCTCAGAATCGATGTCTCAATAGCTCCTCTTTTATTATTATGTAAGTGTTCCAGTGCACATGACTGTGCTCTGGCTGTGCTTAACCTTTGGTGCTACCTTTAGGAAGCAAAGGAAAACAGGCTAAAATCAGGTCGTCTGTGCCCTTGGACGCAATTTAAAGCAGGAGAAAAATTAGAGGCAATTTTCCTCTCCCTGCATGCCTATTTATTGCCACCCACTCCCCCTGTGGAAATATCCATTTGCACTGACTTTGCACCTCTCGGGACAACCTCTCCATGGAGAAGCATAAGCATCATCTCTTTTTTTCTGCGCAAATCAAGCCCTACGCTGCCCTCACCCCCCTCCATCTACCTGGATTCCCTCCCTGAGTGGAACCCAGTGCACTTGCTCCTCCTGGTCAGTGTCCTCACTGTTCCTTGCATTGTCCATGTAGCCCAAAACGGGGAGATAAAAAGGTCCCCAGTCACAAAGCAGAGGTGGGGAAAGGATAGCCAGGACTCTGATTATTTCCACTTAAGGAAACCACAAGAGAAAAAAGTGTCTTTGGTCAACTTCAGGGGAGTTATGGCTCTAGACTAAGATGAACACCACCCTTGAAGCTTTGCATTTTGGAACACCCAGATTACATTTCCAAACACTTCATTTGGGGGGCGCCTGGGTGGCTCAGTCGGTTAAGCGTCTGCCTTCAGGTCATGATCCTGTGCTCCATGAGTTCGAGCTCCATGTCAGGCTCTGTGCTGACAACTCAGAACCTAGAGCCTGCCTAAGATTCTGTCTCTCCCTCTCTCTGCCCCTCCCATGCTCATGCTCATGCTCTGTCTCTCAATTTAAAAAAAAAGTTAACAACACTTTATTTGGGTCAATAATGGTGTTAATTTTTATAGCTTTTTACAGTAAATTTTTAATAACAGCTTTATTTTTTAAGGGAAGCATATATGCATAGTTGATAGTTTGGTAAACATGTATCTGCATTTACAGAAGTAGAAAATTTTTGTCTACACATGCATTATATACCAATATGAATACGTTTATATATAAATGTGACTTTTTTTCCTAATTTTTAATTTAGATTTGAATAAATTCATCATCACTGAGTGATTGGGCTGGGGGAAGTCAAGATGTTTTTGTGGCTTAAAAATGGAATTCTAGAGAACAGCTGTATTTCCTTGATAGAAGCAGTAGACCATTTCTGAAATGTTATGGTAAAAATAAGAGAGTAAACTCTGAACCAGTAGTTCTCATCCTACTTTTCTCCCAAGCATGCCGGAAAGTATGACACCAGTCATTGCAGAATAATGGGTGACCATGACAAAGGACTCTCAGGGAGTGGTGTGGGGATGGGCATAGTGGTCCTGCTAAGGAAGCTTAATAGAATAAGATGGGGTGAAGAGAAAGGGGAATATTAGAACTTAATTTTATCCTAAAATGAAGAAATATTTATTAATTCTGCTTATAAGAGTTGATCTGCATGAAAATAAGTATAAATAAGTATGCATATATTAATTTAAGACCTATTTATTGAGGGCCTACTATGTGCATCAGTGGACAAAATGGCTGACGAGGTGCCATATAGTTTACCTTCTACTTGGGTGGAAATGGGAGGAAAGAGAGAGAATGAAATTTGTCAGATGTTGATAAGATGATGGAGGACAATCCATCAGGATAAAGGGGATCATTCTTCTAGGTAGAATGGTCAAGGGAAAGTCTTTCTGATAATGGAATGAATTTGAACAGAGATGTCAATAAAGGGGCCCAAACCATGAAGATATGTGGGGAAAGAGCACTCTAGGCAAGGGAAGGCCGGGGTGGCTGGGCGCAGGGTGGAGGCGTAGAGTGCCGTGTGATGGGAGCTGAGGTCAGAGACGTAGCTAGCTCCAGGTGATGTCTTCACATCAGCCTTCAGGCCACTGCTGGGACTTTGACTTTTGCTTTGAGTAGAGGGAAAGGCAGTGGGGGCCTTGAGAGAAGAGTGACCTCATGTGACTTACATTTAAAAGAACTGGGCCTACCTGGTTGAGAACAGGCAGCACGGGTGGCAATGTGGAGAGACGAGCTAGTTCACTAGCTACAGGAGCTGTTGTCATGGTTTAAATGAGGCCAAGGCCAGTGGCAGTAGAGATGGTAAGAAGCAGTCAATGCCACATATATTATTTAAGGTGGTGCCAATAGGTAGAGAGCCAGGACTTGGTGAGGCAAGCAAGGCAGCATGGGTGGAGAATTTCAGGAGGCACACTCACTTGGAGACATGTCATGGAGGAGGTGAGAAGGGACCAGTTGGCTTATCTGAGCACACAGTTCATTCCTAGTAACTGGAGGGCAAGAATTTATGGCATAGAGTGGGTGTCTTGGTAGATGTGGGGATGGAGGAAGTGGAAGTGTTCTTTAGACTGCTAAGTTTTTTTCAATAGGGTAAAAAGCAAGGTCAACAGCTGAGTGAGCTTGGGGAGAAGTAAAGGTTTAAGGACTGTGAAGAAGGGGTGACAATAATCTCCTAGGATAGTGAAAGTGAATAAACCGAGGATATGTGGTAGGATTGGCAGATGTTACCAAAGCCCCACCTCCCCTAAAGTTAGGAGCTGTGGGGCTGGATTTGGGGCTGCATGCTCAGAGTTATTTAGCTATTTACTTATTTTACTCCTAGAGAAGTCTGAAGACCACAGCTCTAGATCCTATATGATCTGCCGTACTGGCTTTAAAAGCCACACTTGAAAATTTAATTTTTGGAAATTTAACAATCACTGCCACACTGTCTGATAAATCAGAGCCTGGAATAATCATTTGAAAATCATTAATCAGCACTAATGACATCTCTCTACAGATTTTGGTTTCAGATAAAAATAAACCACAGGATCCCAGAACATACTGCTCTCTCAGTTGCTAGGACAGTTTTCTGAAAGCTTCTATAAATTCCTAACAGCACTCCCTTTCCTTTGGGACTGAGACTTGCCCAAAGAACCTTGTCAGCATATTTGCCAACTGAATCTTCCAAAGTGTCCAACAAAATGTACAATTAAGAATTATCACATTATTATTACTGAATGTATGCAGCTCAGTGCTGTTTTTAGGTTCCTGTGTATCAACCAAGAATGATTTCAATCAGCCAACCTCAGGCATATAACTCCCCCCCTACCCCATTACTAAATTTAATCTTACCTCAAGCCCCCATTTCTGTTGACAGAAAAATGTAACCCAGTCCTTTCTAGTCAGATTCAGTCACCTCAGAGATTTCCCAGTTAATTCAGAGAACCATCTCTCCTGGTCTCCCTTGAGTTGTGTCTATAGGGGAGAGGGGCAGCTGAGGGAAGGAGCCTAAGGCACCCATGGGGAGGAGTGTCAGATCCTGAATGCTTCTCTGTCCTCTCCACTTTATCCTGAGATGTAACTTGTTTCTCTGGTCATTGGTCAGCAGCCTCTGTTCTGCAGAAACCAGGGGTCTGGCTGTGGATGCCAGCCTTTGTCATCCAGGCCGCTCCTCCCAATGGCATCCTCTCCTGACACCCTCAGAGCCCCTTCACATCCATCACTCCTCTTTCTGCCACTTTTGCAACCCTCCTAGAGCAAGGGAAACCTTGGGAAGCCTTGTCCCTCTGGATCTAAGGAAGACTTAGAAGATTAGCTGACGTAGTTGGTGCCATATCTGTCACATGGTTGCTGCTCCTTGCTGACACTAAGGACGGCTCTGGGAAGTCTGCTGCCTCCCCGCAATCACTGGGATATGACTCAAACCTATAGGGTTTCCCTTGGGTCCCCTCCTGTGGTTATGCTGAGTGGAGGTACAGCACAACGTCCCAGTAACTAAATCCCTTATGTGAGACTAACTTTAATTCTTTTGAAGCAGGAACACTGGCTCTTCCTCAATCGAGGAATCTCCCCAGCTATTTTGCTTATGGCATAAACCTTGTGCACTGAGTCCTTTCCGTTTCAGATATGAATAGACCCCTAAAAGAACAGACTCTTGCTATTGAATTCCTTGGCTTTCCAGTCTATTCAAGAGCCTATTTTAGAAACTGAGAGGCCAAATCTGTCTTTTGTTCTCCATGATCTGCCTTTCTAAGCATCACTCAGCCCCATAATCTAGTTTTAATGGTGGAAAAGCCATGGGGTAAAAAGCAATTACCCTAATTTTAAACTAAATATTATTTTATTATACCTGCTCCCGTATAAAGGAAGACTAATTTCAGGGGCTTAAAGGGATGGGAGTCAATGGAGCCAATCAGAAAATTGAAGGCCAATCAGAAAAAGATGGAGTTGGAAACTGATTTCCAGCTCTATACCTGCCATCAGAAATCTCTGGGGTCTTTTCAACAAGACACAATCCTGAGCCCCACACCTGGAACTACTAATTCAGAAGGCATCCATATATATATATATATATTTTTAACTCCCAATATTCACACTGGTGATTCTGATGTGTACCAATGACTGGCAGCCATGGGTTAGGAAACACCTGTGGCCTCCAACCATTCATAAAGAGGTGGCCTGGGAGAAGAGCTAGAAGCATCTAGAATCAGGTACATAATCTGGAGTTGGGGTTCACCTATCACCACTGCTCATAGCAGAATGTGCAGATAACCCCAAACAAAGGATCAGGAGGCCAAGGGGAAAACGAACAGGAAATAAGCCAGAGCAAGGGAGCAGGTGCCAGGAAAGTCATGAGAACATAGAGTGTGCAGAGAAATTGGCAAGCAAGAGCACTGAAAGAATGGAGGTAGAGAATCTGGAACCAGGAGCTCTTGATTCTTTGTTGACCTTCTGCCACCAACGAGGAAGATTCTAGTAAATTTCTGCATAATCAGGGATGAGTTCTAGGAGATTTTAGTCAACAACTTCTCACTTCTGAGAGATGTGGACATCAGGCTACAGAATTACTCTACTAGCCTATACCTGGTGTGCTGTCCGAGACCAGAGGGAAAGGGGCAGTTGGGACAAGGAAATGGGGAGATAGGAAGCTAAGCTAAATTTGGATAGGTTGACAGGTAGAAGGAATCTTTTCAGGCTACAGGGATTCTGGAGCCAAAAAAACCTATGTTTGATTGAGAGGACCAAGTACTGTACTTCCTACCTTCTATCTATGCCCCAGAATCAAAGTACTCATTTTGAGTACCTTTGTTGATACTTCCTGAATACTAATGGTATTGCAACTATTTTTAATTAAGAAGAAACCTCCCCAAGAAAACATTAAATTTAGCAGATAGTGCATGCTGCATATTCTGATTTTTTTATTTAAACCTTTTTTTAATGATTATTTTTGAGAGAGAGAGAGAGAGAGCAAGAGTGAGCGAGTGAGCATGAGTGGGGGAGAGGCAGAGAGAGAGGAAGACATAGAATCTGAAGCAGTCTCCAGGCTCTGACTTGTCAGCACAGAGCCTGATGCAGGGCTTGAACCCACGAACCATGAGATCATGACTTGAGCTGAAGTCAGAGGCTGAACTGACTGAGCCACCCCAGGTGCCCTGATTTTAAAAATAAACACAAAACTACCTTGAACCAGTGGAAGCACCTGCTCTGTGTGAGGCAACTAACTTCTTTCCGTTTTTAAAGTAACAGTCAAGCTAGTGAATGAGAGATCACTTACCTAAACTCATGTCAATGTATATAGATTTGTTATTTATTTTATTTTTGATTGTAGTAAAATATAAAATTTATTATTCAAAATTTATTATTTTATTTTTTAATGTTTTTGTTTATTTTTGAGAAAGACAGAGCACGAGTTGGGGAGGGACAGAGAGAGAGAGGGAGATACAAAATCTGAATCAGGCCCCAGGCTCTGAGCTGTCAGCGCAGAGCCCGACATGGGGCTCAAACTTGTGAACTGTGAGATCATGACCTGAGCCAAAGTCGGGCCCGCAGCCATCTGAGCCACCCAGGCACCCTAATTTTAACCATTTTTAAACATACAATTCAGTAGTGTTAAATATATTCATATTGTTGTACAACAAATATCTAGAACTTTTTTATTTTGCAAAACTAAAACTCTGTATCCATTGAATGCTCTTCATTGTTTCCTCCTTTCAACCCCTGGAAAATACCATTTTGCTTTTTGTCTGTATGATTTGCTGGCTCTAGATACATTATGAAAGTAGAGTACAGTATTTGTCTTTTTGTGAGTGGCTTATTTAACTTAATATGGTGTCCTCAAAGTTCATTTATATTATAGCATGTGTCAGATTCTCCTTCCTTTTGAAGACTGAATAATATTGCATATTGCATTTTGTTTATTGATTCATCCATTGATTGGCCTTTGGGTTGCTTCCACTTCTGGCTATTGTGAATAATGCTGCCCTGAACATGGGTGTTCAAGCCTTTTCTTTTGATTCTTTCGGATATATACCCAGAGGTACTATTGCTGGATCATATGGTAATTCTATTTTTAATTTTTTGAGGAACTGTCACACTGGTTTCCACAACAGCTGTATGATTTTATATTCCCACCAGCAGTGGGACAAGAATTCCATTTTATCTACAACCTCACTGACAGTTGTGGGGTGCCTGGGTGGCTCAGTCGGTTAAGCATCCAACTTCGGCTCAGATCATGATCTCACAGTTCATGCATTTGAGCCCCTCTGTGCTGACAGCTCAGAGCCTGGAGCTTGCTTAGGATTCTGTGTCTCCTCTCTTTGTCCTCCCCACTTGCACTCTGTATCTCTCTCTCTCAAAAATAATAAATAAACATCAACCTCACTGACAGCTGTTACTTTCTGCTTTTTTTTTTTTCCTGATTGCATCTCTCCTAATGGGTATGTGGTGGTATCTCATTGTGGTTTTGATTTGCATTTCCCTCATGATTAATGATGTTGAACATGTCTTTATATACTTGTTGGTCATTTGTGTATCTTCTTATGAGAAATATATATTCAGGTCATTTGCCCATTTTTTAATCGGGTTGGTTTTTTGTTGTGTTTTGTTTTGAGTTATAGGAGTTCTTTATATATTCTGGATATTAACCCCTTATCAAATGTGTGATTTACAAGTATTTTCTTCTATTCTGAAGGTTGCCTTGTCAATCTGTTGATTGTGTCCTTTGAAGTATGGAAGTTTTAAATTTTGATGTAGTGCAATTTGTTTTAATTTTTGTTGCCTATTCTTTTTGTGTGGTATCCAAGAGATCATTGCCATATCCAGTGCAATAAAGTTTTTACCCGACGTTTTTTTCTAAGAGTTTTATAGTTGCAGATCTTTGGTTCATTTGAGTTAATTTTTATATGTGGTATAAGGTAAGGATCCAAGTTTATTCTTTTGCATACGGATACCCAGTTTCCCCAACAACATTTATTGTAAAGACTATCCTTTACCCCCACTGAATGGGCTTGGCCCCCTCGTTAAAAATCATTCGACTATATCTGTAATATTTCATATATGGATTTAAAAAATAGCTTTATTGAGATATAACCCAAACACCCTATAATTCACCCACTCTAAGTGTATAATTCAATGGCTTTTTAGTATATTCATTAAGTACTGGAGTTGTGCACCCATCACCACAATGAGTTTTAAAATATTTTATCATCTTGGGGCACCTAGCTGGCTCAGCTGGTAGTACATCCAACTCTTTTTTTTTTTTTAATTAATGTTTATTTATGAGAGAGAGTGATTTGGAGAAGACCAGAGAGAGAGAGAGAGAGAGAGAGAGAGAGAGAGGGAGGGAGGCACAGAATCTAAAACAGGCTCCAGGCTCTGAGCTATCATCACAGAGCCCAACGCCGGGTTCAAACCCACCAACCATGAGATCATGACCTGAGCCAAAGTTGGATGCTTAACTGACTGAGCCACCTGGGTGCCCCTAGAGCATCCAACTCTTGATCTCAGGGTCATGAGTTTGAGCCCCATGTTGGATGTAGAGATCACTTAAATAAATAAAACTTAAAAGAAAAGATTAAAATATATTATCCCCTCAAAAAAAGAAACCCCAGACACCTTGGTTGTTACCTTCCACCTTCAAACTACCCTCAGCCCTAGGCAACCATTAATAAACCCTTTGTCACCATAGATTTACCTATTCTTGGCATTTCCTGTAAACGGAATCATGTAACATGTGGCCCTTTGTGACTGTCTTCTTTCACTTACCATAATGTTTTCAAATGTCATCCACATTATAGCACATATTAATACTTCATTCCTTTTTTATACCTGAATAATATTCCTTACATGGATATACCACATTTTATTTATTCATTCATCCGTTGAAGGACAATTTGGGTTGTCTCCACCTTTTGGCTATCATCAATAATACTGCTATAAACATTTGTATGCAAGTTTGTGTATGAACACATTTTTTCATTCCTCTTGGGTGTATAACTAGGACTGGAATTACTGAGTCATAGGGTAACTCTATGCTTCTTAAATGGATTTCAAATATTAAAAAGAACTGATTTCTAAAAGAATGAGGAACAACCTACTGCTAAAGTATGGTGAAGGAAATGATACTCCCGTGGGTCTCATAAGGTCAGTGATGATTAAAATTGAGTAAGGTTACAAACTATTAGTTACAGACTATTTTAAAGTTCACATCCAGTAATACTAGCTTATCAGGTTCACATTCCTAGGACATGATACAGTATAGAGAGACTAAGCTAGAAATGATGTAATATGAGAAGTTCAGAGAGAGAAAGGAAATAACCGATGTGGGGAATTTCAGAATAAAAACGAGGGAAATAAGAGTATACTTATGATGGGCACTGAGTAATGCTATACTGGAATTAAAATAAAAACCTTAATTAAAAAAACCTCCCAAATGTAAAACTAAAAAAAAAAAACAAAAACAAAAAACGAGGGAAATAAATTGAAAGGAACTGGTCACCAACAGTGCTTTGATCCTTTTACAGTGGGGGATGGTAAACTCTTCAACCCTGGAGAGATTCCAAGAGGCATATGAAAAAAGACCATTGGTCAATTCACCAATAAAAAGGAATGTTCCTAGGGGTCAGGGAAGTAATGTAAATTACTGAATTGGGTGGGCAGCGTGCAGGATTGTAGGGATTGGTGGGGAATGTGGTGTGATCCTGAGTACATGCTTATCAAGAGTCATTCAAATTCATATTTTCTTAAAATAATACGACATCTAATCAAAACAATGTGAACCCAGGCTCTGGGCCAACTAGTCACAGCCCCTAAAATAAAGAGGTGAGGAGGAGAGAGAGAAGAGAGCAGGTGAGGAAGGGTGAGGGAATGGTAAGGGAGGAAGGAAAAAAAGGCTAGTTGATAAAAATTATAGAAAAGGCTGGTGGAGTGAGTGCAGAGAAGGGCTGGAATTGAACCCTAGCAAATTCCAGTGACACCTCATTGTCTTCTATTGCTATTTTCACCACAAGGTGGGGCTCCTGGTAAATTGACTTTGCATCAAACACAGTTTCCCTGAAGCCTTCTTCCAGAGTAGGATGGGTTGAGTTGGTGGGGAAAAGGGTAGGAGGGTGGGGGGGGGGGGGGTTGCTGCTTCAACTACCTCAAGGTCTGGCAGTAGATCACTGACTCTGAAACCAATAGTTCTTGTTAAAATGTGGATTCTGTTTCAGTAGGTCTGAGGTCAGGTCTGAGGTCAGGCCTGAGGTCCTGCATTTCAGTAAGCTCCCAAGTGACGTTCCTGCTGATGACCCCCATAGAGCACCCTTCGAATAGCAAGGTATTAAACAACTCTTGGATGAAAAAAGAGATGGAAACTAGTACCTCAGCATATTTATAAAATTATAAGCAGGAAAGGATATGACACAATTAAGGATGCTTCCTTTTTGTAGGCCATGCCAATTTTTTTGACTTTTGTAATCATGATAAGATATTTCAAGATATCAAGAGGCAGAGAGACCAGTTTAAAAAGGTCACTGTCCCTAGCAACCGAGTGTGGCCATGTGATATAGTTCTGGCCAATGGGATGTGAGGATCTTTTGGATTACACATTTAAAAGGAAGGATGGTCCCTCCGGTTCTTTCTTCTCTTCTCTCTGGCTGGACACACATAGTGGTGAGCTGTTTCGGACCACGTGGACAAGGGCAACAGCAGAGGGATATTAGAGCAAAAAGATACAAAAAGGCCTAAACTTTGCAGAGCACAACAGCCATAACAGCTCAGACATTTATATTAGAGAGAAATACAGTGTTAATTTTTAAAAGTCACTGCTACTTTGGGTCTGTCAAGTGCAACTCTTCTTATATCATAAATAGTATAAAGCCACACTGCTAATTTCATTTATTATACTAGCCAAGGTTCAGATACAGGGAATAGAATTCATTCTGGCCAGTTTAGGAAGGGAATTATTAAAGGAGATTAAGTGGCTTGTAGAAATGTTGAGTGCTAAAGACCAGATGCTAGGTTGAGCTTTCAGAAATGACTTTGAAAACCACACTGCAGATGGTGTCACCAAAGCAGCTTATGTATCTTCGACATCATAAAGCCACTGCTACAGAAACGTACTGTCCTGAGGAGGATGCTACCACAAACAGGAAACTGTCATAACTACCACAGGCTCTAGAACCACATAGCTTCTGCTGTGTTCTGCACCAGCAAAATGATGCCCTGTGCCTGCCATGTGATATTCATAAAATTAGTGCTCAGCCCTGGAGCCTCTGCTAATTCAGCTGCAGAAAAATTAATCACTTCCAACTATGCTCAACAGCAGAAGCAGCCTCTGCCTTTCTTCTGTCTTCCCAAACTTGCGTGGATGCATCTAATTGGCCAAAATAAATCCCATTCAAAACCCTACCTTCTAGGGAATCTGGGAAATGTAGAACCCTTTCCGGGTTCTGCAGTTCAGGAAGGCACATCAGAAGCACAGTATTATGGAGGTTCTTCAAAAAAATTAAAAACAAAACTACCCTAGATACAGTAATTGCACTAGATATTTATCCAAAAGACACAAAAGTGCTGATTTGAAGGGGCACATGTACCCTAGTGTTTATAGCAGGACTGTCAACAATAGCCAAATTATGGAAAGTGGCCAAAGATCCACCAACCGATGAATGGATTAAGAAGGTGTGTGTGTGTGTGTGTATACATATCTATATATGGAATGGAATATATATGGAAAAATGGAATACTACTTGGCAATGAAAAGGAATGAAACCTTGCCATTTGCAACAATGTGGATGGTATTATGCTAAGAGAAATAAGTCAGAGAAAGACAGATATATGATTCACTCATATTTGGAATTTGAGAAACTCAACAGATGAACATAGGAGAAGGGAAGGAAAAATAAGATAAAAACAGAAAGGGGGGCAAACCATAAGAGACTCTTAAGTATAGAGAACAAACTGAGGGTTTGTTCAAGGAGGGCACTTTTCAGGATAAGCACTGGCTATCAGGTGTAAGAGATGAATTACTGGGTTCTGAAGCCAAGACTACATTGTATGTTAACTAACTTGAATTAAAAACAAAAACAAAAGCAAAAACAGTAGCATGAACACTGAGACCTAATCTATCATATGCACATTATCTTCTTACACACACACAAAAATAGTGCCTGTCAAAACTTATGGGATACCCTAAAACTGTACTCATGGGGAAAATCATAGCCTTAGCTACTTACCAGAAAAAGAAAATAAACTAACTACTGTATTCACCTCAAGAAGCTGTACAATGAACAAAAATAACTTTAAAAATAGAATGAATTAATTTTTTGGATTAAAACTTAAATTACTTTTAAAGCAGAATAATGAGTAAAAAAATATAAAATCTTGTTCTCTAGAAGCACAACAAAATGAAAATATCTCCAGAAGATTAATCTGGAAGAAATAGAGAAAATGTAAATAACATATACAATACAAATAACAAATACATACAGGGATAACCTATAAATACAGAGGGAAATTTTAGACATTTCACATATTTAAAATAGTACAGTGAACCCCCATGTACCTATCAGTCAGTGTAAACAATTATCAACATCGTCATTTTTGTTATTTATGCCTCTCTTTCTTTCTCTCTCCCCACTTCTTTTTCCCTTGAAGTATTTTAGGAAAATCCATGCAACATACCATCTTACCTACATGTACTTCAGTATATATCATTAACAAATTAGGACTTTGAAAATGTATACTTTAACCATGACATCATTACATTGAACAAATTAATAGTTTTTAATATCATCTAATACCCAGTTTGTATTCAACTTTCTCTAATGGTCTCAAACTTTTTTTTAACAATTGTTTTATTCCAGTCAGTATCTAAACAAGGTTCATATACTGCATTTGGTTAATATGTTGCTCAATCTGTGATAGCTATCCACTCCTTTCCCCCCACATGTTGTTTATTTGTTAAAGAAACAAGGTGCTGTGTCCCCTAAAATTTTCACATTCTTTATTTTATTTTATTTTGTTATTTTAATTTTTGAGGGAGAGAGAGAGAGAGAAAGCAGGGGAGGGGCAGAGAGAGATGGACACACAGAATCTGAAACAGGCTCCAGGCTCTGAACTGTGAGCACAGAGCCCAACGTGGGGCTTGAACTCATGAACTGCCCTGAGCTGAAATCGGCTGTCCAACCAGCTGAGCCACTCAGGAACCCCATTTTTCACATTCTTAATTTGGCTGTTTGCATCCTCATGAAAAAGACAATATTTAAAGTGAGACAATAGTAGATAAAATTCTTTGTTGATAAATTTGAAAATAAAAAGTTCCAAATTTTACTACAAAAGAAGTGTAAAATGTGAATACGTTAGAAAAGAAATTGGAAAAATTTAAAGCTTTATCCAAAAAAATGCCTCCATGTTCAGAAGTTTTTATAGGTAAGTTGTTCTACATGTTCACAAAGTGATTTAAAAAAATTTTTAAGCTCTTTAAGAGAGAAAGGAGACATCATGAAATTTATTCTAAAATTTGAGAAAATACCATCAAGACAAAAACTACATGCCAATTTTTAATGAAATTATATACATAATATATACAAATAAAAATTAGAAAAGAGAAAATAACAAAATATTAAAGAAACCATATCCACAAAACAAATAAGTTTTATTCAAACAATTTAAATATGGTTGAGTATTAACAATGTCTTCAAAGTTTATGTGACATGATTTCCCACTTAAAAAAAACATGTTTATTTTTGAGAGAGAGAGAGACAGACTGTGAGCAGGGGAGGGGCAGAGAGAGAGACACAGAATCTGAATGAAGCAGGCTCTTGGCTCTGAGCTGACTCAGAGCCTGACACTGGGCTCGAACCCATGAACTGCGAGATCGTGACCTGAGCCAAAGTTGGACACTCAACTGACTGAGCCACCCAGGCACCCCTGGATATCCTGCTTTTTAAAGGATAAATAATATTTTATTTTATGCCATATTCTATTATATGTCATACTTTCTTTATCCATTCATCTGTTGATGGACATTTGGGCTTCTTCCACCTCTTGGCTATTGTGAATAATGCTGCAGTGAGCATGAGTGTGCAAATATCTCTTTGTGATCCTGCTTTGAGTTCTTTTGGAATAAAGTATTGTTGTTTTTTTCAAACCTCTGTAGGCCAAATAAAATATTGCTTCTTGCCAGCATCAGACTGTAAGTTGCCAGCTTGCAATCCCTGTTATCTTTTATTTATTTTACCTTCATAGTGGGGACAGTGGAAGGGCAGCCTTAGCTGGCAAAAAAGAGAGAGTTCTGAACAGAGTCAAGCAGGATGAAAGGGAGTTATCCAGATGAAGGTGTAAAAGCACTTTATTCAAGGCAAAGTGAGTAGTATTAAGAAGTAACTATGGCAGAAGACAGGAGGCTAGAGAGGTCTGAATTTGGGCTGGCAGTGAGGGATAACCATGATGAAAGGCAGGATGTTGGTATTAGTTGTTGTAGGTAAATGTCATTGGAATTAAATATGTCTGAACTTTGAGGGTAGTGTCACACATGCTCTAAGCTTCAAAGAGTCTTTTCAACGTTTTTTTTTTTTTTTTTTTTTTTAATTTTTATTTTTGGGACAGAGAGAGACAGAGCATGAACAGGGGAGGGGCAGAGAGAGAGGGAGACACAGAATCGGAAACAGGCTCCAGGCTCTGAGCCATCAGCCCAGAGCCTGACGCGGGGCTCGAACTCACGGACCGCGAGATCATGACCTGGCTGAAGTCGGACGCTTAACCGACTGCGCCACCCAGGCGCCCCTAAGCTTCAAAGAGTCTTGAGGTGGTGAAGGTGCTAAACTGGGTATCAGGCTCCCGAGGGACATAGCAGACTGAACAATAGACATAGATGACAGCAGCAAGTGACTGTGAATGAAATTATGAAATAAGAGCGTTTCATGTGGGCAAGGGGCATTAATCTGGATTTGGCAATGGGTCAAAAGGTAATGTGGTCCCTGGGAGGATGTGCTCTGGAAAGAATATTCCCGGGCAAAGCAGAGCCCTAGTTAATTGGGACTCATGCAATCTTGTCCTGCAGATAAGACTCCCCACTTAAGGCAAAGAGACATCATTCTGCCTTGATGGAAATAGGGACCATTGGGAAGCAAAGATGGGGTCAGAAATGTATGGTGTGGGAGAGTTGTAGTATGTATGGTGTAGTATGTGGTGGAGTATTTTGTGGAGGAGGATGAGGAGCAAGATGGACCTCCCACATGAAATTGTTTCTGATGTCAAGATGGATGATGCAGACCAAGAGGGCATGAAAGTTTTATTATTCACATGATGTGGCTTTTTTTGGGACAGCAGGGCAAGTTCCCAAGTAGGTTTGAAAAGGGCTTGAGAGAGCAGAGAGGGGTGACTGACTTAGGTTTATAATGGTTAGAAGATAAGGCTGGGGTGAGGGGTCCTTTGCCTCACACTGGCCAAGATTTGCATGATCAAAATTTTTTCCCAGCGCCAAAGGAGGGAGCACATGGGTTTTCTTATCAACTTCCCAGATGTGGGGCAAAAGGGGAAGGGGGAATAGCAGGGCTTGAATGTTGTCAGCCATCAAATATTAAAAATGGCACCAGACTCCCTATTACAGGGTACCAGAGAGCCCTGGTGAGCCTGGACCTTGAGGGTACTAAAAGCACAAGACTGTTCATCAGACATATCCTTAATCCCTTAGAAGAGATCAGTCACAGGGACTTCATAGGCCAGGACTATATAGCTCAAGCTCATGTGAAATGTTGGAACTTTTAAAATTTTCCATGTTTTTCATTTATATTTCTGGTATTTTTCCTGTGAGGGTTATCAGAAAAATTCGCCTAACAAAAAAGGCCAGTAATCTCACCATCATGAGTAGTGTGTGTGTGTGTGTGTGTGTGTGTGTGTGTGTGTGTGAGAGAGAGAGAGAGAGAGAGAGAGAGAGAGAGAGAGGGAGAGAGAGAGAGGGAGAGAGACAGATGTATAGTGCTGATTGGCAATCAGGATCCATTTCTATCTCATTTTGGTGTCTTTCTGTACTGCAGAGGCTGGAAAGCAGGAAACCACATTTGCTTGGACTCTTCTGGGGTGAATTTTTTCCTATACATTTTGGTTTACCCATAGAAAGCAAAATTAAAGCACAAACTCTTCTAGTTTTTGGCTACTTCTCTGCTGGTGAACAAGAGGTTGGAGGTTTTTCTGAAGTGGTATTCTAATGCGCAGCCACTAACTTCATGGGTGTTAAGAGGCCATTGTGGTGTGTTGGCAGTAGCTTCCTGAAATTCTTCCTTTCTGATCCCTGCATCACAGCTATGGTTGTGAGCCACATGGTTCATGAAATCAATCGTTCCAGTATCTGCTTACTGATTGCTCACCGTCCAGATTGGTGCAGAGCTAGTAGTTTGCCTGGCTGATCAGTTCTGCATTGTTCTGGAAGCCTCAGCCTAGAGGCTGCTCCTCCAGCCATTCTAGTTAACTTGTAAACATTCAATTCCTTTGATTAAATTCCTTTGTGCTTAATATAACTAGATTGGTCCCTCTTGAAACCCTGACCCCGTACTGTTATTGTGTGTTTATGTTAATAAGGGGAGAATGTTGGTTTGGGGGCAAGGGAAGTGTGGACGTTATATCAACTCCAAGCCTTATTTTGAGATGGGGGAGTGTAGGGACCCCACAAGTGAGAGAGAATGGTGGTCTCTATGGAAAGAAACTTGGCTGATCCCAGGGATCTGAAAATCAGATGGGACCCAAGAAGGTGTTCTCAATTAGGGGTAAGGTGAGGGGGAAAAGGCTTTAGGGCTCCCAGATACCTCCCTCTAACTCTGTTTACCTTGGAGAGCTAAAGGAAGAGGGTCTCAGATGACTTTCTTCCTTCAGTAGATGAAGGTGTTTATATTTTATTTACTGTTGTATGTGTTGTTTTGCCTCTAAATAGCGGGAAGCTTATTCTCCTGAATAGTTTTTGAATTCTTCGTGCAACCATAGTGTACTTGAAAAACCTTTTCTTTTTCTCCTCCACAGAAGAAAGATAACCTGAGTATGGTCTCCAACCAAACTCATACAACCATCCCTGAATTTTGTAGAATGAAAATGAGATTTTCCTAGGGCAAAGGTAGTGACAATTTCTAATATTTTTAAGGTGACAATGACACCTTAATGCTGTCTCATACAGGGCTAGCAGGGGAAGTGGTTTTGATTTGATTAAATGAATAATTTCCAGGTGCATTAAGCCTCAGGTCTCCTCTGGGTCTTCACACCTGTCTCTCCACTCCACCTGGGCCACTCACTCTTATGATGCATGTTGGAACTTGATTTCAAGGAACTGGACCACCTCTGTAGTGTTGGCCTTGGACACATTCTCCACTCCTTAGAATGTGGCTTTACCTTCCATTTCAACAAAAACCTTGAGGTTTTCAGTGAGGAATTTCAATTTTTTGACCCCAACCAGTGAACTTATCTATACTTGCAACCTCTTTCACTTCTTTTATTTAGTTTCAGAAGTTCACTATTGACATAGAATTCGCATACCATATGATTCAGCCACTTAAAGTGTACAATTCTGTGGTTTTTAATATATGCACAGAGTTGTGCAAATGCCACCACCATGTTTTCAGAAATTTTCATCACCACAAAGAGAAACTCCTTAGCTGTCACTGCTCCCCCCCGCCAATTCTCCCCTTTTCCAACCCTGGGAAACCACTAATTTACTTTATTTTTCTATACATTTGCCTGTCCTGGCCATTTCATATAAATAGGATCATGTAGTATGTGGCCCAGCGTGACTGGCTTCTTTCACTTAGCTTAATGTTTTCAAGGGTCATCCACATCTTAACATGTATCAGTACTTTATGCATTTTTAATGGTTGAATAGTATTTCAGTATATGAATATATCTCATTTTTTTGTCTGTTAATCACTTAATGGCCATTTGGATTGCATCCACCTTATCGTGAACAATGCTGCTATAGACATTCATGTACAAGGTTTTGTGTCTACATATGTTTTTACTTTCCTTGGGTATATGTACTGAAGAGTGGAATTTCTGGGTCATATGATAACTCTAACTATTTGAGAAAGTGGCTGCACTATTTTACATTTTCACCAGCAGTGTATGAAGTTTCCAGGTTCTTCACATCCTTGTCAACACTTGTTATTCTCTGACTTTTTGATTATAGACATTATAATGGGTATGAAATTATTATGTCTGTAATGCTTAGGCCAATCATAGTGTACTTGAAAACTGTCTTTTTCTCTATGGTTTTTCTCTGATGGGTAATGATGTTGAGCATTTTTTCATGTACATATTGGTCATTTGTACATCTTTTTTTTGAGAAATATATATTCAGATCCTTTGCCCTTTTAAAAATTGGGTTATCTGGGGGTGCCTGGGTGGCTCAGTCAGTTAAGCAACTGACTTGATTTCGGTTCAGGTCATGATCTCAGAATCGTGGGACTGAGCCCCAAGTCGGGTGCTTAAGTGCTTAAGATTCTCTCTCTCCGGGGCGCCTGGGTGGCTCAGTCGGTTAAGCCTCCGACTTCAGCTCAGGTCACGATCTCACGGTCAGTGAGTTCGAGCCCCACATCGGGCTCTGGGCTGATGGCTCAGAGCCTGGAGCCTGCTTCCGATTCTGTGCCTCCCTCTCTCTCTGCCCCTCCCCCGTTCATGCTCTGTCTCTCTCTGTCTCAAAAATAAATAAACGTTAAAAAAAAATTGAGATTCTCTCTCTCCCTCTGCCCCTCCTCCCACTCCCACTGGTGCAAGCGCTCTCTCTCTCTCTCTCTCTCTCTCTCTCTCTCTCTATCTCTCTCTCTCTAAAGAAAAATAAGTTATCTAACATTGAGTTGCAAGAGTTCTTTATATATCCAGATACAAATCCTTTACTATATATATGTGAGTCAAAGTTCTTTCCAGTAGAAACCCTGAGTTGGGCTTAAAGCACTCATATCCATCCCCCTTGCTCCCAGCTTGAAACCAAGCCCTTCTGTTTTGCACCTTCAGAGATCAGTGGTAACGGAGGAAAGCTTCCACAAACTTCTTACTGAAGTCCTGAGGCTTTGCATACGACAGCAGATATGGAATGTGAGCAGGAGTGGCACAGCCTCCTGAGTGATGAGATGGATTTATGTCAGGGAGATGAGTTGAGTCACCACACTGAGAATTGTGAAGGGGAGACTGGGTCATGGGGGGATGGGAAATTGAAGTGAGGCAGAAAGGTTGGGGTGCAGGTTAGCAAGCAGAGAGGAGCAGCCTCTTTGTGGAAGCTGGTCTGGAAGGTTTCTTCTCTGGGGAAGTGAAAGGGAATAGCCATGTTTGCCATTAATTTAATTTTGAATTTCCCTACACTGTTGATGAGGGTGGGGTTGTCTAGAAGCTGATAGAGGGGTGGAGTTTTGGATGCAAAACACTTATTAAAGATCAACATCTGTGAAAGAAAGGGAGACAAAGCAAGACGAGCCAAAAGTGAACTGCAGTACAGGCCTAGGAAAGCCTCAGGGAAGCTGCGTGGAAGCCCTGGACCAAATATTGCACATCAGAGTTGTCTCACATCAGACCAAAAAAGCCAGGATTTTATACCCCTGCTTTAATTGGTCACTGGATGCAGGCTGCTTGGGAATGGTGTGAGGTCAGGTGAGGAAGCTCTCTGAGGTGACTCAGACTATGAAGACTATGTCAGCTGGAGGCTGTCTGCTGTTTGTACTCTTGGCCATTGGTCAGGAAGGGGAATTTGGGTATGTTGGTATTGCTTTATGTTTCCTAACTGTTCTATTTAATGAATTGAATTTACCTACTTATTAGTCTGGAATGTCTGGCATGGTGAAGGCTGTTGGTCAGGCTGCCTCCTGTTCATTTCCTTGTGAGCTTTTGTGGCAAATGAAGAACCAACTGGAGGAGAGCCATCTTCCACCTTGGCCAGGCCTCCCCTTTACCATGCATGGGTGATGATATGGAAGCCGTCTTGTTCATGGGCAGTGGGAAATGCCCCCAGTGTTCAGGTGGACAGAACCTTTCTCTTCTCCTCTATGGTTTCTACAGACACTTTTATCGTCTTTGGATTGTACCATGGAGGAAACGTTCATTGTTCTCTGCATCCTTTTCTTGGCTCCCCCTCCTGTTTTCCTGCCAGAGTCACTGCTCTTCAGGGTTCTTGCCCTCCTGCTCCTTGCCTCAAAGATGCATAAGGGCTGTGGCAAGCATACCAGGGAGGGTCTAGCTCCTTTCCCTGGATGGGGTTGCAAGTTCAGTTTAGCCCCAAGCCCAAGGTGTGCTCTTCATTCCAGGTTTACCATTAATAAAGTTGATACTTTGATCCCTACAGGTCTCATGACCTATGGAGAAAGAAGCTGGAAGTGCTAAGGGGGTAAAGGATTGAGCTTCCTGAAACCCCAAATAGAAAGTACATGGGGAAGTCCCAGGTGCAAAAGTGAGGTTATTATTTTTTTTTATCTTCACTATAGTGGTAAAGGCCTGGCCACACTAAGTTATACTTAGAGCAAACCTACCAAGGTGTTTACAAATCCATTTCACCAGATGAGGAACCTCAGGCTCTTACAGGTCACTTCCTTTCCCCCCCCCCGCCCAGAGGTTACTTCCTATTTAAGACAAGGCTAAACTCCATGAAGTCACAGCCTGTACTTTCCATTTACTTTTTACCCCATCTCAAATATTCTTCTTAACCACATCCCTGAAATTGCTCCTGTCTGTGTCACCAAAGGATACTGTTTTCTGCTAACTCCATCAGACAGTCTTTAGATTTTATCTAGCTGTTTAAATTAAAAACAAAACAAAACAAACAAAACCTTAATGTTTATTTATTTTTGAGAGAGAGACAGAGTGTGAGTGGGCAGGAGGAAAAAGAGAGGGAGGCACAGAATCCAAAGCAGGCTCCAGGCTCTGAGCTGTCAGCACAGAGCCTGACGTGGGGCTCCAACTCATCAACTGCGAGATCATGACCTAAGCCGAAGTCAGATACTTAACTGAAGATTTTATCTAGCTGTTTAAAGTTTTTACTTCTTAGCAGTTTCTGACACTGTTTACCACTCATTTCTTCTTCTAAAAATTCCCTTTTCCCTTCTTCTAAAAATTCCCTGGCTTTCATTGCAGTGTGCCCATTATGGTGCTGACCATCCTGACCATGCCTTCTCTGGCTCCTTAACTGACTTCTCACACTTTTAGTGTTCATTTTCCCCAGCATTCTGTCTTTGATCTTTATGGTAGGTAATGTGCTTTGGCTCGCTCATCGTGCTTTTCAGACCAGCCTCCTTCTAACACGTGGAAGCCAGAATGTTAACCAAACAACCCCCACCCCACAAAACAAATCAACAAAGCAAAACATTTTTCGTATGCTCTAGAGTTCTGTATGTTATTTAAGTTCTGCCAATCAGATAACATTTGTGTGAAATTTAGATTTAGAGCTAATCTGAATACAGAGTTAGGGCATGGGAGTGGTTTTTTTTTTTTTTGCTGGTACAGATTCAAGTGGTCATAATGTGGTTTTGGAGCAAGTGCCTATAATACTAGTTCTAATGTATCAGACAATTCCCTGATTTTATAGGTCCCTGATCATTTTACAGGCAGCAGCTTCTTCACCTGTTCAGTTCTGCACTATGGCTTTGCATGGAGTCTTTTTCATTAGGCTTCTTAAGTAGGCCTTCTTAATATTCTGTAATACATTCCTTTCCTCTTAACCTAGCCACAGTGAATTCTTTGTTCTGTATATACTTTGTAAATAACGACTAATAGAGTATTGGGTGTTTTATTTTGTTTTAAATTCAGTAGGTTATCCATGGACAATGTTATCTAGTACCATAGATTGATTCCTCTTAATTTTATATCTGTGGACCAGGCAACTCTATTAAGCTCCATATTTATATTCCCAACTGTCTACTGCATTTGTGTATCTAGAATGTCAAATGAAACCTTGAATTCAGTGTATCCAAAATTGAACTACTTTTTCCCCCAATAAGTTTTTTTTTTTTTTTTTTTGCTTCCTATCCAGGTATATATCCTAAAAGCATTGGAGTCATTCTCTGTTCCTTTGTTGCTCCTTTCCTCAACTTTCCATCAGCAGCAAGACCCGTTGATTCCAATTTCTAAATATGTCTTGAATCCACCCTCTTCTCTTCATCCCCATCGCTTGTGCCTTAGTTCTTGTCTGGATTCTTAAAATAGAATCTATAGAATATAGACTATAGAATATATAGAATATAGAATATATAGAATATAGAATATAGAATCTTGTCTTCTTCCTCTTTTTCTCTACATCCCTCCTTTTCTTCTTCTAGGCTTTAAGATGTGTATTGAAGGTAATTGTGTTTTTGGTGTATTCTTATATTTTAACATGTCTGATACTGGATACATCTTACAGTTGTTGGTATCTTCTACCTGCGGTCAGCCAGGAAGCTGTTCCAACATAATGATCATCATCTGCTTGCACAAACTTGATTATTATTTGGGGTGATATCACTGGACAACTACAATCCCCTGGTGTTTTATTCAACAGTTGTTCAAGGACTATTTGAGGAAGGACCATTTGTTGTATGATAAACTTTTATTGACACCTTCTGGTAAACTCAAGTCATGACAGCATCAGAAGCTACAGAATGGTTTTCAGCAGCTTGGAAGAAAACCTGAAGACAATATTAAAGTATTAAGTGGCTTACTTAGGAAGGCAAAGCAAGCACTCTTTTAATAGATGCTGTATGTTGCTAATGCTCTAGATAGCACAGAGATCAATATTGTCTGGAAAAATACAGCGATCAACCACTTTGAATCCAAGAGAGGTCAGAAGATTTGGGACTGATAGGAAGAAGTTTTAGAAATTCTATGGCCAATTTATTTTATTTACATTTTCTTTTTTATATATGTATAAGAGTGAGATAGGATAAAAAAAATCTACAAAATCTCCAAATATCCCTTTCAATCAGTATAAAAATTCTAAGCTATAGGAGAGCATTTTGTCCTAGTTTTTCAGCTTTTTTTCTTTTTTTTTTAATATTTGTTTTGAGAGAGAGAGAATAGGAATGGGCAGGGGCAGAGAAAGAGGGAGAGAGAGAATCTCAAGCAGGCTCCATGCTATCAGCACAGAGCCTGATGTGGGGCTTGATCCCATGACCATGTGTGTGATCATGACCTGAGCTGAAATCAAGAGTCGGACGTTTAACTGAGTGAGCCACCCAGGCGCCCCATCAGCTTTCTTCTTAGTGGTGCATAAAATAGTGCATCTGAGTACACTGAGATCCAGTGAAATGTGTACTTCTCAAAGTTTTGTGGCTTTTTAAAAAATAAAAATCAGTTTTCTTCTAGGCATGCACCTCCATTTCTGCTTCTTGGAGGCAGCTACTTTCAAATCTTTTAGATGTTTCTGTTGGTATTTGCTTCTTTTTCTCTAAGTAGTATCCTTATACTGCTTTCTTCTGATTTTTTCCCCAGTTAGACCTATATATTGACTTCTGATTATAGAAAATAAGTATTTCATGCTCTCTTACCATCTTTCACTTCTGAAGGCATCATACACATCTTCCCCACTTTTCTTCTCCTCCTAATACCGTTACATTTTTAGTTAGGTCAGTGTTCACCATTTACAATATTACAGCTATATTGCCAGTATTCCTACCTGAGTCCTGTCGTGTACTACTACCAACTTGTTTCCTTTCTTGTACAATTTTTTGTTTTAATAATCTACCTCAGTTTTTATTTCATTTTCTGATTTCATTTTCATTATTGAATGAAATTGATTATTGAAAATTGAATCAAATTTTTTTATTTCATTTTCATTATTTCATGTTCAAGCTGTCTGGAAAATCTGTATCTTTTCTCAATACATTCAGATATTAAGATACTCTATTTTCTTTCAGTATGATTTGTCTTGTTCCTGTCTGGACTGGGTGCTCTCTGGGCCTGTATCAAGCGCCATCTTGAGATTTCTATTTGCTGTCACCCTGTGGCTTTCCTGTCACCTCTCTTCTGTAAGATCTCTGATACCTGTGGGTCACATGCCTTCCTCTTTCTTGGCTTATTTTTTTGTTTCACTGAAGCACATCTTCCAGTAGCAGCCTCAGAAAGGATGCTGGAGAAGAAATATTTCAAGAATTTGGATATCTTAAAATGTCTCTAGTCGGTACCACTTGATTGATACTTTGAGTATAGAATCTTAGATTGAAGTAAATTTTCCTTCACGTTTTTGGGAGCATTGTCCATTCATTGTCTTTTTGCTACTAGTTTTGCAATAGAAGTCTGATGGCATCTTGATTCTAGATCACTTGGATGTAATCATCCCCCACTGAGTACCCACAGAGGCTTTAGAGCTTCTCTTTGTTCCTGGATTCTGAAACTTTGTCATGTTTTGCTGGGCCCTCTGTGGACACTTATAATTTGGAAACTTATTTTTAAATTGTGGGAATTATTTCATTGCTACTTTCCTTCCTTTTTCTTTTTTGCTGGAACTCTTATGATTGAATGTTGGATTATCTATAATCATCCTCTTTTGTTTTTACTTTCTAGGAAATTTCCTCAATTTTGTCATTCACCTCTTCTAATAAGTTTTATATTTCTAATACTGCTTTTAAATTTATTTTGTTCTCCAAATGCCCCCTCTCCATACCTTTCTGTCTCTGTCTGTGAATGCATCATTTTTTTCTGATACTTTCCTAAGGACATCAGTTATGATATTTAGAAATTATTTCTCCTGAATTTGTGTTTCTTCTCAACTTGCTATTGAGCTGTTGTGGTTTGTTTTGGATTCTGTCTTTCACATTGGAGGCTTTCCTCAAATGTTTGGTGATCTTTGATGTCTGCCCATATTTGCAACCAGATACTAAAACCTGACTGAAGGCTCTGTGTGTAGAAGCTGGGCATTTTGATGGAAGGCTTTGCTCTTGGGTCCTCAGGCAGGACCCAGACCTTTTTACTATGGGACTGAACTATCTCACTATCTAAATGTCTCTTCTCCCGGTCTGATCACTTTCCCCAGAGAGAAATCTTCCAACCAAATATAGCTTATACCTCTTATAAAGTCTTTCCTGACCCATTGGACATTTCTGCATAGGTAGCCCTCTGTGTATCCTCTGTCAATTTATGATGCAACATCTATAAACTTAGGTGTTAGTGTACAGAATACATCATGAAGCTGTTTTTTCTATTCTTTTCCTTTTTTTTTGTATTAGCCATATACTGACTAATACAAAGTAGGTATTTCCTTACTTATTCCTATGTCCCCATCTCCTAGCAAATGCCTGCCATGCGAAAAATGCTCAGTAAATATTTCTTGAAAAAGTATGCATCAGGCGCTGTATTAGGTTGTGGAGTGGGAGATATGGGGTGGAAGCAGGGTTTCAAGAGTGGGCCAAAAAGACCTTTTCTCTCAGAAAGATTAAGTCTATCCATACCCAAACAATTCTTGCAAGCACAGTGTTTATCTTGAGTTAGCTTTGGCTTTTGTTTGAATGCTTTAAACATTTTTAAAGAATGTTCTCAAGTACTCAGAAGGGCAGGTGTTTCCAGATTGATGAACATTAATTTGTTGGGGAATCTTTCACTAATGATGGTTTTGTTTTCTTCATCTCTAACAGCTTAGACATGGTAGCTCAATTATTTGAGTTGTAACATTTAAAAAATGATAATGAAATGGTAGTATACCCTTACACAATAAAGGCAGAGGGTGTTAAATATTTTTAATGGTGCAAAAGTATTTGTCACCAGTTGCCTATGCTCATGCTCAGTAATTTCCTTCCTGCTCTTCCTCTGCTCAGATACCATTAAAATGTTGTAGTAAACTTCATTATGAAGGTGAACACATTACAAGCATTAAAAAATGCTACTTTCTTAATCATAGTAGAAGGTGGTTTTTAAATGTAATTTTAAAAAACATTTGCTTATATTATTTTTTATCTTCTACCCAGCCTAGTACCCTTCCCCCACACATGACTACTAACTATGAGTGAGTCCTCCTATTGCTTCCTGCTCAGCTGAATCAACACTTCTGGAGGCTGTGACTAATAAAAGCCACAGCCCATGGTTATACTTGACTTTTGAAAATCCTGGCTAGCTTTAAGGACATAATTACAAGTACCCATGCTTACAGAATGAGTAAGTTGGTACAAAAACAAGTCAGACTTCATCAATGATTGTTAATTTACTTGGTGTGTGTGTGTGTGTGTGTGTGTGTGTGTGTGTGTGTGTGTGTATTGACTGATTACTTAGATATTTGGAGATCATGATAATGTAAATAAAAGTATTTGATTTCTAGGTCCTCGATGGTCCTTTACTTTTGTATTCATGGCTTAAAATAATGGGAAATATGGAAAAGGAAAGATGTGATCTCTGAAGGGCAATCCAACAGATACTGTGCTTCTGAACATTATCTTGACAGCTAAGTACCTTGGAGATCAATTAATCTTCAGGAAAAAAGAGAGGGGTGTTTTTCCAAGAACATAAGGATCTTTTTCAGTAGTGTCACTGGGACCATGAATAGACTTTTAATTTCCCTCAGAAAGGGTTTCCACCAAAAGGAAGAAAACATGTATTACTTTAGATGCCCCACCTTGATCGATATCTGTGCCTGTAAAGTTCATTTCCCTTGAATAGTACTTGCCCCAGTCCAATAAACAAAGCAAGGTTGGAGACCTCATGGAGACCATGAGCACAGCCGAGATGATACACAGGTTTAGTACATTTACCTATTCCAGTCACAGCCAAATGTCTTGAAACATAATCTTGAAGTTTCTGTTCTCAGTTCCCCATAGTCCCTTTAGATCTCAGTTCCTTGCACTCTTGCTTCTGCCTCCAACACTCAAGTTTTCTCAAAAAAAGCCATTATTGGTGTCTTAGTTGACAAATACAGCAAACTATTTTCTGCCCTTAAGTTTTATCAGTTTTTAAAAGCAACTGGTTTACAATCTTCCAATATCATAGATTTCTCTGTTGGTTTTTCCCTCTGATGCTTCAGTTATTCCTTCTTAACCTCTACTCTCATTTTTTTTTCAATTTCTCTATCACTATAGGTTTCTTATCCATAGCCTTTTACCATGCCAAAGTTTCTACTGTATTAGAAACTGTATTAGAAAGGAAAACTCTCTTCCCCAAACTTGTAATCTCTGTTAGAGATCACCCTGTATTTTTTGTACTTATTATTAAACCTCATAAAAGAATATAAAGTGCATTCCCTGCACTTCTTCATTGCTCATTCACGTTATGGCTCTCTATAATCAGGCTTATCTGCCATCAATCCAGTGAAATGGCTCTGGCAAAGTCATTAATGACTTTCTAATCCTTTAAAATCCTTACCTTAATTAACTTGTTTTCCAGTATTTGACCATATTGGTCATGTCCTTCTTGAAACTCTCTTTACCTTGCTTCCATGACATTGCTCTTTGCTGCTTCTCTTCTTGCCTCTCTAGACATTCTTTTTCAGATTCTTGCTGTTCCATTGTCAACTCCTTAAACACTTATGTTTCCCATTATGTTAGCCCTTTTTGCCTCTCACCCTAAGTAAGGTAACCCAGAGTAAGCTTACCCTTTTCCGTGGCTTTAACCACCTTACACATGTTGATGATAGTATGTAATCTACAGAAATCAGCATCTTAGACTTTATTTTCTGCTATGAAGTCTTGTTTTGACTACTGCCAGCTACTCTGAGAGAAATATAGCAGTGCCCCTCACAGCATCCCTCTTCATTTCTCAGAATTTGCCTTTTCCTCCTCTTGAAGGCCATGGCACTTTGTGTTCATCTTTTATTTCAACCCTCATGGCTCCTTTCCCCTTTGGACATATAGGTCTGTCCCTCCTATAGATTAAGCTGTGAAAACAAAATCCTAGACTTTTTTTCTAAGGCAAGGCAATATCAGGTCTCCAGCACATACTGCTGGATTTCTGAGTGTTTGAGGCTGTGGAGAGAAAAATCTTTAATTGGATGTTCTACCACTACTTCCAGTATAACATGTCCCACATGAATTTTCCTACCTTCTCCCACCACATCCTACCCTGTGCCTGCTTATTTTCTTTATTTACAAAGCTGGTAAATATTATCATCATTTAACCAGTTGCCCAGGCCAGAATCCTGTGTGTCATTTAGTGCTGCTCACTTCTCCTTACCCCCTTTGCCCATTCAATTCTGTGGCTTTTATTGTCTAAATGTCTCTTGACACCACCTTCTTTGCATGGTCCTTGATGTAACTGTCTCTTTCAGGCCCTATTTGTCTCTTTTCCTGGCTATTTCCTCTAGTATTTCTTCCTCTAGTCTGTCTCCCACATGGTTGTCAGAGGGATCATTTAACTATACGTCTGGTTATATTTATTTCCTACTTAAAAATCTTGATGACCAGATTTCCAGTGATTTTATGAAAATAAGCAGGCTATGCAAAACCTTTTATATTGCTCCTTGTCTTTTCTCTTGTCTCATCTGTTGTCATCCTTTGAACCTGCCAAACACACCATTATCCCTAGTCTCTGTGTCTTCCTGTATATATGTTGCTTTCTCTGTCATTGATGCCTCTTCTTCCCTCCACCCTTCTCGTCCTGTGACCTCTACCAACATCTACTTATCAGGGAAATGCAAATTAAAACTAGAATGCGGGGCGCCTGGGTGGCTCAGTTGCTTAATGTTTGATTCTTGATTCCCACTCAGGTCATGATATCATGGTTCATGGGGTCAAGCCCTGGGTCAGGATCTACACTGAGAGCACAGAGCCTGTTTGGGATTCTCTCTCTCCCTCTTTCTCTGCCCCTTCCCCCCACCTCTCTTTCTCAAAATAAATAAACTTAAAAATAAATAAATAAATAAATAAATAAATAAATACAGAATGAGATACCATGACATATGTGAAAAATAGTGTTGTTGAAGATGTGAAATCACTAAAACACAAGTGCATTGCTGATAATAAATTGTTTCAATTTCAACTTTTTTTCTTTTTCTAATTTCAACTTTGGAAAACTAGTATCTATGAAGGCTAAATGTATTCAAAACCATTCAAGAATCAGAATTCTGATTCCTGTTAGAAATAGTTGGCTTCAACTCCATGTTCCCAAAGAATTGTATTATAGTATTCATCTCACTTTATTGTATTTGTTTACTTTCATATTAGTTTTTCCCACTAGACTGCTACATACTTCTGCAACCAGATCTGTCTTCATGTCGGTACTGTGAGAGACTAGTACAAGTCTGGCACATAATAGATATTCAACAAATGCTTGCTGAATGAATACGTGTATACTTAAATAGAACTTAATTCTTGGTAGTGATTTTTAATTTAAATTTTAGTTAACATATAGTGCAATATTTGTTTCAGTACTAGAAGTCAGCGATTTATCACTTACATACAACAGCCAGTTCTCATCCCAACAAGTGCCCTCCTTAATAGCCATTTCCCACCCACTTCCCCCTATCAAGCTTCAGCTTGTTCTCGGTCATTAAGAGTCTCTTGTGGTTTGTTTCTGTCTCTTCTCTTGGTGGTAGTTCTTTTTTTTTTTTTTAATTTTTTTTAACGTTTATTTATTTTTGAGACAAAGAGAGACAGAGAATGAACGGGGGAGGGTCAGAGAGAGGGAGACACAGAATCCGAAACAGGCTCCGGGCTCTGAGCTGTCAGCACAGAGCCCGACGCGGGGCTTGAACTCACGGACCACAAGATCATGACCTAAGCCGAAGTCGGCTGCTTAACGGACTGAGCCACCCAGGCACCCCTCTTGGTGGTAGTTCTAAGTCAGATTTTGAACTTGCATAATTTCTTCTGATAGGAAGTGAAAACTGTGTAGCTCCATGTACTTCCCCTTTCGCATTGGTTTTCAGAAAACTTTACAACTTTGAAAATCAGATTTTAAAATATCAGCACCAATCTGCCTTTCTATAAAAGGAGAACATTAAATTAAATCGGTACATCACAATACTCATCTAGGAAAAATTGTCAGAGAGTAAAATATAAAAAGCCACCTAGAGAAAGGTCAGCCTAGATTAGTGACAGTTTATAGAAACATCAATGGCAGAAAGATGATTTTAGATTCCTACCTGATGACTTTATCTGGCTCAAAATAGACTGAAATATAAAATACAACGCTGGCAATCAAACACAGTAAAGATCATTTAAGGAAACAAAGGGAAGAGACTCTGCCAGCTACCTGAAATGAGTCATCTGGTACAATGAAGTGAAGGATTCAGCTCCAAATTTTCTGGAGACTAAGGCAAAGAAAGGAAGCAATTAAGTTACATAGCTTTCAGTTGCTGTTGAAAGGACGCATAAATTCATACTGAACCCAAATCACCCAGTTCATAAATGACAGAGTCAGAATTTGAACTTATCTACCCCTTCCAGTACTCCAGACCCCCTCCTCCTCTTACAGAAAGAGGTGCATTCATGCTGGTCACAGTTTCTCCAACCCGGGGAGCAAGGCTGCCTCTCAGAATAGCTAAGTTGGTTATACAAATTTCAGACCTTATCTGTAACAAGGAGTGCATGTTGAGAAACTTCAGGGGATCTCATAAATGAATAGTAAAGTGTATCAAGTTTACTTAAACTACCTCTGTAACTTTTGATGAAAAAGTGGAATCATAAAATTCTTGACTCCTTGGTGCTCTGAAGTATTTATAAGAGTGAATGAAGGATATGGGTAAGATACTGTTTCATGAATGCACAGAGGAGGAACTTTTCTGTCTAGGCAAGGCACCTGCAATCTAAAAAGAGGGAAAGAAAGAGAAAGAACCATTTGACAAGAGGTGTGTTTTGTCATCTCATTCTCCATTATGGAAAATTATTTTCTACTCTGGTCACTGATGTTTTGCCCCAATCTTTTCTATGATTCCAGGAGGGTGCAATTAATAGGTAATTCAGACACTGAATCAGGCAAATCCTTTCCACCCTGCTTGCTCACTCTCCTTGCATAGCATCTAAGGGCAACTAGCAGGGGTTTTTTTTTTTTTTTGATGCCACATAAATATAAGTACAGTGAGAAAAGGAAGCCAGTAAAGCAACCAAAATTTCTCTTATGCTACAAAAAGTACATACAGATTGACTACAAGGCAGGCATTAACAGACAAATACATTAGACAGTTTGTTTTCTGCTTTGCTGTCTTCTGCATTCTCCTTAAGGTCCCAAGTTATGTTTGGAAACAAAGTGTATGTGTAATGGGTCTGTGGCTCAATGCCTTGGGAATGGAGGAGGGAGGGAATGAAAACTGTACCCTTCTATGTGATGCTGCTTTCCACTGTTGAGAAGCAAACAGAATTGTTTAGTTTAAATTAAACTAATCCTCTAATACATTAGATAAGAAATGCTATATTGATAATCCAATACCAAACTGCATTTAAAAATACAATACGCTAATTTGACCTCCTACCCACCCTGAATTTCTTGTGTAGCATTGTAATTTATGATTGAAAATTGATTTGTGAAAATCATATATAAAACATAGTATTATATGTCATCTTTTAAAAAGCTAAGAAAACATGGCTTCTATTAACCCATGCTAACTATGAAAATGAAATTTTAAAGGCACAAACCCCAAAAAGACAAGGTAAATGAAGAAGGCAATTGCAACAAAACTTGGGGAGTACAAAAACAAATGTGAGACCACAGAAAGCCAAAGACTAATTTAATAATGAATAATTCCCAGGATCAGGTAAGATTTTGCTGCAGAACTTTAGAAAGACCAAGAAATTGAATCTGAAACTCCAAATGAGAATCAGTTAGGCTCCTAGGTCTCCTTCCCTTACCCCAATACCAGGCCACTACTCCTCTCCCATCCTGGAAGAAGATGGAAGGTGACTCTTTGAATCAGAAGAACTCTGGCCTCAGGGATAGCAGGCACATCTGTGGACAGAGCACTGTCCTGAAAACAGGGTAATTCTGTGCATTAAATAGATTGAATTCTTTCTTCCTGCAGCCTACACAGCTCCAAGAAAATGTTGACAGAGGCATGACTGGCTGGCTCAGTTGGTAGAGCATGTGACTCTTGATCTCAGGGTCATGAGTTCAAGCCCCACACTGGGCATGGAGCCTACTTAAAAAAAAAAAAGGCACTCTGAGTGCCCTGTCTATAGAGAAGATGTTGAAAGAGAGGCTTACACACCCCAGACAGGAATTTGGAGGATTTCTTTTTGGGGACTGATCAACCCAAGAGAAAAACCAACAGATAATGTTGGTTTGGGATTCCCATAAATGGCTGCACCTCTGTCCAAGTGAAGTTTAAAAGCCCTGTCTACTCACTGTCCAATTTTCAGTGCTTCATCTTTAAAAATTATTAGAGATCCAAAGAGCACCAGAAAATTGAAGAACTCCTTAAACATGAAGTAGAATGTACAGAACTGAAGGAAAAAAAATTAAAAAGGAACTTGGAACCAGTCAGAATGGCTAAAATTAACAACACAGGAAATAACAGGTGTTGGCAAGGGTGTGGAGAAAAAGGAACCCTCTTTCAGTGTTGGTGGGAATGCAAACTGTTGCAGCTACTCTGGAAAACAGTCTGGAGATTCCTCAAAAAGTTAAAAATAGAACTACACTATGATCCAATTACACTACTAGGTATTTACTCAAAGAATACAAAAATACTAATTCAAGGGGATATATGCACCCTGATGTTTATAACAGAATTAGCTACAATAGCCAAATTATGGAAACAACCCAAATATCCATTGACTGATGAATGGATAAAGAAGATGCAGTATATATAAAAAAATGGAATACTACTCAGCAATGAAAAAGAATGGAATCTTGGGGCACCTGAGTGACTCAGTGGATTAAGCATCTGACTTCGCCTCAGGTCATGATCTCCTGGTTCACAAGTTCAAGCCCCATATGGGTCTTTGTGCTGAAAGCTCAGAGCCTGAAGCCTGCTTCAGATTCTGTGTCTCCCTCTCTTTCTGCCCCTCCCCACTCACATTCTGTCTCTCTCTCAAAAATAAATAAACATTTTTTAAAAAGAATGAAATCTTGCCATTTGCAACGTCATGGATGGAGCTAGAGAGTATTACACTAAGCAAAATAAGCCAGTCAGAGAAAGATAAATACCATATGATTTTACTCATATGTGAAATTTAGGAAACAAAACAAATGAACATGGGTGGAGGAAAGGGAGGGAAACCAAGAAACAGATTCTTAACTGTAGAAAATAGACTGATGGTGACCAGGCGGGAAGGTGGACAGGGGATGGGTTAAATAGGTGATGGGGATAAAGGGGTGTACTTGTCCTGATGAGCACCGCGTGATGTGTAGAATTGTTGAATCACTATATTGTATACCTGAAACTAATATTACACTGTATATTAACTAACTGGAATTTAAATAAAAACTTGGAAGAAAAAATAAAAAGGAACATGGAGGGTACACAGACAAGGCAAGGGGCAGAAAACACTAGAAAATTATAATTAAAATTTGAGAGGTAAGAGAAAATAATACATGAAAAGATCATTCACAGAACACAACAAGGATCTTAAAATTGAGTATACAATACCAGAAGTAAAAAGTTTAATAGACGAGTTAGAAGGTAAAGATGAAAGATTTCAATATGCAGAAAAATAATAGAGACAGAAAGAAAAGAGAAAAGAAATAAGAAAATTAGTCAAAGGAAAGGAGTTCTAGGAATAGGGAAACAAAGGAGGGAAAATTAAAAAATAGTACAAAAAATTCCCAGAAGGGAAATGTTTACATTCCCGTATTAAGTACCCAGCATGATGCATGAGGCAAAAAAAAACCCAAAACAAAACAATAATCATCAATTTTAAGACATCTGAGAACAAAGTGAAGACGCTAATGCTTCGAGAAAGGATAAACAGGTCATATACAAAGGTTCAGGAATGAGAATGGCATCAAGTTTCTCCACAGTAAAATTAGAAACTGGAAGAAAGCAAAATAGTCTCCTTAAAATGCTGAGGGAAAGTGCTTACCAACCCGGGATTCTATTCTCAAACTTTTCATCCATTATGAGAGGTACAGAGCTCTCAAAAAAATTAATGTACATGCATCTTCCCTCCCCCCCCCCCCCAAGAAGCTACTAGAGGAGGTATTCCACTAAATGAGGGAGCAAGCCAAGAAAGATGATGACATAGGATCCAGAAATCCAAAAAGATCCAACACAGGAGAGAGATGCAGGGATTTCCCAGGCTGGCAGTAAAGACAGAATCCAGGATGACAGCAGACAAGCAGGTCAGGAAAAAAACTGATTCGGTATGGCACATGAGGGTTGAGGATACCAAGAGGGAAGTCCCGAAGAAGTAATGAAACTGACATTTTGCCAGATGTGTTTAACAGTTTTGAGAGAGTATTTATAGTTTTGTTGAAAGTCTGTATATGAATAAGAGATAGAATGTATATAGAAACTAAAGAAATAAAGAAACTATGAATAACTCCAGGGACAACAAAAAGTAAGCAAGCAAAGATATATAACCACATTACTCTGTATTTTCAGCTAGAAATAATAGTCATATAGAAATATAAATAATAGTCATTTAGTCATATAGTGACAATTGAGTTAAACATAATCATAATACTAATGGAATTAGATTTTGGGGGAGGAAGTATGTGCGTGTGTGTGGTGTAAGGAAGCTAAATACCCATCTTTCAGTGGGAAAAACCAATAGATAGTGTTTAAGATGAAAAAAAGTCAAACAGTATAAGCATACTATTTAGAAATATGGAGCTAGCAACCAGAATAACAACTATAAATAGAAAAGTGACCTCTCATGTCTAAATTAATGTAAACATTTACTACTTAGGGAATGGAAACTGGGAAAGGAAGAGGTAAAATTTGGAGTTTGGATTTTTTTTTTAATGTTTATTTATTATTGAGAGACAAAGACAGAGCATGAGCAGGGGGAGGGGCAGAGAGCAAGGGCGACACAGAATCTGAAGCAGGCTCCAGGCTCTGAGCTGTCAGCATGGAACCTGATGTGGGGCTTGAACTCACAAACTTTGAGATCATGACCTGAGCCGAAGTCGGATGGTTGACTGACTGAGCCACCTAGTCACCCCGAGTTTGGATTTTTAAAAAAATTTTGTAGAATTATTTGAGTTTTAAAACTATATACAAGTATAACTGATACAAAGTAATTTAAAAATCATGTAGAAATTAGAAAAATTGAGAACTGCAGGATCTCAGTGTTGGAAAAGGTTTTAGTAGATATTTGTTGAGTAGCTTTCAAACTTTTTGGACCATTACCCACCATCAGAATGTATTTGCATAAAACCTAGGGCTTGCACACACACACACATCTACCCTCTCCTCCCACACAACTAATATATTTCATGGAAGTGCTTAGACTTACTATTTGTAATAGGCTAGAGGACAACAAGAGGGAGTGGCTGGAAAAGGAGGTTAATGTGTCTGAAATGGGAGTACTGGCAGGACTTATGAGTGGATGGAGGGGTACCTGGCTGTCCCAGTTGGAAGAGCATGCAACTCTTGATTCTCAGGGTTGTGAGCTTGAGCCCCATGTTGAGTATAGAGATCACTAAAATAATAAACAAACAAATAAACTAAAAAAAAGAAAAAGTGATAACTTTTTTTTCTTCTCTATTTTATACTTAAAAATGTGTTGGGTTAGGACTCACTAATAATTTCATAAACTACAATTTGAAAAACACGAATCTAGTTCAACCATCTGATGTTTTGGACCCCACCTCTCACAGAAAACTTCCTGATTCCCACCCAGTATTTATCCTTTGGCCAACTGTTCTCATAGGACTCTTAAAGTGGTTTGGGGTTTGGCAGGGTCCAATGGGACCATCTCACACTGGACCAGACAAATCTCTTTTCAAGCCCTCTACAGATATGCCTGGGGGTTGGGGTATGTCTGTGAATGGAATAGCTTTCTGAGTCCTATAGTAATATAAATTTTGCATTAATAGTCTTGCATATGGAATGTGCTCAATAAATAATTGCTGATTTAGCATGACTTGTTCTTAAAGGCCCACTAAAGCCTCATCATAAGCATGCATTTATTCTTCTCCTTCTCTGGCTGTTTAAATAAAGCTGGATGGTTTGCATTTGCTTTCCCAATTGACTTGGTGGAGATTGCTCCATTGCATCTGGAAGGGTTTAGTGCTTGGAATGGAGCTGAACTCCATCACCAGTACTGTTTTGTTTTTTTTTTTTTAAGATATTCATACATTGTTGTTCATTCAAGTGCATTCAACTTCATTCACAGGGGATGGACTCTGGAAGGCCAGCCATGCAGGGCTTTTACTTAAGCACACCCAAAGGATGCGCATTTCAGACATCTTAATGGACCAGACCCTCACAAAAGAATGAAAAGCACTTGAAGACAGGAAGCACAGAAGCATGGAAGAATTTGATTTAATGAAAATATAGGCTCATGGAAACTCTACTCTACCTTTAATTCTCATACTTCAAATATTACAAATGAGGGCTAAACCCCTAATTCTAATAAGATTAGAGTCTGTCTCTGATTGGAGAGTGCATATGGCTACAAAGCAATTGAAGATTTATGGGAAGCCTGTGCAGTGAACCTAGAATATATTCTGACTTGCTCTTTTGTCACCTGTGAATTTTCTTGGAAGTTTTGTATAGGAAAACCCTGATCACAGGTTTTTAAGTATTTTTTTTTAACTAAGCAGACATTCATAAATACATTATAAAGTTGTCAACTAGTCTAACAGCTTTCTGTTTGCCCTTTTCAAGGTGGTAGAAATTGTGCATATTTTGTATGTCTCCAAATAAAGTATACTTCAAAGGAAAACATTTCTTTTCCTATGAATAATTTAAAATCCCTTAGAAAAGCTTCATACAATGCTGAATTTCCATGGGACATATCATAAAAACTGCTGGCCTTGAGTAAAGCATATAAAAGACATTTCAAAACAGTAAGAAAATAGCTCTATGTCTGTGCTGATATAGAAAAATGAGTTACAATGAGAAAAAGATTCATAAAGGATGTATGGAGATCTGGGAGGTAGGAGTGAAAGATGGCCAGTGGATTGCTGCCATTGAAGAGGTGCATAACAGGGATGCCTGGGTGGCTCAGTCAGTTGAGCATCTGACTCTTGATTTCACCTCAAGTCATAATCCCATGGTCATGGGATTGAGCCCTACATCAGGCTCCATGCTGATTCATCAGAATCACTTGAGGTGCTTGTTGTAATCAGAGGTTAACTGGCTTCATCTTGGTGTTACTGATTTAAAATATATAGGAGTGGAGTCTGGGAATATATTTCCAGCAAGTTCTTCAGGTTATTCTATTGAATACTAAGAGAAGGAACCACTAATCTGATTATGGGAGCATGCCCACAGAGTGGTCACTGTCACGTATGCACCTAGAGTATTTCATGCCTGGTCACTATTGTCTAACAGGTGGACAATGTAGCAGAAAGGTGCTGGTGGCACACAAGAAACAGTGTCAGCCATCTGAATGGGAAATCCAGGTGATCTGGCTTGTGAAAAGCAGCTTTTTATTTACACAAATCATTTAAGGTAATTATGCTCAAGTTTTTGAGTGACATGATTAGAGGGTAGAAGAGGTTCCACTCAGTGTTTCCTGCACTTGGTAGGACCTTACCTGAGACAAGCAAATTGGTATTGCCATCAACCAAAATCTCCCACTGTAAGACTCAGGAACCCATACTGAAATTGTGGTGTTCTTGACTGAGAAGCTACCTTTCTTTAAATTTTTTTTAATGTTAGGCCAATATCCCTGATGAATATGAATGCAAAAATTCTCAATAAGATACTAGCAAATCGACTTCAACAGCATATAAAAAGAATTATTCACCATGATCAAGTGGGATTCATTCCTGGGCTCCAGGGCTGGTTCAACATTCACAAATCAATCAACGTGATACATCACATTAATAAAAGAAAAGATAAGAACCATATGATCCTGTCAATCGATGCAGAAAAAGCATTTGACAAAATTCAGCATCCTTTCTTAATAAAAACCCTCGAGAAAGTCGGGACAGAAGGAACATACTTAAACATCATAAAAGCCATTTATGGAAAGCCCACAGCTAATATCATCCTCAATGGGGAAAAACTGAGAACTTTCCCCCTGAGATGAGGAACACAACAGGGATGTCCACTCTCACCGCTGTTGTTTAACATAGTGTTGGAGCTTCTAGCATCAGCAATCAGACAACAAAAGGAAATCAAAGGCATCAGAATTGGCATAAATGAAGTTAAGCTTTCACTTTCTGCAGATGACACGATATTATACATGGAAAACCCGATAGACTCCACCAAAAGTCTGCGAGAACTGATACATGAATTCAGTAAAGTCGCAGGATACAAAATCAATGTACAGAAATCAGTTGCATTCTTATACACTAATAAGCAACAGAAAGACAAATAAAGAAACTGATCCCATTCACAATTGCACCAAGAAGCATAAAATACCTAGGGATAAATCTAACCAAAGATGTAAAAGATCTGTATGCTGAAAACTATAGAAAGCTTATGAAGGAAATTGAAGAAGATATAAAGAAATGGAAAAACATTCCGTGCTCATGGGTTGGAAGAATAAATATTGTTCAAATGTCAATACTACCCAAAGCAATCGACACATTCAATGCAATCCCAATCAAAATGGCACCAGCATTCTTCTCGAAACTAGAACAAGCAATCCTAAAATTCATATGGAAACACAAAAGGCCACGAATAGCCAAAGGAATTTTGAAGAAGACCAAAGCAGGTGGAATCACAATCCTAGACTTTAGCCTCTACTACAAAGCTGTAATCATCAAGGCAGCATGGTATTGGCACAAAAACAGACACATAGGCTAATGGAATAGAATAGAAACCCCAGAACTAGACCCACAAACGTATGGCCAACTCATCTTTGACAAAGCAGGAAAGAACATCCAATGGATAACAGTCTCTTTAACAAATGGTGCTGGGAGAACTGGACAGCAACATGCAGGAGAATGAAACTAGACCACTTTCTTACACCATTCACAAAAATAAACTCCAAATGGATAAAGGACCTGAATGTGAGACAGGAAACCATCAAAACCCTAGAGGAGAAAGCAGGAAAAGACCTCTCTGACCTCAGCCACAGCAATTTCTTACTTGACACATCCCCAAAGGCAAGGGAATTAAAAGCAAAAATGAACTATTGGGACCTCATGAAGATAAAAAGCTTCTGCACTGCAAAGGAAACAATCAACAAAACTAAAAGGCAACCAACGGAATGGGAAAAGATATTTGCAAATGACATATTGGACAAAGGGTTAGTATCCAAAATCTATAAAGAGCTCACTAAACTCCACACCTGAAAAACAAATAACCCAGTGAAGAAATGGGAAGAAAACATGAATAGACACTTCTGTAAAGAAGACACCCAGATGGCCAACAGGCACATGAAAAGATGCTCAACATCGCTCCTCATCAGGGAAATACAAATCAAAACCACACTCAGATATCACCTCACGCCAGTCAGAGTGGCCAAAATGAGCAAATCAGGAGACTATAGATGCTGGAGAGGATGTGGAGAAATGGGAACCCTCTTGTACTGTTGGTAGGAATGCAAACTGGTGCAGTCACTCTGGAAAACAGTGTGGAGGTTCCTCAAAAAATGAAAAATAGACCTACCCTATGACCCAGAAGTAGCACTGCTAGGAATTTACCCAAGGGATACAGGAGTGCTGATGCATAGGGGCACTTGTACCCCAATGTTTATAGCAGCACTCTCAACAATAGCCAAATTACGGAAAGAGCCTAAATGTCCATCCACTGATGAATGGATAAAGAAATTGTGGTTTATATACACAATGGAGTACTATGTGGCAATGAAAAAGAATGACATATGGCCCTTTGTAGCAACGTGGATGGAAATGGAGAGTGTGATGCTAAGTGAAATAAGCTGTACAGAGAAAGACAGATACCATAAGTTTTCACTCTTATGTGGATCCTGAGAAACTTAACAGAAGACCATGGGGGAGGGGAAGAAAAAAAAAAGAGGTTAGAGTGGGAGAGAGCCAAAGCATAAGAGACTCTTAAAGACTGAGAACAAACTGAGGATTGATGGGGGGTGGGAGGGAGGGTAGGGTAGGTGATGGGTATTGAAGAGGGCATCTTTTGGGATGAGCACTGGGTGTTGTATGGAAACCAGTTTGATAATAAATTTCATATATTAAAAAAATAAAAAGTAAATTTTTTAAATGTTTATTTTTGAGAGAGAGAAAGGGAGAGAGAGAGAAGGAGGAGAAGGAGGAGGAGAGGGAGCAATAGGGAAGGAGAGGCAGACAAAGAGAGGGAGGGAGAGGATCCAAAGCAAGCTCCAGGCTCTGAGCTGTCAGCACAGAGCCCCATGCAGGGCTCAAACCCACAAACTGTGAGATTATGACCTGAGCCAAAGTCGGACACTTAAACTACTGAGCAACCCAGGCGCCCCAAGAATCTACATTTTATGCTTACTGAAATGAACTGTAACTTCTAAAAGCTTATGGGCCTAGCTGGGCATTTTGTCAAGCCTAAGATCCAGTCTTCTGTGGGATGACATCAGCCACATAAGCATCTTTAGAAGATACAAGTAAAAGGAAGATAGTAAGGAAAACATACACATACACACAGACTTGAAACTAAAGAAGAGACCAAACATTTAATTGTTTTAGAACCCAAGTTTTAAAATTTGAATAGTAATTACCCCAAAAGTCTTCTGTTGTATAATTAGTGAATTGATATATTTATCCATTCATCAAATATTTACTGAACACCTAAGTGCTCTGTTAAAAGCTGGGGGTTCAAAGGAAGTTGGACTTAATTTGTGTCTTCAAGACTTTTGAAGAAAAGAAACTGTAAGCAACTATAAAATAACTACTAACATTCAGATATGGATTAACAAGTTACAGAGGGGCGCCTGGATGGCTCTGTTGGTTAAGTGTCGACTTCAGCTCAGGTCATGATCTCACAGTTTGTGGGTTCAAGCCCTGCATCTGGCTCTGTGCTTACAGCTCAGAGCCTGGAGCCTGCTTTGAATTCTGTGTGTCCCTCTCTCTCTCTGCCCCTTCCCAACTCCTGTTCTGTCTCTCTGTCTCTCAAAAATAAATAAGTGTTAATTTTTTTTTAAAGTTACATAAAGAGCAGTGCTAATAGTCTTAACAAAACAAGAAAATTCTTTTTTTAAACTATAATTCTACCTATTTCAGATGGAACTAATTCTTAGTTTCCTCTGTGGCATTTAAAATACATTAAAGTATAACTTCTACCTATTAGTCTTCAGATTGTTCACTGTAGATATCCTGACTTCAGGGTGGGCAAGAGGCAGTGACACACTATTATTGAGGTGACTCTGAATTGTAGTTTCTGGTTTTCAAAGTGAGGTGTCTTTAGTGATTTAGAAAGATCCTCAGAAATTCAGGGAAATGGTGTCTTATAATATGGTACTACTGTAATATGGTACCACTTTTTCTAACATTAATCAATCATTTACTTAATATCTTCCCCATTGGTATTCTATCAAAAGAATATTTTTTCCGTGTTTTCTGTCCTACCTTTTAATGAATCAATGGCCCATAGGAACTTTGGCTTCATAAATATAGTCCAAAAATTTTGCAAATAAGCAAATAAACAAAAACAGAAGACCAGTTTCAAGAAGACAGAATAAAAAATATGAATTGCTAAACATCATCATGACAAAGCTATATCCATTGGACCATGTAAAAGCTCTCCTCAAAGCACCAAGATGTAACTTCACTCCCCTAATGCTACCCAAGATATGATAAATAGTGAAGGGAGGGCGGTGAAATACTACCAGTATTAAGGGCAGGAGCTTTGATAATCTTGAGATTTCAGAGTCCAAGGATTGAAAATTTAAATATTACTGAGGACACACAGGTTACAAAACCTGTTCAGGTCCAGCCCTTGTGACCATGTTGATTGAGGATCCAGTGATGACAGAAGTAACAATTTTTCAAGAATAGGCAGAGATCCATAATTTTTTTTAAGTGTTCATACTTATTAAAATTCTGTGCAAGTTTTAATGAAGTGTTTCTGTGGATTTGCAACCCCTGACCAAAAGCTACCATTCCTATATCAAAACAGGAATTCATCTTTGGGAAAATCTTTTTGGGAAAGTCCATGTCCTTTCACTGAAGACCAACTCTATAGCTCAAAGTAGATAAAGTTTCTGATTGTTTTTTTTCTTGGTTCTTATGGAACCCTTACTTAAATCAATATGATAAAGCATCCCACTCGGAAGCTAGCACTCTGCTTAACAAAAGATAGCACGCTTTCCTCCTCCCCCACTTTATACTAAGAAATTGATACATGAAATCAATGTCATTTCAGGTGAATGAAAGATTCATCATTATTATAAAATAAAGTGAATAATTATAACATATAATCCCAGTAATAATAATGATCATAAAAGTCAACTGTAGGTCAAGTTGATAGTCTTGAAAGTTAAATAAAGGCCTTGACTTTTGTATGCCTCTCAGTTACATGCAATTTTATCTGGTTCAACACAGAAACCCATTTCCTGCTCTGCCCCTAGTTCTGTCTGAACATTAGTAAGCTTTTTTGTAACAAATATTCATGCATTTTTTAATAGATGTATGGTATCCCAATAGATAGAAATAAAAATATCTAAATCTAAACCGGACTTCATCTCAATCCTTGTTACTGAACCAACATATCCTTACACTGTGAAATGTGTGTGCTAGGTTCAGGACATCACATTCAGGACATCAGGATGCCCTTTGGAAGCTGGAAACACTGAAAGGGTTATGGTTCTCTTCCTCTTATCTACTACTCTCTTCAGGCATACTTTGCTTCACTGTGCTTTGTTATGTTGTGCTTTGCAGATATTGCATTTTTTTTTAATTTTTGTGGGTTTTCTCCCCCACAAATTGAAGGTTTGTGGCAACCTTGTGTGAAACAAGTCAATCTGTGCCATATTTCCAACAGCACTTGCTCACTTGGTGTCTCTGTGTCACATTTTGGTACTTACGGAAATATTTCAAACTTTTTCATTATTATGTTATGGTGGTCTGTGATCAGTGATCTTTGATGTTACTACTGTAATTGTCTTGGGGTGCCATGATCTGCACCCATATAAGATGGTGAGCTTAATAAATGTTGAGTGTGTCTGACTGCTCCACTGATGGGCCATTCCCCAGTCTCTCTCCCTCTTTTTGGGTCCCTCATTCCCTGAGACACAACAGTATTGAAATTAAGCCAGTTAATAACCTTGCAGTGCCCTCTAAGTACATGAAAGGAAGAGTCCCAGGTCTTTCACTTTCAATCAAAAGCTAGAAATGATTAAGTTTAGTGAGGAAGCCATGTCCAATGTCAAGATGGGTCAATAGCTAGGCCTCTTGCACCAGGCAGCCAAGCTGTGAATGCAAGGAAAAATTCTTGAAGGAAAATGAAAGTGCTAATTCAGTGAACACATGATCTTTATCCCCGCAATAACTACTTTGATGCTTTTTTGGGAAATATTAAATGCCAAATTCTTTCACAATATACATTCTCATCTAAAGATTACGTCACATATACTGGCATTGTAGAAGGTACTGGAGATATAAAGATAAGAAAATATCTGCTTCCTGATACAGTTTTTAAGACCTCAGTAAGCTCACAAGATTATTTCTTCCATTTTTGGAAGGGTTTACTGTTAGCAAGTTTGCTTTATTCACATAGTCATGGCAATGTAAACATCAGATACCTAAAGATTAGCAAAAATATGTGATATAAATATCTTAGGAGGTAGAGGGAAGGAGAATCCTCATTTCCATAGTAAGAAGTACATAAATAATATTTAAAACTCGAAGAATCAAGAAATGGCAGTATAGGCACATTATTTAGAAACATGGGTGGAAGGAATGCCAGAAACATTCCTTCTGGGTTGCTTCTGGGAAATGACAATCAAGGAGTGAGAAACAGCAGGCCAGGCACTGCTCTTCATTGGTCTTACACAACAAAGAGTTTTAAAATTTTAAGTACACATTTGATTAAAAAAATCACTAAAAGTGGGGCACCTGAGTGGCTCAGTCAGTTAAGCATCTGACTCTTGATTTCAGGTCACGTCATGATCTCATGGTTTGTGACTTCAAGCCCTGCATTGGGCTCTGCCCTAACAGTACAGAGCCTGATTGGGATATTCTCTCTCTCTCTCTCTCTCTCTCTCTCTCTCTCTCTGCCCCTACCCTGCTCATGCTCTTGCTCTCTCTCAGAAATAAATAAATAAACATTTAAAAAATTATTAAAAGTGTAGGAATTTACCCCAGGGATACAGGAGTACTGATGCATAGGGGCACTTGTACCCCAATGTTTATAGCAGCACTCTCAACAATAGCTAAATTGTGGAAAGAGCCTAAATGTCCATCCACTGATGAATAGATAAAGAAATTGTGGTTTATATACACAATGGAGTACTATGTGGCAATGAGAAAGAATTAAATATGGCCCTTTGTAGCAACGTGGATGGAACTGGAGAGTGTGATGCTAAGTGAAATAAGCTGTACAGAGAAAGACAGATACCATAAGTTTTCACTCTTATGTGGATCCTGAGAAACTTAACAGAAACCCATGGGAGAGGGGAAGGAAAAAAAAAGGAAAAAAAAAAAGAGGTTAGAGTGGGAGAGAGAGCCAAAGCATAAGAGACTCTTAAAGACTGAGAACAAACTGAGGGTTGATGGGGGGTGGGAGGGAGGGTAGGGTAGGTGATGGGCATTGAAGAGGGCATCTTTTGGGATGAGCACTGGGTGTTGTATGGAAACTAATTTGACAATAAATTTCATATAAAAAATTATTAGAAGTGAAAGAAACTGGGTACACAGAGGGAAGCAGAGATATAGGAAATGGGGATCAAGGACTTACAAGGCTCAGTCCATGCTTCTGGTCCTTATCTGAGACCCAGCCATACCTCCGCCATTAGATTCTCATGGATATCAAGCTACCCTTCCAATAACCTCTTCCTGCTTAAAGCCAAGTGAATTTCAGTTATTCACAAGTGGAAGCATCTAACACACACATACTTTAAGAACAACATTTCATTGAAGGATGATCAAATAGCATAATAATCAGGAAGATTCAACAATTTTTCTTCCAAAATCTTCTTAAAAATAAGCACTCACCCTTAAAGTCCCTAGTGGCCACCACAAATTCTGGTATTTGTGAAGAGAAGAAAATTAGAAAGCATTATAGAGCAGGAGTTGGTAAACTTTTTCTGTAAAGAGCTAGACAGTAAATATTTTAGGCTTTGCAGACCTTATAGTGCTTTGCCACAACTCAGCTCTGCCATTGTAGTGGGAAAGCAGACATAGACAATACACATGAGAGTGGCTGTCTTCAACAAAAATTTTTTTTGAATGTTTATTTTTGACAGAGAGAGAAACAGAGCATGAGCGGAGGAGGGGCAGAGAGAGAGGGAGACACAGATATTGCAAGCAGGCTCCAGGCTCTGAGCTGTCAGCACAGAGCCCAACGCGGGGCTCGAACTCACAGACTGCGAGATCGTGACCTGAGCCGAAGTCGGACGCTCAACCGACTGAGCCACCCAGGCGCCCCTCAACAAAATTTTATTTACCAAAACAGGCAACAGTCTGGAATTGGTCCATGACCATAATTTACTGACTCTTCTTTAGCACTAGGGCCACTGTATAAAATTAAATAATCTGGACACAAAAGTGAGTGACCAAGGTAACACATGGGGACTGAAATGTAGCCACACTCCCTTCGCCATTCTCTGTACCAAAGTGTGACAGTATGTTTGTCCAGAGAAGAGGGCACTTTTCTCTAATTCATCTGTCTAGTGGGGATGCTCTTCTCTAATCAGACGATGGCTCCATGGCTAGTTTCTTCCCTAATTAGATCCTCAGAGGACATGGAAACATTAAAATATTTGCAGGTCAGTAATAACCTCCTACATGAGACTTCTAGTCATCAGCCAAAATATCCCAAGCCAACTTCCCATTCTTTCCATGACCTAGTGTTGAGTCACTTCATCTTCCTTTATCATTCTTCTGGGAAATAGGCTCAGTGTACCAAAGTCCCAGAACCAAACACAATACTCCAGGAATGGTCTAAGGAGTACAGAGCAAAGTGATTATTTGTTGGATAATTGTAGGATCAGATAAGGTCTTGGGCAGTAAATGTCTACTGTGGACTCATAGTAAGCTTGCTGCCAACTGAACCCTTAGTTCCTTTAAACATGTGCTGTTGTTAAGAAATAGTTCCTTTATGTTCTATTTCTAAAGTTGAGTTGTTAGACCCCAGGCTTAAACTTTATGCTTATTTCTATGAAATTACATGTTTTAGAACTGGTTCATTGTTTCACATAGTTCAGAAGGAGGTGTTAGTTGTCCTATCACTTCATGGATCTCTGTCTGATAAGCCTGCCACCTATCATCTTACTGAAATCACAGATTAAAATGTTGAAAACAGTAAAAGCCAGAGTGTAGGAAATTGCTTGTTCACTACCTAAACAGAAACTTTAAAGCAAGGTACATGCCTATATAGGTGTAATAATAAAAAACTAATCTCTAAAGAAAATATTACCTCTGTAGACCTTAATTCTAAATTTCAGTGAAAATTTTAAAAACTGGGGAATACATACAATGATATGTAATAAAAGAGTTAATATTTAACAGCATAATAGACCAATTATTTTCTTTTAAATGTTTACCACCAAGAGACCACAATAAATAAATAATTGTAAAAGATCACAAAGAGAAAAATAGAATAACAATAAATAGAAGTTAAGAAATATAAAATATTCCTCTTACTAGTAATAAAAGAAATACAAATTAAATAATTAATAATTAATTATAGGCCAAAATGCTCAAAATATATAAAACATGTAGTGCTACCAAGGCTGGATAAAACCATACTCCTCTGTTGCTGAAGTATTATGAGTTGGTATGATCTTCTTAGGAATCAATATGATGGGATGCCTGGGTGGCTCAGTCAGTTAAGTGTCCGACTCCTGATTTTGGCTCAGGTCATAATCTAATGGTTCATGAGATACAGCCCTGTGTCAGCTCTGCACTGACAGCATGGAGCCTGCTTGGGATTCTCTCTCTTCCTTTCTCTCTGCCCTTTCCCCTCTCACGCTCTCTGTCTCCCTGTCTCTCTCTCTCTCAAAATAAATAAAAAAGCAATCACTATAGTGATATGTATTAAGGAGTGTGAAATTTTTTCTTACTTCTTGACCCAGGATTTTTATCCTAGGGAAGTAATGAAAGAAGAAAAATGTTGAAGAGGTGCATATGAACATACTTTATAATCCTAAAAAATTGAAAACATTATCCTCATGTCCTAAATACCCTACAAATATTGTATTTTAACATCCTGGTGAAAGAAATATATTGTGATGAAGAACTGGAAGCATTAAGTATTAAATATGTAAAACTATGGAGAAATAATTGGATGGTAAGTGGAAAAGCTATATGAGCAGAACTAAGGAAATGGAGCAGAACTAAGGAAACATGAAAAGAGATAATTGAATATTGATATTATTGAGTAAATTTTTTTAAAAAGTTAAAATCAATGTTACTGTAATATTGTCTTCAAAATAAATGCATTTTATATTAAAATTCACTACCATATAAAATACATCTTACTGAGTAGTTTGAAAAGTTATTGGTGGGGGCAATGTGGTAGAATCTAGAAAAAAACATGTAGGGGAGGACCCTGGATCTCTTTCACCTGTGCAGAAAGGAAGGGTCATTGAGTTATAGCCTAGTTGCTAGACAAAGAGTGGGAAAGGGTTGATGGGATGGTGACAGTGTCTTCCTGGACACAATTTGGGGAAAGCTGTTCCAGTAAATCTTGCTACAAATCTCTAAAATTCAGAGTTAAGTAATTTAAATGGAATATTTTACACATGACATAGCTCTGTGGTCTTTCTGGCATTTTCTTGTCTAACATATTTCCTAGATTAATCATGTATTGCTTGAAACAGTGATTATTTACTATGAGTTTCTACCTTAATGTAGGGGAATTTCTTGACAGGGAAATTTCCACATATTTCGTCTTGTTTTGTTTCTCTTTTTTGAAAAGTTTTAATTTAAATTCCAGTTAGTTGACATGCAGTGTTATATTAGTTTCAGGTGTACAATATAGTGATTCAACAATTCCATACAACACATAGTGCTCGCCACAAGTGCAGTCCTTAATCCCTATCACCTGTTTCACCCCCCCCCCACACATCCCCTCTGATTACTATCAGTTTGACATCTGTGGGGGTGGGGGATGGAACGCATGTCACAATAACCAGGTGGTCTGTATCAGGATGTGTTTGGCTTCACATAGTAGTTGAAGTCACAAGGACATTTACTGATATTTAACTAGATATCTGGAGGTGGGCAGTCTCAGGGTTGACTTGATTATCAACAATGCCCTTGAGACTCTAGACTCTAGCCCTTCCCACCATCCTCCGCTTGCATTTCATCCCCATGATTTTGTCTCACAGTTGCAAGATGGCTACAAGAAGTTCAACCATCCTGGTTTCCCTCTCTAGAGTACAAAGCAGAAAAAACAAGTATTGTGTCATATCCTTAGAGGTTGGGTTGAATTGGGTAAAATGATGATTATAATGGTGAAGTAGTAAGAATAAGCTTCTAAGCAAATTCTAGTGTGGACTGCCCTCTGTGCATGGCTAATAAAAAGCTCCTCCAACAGAGGAGGTGAATTTGTCTAGCCAGGGACTAGTTCTTGTGTGGGGTAGGTTTGGAGGGGAGAGGCTATGAGAGGGCTAAGTGGTTATTCTTGGTTTTGTTTTAATTCACCACTGAATGGCAGGCAAATAGTGTCTAAGGCAGCACAGGCTTGAGCTTATAGCCTAGGGTTCTTTGGTAGCTCTCAAAGGCCTACAAACTAGTATCAGTCTAATTTCTCCCTTTCTTTCCTTTTTCCTAGTCATAAAAACATTTTATTCCCTGAGAATTTTCCAGTGCACAGGCTGGATGTGGCAGCCACTGCTGAATGAAGCCATTGCTATGGAAGCTCTTGTCCCAGTTGAGGAGCATTCTGTGTTCACTCAGTCTGGCACCTCCCACACTGGATACAGTTGTTAGGGGCCCTTGGCCATGGACCTTGGGCCACTGCATCAGCTTCATGGGCTTGTTGCCCCAACTAGTCGAAACTACTGGCCCATAATGTTTTACTTTCTATGTGTTCTCATCTTTGAAAAGTAATTTATTTTCTATCCCTTTTGTTCAAAGATTTTGAACATTGATGTTGTCTTAAAGGGTTATCTAGCTTATTCATGTCACTAAAGGCTAAAATTAGAATCAAATGAGAACAGGAAGGCAAAAGTTATAAAGATAGCCAAAGAAGATTCTATCTTAGATACTAAAAGATTTGCTTCAAAATAATTGATTGTTTTTACTATGAGCAGGGAGAAACAGTATGGAAAAGAATACTAGTCTTTGAATCAGAAAATTTTGGTTCAGGATCCAGCTTTATCATTTTAACCTTGAACTGAGCAATTACCTTTACTGGGCTTCATGCAACCTATTTATGTGTCTAAGAAGCAATATTGTTTTTAAATTTATGGGACTAATTTGTTGACTCTTTTCATCTGTTCGTTAAAAAAATTTTTTTTATTCTTTTTATTTTAGAGAGATAGACCATGAGCGGAGAAGAGGGGTAGAGAGAGAGAGAGAGAGAATCTTAAGCAGGCTCTATGCCGAGATTTTAACCGACATGGGGCTTGATCCCACAACCCTGGGATCTGAGTTGAAATTAAGAATCGAGTCAGACACCCAACTGACTGAGCCATCCAGGCATCCCTCACCTAGTATTCATTTTAATACTCAGTTCTCTTTTTCCACATTTATGATTCTAAATGTTAATATTTTTCCAATCTGTTACTAATAGTCCCTAACTCGCTGATTATTTTTACACGTAAAAATTTTATATGTAAAAATTTTATTAAAATTTTTAATTTTATATTTTATATGTAAAAATATTATTTTTATATGTAAAAATGTCATTTTTATATGACATAGGCTTTTCTCATTGAGCTGTGCTAATTGATGACTTTGTTAAGGTGGAAGGACGCGTGTTTAATTTTTTAAAAGGATTAATCAAAATTGGACATAACAGAATCCAGATCCCAAAGTGTCACAATCAGGAATATTAGAGTGAAACTAACAAAATGAAATTTAATAAGGATAAGTGTAAAAGTCTTCCCAGTACAGTACAAAGCATATATAATTTTGGAGATGTTCATGTGGGACAAAGATTTAAGATTTTTATTTGACTTTAAATTTAATATGAGGGGGTTTTTGCAAGATGGCAGCCTAGGAGGACGCTGGGCTCACCGCACGTCCTGCTGATCACTCAGATTCCACCTACACCTGCCTAAATAACCCAGAAAACCGCCAGAGGATTAGCAGAACTGAGTCGCCGGAGCCAAACGCAGATGAGAGGCCCACGGAAGAGGGTAGGAAGGGCGGCGAGGTGGTGCGCGCTCCACGGACTGGCGGGAGGGAGCCGGGGCGGAGGCGCGGCTCGCCGGCCAAGCAGAGCCCCCGAGTCTGGCTTGCAAAAGCGGAGGGGCCTGACGGACTGTGTTCCCACAACAAGCGCGACTTAGCGTCTGGGAGGTCATAAGTTAATAGCTCTGCTCGGAAAGCGGGAAGGCTGGAGGACAAAGGGAGGGAGAGCTGCTGAGCCCCCTGACGACAGAGCTCAGTTTGGTGGGGAACAAGGGCGCTCGCCAGCGCCATCTCCCCCGCCCATCCCCCAGCCAAAATCCCAAAGAGAACCAGTTCCTGCCAGGGAACTTGCTCGCTCCGCGCAAACACCCAACTCTGCGCTTCGGCGGAGCCAAACCTCTGGCAGCGGATCTGACTCCCTCCCGCTGCCACAGGGCCCCTCCTGAAGTGGATCACCTAAGGAGAAGCGATCTAAGCCTGCCCCTCCTGCCCCAGTGCACCTTGCCTACCCACCCCAGCTAATACGCCAGATCCCCAGCATCACAAGCCTGGCAGGGTGCAAGTAGCCCAGATGAGCCACACCACCCCACAGTGAATCCCGCCCCTAGGAGAGGGGAAGAGAAGGCACACACCAGTCTGACTGTGGCCCCAGCGGTGGGCTGGGGGCAGACATCAGGTCTGACTGCGGCCCCGCCCACCAACTCCAGTTATACACCACAGCACAGGGGAAGTGCCCTGCAGGTCCTCACCACTCCAGGGACTATCCAAAATGACCAAGCGGAAGAATTCCCCTCAGAAGAATCTCCAGGAAATAACAACAGCTAATGAGCTGATCAAAAAGGATTTAAATAATATAACAGAAAGTGAATTTAGAATAATAGTCATAAAATTAATCGCTGGGCTTGAAAACAGTATACAGGACAGCAGAGAATCTCTTGCTACAGAGATCAAGGGACTAAGGAACAGTCACGAGGAGCTAAAAAACGCTTTAAACGAAATGCATAACAAAATGGAAACCACCACAGCTCGGCTTGAAGAGGCAGAGGAGAGAATAGGTGAACTAGAAGATAAAGTTATGGAAAAAGAGGAAGCTGAGAAAAAGAGAGATAAAAAAATCCAGGAGTATGAGGGGAAAATTAGAGAACTAAGTGATACACTAAAAAGAAATAATATATGCATAATTGGTATCCCAGAGGAGGAAGAGAGAGGGAAGGGTGCTGAGGGGTACTTGAAGAAATAATAGCTCAGAACTTCCCTGAACTGGGGAAGGAAAAAGGCATTGAAATCCAAGAGGCACAGAGAACTCCCTTCAGACGTAACTTGAATCGATCTTCTGCATGACATATCATAGTGAAACTGGCAAAATACAAGGATAAAGAGAAAATTCTGAAAGCAGCAAGGGGTAAACGTGCCCTCACATATAAAGGGAGACCTATAAGACTCGTGACTGATCTCTCTTTTGAAACTTGGCAGGCCAGAAAGAATTGGCACGAGATTTTCAGGGTGCTAGACAGAAAAAATATGCAGCCAAGAATCCTTTATCCAGCAAGTCTGTCATTTAGAATACAAGGAGAGATAAAGGTCTTCCCAAACAAACAAAAACTGAAGGAATTTGTCACCACTAAACCAGCCCTACAAGAGATCCTAAGGGGGACCCTGTGAGACAAAGTCCCAGAGACATCACTACAAGCATAAAACATACAGACATCACAATGACTCTAAACCCGTATCTTTCTATAATAACACTGAATGTAAATGGATTAAATGTGCCAACCAAAAGACATAGGGTATCAGAATGGATAAAAAAACAAGACCCATCTATTTGCTGTCTACAAGAGACTCATTTTAGACCTGAGGACACCTTTAGATTGAGAGTGAGGGGATGGAGAACTATTTATCAAGCGACTGGAAGCCAAAAGAGAGCTGGAGTAGCCATACTTATATCAGACAAACTAGACTTTAAATTAAAGGCTGTAACAAAAGATGAAGAAGGACATTATGTAATAGTTACAGGGTCTATCCATCAGGAAGAGCTAACAATTATAAATGTCTATGCGCCAAATACAGGAGCCCCCAAATATATAAAACAATTACTCATAAACATGAGCAACCTTATTGATAAGAATGTGGTACTTGCAGGGGACTTTAACACCCCACTTACAGAAATGGATAGATCATCTAGACACACGGTCAATAAAGAAACAAGGGCCCTGAATGAGACATTGGATCTGATGGACTTGACAGATATATTTAGAACTCTGCATCCCAAAGCAACAGAATATACTTTCTTCTCGAGTGCACATGGAACATTCTCCAAGATAGATCATATACTGGGTCACAAAACAGCCCTTCATAAGTTTACAAGAATTGAAATTATACCATGCTTACTTTCAGACCACAATGCTATGAAGCTTGAAATCAACCACAGAAAAAAGTCTGGAAAACCTCCAAAAGCATGGAGGTTAAAGAACACCCTACTAACGAATGAGTGGGTCAACCAGGCAATTAGAGAAGAAATTAAAAAATATATGGAAACAAACGAAAATGAAAATACAACAATCCAAACGCTTTGGGATGCAGCAAAGGCAGTCCTGAGAGGAAAATACATTGCAATCCAGGCCTATCTCAAGAAACAAGAAAAATCCCAAATACAAAATCTAACAGCACACCTAAAGGAAATAGAAGCAGAACAGCAAAGGCAGCCTAAACCCAGCAGAAGAAGAGAAATAATAAAGATCAGAGCAGAAATAAAAAATAGAGAATCTAAAAAAACTGTAGAGCAGATCAACAAAACCAAGAGTTGGTTTTTTGAAAAAATAAACAAAATTGACAAACCTCTAGCCAGGCTTCTCAAAAAGAAAAGGGAGATGACCCAAATAGATAAAATCATGAATGAAAATGGAATTATTACAACCAATCCCTCAGAGATACAAACAATTATCAGGGAATACTATGAAAAATTATATGCCAACAAATTGGACAACCTGGAAGAAATGGACAAATTCCTGAACACCCACACTCTTCCAAAACTCAATCAGGAGGAAATAGAAAGCTTGAACAGACCCATAACCAGTGAAGAAATTGAATCAGTTATCAAAAATCTCCCAACAAATAAGAGTCCAGGACCAGATGGCTTCCCAGGGGAGTTCTACCAGACGTTTAAAGCAGAGATAATACCTATCCTTCTCAAGCTATTCCAAGAAATAGAAAGGGAAGGAAAACTTCCAGACTCATTCTATGAAGCCAGTATCACTTTGATTCCTAAACCAGACAGAGACCCAGTAAAAAAAGAGAACTACAGGCCAATATCCCTGATGAATATGGATGCAAAAATTCTCAATAAGATACTAGCAAATCGAATTCAACGGCATATAAAAAGAATTATTCACCACGATCAAGTGGGATTCATTCCTGGGATGCAGGGCTGGTTCAACATTCGCAAATCAATCAACGTGATACATCACATTAACAAAAAAAAAGAGAAGAACCATATGATCCTGTCAATCGATGCAGAAAAGGCCTTCGACAAAATCCAGCACCCTTTCTTAATAAAAACGCTTGAGAAAGTCGGGATAGAAGGAACATACTTAAAGATCATAAAAGCCATTTATGAAAAGCCCACAGCTAACATCATCCTCAATGGGGAAAAACTGAGAGCTTTTTCCCTGAGATCAGGAACACGACAAGGATGCCCACTCTCACCGCTGCTGTTTAACATAGTGCTGGAACTTCTAGCATCAGCAATCAGACAACAAAAGGAAATCAAAGGCATCAAAATTGGCAAAGATGAAGTCAAGCTTTCGCTTTTTGCAGATGACATGATATTATACATGGAAAATCCGATAGACTCCACCAAAAGTCTGCTAGAACTGATACATGAATTCAGTAAAGTCGCAGGATACAAAATCAATGTACACAAATCAGTTGCATTCTTATACACTAACAATGAAGCAACAGAAAGACAAATAAAGAAACTGATCCCATTCACAATTGCACCAAGAAGCATAAAATACCTAGGAATAAATCTAACCAAAGATGTAAAGGATCTGTATGCTGAAAAGTATAGAAAGCTTATGAAGGAAATTGAAGAAGATTTAAAGAAATGGAAAGAGGGTCGCCTGGGTGGCGCAGTTGGTTAAGCGTCCGAGTTCAGCCAGGTCACGATCTCGCGGTCCGGGAGTTCGAGCCCCGCGTCAGGCTCTGGGCGGATGGCTCGGAGCCTGGAGCCTGTTTCCGATTCTGTGTCTCCCTCTCTCTCTGCCCCTCCCCCATTCATGCTCTGTCTCTCTCTGTCCCAAAAATAAATAAAAAAACATTGAAAAAAAAAAAAGAAATGGAAAGACATTCCCTGCTCATGGATTGGAAAAATAAATATTGTCAAAATGTCAATACTACCCAAAGCTATCTACACATTCAATGCAATCCCAATCAAAATTGCACCAGCATTCTTCTCGAAACTAGAACAAGCAATCCTAAAATTCATATGGAACCACAAAAGGCCCCGAATAGCCAAAGGAATTTTGAAGAAGAAGACCAAAGCAGGAGGCCTCACAATCCCAGACTTTAGCCTCTACTACAAAGCTGTCATCATCAACACAGCATGGTATTGGCACAAAAACAGACACATAGACCAATGGAATAGAATAGAAACCCCAGAACTAGACCCACAAACGTATGGCCAACTCATCTTTGACAAAGCAGGAAAGAACATCCAATGGAAAAAAGACAGCCTCTTTAACAAATGGTGCTGGGAGAACTGGACGGCAACATGCAGAAGGTTGAAACTAGACCACTTTCTCACACCATTCACAAAAATAAACTCAAAATGGATAAAGGACCTAAATGTGAGACAGGAAACCATCAAAACCTTAGAGGAGAGGAGAAAGCAGGAAAAGACCTCTCTGACCTCAGCCGTAGCAATCTCTTACTCGACACATCCCCAAAGGCAAGGGAATTAAAAGCAAAAGTGAATTACTGGGACCTTATGAAGATAAAAAGCTTCTGCACAGCAAAGGAAACAACCAACAAAACTAAAAGGCAACCAACGGAATGGGAAAAGATATTCGCAAATGACATATCAGACGAAGGGCTAGTATCCAAAATCTATAAAGAGCTCACCAAACTCCACACCCGAAAAACAAATAACCCAGTGAAGAAATGGGCAGAAAACATGAATAGACACTTCTCTAAAGAAGACATCCGGATGGCCAACAGGCACATGAAAAGATGTTCAGCGTCGCTCCTTATCAGGGAAATACAAATCAAAACCACACTCAGGTATCACCTCACGCCAGTCAGAGTGGCCAAAATGAGCAAATCAGGAGATGCTGGAGAGGATGTGGAGAAACGGGAACCCTCTTGCACTGTTGGTGGGAATGCAAACTGGTGCAGCCACTCTGGAAAGCAGTGTGGAGGTTCCTCAGAAAATTAAAAATAGACCTACCCTATGACCCAGCAATAGCACTGCTAGGAATTTATCCAAGGGATACAGGAGTACTGATGCATAGGGCCACTTGTACCCCAATGTTCATAGCAGCACTCTCAACAATAGCCAAATTATGGAAAGAGCCTAAATGTCCATCAACTGATGAATGGATAAAGAAATTGTGGCTTATATACACAATGGAATATTACGTGGCAATGAGAAAAAATGAAATATGGCCTTTTGTAGCAACGTGGATGGAACTGGAGAGTGTGATGCTAAGTGAAATAAGCCATACAGAGAAAGACAGATACCATATGGTTTCACTCTTATGTGGATCCTGAGAAACTTAACAGGAACCCATGGGGGAGGGGAAGGAAAAAAAAAAAGAGGTTAGAATGGGAGAGAGCCAAAGCATAAGAGACTGTTAAAAACTGAGAACAAACTGAGGGTTGATGGGGGGTGGGAGGGAGGAGAGGGTGGGTGATGGGTATTGAGGGCACCTTTTGGGATGAGCACTGGGTGTTGTATGGAAACCAATTTGTCAATAAATTTCATTAAAAAAAATAAATAAATAAATTTAATATGAGTTAACAGTATGAAGAAGTTGCTTAATTTGAAGTTTTGATAATCTAAAATTTACTTTTTGAGATAGGTTCTATGAAGCTCTAGAAGACTGACAATGGGTAAAAAGAAATTGAAAGTAGACTTTAATTAAGCATAAGAGAAATCTTTTTACTAGACCTGAGGAACAAAGAATTTTGGTTAATTTCAGGCCTGGCTATTTTCAAGTCTGACCAGTTTCTTGGTCCATTTTCCAGTTGGACAATTTCTGGTTTGATCAATCATTCATCAGTAAATGTTAATATACAATGCTATGTTGTAGATTTATCTTCTTATTTTGATTTCTGCCTATTTTCTATTTTTCATTTCTTTATTTGCCTTTCTTGCCTTTCTCTGACTTCTTTAAACATTTTTTTTAGAATTCTATTCTGATTCATCTATAATTTTAAAAATTTATTTATTTTTTAATTAAAGTATAATGAACATGCAGTGTTATATCAGTTTCAGTTGTACAATACAACGATTCAACAATTCTGTATGTTAGTGTTCATTCAGTATAAGTGTACTCTTACTCCCCTTCACCTATTTTACTTTTCCCCCACCTGCCTTCCTTTTGGTAACCACCAGCTCTCTATATTTGAGAGCCTAAGTTTTTTGTTTATCTCTTTTTTTCTGTTTGTTTGCTTTGTTTTTTTAAAGTCCACGTATGAATGAAATCATATGGCATTTGTCTCTGTCTGACCTATTTCAGTTAGCATTACACCTTCTAGATCCATCCATGTTGCAAATAGCAAGATCTCATTCTTTTTTTATGGCTGAGTAATATTCCATTGTGTGTGTATAGATGAATGGATAAAGAAATGGTATATATTATATATAATATATAATATATCTTTGAAAAGTATATTATATATCATATATAATAAAATAATATAATTATTATAATATAAATGTAATATAATATAATATAAATACCATTTCTTTATCCATTCATCTATAGGTAGATACTTGTGTTCCTTCCATATCTTGGCTATTGTATATAATGCTGAAATAAACATAGGGGTGCATATATCTTTTCAAATTAATGTTTTATTTTCTTTGGGTAAATACCTAGTAGGGGAATTACTGGATTGTATGATACTTCTATTTTCCATTTTTTTGAGGAACCTATATATTGTCTTTCACAGTGATTGCACTAGTTTTCAGTCCCACCAACAGTGCACAAGGGTTCCTTTTTTTCCCCCAACATCTTCACCAACACTTGTTTCTTGTCTTTTTGACACTAGACATTCTGACAGGTATGAGGTAATATCTCATTTTATGTGTCTCCTTGCCATTGTATGTCTTCTTTAGAAAATTATCTATTCATGGCTTCTGTGCATTTTTAAATTAGATTACTTTTTGGTATTGAGTTGTGTACATCCTTTGTATATTTTAGATATTAACCCCTTATATGCTTTGTAAATATTTTTCCCATTTGGTGGGTTGTGTTTTTGTTCTGTTGATGGTTTCCTTTGCTGGGCAAAAACAAAAGCTTTTTTATTTTGGTGTAGTCCCAATAGTTTAATTTTGTTTGTATTTCCCTTGCCTGAGGACACATATCTAGAAAAGTGTTTCTATGGCTAATGTCAAAGAGGTTACTGCCTATGTTTTCTTCTAGGAGTTTTGTGGTTTTAGGCCTCAAATTTATGTTTTTAACCCATTTTGAGTTTCTTTCTGTGTATAATGCAAGAAATTGGTCCCATTGTACATTCTTAATCTTCCTTCTATCATTCCAATTTTAGTATATGTGCTGCTGCAGTGATCACAATTTATCTATGTTTTTGAGCAGATCTTTTTCTATCAATTTTTAGTGGCTTCTCTAGGTATGATGCCATACATATATAACTTATTCCACTCTACTGGGGTCGTTTCATCAGTTCCAGTGAAGCATAGAAACCTAACCTCCTTTTATGTCTCTTTATCCTCCCTGTTTCTAATATATTTGTTTTAAATATTTCCTTTACATACATTTAGAACCACATTTAAAAATGTTATAATTTTTACTTCAACCATTGTATGAGTCTGCTCGGCCTGCCATAACACAATACTAACAGCAGAGTGGCTTGAACAACAGAAATTTATTTTCTCACAGTTCTGGAGCCTGAGAAGTCCAAAATCAAGATCCCATCTGATTCAGTCCCTAGTGAGAGCCTTTTCCTGATTTACTGAGAACCTTTTTCTCTCTGTGTCCTCACATGGTAGAGAGAAAGAGAGCTCTGTTTTCTCTTCCTCTTATAAGGATATCAGCCCTACAGGAATAGGACCTCACCCTGCTCAGAGACCCTGGGTGGGGAGTGGGCCACCTTGGGGATTAGGGCTTCAACTTATGAGGAGCACATTCAGTCCATGCCAACCATCCAACATAATTTAGGAAACTCAATAGGAAAAGGAAAGTCTATCATATTTACACATATTTTTGCTTATTGTAGTTTTTGATTCTTCCTGTTGTTCCAAGGTTCCTTCTTTATTGGTTCTCTTCTGTTAGAGAATTTCCTTTAGCCATTACTGTAGAATAGATCTGCTAGCAAAAACGTCCCTTTGTTATGCTTCATGTGAGGATGCCTTGCCTTTGTATTTATTGTAGAAGGATATTTTCACTGTGCATAGGAATCTGGATTGGCAGTTCTTTTCCTTCATCACTTGAAAAATGTTGAGCCACTTCCTTCTGGTCTCCATGGTTTCTGATGAGAAATCTGGTCATTCAAATGGTTTCTCCTTTTACGGTTAAGGTGTCATTTTTATCTGACTATATTCAAGATGGTTTTCATTGTCTTTGTCTTTCAGAAGTTTGACAGTGATGTGTCTTGATGTGGATTCTTTGGATTTATCTTGTTTAAGTTTGTTCAACTTCTTGAATCTGTAGGTTTGTGTCTTTTGCCAAATTTGGAACATTTTCAGCCATTATTTCACATGCTCTTTAGCCCCACCTTCTTTATCCTCTCTTTCTAGGCCTCTGATGACACAGAGGTTCTGTCCTGTTTGGTTTATTACTCTGTTTTCTCTCTGTTGTTCGTATTGGATAATATTTATTGGTCTATCTTCAAGTTTGCCAATTTTTTCCTCTGTCTTCTCCATTCTGCTGCTGAGACCAGACCATTTGCTAAGTTCTTTATTTCAATTATTACATTTTTAAGTTCTAAAATTTCCATTTGGTTTTTCTTTATATTTCCTGTTTTTTGCTATGATGTTTTATTTCTTTACAGCAGTTATTTATTTATTTATTTATTTATTTATTTATTTATTTATGCTTCTTTCAAGAATGCTCATAATTGCTTATTAAAGTCCTTATGATGACTATTTAAAAATCTTGTTATATAATTCTAACATCTTTCTCATCTCAGTGTTGGCATCTATTGATTGTCTTTTTACATTCCATTTGAGATCTTCCTGGCTCTTGGTATGATAAATGATTTTAATAGAAACCTGGACATTTTGGATATTGTGTTAGGAGACTGTGGATATTATTTAAACTGTTTTAGCTGATTTTCTCCAACACTGTACCAACCGGGAATGGGAGGGATGCTGCCACAGTACTGCTAGGTAGGAGTCCAGGTTTCCCACTCTGGCTCCACTGACACCTAAGTCAGGGAAAGAGGCTTCTCATTACTACTGCATTGAGGTGGGCATGCTAGTGCCCCACCAGACCTTTGCTGATAGATCCCTGGCTGGTAAGGGGTAGAGTGTCTTGTTACTGCTCCCCAAATCGTCTCCACTGACACTATGGGAAAGAATTGCCTCTTTACTGCCCATCAGGGATGGGCAGTATTTAGCCTTCTCTGACACCATCCAGCATGAGTAGTGGGTGCCGTGTTACAGCCTGCGGAGGGTAAAAGCCACAGGTTTCTTTGGGTGGTGTTTTGCTATAGTAGATTATTATTTTCTAAAAGTTTTTAGTCTTGCTAGGTTACTTCTTTCCTGATCCTATAGTTAGAAAGAACAAGATTTTGTTGGGGCTCTTTGTATCTACATCTGTTGGCATTTCTGGGTCATTGGCTTCTCCAGCAATCAGTCTGAGATGTGTGTAGAAAAGAGAAGAAATGAAAACCCAGGGAACTCATTGCTCTGTTGTTCTTTGGGCTCTGAGGTCCCTAGCCTGTTTGCTTTCTCCTCTCCATTTTTCAGTCTTCTAATGTTCATTTTATGTCCAGAGTTTAAAGTTGTAAGTAGCAGGAGGAATAGGGAAAATAAATGTATTTCATCCTCCTGGAAGTGGAAGTCCTAGTCTCTCAGTTTATACGGTCTTTGTGTATTTCACATTAGCAGTATTAATTAGAGCATAACAGAGCTTTGAAATAACTTGTAGAAAAATCTAAATTACTTTAGAATGGCTCTAATGAGAAGGCTGAAATTTTTTTTTTGATGAATCATGCTCTATTTAATTTCATTCAAATGAAAAATTAATGCTATCTCTTCAGACTAAATACAAGAATGTTTGAAACATCTCTGGACCAACAAAAACCTACATTCTGGTTCATAGTCTTCCACTATCCAGCCATGTGAACTTGAGCAGATTTACTGCAATCTCAGTGTTCTCATCTGAATTAAGAGTGTTGGGCTCATTAGATGATATCTAAACTTCCTTCTAGCACTGGCATTTTACTTACCCCTCAACAACTTATTACTTTTTAAAAAAATCTCTAGACTCCCACTGAAATACAGGGTTTGAAATATGTTTGTTAAGTCAAATGAAATCCTCATGATTAGACAAGAAAAGTAAGGATGGCTATTATTTATTGGATACTTACGGTGAACCAGGCACTATAGTAAATGTTTTATAAATGTTCTCTCATCCAATCCTCAAAACAGTAAATTAAATCAGAGATTATGTACATTTTATTGATAAGGAGAGTAAGGCTTGGAAAAGTTAAAAACCATGTCTGAGGATATTTTTTTCCTGAAGTTTTCTTTTTTTAAATAAAGATCTATTTGATTCCAAAACTGATGCTTGCAACTATTTATATATACTCTTAAAAAATAGCTTACAATTTTTTAAATGTTTATTTTTTAAATGTTTATTTATTTTTGAGAGAGAGAGAGAGAAAGAGAGAGCGAGCGAGCAGGGGAGGGGCAGAGAGAGGAAGACACAGAATCTGAAGCAGGCTCCAGACTCTAAGCTGTCAGCACAGAGCCCAATGCAGGGCTCGAACCCACAACCCATGAGATCATGACCTGAGCCAGAGTTGGACAGTCAACTGACTGAGCCACCCAGGTGCTCCTATGTTTTCTTGTAGGAGTTTTATGGTTTCAGGTCTCACATTTAGGTATTTAACTCATTGAGTTTATTTTTGTATATGGTATAGTAAAAAAGTGGTCCAGTTTTCCCACACCATATCTTGAAGAGACTGCCTTTTCCTTATTATAATACATTCTTGCCTCCTTTATCATAGATTAGTTGACTGTGTACTCTTACATATACTTTTTATTTTTTGGCCACTTTTCAATAAGCAAACTATTTTATAGATATGGAATCTTAAAGGAGAGGTCTAGATAGCTAGGTGATGTCTTTTAGTTTTCTCCAATCACTTTATTCTGCTTGGATTTATTTTTTAACTGTGTAACATATATTCAGAAAATGTACAGCTACAGCTAGTTTTTTGTTTTTTTTTCTGTTTATTCTCTTTATCCAGCCACCATTTAGTATTCTGTTATAGGGAGCATCATTCCCCTTGAGAGGTAATGGAATAAACTCAGGATTTCAGACAGTCATTCTTTAAGAACAAAAATTTAATTTGACAACTTTCCATAAACTTTATAATGTCTCAGGACAGTCCCAGGAATTAGGAGGAATGTATTGTTATCTTTATGAGTAAACTTTACTTACTTATAGAGAATGGATAAGGATTTGAGTTAATCAAAAGATAGAGGTCAAGAAGAAATATAAAAATAAAAAAAACAGAAGAATAGAGCAAATAATATCAAATTTAAAAGTATGTGGTTTTTTAAACTATTTAACATGATGCTAGTTCCTAAAAATATTTCATAAAAAGTTTCATTTTAAGTAAATTAAATGAGTGTGTATTAAAAAAGAACTGTTTAATACTATGCAATTTGTTGAGATGTTATGTTTTCTTAAAGTCAAAATTATGTCAAAAAGAGATTCATCCTCTTAATCAAAATCAACTCTATAAGTTTGTAGGGATGCCTGTTATGTATTTATTTGGCAAAAGACCCTAAAAGTACTTATGTTAACTTGTAAGGAAGGGAATAACAAGATGAGAAGCCAGGAGTACATAAATCCTTATTTTACCCTCTTCTTTTATTATGAAGTCCCCTTATCATTCAGCTGGCTCACTCTGTACAATTTTCTATGTCAGTCTGCAAGGGCATTCCAATGGAAGTTATTCAAATTTCACATTACTATGTGTTCCCAGAATTACCAAGAGAACTAATTGTGATGTAAAAAGTTTTAATATCATTTCTTTATAAGGACTTAGGAAGTTGGGAATTGGCTCCTTAATCTTGATCTGCGATCAGATGTGCTTTTCTAGGAAAATGATTTTCTCTTCAGAAAGTTGCCATGATTTTGGTAGGTAGAGAACTGGTCTCCATATAGGAAGTTCTGTTTTTGCCATAAGCCCATTGTGTGGAGAAGGCATTCTGGTGTTAGAGAAACAGCTTTCAGAATAGTTTTGGTTGGTTTAGTTTTTACTGAAACTGAACAAAGTATTATCTGGTTCAGACAAAATATCTGTTAAGTCCAATATAAAACTGATAAAAACTCAATTCTGGGTAGAGTGGAAGTAGAAATAGGGGTACAGCTCTGACCCTTGTGACTTCACTCATGCATTAAGCATTTTCTATTGAACCTCTGAGTCTGGATGGCAGCATTTGAAAAGCCTCTAGTGAAATGTAAAGATCACTAGGTTAGGAACCCAATAACCTAAACTATATAGTCCCGTTATTGCTGTCAACAAGTTGTATGACTGAACCTCTGTGGGTCCAGATTTCCTCATCTGTGAAATAAGGAGATTGAACTTGGTATCTTTCAGCTCAAATATTGGAGGGAACCATTAGCAACTGTATGCAAATCACAAAACTTCTGTGCTTTATCAGTTTTCTACTGCAAAATAAGATGCTCACTGAAGGGTAAAATTTGCATGCATACCTTAAAGTTCTAAGTATTAAGAGATTTTTTTTAGCCTTAAAAATTTAAGGGAGTTGAGAGAAAATTGCATTATAAATGTAAAACATAAAATTGTCCTGTTCTAAGCGATTTCACTATATCGTTCTTTCTCAGTTCATTGCAAATAATTAGCAGTATTTTATTGATTTACTGAGCAAACATTGAGTGGCCCACTAGAGTGCCAAGTAGGCTAGAAAAAACGATTAGCAAATGACCACTACTCTATAAACATTTATAGTCCTCCCTTCAAATACAGGAGGGAATGTGTTCTTAACAATGTGTTGCTATCAACGGAACCTCTTTGATTGTGATGCCACGTTCTAAGTGATAAAGATGGTGCTGCAAAGGCACATATTGAAGCTAAATGAAAAGTGAAGTGTACTCATTTAGAAAGACTACTATTTAAAGACACAGAGACTTTCATTAAGGAGAATGGCTTTGTTGCAATTGATCTTTGATCAACTGGAGCAAAGAGTAGTTTTATAGGTTTAATAGCCTTTGCTTTCCTGATAAGCAGAGTATCTCTTAAATATGAAGATGGTTCCATTGTCTAAAAGGAGATAGTCCCACCAATGCTGCCCATATTACCTGAGTGCTTCTGGATTATTAGTGGTTGGTTGAAATGGATTTGGGCCAAAAGAGGGAAGAGTTGGATGAAGGTGCCAAAAGAGATCTTTGAAGGTTTAGAAGGGATGCCTGAAAGGTCCATTCCCTCTAGACTTACCCCCCAATCCTCTTGCTATGATAGGAGGGGCAGCCTTTGGGCAGGTCTCCCTTTGTTATGCAGACTGCTAGATCTCCCAGCTCAATCCACAAATGCACCCACTCACTCTGAAAGGGTCCCTCCCCAAGGTGGATATGAAGTCCACCCCTTACCGTAGACATGGCAGCCTCTCCATATACCCACCCAACTGTTGACTGGCGTTCAAGGGCCACCACCATCACCCACCCCAGCACCATCTTCCAGGAACTGGCCTCTCCCCCATTAGTCCCCGCCCCTCTTCTGAGAGCACCCAATGGGTGGAGTCGGGGCTGTGGTGGGAGGGGCCTGAGGCGGGCGCATTTAAAGAAAGGCAGAGGGCGAAAGGAGGCTAGAGAGGAGAAGAAAGAAACCAGGGGGCGAGGCGCCGTCCAATGACAAAGCCCAGGGGTGGGCGCCGGCCGCCATCTTGTACCGGGCGGCAGGATATTCACCCGCGTCTTCCGCCCTCGGAGGGGGAGGGGCGGCGGCCGAGGCGAGAAAAGTAGCGAGAGACGCGCCGGCCCGGAGGCGCCAGCAGCGGCCGCCGCCGCGGACCTGGACGCGGGCGGGGGCGGCGGCGGCGGCGGCGGCGGCGACGAGAGCCGGCGAGCGCGGGCGGCCCCGAGCGGCCTCCGATGCGGCGCAGCGTGAAGAGGCGGCGGCGCCGGCCCCCGGCGGCCCCGGCCCCGGCCGCCCGGGGCGGCGGCTTTCGGGCCGGAGGAGGGGCCGAGCTGGAGGCGCGGGAGGAGAAGGTGGTGTACTCGCGGTCGCAACTGTCGCTGGCCGACAGCACCAAGGCGCTGGGCGACGCCTTCAAGCTGTTCATGCCCCGCAGCACGGAGTTCATGAGCTCGGACGCGGAGCTCTGGAGCTTCCTCTGCAGCCTCAAGCACCAGTTCTCCCCGCACATCCTGCGCAGCAAGGACGTCTATGGCTACTCCTCCTGCCGGGCCCTGGTCCCCGACCCCCCGCCGCCCCCCGTCGCCCGCGGCCAGACGCGCCGGCCGGCGGCCAGGAGGAGGCGCCGCGGAGCCCGGGCGGCCGCCGTCCGCCGGAGGAAGCCCCCGCCGCCCCCGCCGCCGCCGCCCCCGCCGCCGCCGGCCCCCGAGGACAGCCGCTCCCCCAAGCCCGCGGCCCCCGGGCCCTGCTTCGGGGGGCGCACCCTGGAGGAGATCTGGAGGGCGGCCACCCCGACGCTGACCACCTTCCCCACCATCCGCGTCGGCGGCGACGTGTGGGGCGAGCGCAGCCTGGCGGCGGCGCGGCGCCGGGCGCGCCAAGTCCTGCGAGTGAACCTGGAACCCGTGGTGAGGCTCCGCCGCTTCCCGGTGCCCCGGGCGTGAGACTCGGCCCCCTCCGCGAGACTCGGCCCCCTCCGCCCCGGGACGGCTTCCGCCTGGGGGGATGAACAAGTGACAGTCGAGTGTTTACAGATCCGGCCGGGACCGCGTTCCCTAGTGCACTTTACGGGCGAAGAAGCACCGGATGGTCCCGGCCCGCGCCCCCGGGATGCGGCGCCGCCGTCTGGGACTCCGGGGCAGGTGTGCCCTCTGCTGCCTCCCAGTACCGGGTCTGCGGAGGGAGGAGACAGCTGGACCCGCAAGGGTGGCCCCCTTTCTTCCTAACCCCAGATTGAGACGTCTCCAGGACTATAGGGGCAGATCCGTTTTCTCCCTTTTGGACTCTACCTCACTGGTCTGGAAGCCCTCCGAAGAAGTCATTCTTTTTTCCAAAGGAATTTGGTTTCGTGCTTGTGTAATAAAGCTAGAATTTACTTGCTGTTCATCCACCTCCCCGCTCCCCCCGCCCCACTTTTTCTTTTTTGACTGCCACCCCTCGTTCTGGACGAAAGATCGAATATGTGTTGAAAGGTGTTGCACTAGTTTGTGCTCAGGGTATTCTGAATCCCACTCGTTTCCGAATTTTAACTGGATTCCAAAGCTTTGACCAAGGATATTTTCTAAGAAATTCAAGCGTATGACTGTTAATAATGTAGGGATTTGTATGGCTTTGAATTTCATGGGCTCAGTGATTACAAACAAAGAGATGCAAAGTTCAACTGTTTAAACATTTTTAAGGTGTTTCTAAAGATTTTATATTGAAATTTAATGTTTATATTTACTGAGCTCTTAAAGGAAATGGCAGAAACTCATGAAGTTTTGTTTAGGAAAAGTTGACTTGTGAAAATTCTTTTTAAGTGAATAAAATTAAAGTGCATTGAAACCACATGGCTTGTGATAAAAAAGAATGAGTGAATTACAAAGAACTGGTGTTGGTTAAAGAGATGGATGGAATCCGATTGGAAATGATTTGGCCTCCTTGTACTAGTCTAACATACAGATCTGGGAATATCTCAAGGATAATTTATTTTAAAATGGAAATCGCATAGGAAAAATGAGTATGCGTATGCGCGGTGACCAAAATGCCAAACAGAATACCCATTGGAATTCTCAGAAGTATTAATGATCTAGAGGGGTGGAGGCATTTCTTGGTATCAGATAACTGGTTGAAGTTAACTTTGGGCAAAATAGGTTTTCCTCCCTTGTTTTTGTTGTTGTTGTTGGGTAACAGAAATGTCCAGATTACTATCAGTCACTCTTATAAACATCATGACAGTTAGTTAACTGTTTTGCTTCACGAGTTTCCTTTATTATCTCGTTTCCATTCATAATTATGTTTGCAGTTATTGGTCTTTTGTTTGACAGCCGAAGACCACAGGAATCAAACAGGCGAGCCACAAGAGTACTGACCCTTCTTTTACACTTTTATAATAGTGTTTATATCCTATGGCCCAGTGTGGAATTCTTGATTATCCAAGTGCCTTCGGTCATTGGTGGCAGCAAGACTTAATGGTTTTTAGCCAGTGGTGCCGCAGCCAGATTTTACTGCAATATCTAAAGGGTCAAGTAGTGATTTTGTACCACTATTATTTCAAATTTGAGTATTCTGCCATGGAACCATCCATACCAGGCTGGAACATGACCTATGAAATCTTCAATATTAAGGTTTCTCTCTGCTTGGCAGCTTCTTAGGGGAATAATGAGAGTTGCAATTTTGACTCTTGTGTTTTTAGAATTCAAATGGCATAGCTTTCTGAAATGAATTTTTCAAGTTTAATAGTTCATAGTAGGAGTTTTGTGACTTTAATTTCAGTGTTCTTGTTTTGTAAAAAAGAAAAAAAGGAAAAAAAAGATATATCTATATATATATGACTTTATGCCAGTTACCCAGTAAGCCTCATATTCTTTTATTCACTACTCAATGATAATGTGTTGCTACAAATACTGTCACATGAGTAAATAAAAGTGAATAATTACTTAGAAGATGGAGAGTGTTAAATTATATTTGTGTGATAGGAAGCTTATATATATTCTTTTGGTTATTAGCTTCCATTGCCAATTGTATTTCAAATACATAGGGTTTTCTTCCCCCCCCCCATTACCTTTTTTAGCTAATTAGCACCTGAGAAAAAAATACGTATTTGTACCACTTCACTATTGTATATAATTTTATATTAATTAAAAAATAAATCCAATGGCCATATTAGAATGTAATTTCAACATATAGCTTATCTAGATAGCTTCCCAGAGGATTTTGAAATTAGATGTAGCTGGGAGGATAACTTTGCTCAGCACAAAATTGAAACATAACCATTGACACCATGCATTTATTTAAACTTAACTGAGAATCTTATTTTTTTTTCTTCCTATGCCTTGTTACTTTAGTGCACTTGAACTTGCGTTAATGCTTTGGGTTATCCGGGCTATCTGATTTCAGTTTGGATCTGATTGCCCATCCTAAATTTAATATTATTTACCTGGTCTCTTAAAAAATCTTGCCGTTTCTAGTTTGCAAAACAAGATGTAAAAAAATCTTTATTTTTGCCAAGTTGTCTTTAGCAAAACCTTGCTGAAGTTGGTTGTTTTACAACTTATACAATGTGAAGAAACAACTAATATAGTTGATTCGTATATTAATAGGAAAATGAAAGTATTTTATGGATACTTTTGGGCAGAATGTGAAAAGAAACTTGGCACGGTGGCCTTTTTGATGAGGCATTCATTTACTGTCTTCTAAAGTGAGTCTGTGCTTAGCTTGTACATAGTTTTTTGAAAGAAATCCCATAATCTTTATTCATTCTCTTACCTTTATATCTCATATGGCACAAGTAAAGGGGGAAGTTAAGGAGGAAGTTTATCACCTTGCTATGCTTGAGTGCCTAAATGTGGTGACCGGCACCTGAAATAACCTTTTGAATTCCTGATGTCATTTTTATCCCCCTTCAACTTGTCAACCAGCAACTTATTTTTCCTTACGGAACTCAGTAATGTTATGATTGTTGAGGGCAAACTTCATTGTTGTTAGTGCAAAGTGTCGCTGTGGTGGTGTGTATTTATTTTGTCCAAGTTTGAGTACCCGATTGGACAAGTGTAATTTAAGCTGGTGGCTGACACGTATTGATTTGCTGTGTGCAAGCAATAGTACTATCTTCCTGAAAACTATTCAATAAAAATGCATTAAATATATTTGGATACAAAAAAATGTGAGCAATTTTGAACTCAAAATTTTTTTGTTGTTTCAAGGATTGCCACAGCACTCTTTAAATTGGTGTTTTTAATGGACATATATACATAATATTTACTTTATTGCTGTGTTTAAAATATTTTTTGATAAGACTGTTATGTCTTAAGTGCATTAGAAGGCAATTGTTTGTAATGGAACTGAATTGTTTTCTTGGACAGTTTGATGTGCGCATATGATTAAGATTTACAATCTGGTTGTACTTTTCTTTTTAATTTATTAACTGTAAATAAATTTTAGAGAATATACAGTGTCTGGCTTTTCTAATGATGTTGGGGAGTTTTTGAAATGGGATTTTATGTTTGCATGTGAATTAGAAGGCGATGTGAGAAGTTTTGACTTCTTTTGTGAACTTCAGAATCCAGGAAGTCTTGAGATATGTGTTTTATGCTATTTGGGGAGTCAACAGTATATCAGTATCAACTCTGATGATCTAGTGAATCTCTGAGACAGTGCTCATGCCCAAGCCCAAACCATTACCCAGTTTGCCAGCTTAATAAAGACTTTAAAAATGCATCAGAATTCACTTTGACTCCTGACCCCAACCTCCTTGGGGTGGTGATAGAAGGTCTCACACTCACGTTTTTTTATATTATAAAAGAAAGTAAGCGTGCTCTATATGAGTAGCAGCAGTAAAGGCTGTTCTACAGAAGTAAAGCCCGAATTTTCATTACAGTCTAGAGGGTAGAAGTGCAGTGCTAGGAAGGGCAGGACTCATAGTATTATGTGGCCTGAATATGTCTTCGTATCTGAGAATTGGAGGCAGCAGTGTAATAGCTGTGGATCACATTGCCTGGGATGGCATTAAAGCTTTGCCACTTGGAACCATCCGAACTTTAGGTAGGTTACAGAAACTCTGTGCTTTAGCTTCCTCAAGCATCAAATGCGGTTAGTAAAAGAAACTATTGGGCTATTGAAAGGATTAAAAAGGGCGTTAATGGGTGAACACATAGGAAATGCTTAATAAATGCTATTAATTGGAGGCATATGTACTGAGAATAAGTGTATATGCTGAGTGGTCCTTTGGGAGTTTAGCATCCTGAAAATAGAGTGTGGTCTGGGAAAGGCAAAAGACAAATGATGAGAAGGTAATTTGTGGGTGAATTAAATTGAAGACAGCAGGAGGTTAGATTAAGTTGATTTATTAGGTAGTTTTCACTGTTGGAGGTTTTCTAGACTTCCTTAGAAATTTTGGGGTCTTTTTATCATTTCTCTGAAAGACATTTAAAATATGCTGTTAGGGATATTAAACTATCTGAGAATCTATAAAAGTAAAAAAGTTACTGATCAAGAACTTGCCAAATTTCAACACTAAGTTTTCACTTCAAGTAAATTCAGTAAGGTTTGCTTCAAAGCCATGTGAATTTACATGTACAAAACTAAATTAGAAGCAATTTGTGTGAGCTTTGTACTTCCTGTGTTGAAACAAATGAGTGCAGTAGTTAGATTTGAAATAGCAGAAAGTTATTACCAAAAGGAGAAGATATCCTCACATTTGAAGCATTGACACACTCATCTTTGGATTTTGGGTCTAATGCCTGTAATTTAGCTTTGATGCCACCCCTCCCCCGCCCCCCACGAGGAATAACAATCTATTCTAAATTGGTGAGCAAGCCAAAGTTGCAGTAGCTGAAATTAACACAAAAAGAATTTCCCTAGATGGAAGTTATCCAGTGGTAAGAAGCTCAAAACTGAGCCTGATTGCAGATTCCGCAAGAGCAATGACTTCTCACCGTCAGCACTCACTTGTCTTGGTAAAAGTCACCCTAAACTGTAATTTATTACATGAACATATCCAGAGCCCAACTGGAAAGCAGTGCTCATAACAACACAAGACAGTATGGCTCCCAAGCAAGTTTTAGTAAATATTCTAGTGGTCTCAAAACTGAACTTCGCTTGCTTTTGAAGGTATTCATAGAAATGTTAACTTTGAGATTCTTCCAAGTACTGAAATTAACTATGTAAAATGTATATACATTTCTCTCTTTTAGGATTTTTTCAAGTATGTATTCTTTAAATGTTTAGTGGATGAGTAGAGGAGAAAGGGTATGATTTAGAGGTCTGCACTCAGATTAAGTAAGATTATTGAAGCATAGCATACATTTAAAAGGACATATATTTATTAAAAGTATTATGAGCACAGCTTGATGAAATTGCATAAATTCAATATACTTGTGGAATCAGCACTCATTAAAAAAATTACCAGTACCCCAGAGGACCCCATATGCCTCTTTTAGCCACTGTCTATCTCCCCTTCAGGATAGCAATTATTCTGATTTCTTACAGCATAAATAACTTTTGCCTGTTTTTAGACTTTATAGAAATGGAATTATGTGCCGTATACCTTGCTTCTTTCACTCAAAATTATGTTTGTGATATTCATGTTATTGTATGTAGTTACAAATCCTTTATTTTCATTGGTGTATAGAATTCCATTGTGTGAATAGTTTACAATGTTTCTGCAACTCTTGATGGGCATTTAGGTAGATTCTAGCCTAGGGCAATTATGAATAAAACTTCCGTGAACATTATAGGACATGTCCTGTGGTGAACATTTTTGAAAATAGTGTTTATCCAGGAGTGAATTTGCTGGGTCACATGTCATCCAAATGATCAGCTTTGGTAAGATACCTCCAAACAGTTTTCCAAAGTGGTTATACCAATTTACATGAACTTTTTTCTATAGTAGTGCCTGCGAGTTCTGAGTACTTCATAAGCTTGGCAACACTTGCTATTTTTGGTCTTTTTCATTTTAGCTATTCTGGCAGGTAAACAGATTTCTTTTTTAATTGAAAAATTTCACTCCAAGTATTGTATACAAATGGTTAAAAAAAAAAAAAACCCACAACATCTAAATTGCAGATAACGACTTGCAATAAAAAACAAAAGGCTCTCTCTTTTACCCACAAACACCTCTCCCCTAGAGGCAACACTTTTTTTTTTTTAAGTCAGGGTTTTTTTAAAACAGGCTATTTTTTTAAGGACGGTTTTAGGTTTAGAGATAAATTGCACAGAAAATACAGAGCTTCCCCACCCCCACCAGTTTCTATAGATATTACTAATTGCATTAATGTGGGTACATTTATTATCACTGATGGATAAGCCACTATTGGTTGACACATTATCATTAATTAACATTAGGGTTTACTCTTTGTGTTGTATAGTTTCACATGTTTTGACAAATACATAACGGCATGGATCTCCCATCACGATATCATACAGAATAGTTACACCACCCTAAAAATGCCTTGTGCTCCACCTATCACCACTTCCTCTCTCCCCCTAAACCCTGACAACCACTGGTCTTTTTACCATCTCCGTAGTTTTGTTTTTTTCAAATGTCATTATAGTTGGAATCATAAAGCATATGGCTTTTTCTGATTGGCTTCCTTCACGTAGTAATACACATATAAGTTTCCTCCATAGCTTTTAGATAGCTCCCTTCCTCCCTCTTTCCCTCCCTCCTCCCCCTCCTCCCTTCCTTCCTTCCTTTCATTAAGGGAGTTTATTTTTTAAAGCAGTTTTAGGTTTACAGAAAAAAGGACTGGAAAGTACAGAGAGTTCCCCTGTTCTCCCTCCTGCCCCCCCTCCCCGCCCCCAACACATAGTTTCCCCTATTGTAAACATCTTGCAGTGGAGCAGTGCATTTGTTACAACTGATGAGCCAATATGAAGACCATTATTAACTAAAGTCCAAAGTTTATCTTAGCATTCAGTGTGTTGTGCAGTTTTGTGAGTTTTGACAAATGCACGATGTCATGATTCTAAGCATTTCACTGTCTTACAAGATAGTTTCACTGCTGTAAAAATTCCCTGTGCTTCATCTATTATTCATCTCTCTCTTCCCCCCTGAGTCCCTGGCAACCACAGGTCTCTTTACTGTCTCCATTATTTGAGGCGACACTTTTAACTGTTCCAGGTTTTCATTCTTTTGTTGTTTGTCTTTATAAATATAAATAATATACTATACTGCTTCTTATTGATTTATCAATTTTAAACACCGTCTACTAACTTCCTATGTGAAGATAATGTATAGGTCATTTAAGCCACCTGTCTTCTCTCTCCTTACCTTCCGATATATTACTGAATTCCTGTCTTTATACTGTTTTAGTCAGGTCCAGCCAGCCAATGAGTCACTATAGGTATTTTAAATAGTTACACACATGATGGGACATCCCAGAAGCCACACAGAGGATGGTGAAGCAATCAGGAATTAGTATCATCAGAAAGCTGTTTCCACCCCCCAGGGCTGGAGAAACTCAGAACCATGCCTAGCAGGAACTGAGAACATGGAAGAAGAGGCTGCTGGGAAAGGAGCTAGAATCTCTGAGGAGATAAAATCACTGCTAGAAAATGGAGTGGGAGAGAGAAAAATATCTGAGCTTATACCTTCCTCCCTTTCTCCAGTCAAGCCTCCATTGGTCAAACCACTCTGGAAGCCAGTTGGCAAGGAACCCAGGAAACACAGTCCAGGAACTGGATCTGAGGGCAAACAGACATAATGGATGATGAGGTTACATATGTGTATTAGTTAGGGTTCTCCAGAGACTCAGTATCAGTAGGAATTGGTTTACAGGATTATGGAGGCTGAGAAGGGCAGATCCAGGAGACCCAGTGGTTTAGTTCGAGGCAGAGTCCAAAAGTCTAAGAATCAGGAGAGCTTATGATGTATGTTCTATTCCAAGTCTGAGTCTGAAGGCAGGGGACGACCAATATCCCAACTTGAAGACAGTCAGATAGAGAGAGTGGATTCTGTCTTATGCTGCCTTTTGTTCTATTCAGGTCTTCAATAGATTAGATGAGGCCCCCCAGTGTTTGGGAGGACAATCTGTTTTGCTTAGTCTACTGATTCAGATGTTAATTGTACCCAGAAATGTCAGCACAGACTCACTAGAAATAATGTTTAACCAAATATCTGGGCACCCTGTGGCTTAGTCAAGTTGAAACATGAAATTAACCATCACAAGATATAATTTTATGTATGTATGTATGTATGTATGTATGTATTTTGAGAGAGAGAGAGAGAGAGAGAGAGAGAGAATTCCAAGCAGAGTCCATGCTGTCAGCGCAGAACCTGATGCTCAGCTTAATCTCATGAACCATGAGATCATGACCTGAGCCAAAACCAAGAGTTGGATGCGTAACCAGCTGAGCCACTTAGGCACTCCACAAGATGTAATTTTAAACTAGAGACTTCTTACTTCTTACTTGTTCTATCATTTTTCACATCTTACATTGTAAGATAAATGTCTTCCTTATCCTTTCTGCATGTTTTCTCTCCTATCAGCTTTGGACTTCTGTCATTGTTGTTAACATTGGTATTCTGCTCTGCAATCAAGTCTCTTTAGATTGTTCATAGGTTGATTCTAAAACTTGAAAACCAATAAATGGTTTACATTATTGTTATTATGTAAATAATATGCAAATCTTAGAATTACTACTCCTTCCTTGGAATTCTTGGACCTCTTGAATGAGGACAGCTCTGGCATCAAGGTGAAATGGATTATTTTTCTTTGTACTCCATCAGTGCTTTAAACCACACCATATTTCCATTGGCTTATTCAGACTAAGACCATCTTATGGATATTTTTTGGGTTCTCCTTAATTTTCTGATTGCACTTATTTGTTTTCTTATACTCTTTCAGCATTTTCAAATCATGCCATTTATGACATCATCTTGTTTCTCCCTCAGAGTTGTCTTACTGGACCCTTCTCTCCTCCTGCCTCAGTTTAGCCTGGTAACTCAGTAGGTCTGCTTCATAGCTTTCATCCTGGGGTTTTCCTTTGCTACTGTCCCAGTTTGTTTCCATGGTTTGATGGTAATATGACTCTCTGAGAAGGTAGGGAGCATTTAAAAGCCTGGGCTTTTGAGCCAGACTGCCTGACTCTTACTTCCACCACTTACCAACTGTGTGACCTTGGGTAAGTTATTTGGCTTCTTTATAAGTCTATTTCTTCATCTATAAGATAATAATAGTAATTGTATATACTTTATAAGATTGTTGTATGGCTAAATATAATAATATGTGAGAAGCACTGGGAACGGTGCCTGGCACAAAAATAAGCACTCTGTGAATGTTAGCTGTTATTAATTATATTTTTTCTTTATTTCTTCTTTCCTTGTTTTGCTGGAGTCCACCCTCAGATAACTTCCTAATAAAGAATGAATAGAGTCAAATGTTCTGAGGCTTTGCATGTCTCAAGATATCTTTAATCTGCTCTCAAATTTAATTGATAATTTTGATAGGTGTAGAATTCTAGGTTGTAATGGCCAGATGCCCCTTCCTTAGATTGTCCCCCGACCATAACACCATTGGAACTACCATATCTACTTTTTATAGTGTTTCTGACTCACCATCACTTTCACCTTCTCCTATTTTCAAAATCATTCTCTAAGCCCAACCTATGCTTAAGGCAAAGGGAATGAAGGTATACCTTATGAAGGGCTTAAAAGAGAATTTATGAACATATTTTAGACTGCCACAGTCTGCCTGCTGGCCTCAAATTGTTGACTTACATCCTGCATGCAAAATATCCTCACCCCATCCCAAGAATCCTCCCTCTTAAAGCCCCAACCCTTTTTAACATCAGCTCAAAGTCCAGAATATTGTTATCTAAATTAGGTCCAGGTGTGGATGAGTCTCCTTGGGTGCACTGGTTTTTGACTACACTTTCTCTCAATCTGAAGACCTATGAATTAAGCGTACAACCAACACGGGCACGTGATAACCAGAATAAATGCTGCTGTTGGAAAAGGAACGAAGGAGGTTCTCATGAGTCACCGGTCCATAGCAATTCTGAAGTTCAGCTGGCACAGGTAGGCAGTCCCTTCACTGGGTCTCAAGGCCTGGGAATGATTTTCCATGGCTCTAGCTCCTGCTAGGAGCTAAGTCATTCTTTCCTTCTCATGAAAGGTAGCCTGTGTCTGTAGCCTCATGGTTGTTTCAGCCTACTTACTGATTGTAGGAGTTTGTGGGTCCAAAGCCCTCTTTCATTTTACACCCTGGGATTAAGTAAACTCTTCTCTACCCTGGGCTTCTTCAAAGACTGATGAGAAACAATACTCCTAAACTTCAAGTTATGTTGTAACAGAGCCCCACAGTTTACTCTGTGGGGGTATGCCTATGACACAGAACTCTGGGATTCTCCAAGACTCTACTTCATTTAGGAAACCTTTCTGGCATCTTTTCTCCAATGTCATCGGGTTCAATTTTATTGCTAATGATTTCACCTTCAATAAGGGTGATGTTATTGATGTTATTTGTGCTAATGAAATGTGAGACTATATTTTAATGGCATTGAGTAAATGCAAGTAGTATCAGTTAGGGACATGTTCAGCTGTTCCAGAAAGGCTGCCACCAGTGGCATAAACAAAGAGAGTTTTACTCACAAAACAGGCTGTAGGCTGCACTCCATTAAGGCAGCAATGTCATGGCAGCAAGCTAAATGGAATAGCAGAGCTGCCAATTTCTTTATGTCCTACTACAAAATCTTGGAAAAAATGTGAGCAGGCATTAACACTAATAATACCAATATTTTTACCACTTACCCTCTTCAAGATGCATGATATGTATGAGCATGTAAGGCTCACAGCGCATCTGTGAGGTGGAATGATTGATGTCTTTTTGAAGTCATTCCTTTTCTTCTCCAAGTCAAAAATTAGCTGTCATATTTCTAGGGCACGTGGCTTCGCCAAAACCCCTACTAGGTCTCCTTGGCTTATCAACGCATCAAGCAAATGGCTTATCAATGCATCAAGCAAACTTCTAAGAATTCTGGGATCTGATACTTGTGGGTCATGGAGAAACCAGTCCAGACTTTTCAAATCACATTAAAGATCCCTGCTGTACAGTATACTCTCAGAATGGACCCTTGGAAGGTGCTCCTGTATTAGCGTTGTACTTCAGTTGGCAAGAAACTTGCCTCCTAGGAGGCACTGTAGCTTTCATATCTATTAGTAATTACCAGTGAAGGGAAAGCCAAGGATTTTCTTTGTCTTCTTGTTGACATTTTCCAATGCATACTAAGTTAACAGGTTTCATTTTGTTTAATTCTTACCATCATATAACCACTGCAATACCATCACAAAACAATGGTGGCCCTGAATGTAGCATCATCAGTTCTGGAAACTTCAGACGTGGCTGTGGTAGCAGTTAGGGTGGATCCCATCCAGTTCTTGGCCACTTGGGTTTGTCTGCTTCTCTCCTCCCTGCTCCCCCCACCCCCCTCCTTTATCTCTTCCCCGCTCCCCCTGCCCCTGCCCCAGCCCCAGCCCCAGCCCCAGCAGCAGTGAGAATCTGTTTAGTCAGTGAGTCTCTAGCAGATATAGATAGAGGTCATTTCTCTGGATAATCTTTATGGTTGACTGTGGCCTGGGTAGCAGGACTGGTTCAGACAGAAGCACCTGGTTTTGGGGCCACTGAGCAGTGTCTGTGCCCTGCCTGAGAAAGGGGACAGTATGCTTTTCAAGCACTTCAAGGCTCCATTTCTCCCTGCGGACTGCTGTGTTTTGTCACTTTCATCCATTTATCAAAATAACCTAAACTTTATGCTAAAGAAAGTGGGCCTTGTGTGTCCTTTGCAGTTTGAAAAACTGTCAAATCACCTAAAAAGATAAGGGTGGGATCTCAGAATCTGTACCTTTACTAACTAAGCAGTCCATGGTTCTGTTGACTGGGGAGAGGTATCAGACCATACTCTAAGAAACCCTGCCTTAGAACGTTATAGCTCTTTGGACTTTCAAAGCACTGTGTTTAACCTGGTTATCAAAACTCTTTAAGTCTTTGTGAGTACACATTCAGAGCTATTTTGAGATCTGGATCCTAGTCTCCAAGTTTTCATTACCTTTCAATGCTGGTTTTTCTTTTTCCAGAGCTCTCTTTACTTTTTGCATCATTCTATTGGGCATTTGACCAAACTTGTCAAATAAACTTTTCCTCAAATTGAATATATGAACATTTAAGAGCACTGACATGTTCAGTGCCCAAATATTTTATTATTTCCGGTAGGAGTTGGTTCTGTCTGTGGAAGATGAATAAACCAATGTTTTTTTGTTTTGTTATTTTTATTTTTTTATTTTTTGCACATAAGTAAATACATGTGCAAGGCAGCATGCTGAGTACCTGCCAGGGGGAATAAGAAGGTCAGGAGTGTAAATCATATTTCTGTCATCAAAAAAAGATAAACTTTTTATCTGATTAATTAAAATAAGCTGTGCTTTAAAAAATAAAAGGAAAGATAGCCATGAACTCAGGTAAAAGTTAGGCAATTAAGTATTTTTTCCCTAGGGCAGCAAGGAGTTAGACAAATACCATAATCTGTAAATTTTGTTCCAAAAAGTTGCTACTAATAAGATTATAAAACTTATCTTTAAAGCTTGCTTTGTGTACTGCTCTTATTCCTTTGTTATTCAAAGCTGAAGGTTTTCTCTTTGTCTCTTAATATGAAATGAAAAGACATTTTCCCCCCATATTTTCTTCTTGCCATTTTAAAGCTGAACTTTTTAAAAGTCTTTTATATATTAATTCTTTTTCTCTTCATCCTTTGTACAAAACCAGCTTTGAGATTGGGAATAATGTTGACTATTGTTAACCCAAGCTCAGTGGATTTAACTTCTCATAAAACCAAGCATTTTGAGGAGACTTTGAATTTTTATCTTGGAGTTCCTTGTCCAGACCATGGGCGGGGTTTTATTGAAATAATCCATAGCATGGTGGAGACCCTGTCTCTGGAAGGAACTGTCTGATTAGACCTTATACGTTGATTTTTCTCGAAATCTAGGCATTGAGAGGGCCGGAGGTTGGATGATGGGAGAGGGAGACCATAGAAGTGCAGAATACCCAGGTTTACTTGAAGCCAACTGAGCAGAGGAAGGTTCTGTCTTGCAAGAGGTTGGCTCAGCAGGGCTCAGCTCTCAATTGTTATGGACTTAGTGAAAAATACACTCATGGGAGCCCACAGGAAGGATCCCTCTAGAATTCTAAGGGAACTTGTTCCTTTTTTTTTTTTATTAAGGAAAGGGTCTTGGGGGGTGCCTCCTTCACCTTTGTGTGTCCATGATTCTTCTTCACACTATTTGTGTTGTCATTAACCCCCTTAGGTAGCCCTTGCTCCCCTCCTAGACCATGTATTCCTTACGGAAGGACTCATCTTTCTCATCTGTGCGTCATTACTATAGTGCCAGCCAGGTGCAAAGGACCCAGTACATATTGAATGAATGCAGTGTGTTTATGGAGTTTCGGCTGCCAATTTTTACAGAAGAACTCCCTATGTCACTTCAGTTTTATGCGTAATAGAAGAAATCTCTACTGGAGATTCTCTCTCTCTCTCTCTTTTTACAAACACCTATGTAATAAACTTTCGATTAATTCTTACCATTTTGTGATCAAATGAATTGGCTGGAAATCTTGCCACCTTTTACAATCTTATTTGCACCCCAATACCACTTAAAAATCACTACCTAAGTCCCTTAACAAGAAGCACTACAGCTCAGTGATTAAGAGGGTGGCCCCTGGAGCCCGGCTGCCTGGGTTCCAAAATCCTACCTTGCTCTCTTTCTAGCAGCAGACCTTTGGACAAGCTACTTCCTCTTTTTGTTCCTCAGTTTCCTCAGCTGTAAAAAAAAAAAAGGCAGAGCATAACACCAACCTCATGGAGCTCTCACACGAATTCAGTGTGGCAACACAGGTAAAAATGCTTAGAAGAGTGCCTGGAACTCACTTAGCTGCAAGTCAAATAAACATTAGCTTTTATTAGTAGTGATGTAAAAAAGTTTACAAAGTCTCTGCTTGCTTACTTAAAATGTTCACATTAGCCGTGTTGAAAGCAAAGAACAGGTGTACTCTATAAAGCACCATGTCAAAGTCAGACTTACTTGGGAGAATGAGGTCAAAATCACTGACGGTGGTTGAGTGCAAGAGGGTGTTCAAGTGAACAGAGAGGCACAAGACTTGCCCTCAGTACAAACTGATAGCAAGATGACCAGAAAGCCATAGGATATCAGAGGGAACAAACTAACATTGGTTTAGTTCCTACCATACACCAGTACGATTCTCTGCACTTCACACTTGTTTTTCTCTCAAGCAAAACTAACAGTCCTGTGCGATACATGTTATTATTCCCATTTAACAGACAGCTAACTAAACTAATGCTTAGAAAGGTTAAGAAATTTGTCAAATATCACACCTATGTGGCAGAGCTAGGATTTGAACCCATGTCTGTCACATCCCACTCCCTCTGCTAATCTTTAGAAACATCTTCGGAAGAAGTGAAATAAATTAATCATGCCCTGCATGATATAGAACTGGATACTGTAGGACCATGAAATCTCAAGGTGGAAAAAAATCAATTTAAGAATATTATTTTGCTTGCTGTTGTATTTCTCAGAGTGTATAGCCTGAGTGTTCAATATTTGTGAAATGAGTAAGTTTATGAATGAATGAACAGAAGTGTGAATCCCTATGCTCCTACGATTAGACTGTTTAGTTTGGCTGAGGATCTCGGGGAAGTCTGGCTTACATCTTAAGCCATCGGATGTGCTTCCCTTTAGAGCTGTCATGGCAGGTGAAAGAGAAGGTTATTTCACATAACATTTGTCTCAAATTACTTGTAGGCCAGTACAAAAGCAGCCCACAAACGTAAGCAGCAGGAGTCATACGTAGTTTGAAACCCTTCTTTCCCACCCCGCAGGTGCCATCCTACAGCCTCTCTGTGTTAGAATCCTGTGTGCCCCATGGCAGGCACCTCTTCTGATATATAACAGTGTCAGCTCTCTAGACTGCTACGGATGATGGCGTAGGCTAGGTTCTGAGTATATTCCAATTCCCTTTTACCTCCAAAACACCTTTGTTAAAGTCTTTCCTTTAAATGTTTGTTTGTTTGTTTGTTTGTTTGTTGAGAGAGAGAGAGAGAGAGAGCCAGGAAGGGGCAGGGGCGGGGGGGTGGGGTGGGGGAGAGAGAATCCCAAGCAGGCTCCACGCTGTCAGCACAGAGCCTGATGCAGGGCTCGAACTCACAAACTGTGAGATCATGACCTGGGCAGAAACCAAGAGTTGGATGCTTAATGGACTGAACCACCCAGGCGCCCCCACCCCTTTTAAGGTTTTAATTCCCAGGTTTTACGTAGATAAACGACAGAGCTGATAAACACAACAAAACAAAATGGAATGATGGATACGGAACCAGGGATTGCAGGATTGCAGTAAGGACAGAATATGTGAGAGTAAGCGGGGGCGGGGGGCGGTAAGGAAGGGCAAGGGGGCATTTGGAGGGTCTGTAAATGGAAGCTGACATTCTAGCAAAGGTGGGGAGTTGCTACTTGCATTCCTTTACGCCTGAACTTCTTGTCCCCAGCACGTGGTGTCCACTTGCCATAGGCTTCACAGCTGGAGGATGGATCAGCTGCTCCCTGCAATCAGGAGAGAAAATTCCATCCACAGAATTCACTCATTCTCCTGCCCTATAATGTTTACCCTCTGGCTGGTATTGCTAAAAGCACCTATTTTCTTTACAACCCAGTAGAACAGGTAGATTTTCCTCTGCCAGGCTTTGCTCGCTTGCTTCTCAGTTCATTCATCCACCTGTGGCTTTATTCACCCACTCAACAAAAAATGATTGAGGGCCTCCGTGTGCCAGACTCTGTTCTAGAGGTAAACCCCTGCTTCGGTGATGCTGGTGGGTGATTCTTGACTTCTGGGCTTGCAGCTACTACATCATGTGGGTCACTCCATCACCTTCTGTTTCTTTTTCATTGTCATTGGGCAGGTGTCTGCCTGCTTCTTCTCTCTAATTATGTACAGGGTAGAATTCAATGCTTTGGGGATATGGATGACTGCAGTGAACAGACTCCTGAATGTGTCTATTATCTCCGTGAATCGTGCATATTTGTGTTTCAAAAGCTAGTTGATTCTAGAGCTAGATATTTTAAACAAAGCAAAAACAGTCCAGAAGGAGCTCAAGAGACAAAGTCATTGGGTGAGTCCCCAAACCTGGGAGGAAATGCAGTTGGGTATAGGCCTCCAAATGTGGAGCTAGACTTGTTGGCTGAGAGCCTCACTGTCTGTCTTCAGCTAGGAAGCGGTACAGCTGGGATGAGAATTCTCATAGTCAGATTCTTGGTCTAGTGTTTTTTTCTGCCGACTCATTGGTCTGGAAGGGCTGAGACCTTTTTGGACCTTTATTGTGTTTTGCTGCAGGAATCAAACACAAGGTAGGTTTCTTAGGCAGTTATAGAAGGGGCTGTGACAGTAGGGTGGGGTGGGAGGCAGGGAGACCTGGCAGGAGGGAGTACACTGGAGCGGCAGACAGTGGGTCTGAGAGATGCTCTGTTTCCTTCCATTTTGTTCTCTGCAGGCCTTAGTAAGGATGTCTGGTCCTGAGTGCTGCTGGAGTTCATGTACTGGCAGTGGCCATGAAGGGGTAGGGGCACCCTGGAGAGGTTCCTGACAGTCCGTGGGAAGTAGGTATGTGTGCGTGTGTGAGTGTGTGTGTGTGTGTGTGTGTGTGTGTGTGTGACAGAGAGGGAGAGAGAGAGGGAGAAAGAGAGGATCCCAGTAAGGGAGTGTGATATTTATTCTGATTGCCTATTCAAATCATTTTCAAATGACTCAAATCATGGGGCATTTTCCTTAAAAATAAAAGTAGGTCCTAAAATTAATACTAATAACATTAATAATAAAATCAGATCCAAAAGTTGATGTCCATTATTTTAAAAAATCTTTCTAAATATGTTTCTTTCATTTGAGAAGTTGGCTTTGGTCTCTGAATTCTGGAAGATGTAGTGGAGTATTAAAGATGGTCTGGAATGGCACCTTCATGGGTATGATTTTTTTTTTATTTGAGTGTAGTTGACACATGATATTACACTAGTTTAAGGTATACAACATAGTGATTTGACAACTCTATATGTTATGTTATGCTCACCACAAGCATACTTACCATCTGTCACTACACAACACTATTACAGTACCATTGACTATGTTCCCTATGGTGTGCTTTTTATCACGGTGACTTATTCATTCCACAACTGGAAGCCTGTGTCTCCCTCTCCCCTTCACCCATTTTGCCCATCCTCCCACCCCCCTCCCCTCTAGCAGCCACCATTTTGTTTTCTGTATTTATTGGTGTGAGTTTTTAAAAATGTTTATTTATTTAAGAGAGAGAGACAGAGTGAGCGAGCCATGAGTGTGAGCAGGGGAGGGGTGGAGAGAGAAGGAGAGAGAGAATCCCAGGCAGGCACTGTGCTGTCAGTGCAGAGCCCAATGTGGGGCTCGAACTCATGAACTATGAGATCATGACCTGAGCCGAAATCAAGAGTTGGGCATTTAACCAAGTGAAACACCCAGGCATTCCTTATTGGTGTGATTTTTTTATTCATTTCACAGACTGAGCATTCTGGCAGGAGAAACCTGAAATGCACAGTCAAATGAATTTTTCTAGTCAATGTGGAGCAGAGAGCAAGGCAGAATGGGGTGAGTACAGAGAGTAAAAGGTTTGGAAGCTGAGTTCATAGCACAACTACCAACACACTGTGAGGATGTTAGCAAATCAGGATTCTTTCTATTTCACAACTTCATGATGCAGGTTAAAGTTTTACATGGATTCCATACAATCAGAATCCTTTCTGCATGAGCCATTGAGAAAAGAGGGCTTCCGATGGAATTATTCGGGCAGACATTGTTTATCTTTTAAGTCAGTGATGCACAATGATGATCAGAACCCCAGGATCATGTGGCCGAGGTTCAGAAATGCAATTCATTCACCATGAGGACATTTTGAAACTGAACATTGCCCAGGTTTGGTTCTTCTGTTTTGGTCACTTTTTAGTTAAAGTGTTTGGTAAGCAATGTTTATCTTAGTTATGGCAAGGCTAATGTCTGAATAGGGATATCACTAGAAAATTAATGCATAAGGTTTTTCTGTTTCTAATATAAAGGAGAGTCATCTATTAACATAAACTATGATTTGAAGATAGGGACCAGCACATGGAAAAACTATTGTGAGCCTAGGATTCTGTTGTGGAATATGGTATTTGTTATGGTGAAAGATGATTGTCAAAATTCCAACATTCTTATCGAGTGGTGCTGATGGCTAAAAGGAGAGAGATATTTTGGTTGAAATTCATGATTGCTCTTGAAAATAGAAGTGTAAATAGGATTCTGACGAATTACTTTGCTAACTGATCTTTGTTAAACAAAGTAATGTATTATAAATGGAAAAAACTAGTCTGTATTTTTTCTTTTAAATGTTTATTTTGAGAGAGAGTGCAAGTGGGGGAGGGTCAGAGAGAGAAGGAGAGAGGATCCCAAGCAGGCTCCACACTGTCAGCACAGAGCCTGAGGCAGGACTTGATCCCACGAACTGTGAAATCATGACCTGAGCCAAAATCAACAATCAGAATCTTAACTGACTAAGCCACCCAGGCACCCCAAAACTAGCCTGTCTTCTTAAATTTTTTTGAAGGTTTATTCATTTTTGAGAGATAGAGTGCAAGTGGGGGCAGGGCAGAGAGAGAGGGAGACACAGAATCCAAAGCAGGCTCCAGGCTCTGAACTGTCAGCACAGAGTCTGACATGGGGATGGAACTCAAGAACCGTGAGATCATGACCTGAGCCAAAGTCAGATGCTTAACCAACTGAGCCACCCAGCCACCCCAAAACTAGTCTTTCTTCTTAGGAAAACTGTTATTTAAGAAAACCTTGCTTATAAAGGGCTCCTGGAAATTCCACAGAAGATCCTCTTTTCTGTAGATTTGTTCATTTTCTCACTACACATAGATATTTTTCTGATGTTTTAGTTTGGTGTTTTCTAACTCCAACTTGACTCCCTCAAATACTTACAGTAAGTCTTTTCTTGTATGATCATGTTTTTAAAAAGATACATTTAAGACTTCTAATATAGATCCATTCTTATCATGATGGGCATGTAAGCTGTTTCCACCTTTTCTGGAGAGCAAATTGGTAATAAATACTCAGAACCTTAATCTGCTCATACCCTTTGGGTCAGTAATTTCACACTTGGAATTTTGTTCTAATACAATAATCAGATATTGTATTAGAGATGTATTAGATGTATTAGAGATATTGTATTAGAGATAATCAGAGATGAAAGACTAAACTGGTGTTCAGAGGTGTTCATGCAACAACATACATAAGGAAATTGGAAATGAAGAATGTCCAGTGGTGGAAGAATAATTGTGTTACAATATACCCACACAATGAAATTTTATGTAGTTGTTAAAGTCATGTTTTTTAGCTCATTTAGTGCTCTGATGTTAAATGAAAAAGAGAAGGAATATATAACATAGAAGATATATTTCTAGTTTTCTTTTAATCAAATAGCTAAAAATCCTTTGAGGTATGATTTACATACAATAAGATTTTCCATGTTCAGGTACACACTTTGGTTAGTTTTGTCAAATGTGTAAAGTCATTCAATAGCTACTGCAACCAAGACATAGAGTCCACCACCCCAAAAAGTTCCTCTTGCCCTTTGTAGTCAATACTTTCCCTCTACTCTTGGTCTTTGGCGAGCTATAGTTTTGCATTTTCCAGAATGTCAGATAATCGTGCAGTGTGTTGTCCTTGCATCTGGCTTCCTTCATCTCTGAGATTCATTTGTATTTTGTGCATCTGTATTTCACTCCTTTTATTGTGGAGCACTGCTACATTGGTATAGGCATTTGAATTGTTTCCAGTTTCAGACGATTGTGAACCATTGAGTAGAGGATGTAACATTTTTATTTCTCTTGGGTAGACATCGTGGGAGGATTACTGGGTCTTATGGTGAGTGTAAGTTTAAGAAATTGCTAATCTCTTTTTCAAAGTGTTGTACCATTTTGCATTCCTACTAGCAATGAGAACTCCAACTGGTTTGCATCCTCTATACTCATAGAATTGCCTGTTTTCAAATTTCAGCCATTCTAATAGGTGCGTAATGGTATCTCATTTTCCTAGTAATTAATGTTAAGTATATTTTCATGTCCTTCTAAGCCATCTGTACATTTTCTCTAGTGAGATCTCTATTTAAATCTTTTAAAATTGGAGTTGTCGTATTACTGAGTTTTGAAGAGTTCTTTATATATGCTATATACAATTCCTTTGTCAGATATGTGATGTGCAAATAATTTACCCAGTTTATAGCCTGTCTTTTCAGTTTCCTAATGGTGTCTTTTAATGAGCAAAAGTTTTCAATTTACCAACTTAGCTATTTTTAATTTTATGGTTAATGCTTTTTTGTAATAAACTTCTCAGTTGGAATAATTTTAGGTTTATAAATGAAATTGTGAAAATAACACAAAAAGTTCACATACACTCAACCCACTTTCCTTCTTATTAATGTAAATATGGTTCATTTGTGACAACCAGTGAATATGGTTTATCATTGTGGCTTATCTACGAAGTCTTTGCCCCCAAATCACAATTTAGGTGATTAAATCTATACAATTTAGCTTTTAGGCTTCTGTGATACATTTTCAATTAATTTTTGTGTATGATCTGAAGTGAAGTTGAGATTTATGTTGTTTTTTTTTTTTTTTTTTGCTGTATGGGCATTCAGTTTTTCTGAATACATCTTTTATTAATATATAATATATTAATATACCTTTATTATATATATAAAATAAAATGTATATATAATATATTAATATACTTTTATTATATATATAAAATAAAATGTATATATAATATATAAATATATATCAATATAAAACAGCCTGGCTCTGCTGTGGTTCCTCTTTTTCCATGTGGTCTAGTCCAAAAGCTGAAAATCCTATGCTTTCTACTTCCACATCCACCCTTAAAATAAACCCCCATTACTTAAGACAACTTGATTGGGTCTCTGCTTCTTGCAACCTAAAAGAAACTAGCAACCCTAACACAGTCCAAAAAAAATTATTTTTTTTCATCTTTAATTCCAGTGCATTTTTATTAGCATCCCATTGGGAAGTTCTATTTCTTCTATTTTCTGGCTTTATGGGGATGAATGACTAAAAATCATGTTCTGGGCCCAAAACTTCTCCTCCAGGGTCTGGTCTCCATGAGTGAAACTAGAGCTATCTATGTCTTTATTATAACATTCTATTTTCTGATAGTTGTAAACACATTGTCAAGATCAAGGGAAAACATATTAGTATGTTAACCAATTATTCATTTTAAAATTTATTTTTCATATTATCCCAGCTCAAAGACCAGAGTTCTGAGAACAAGAAATTCTGATTTGGGGTCGAGAGAGAGGGTTGCAAGTAGAAATTTTCCGAACATAGGGGCGCCAGGGCGCCTTAGTCATTTAAGCACCTGACTCTTGGTTTCAGCTCAGTTCATGACTCTTGGTTTCAGCTCAGATGGTGAGATAGGGCCCTGCATGGGACTCTGCTTGAGGGTGGAGCCTGTGTGGGATTCTCTCTGTCCCTCTGCCCTCTCAAAAAACAAAAAACAAAAAAAGAAATTTTCTGAGCACAGGCCAAGACTTGTGTTTGTGAAACTGGTTATCAAAGATGGTAAAAGAGTTACTGAAGCTTGGTTTTGCATACTGGAGACAGCAGGTGATGGACTAAGGAGTCAGAGTGCTTGGATTTAAAGGCCATCTCCATAACTTTCTGAGCCGTGTGACCTTGAGCAATGACAAAGCCTCTATAAGCCTCAATTCCTTCTTCTGCACACAGGGGTGATTGGGAGGCTCCTATCAGGTACTGTGCTTGTAACACAGGAAGTGCTCAGTAGCTGTCAGTTCATCTCTTGGCTCCTTATATTCTCAGCACTCCTGTCAGGGGGCCTGGAGGCCTGTGTGCCCGCCTGAATCACCAGCCTTTTCAGGCTAATTGTTCACCGGCCTTTCAGGCTAATTGTGATGAAGGCTTCCTGTTTCACTGAGCCCTTGAGCCACCCCATCTGTTCAGCCATTTCTGTTGCCCTGTGTGGGTTCTCTCCTCCTTTTTAAGACCCTTAATTAGTTTTGGGTGATAGAATGATCACACCACCTGAGCATCAGTTATTAGCAATAAGTGTGGCTCCTCTGAATAGCTAGGGTATCCTAATTATTCCCACATAAAGGTAGTTTTCTGCAGCTCTGATTACCTGCTAAATTCTACCAATGCATATTTTAAAACGTTGTTTTGTTATTTGGAAATCATTTGCTTCAGATTCGTCTAGTCCATCCAGAAACACCTGCAATAATATTGAGATAAAATTCTTTTGTTTCACTTTTTGTTCACATTTTAACGCCAGTGCTTTTTTTTTTTTTAAGCATCCCTTTGGGAAGTTCTATTTCTTCCATCTTCTGGCTCATGTTTCCTAAATAGACAATTAATTGTTTAATAGTTGCTGTCTCCGGGAGGTTGTTGCACTCTTCCAGGCATTAGTGTTGTCATGCCAGGCCTGGGGTGTTCATTCTTTCACTGACTTTTGTTCCAGATCCACATGACAAAGGCAACAGGATAAAGAAGGTACTGACTTGAAACAGCTAGAAATTCAATTCAACTAGGACTAGGTTAGCACCTGCTGGGGGCAGTGGGCACAGTGTTTAGGGCAGGAGAAACAGAAATGAACCACAAGTGAGCAAAATGGGCTGGGTATAAGAGAAAAAAAAACCTATTTCCAGCACTACAGTCAAGTTTTCGTTGCTTTTGTTTGAACTATGGGATAAGTGTGTAACATACTATAAACCCATATTATTTCGGCTGCTTATTTTATTTTATTATTATTTTTTTAATGTTTATTTGTTTATTTAGAGAGAGAGTCTGTGTGTGTGAGGAGGGGGAGGAGCAGAGAGAGAGGGGAGAGAGAATCCCAAGCAAGCTCTGTGCTGGCAGTGCAGAGCCCGACCTGGGGCTTGAACCCACAAATGGCAAAATCATGACCAGAGCTGAAACTAAGAGTTGGTCACTCAGCTAACTGAGCCACTCAGGCTCCCCTTGGCTGCTTATTTTAATTTCACATTGGGTCCCAGTATTAGCAATACCATAGGGAGTGGTGTACATGCGTAATCTAAGGAGGGTACAGCTTTTAGATCTGGCTGATTTTTTTTTCTTTATAACATTTTGTACAACAGCAATATTTCATAATAAGTTAATTAGAAACACAAATTTGAAGATTGTAATTGGGAGGGAATCTGGTAAGGAGTCACTGCAGTTGGCCAGGAGATGTGAAAATGACAGAAATTAGTGTGGAGGTGGGAAATGAGATGAGGACAGATCTAGGATTTTTTTTTAAATGCCTTTTGTTGTTTAATTAACATTCTATAAAGATAACTTTTTTTGGTGCATAGTGCTGTGAGTTTTAATGAATGTATAGACTCGTGTAAGCACCACCCCAATCCTAATACAGAATAGCTCAGTCACTGGGGCACGTGGGTGGCTTGGTCAGTTAAGCATCCCACTCTTGGTTTCGACCCAGGTCATGATCTCACAGTTCCTGAGTTTGAGCCCCACATGGGGCTCTGCGCACTACTAACTTCCTGGAGTCTGCTTGGGATTCTCCCTCTCTCCCTCTCTGTCTGCCCCACCCCCACTCACACTCGCTGTCTGTCCCAAAATAAATAAATAAACTTTAGAAAAAAAGAGAACGGTTCCATCACCTCCCAGAATTCCCTCATGTTGAGTCACCCCCTTCCCCATCACTGAGGCCTGACAACCACCTACCTGCATCTTTAATATCATATAAATGGACACTTATTGTCGTTAACTTTCTGAGACTGATTTCTTTCATTCAACATAATACCTTTACAACACATCATTTTCTTAGTGTTTCACTGCATCGATATACCAGGGTTTACCATTCATTTCCTGAAGGACATTTGTGTTGTTTTGTTTTTGTCAGTTATGACTAGAGCTGCCATAAACATTTGTGTGCATGTTGTTATATAAACATAAGTTTTCACCTCTCTAGAGTAAATACGTAGGAGTGGGATTAATGGGTCACATGATAAGCGTCTGGTTTTAACTTTACAGGAAACTGCCAAACTATTTTCCAAAGTGGATGTAACATTTTGCATTCCCACCAGCAATGCATGCACGTTGCAGTCACTCTTAGTCCTTGCAAGGATTAGGTATTGTCTTTAAAAAATATATATTTCAGGAGTGCTTGGGTGGCCCAGTAGTTGAGTGTCCGACTTCGGCTCAGGTCATGATTTCATGGTTTGTGAGTTCGAGCCCCATGTCGGGCCCTGTGCTGACAGCTCAGAGCCTGGAGCCTGCTTTGGATTCTGTGTCTCCCTCTCTCTCTCTCTGCCCCTCCCCTGCTCACACTCTGTCTCTCTCTCTCCCTCAAAATTAAATAAACATTAAAAAAATCATTTCATTAGATGTGTAGTAGTATCTCATTGCCGTTTTAATCTGCATTTCCCTAAAGGCTAGCATTGTTGAGCATCTTTTCGTGTACTTAAATATATGATATTCTGGATACAAGACCTTTGCTGGATATATGAGTTGGGAATATTTTTTCCCAGTCCACAGCTTGTCTTTTTGTTCTTTTAACAGTGTCTTTTAACAGCAAAAGTTTTGATATTGATGAAGCCCAATTTATTGATTTTTTTTCTTTTAAGTAAATCCAAATTATAAACCTTATAACTTCAGACATAAATTTGTACTCTTTATTCATTCATTTGCTATTCTATACTAGCATCTGAATGTTTTCAGGTTGTTGCTTATGGTTGCACAAGTTGTACACTGCACAATTCTAGGAGGCATGATTTATGTGGACTATAGTGTGAATGGTAACCCTCAAAGCTGTGAAGTGTACAACTTGTAAAAACATGTATTATCTCTTTGAGGGTCTTCTCTACTGCATATATTGCTGTCATTGCTGTGGTTCTGTTTTACTTTTCTTGTCATTTATTTATTATGTGGAGTGTATATTGAAGCTAAATTTAAGAAGCTCCTGTTTATGAACCATGTAAAGTTAATTTGTTCTCATTGATTCTCAACCAGCTGATGGCTTATCCTTGGGGTTTCAGCAACATCAGGCTTTCAAGTTTGTTTCCTTAGCTGACTCTATTAATTTGCATTTATGGAAATTGGAAACTCCCTGCAGCCAGCCAGTGTTAACTAGACAGCCATGGTTTTGAAAAATCACATCTAAACAAAGGACTAAAAATTTAAGATTTGTAGCATCATCTGGATTTGCAAAAAAAAAAAAAAAGCAACAATATAAAAAGCAGGAAAAAAAGCAACAGAATATGAAAACGGAAATGCCATTTGCAGGGACTTTTTTGGCTCCAAGTATTTCACTAGTAACTCTGAGTAGCTCTGGGCTGGTGCATGACTTCCCTCTGACAACATGAATGTACCATTCAGTGTCACAAGATGCTTATATTCTAAATACTTGGTCCTGCTAAAGATGGGATCACAAACTATTAATTGATCAACAGTTAGTGTTGTAGCAGAACCAGCAAAAATTCAACAAAACAGACCTGTTCTGAGTGTGCTCCTATATCATTGTCTTCATCGTTACTATGGGCTCTAAAATGCTGCATTGTGAGGCGAGGATAGGGAAGGTAGAGCAAATATCCTGCTTTTGAGTTGTTTTTGTTCAAAATCAGGCAGATTATGTTTTTATGTAGAGGAGACACATAATAAGATTGTATCTTGGGAATAAGCGTAAGTGAAATAGGGAAACTGGTAAAGAGGGCATCTTGGGAAGTGTGGACTTTGAAGGCTGAAGTTTTGGGAGGAGGGGGTGTGTCATATCATAGGTAGGTGAGAAGATTATTTAAGAAGGGATCTCTGCTTGGAGTGTCCAAAGAAATGATTTGAGAGATGAGAGTAGGAACTTATTTACTGAGGGGCTATTGATCTCACTCTAGGAAATGATAGTATACACAAAGGTATTTTGTTTTGTAAGTAAGCCCATGAAGGTATTCCAGGGAAGGCTATCGTGCCTGGTGTCTTCACCTATCAGGCCTCTTCATAATAAGCTACAGTAGGATTTCAGAAAGTGTCCCCTTTTTCACCACTAAAAATGGTGAAAATTTTATGATATTAGCTGTAGGCTTTTTTTTTTTTGCATTTGTTTTACAAATGTCCTTTATCAAGTTGATGAAGTCTCCCTGGATTCATAGTTTGCAGAGAGGATTTTTTATTTTTTGTGAATGGGTGTTAGGTTTTGCCAAATGCTTTCTCTGCATCTGTTGTTAAGATCGTATGATTTTTCTTCTTTAGCCTGTTGTGATGGATTACACTAATAGATTTTTGAATATTGAAGCAGTCTTGCATACTTGCACTAAATCCCTCTTGGTTATGGGTATATAATTCTTTTTACACATTGCTGGATTTGATTTGCTAACATTTTATTGGGGATTTTGTGTCTATGTAAATGGAAGATACTGGTCTCCAGTTTTCCTTTCTTATAATGTCTTTCTCTTGTTTTGTCAATGCCGGCCTCCTAGAATGAGGAAGTTTTCCCTCTGCTTTTATTTTCAGGAAAAGATTATAGGACATTAGCATCATTTTTTCCTTTAAATGTTTGGTAGAATTCATCAGTGAAACCATTTGGGCCTAATGCTTTCTTTTTGGAAGGTTATTAAATCTTGATTATATTTATTTAGTAAATATAAGCCTGTCGAGATAATCTATTTTTCCTTGTGTGGGTTTTAGTAGTGTGTGTTTTATTTTTTTAAGTTTTTTAAAATGTTCATTTATTTATGAGAGAGAGAGAGAGACAGAGTGGGAGCAGGGGAGGGGCAGAGAGAGAGGGAGACACAGAATCTGAAGCAGGCTCCAGGCTCTGAGCTGTCAGCACAGAGCCTGACATGGGGCTCGAACTCACGGGCCGGGAGATCATGACCTGAGCCAAAGTCAAACGCTTACTAACTGAGCCACCCAGGGGCCCCAGAGTGTGTGTCTTATAGAATTGATCTATTTCACCTAAGTTATGAAATTTGGGGGCATAGAGTCATTCATGATATTTTTTATTATCCTTTTGATGATCATGGAATCAGTAGCGGTTACCTCTTTTTCATTTAAGATATTAGCCATTTGTGCCTTCTTTTTTCTTGGATAGCGTAGCTAGGGGTCTATTACCTTTATTGATCTTTTCAAAGAGCCATCTTTTGATCTCTCTGTTGATTTCCTCCAATAATTTCCTATCTTTTATTTTATTGATATCTGTTCTCATTTTTTGTTATTTTTTTTCTTCTGCTTGCTTCAGCCTTCATTTATACCTCCTCCTCTATTTTCCTAAGGTGAAAGTTTAGGCTACTAATTTGAGATCTTTCTCCTTTTCTATTTTTTTTAAGTTTATTTATTTTGAGAGAGAGAGCATGTACGTGAGCAGGGGAGGGGCAGGGAGAGGGGGAGACACAGAATCCGAAGCAGGCTCCAGGCTCAGCACAGAGCCCAATGCAGGGGCTTGATCTCATGACCATGAGATCATGACCTGAGTGGAAACTAAGAGTTGGATGCTCAACCGACTGAGCACCCAGACACCCCAAGATCTTTCCCCTTTTTCTAATAAATGCATTCAATGCTATAAGTTTTACTCTAAGTAATGCTTTCACTGCCTCCCACACACTTTGATAGGATGTATTTTCATTTTCATTTAGTCCAAACTACTTTTAAATTTCTCTCAAGATTCCTTCTCTGATGTGTTATTTAGAAGTATGTTGTTTAATCTCCAAATATTTGGGGATTTTTCCAGCTATCTTTTGGTTATTGATTTCCAGTTCAATTCCAGTGTGGCCTGACAGCATACTTTGTATGGTTTCTGTTCTTCTAAACTTGTTAAGATGTGTTTTATGGCCCAGAATGTGGTCTGCGGTGGTGAATGTTCTGTGTGAACTTGAGAAACATGTTTATTCAACTACTTTTGGATGAAGTACTCCGTACATTTCAGTTAGATCTAGTTGATTGATGCTACTGTTTAGTTCAGCTGTATCCTTAACTATATATCCTGGATCTGTCAATCACTGACAGGTGTTGAAGTCTCCACTATAGTAATGGATTTTTCTCTTTCTCCTTGAAGTTCTAAAAGTTTTTCCATCAAGTATTTTCATTCTCTGTTGTTGGGAATAGACAAGTTAGTGATTGTTATGTCTTCTTACAGAACTGACCCCTTTGTCATTGTATAATGACCCTCTTTTATCTCTCTGAATTTTCCGTTTGAAAAGTCTGCTTTGTATGAAATTAATATAATTATTCCAGCTTTCTTTTGATTAGTATTAGCATGATATATCTTTCTTCATCCTTTTGATTTTAATCTATCTGTATCTTTATATTTCAAGTGAATTTCTTATGTAGTTGGATATAGTGGATTTCTTATATAGTTGGATCTTGTTTTGGGACCTCCTCTGACAATCTCTGAGTTTTAATTGGTATATTGAGACTATTCACATATGATGTGAGTATTGATATAGTTGGATTAATATCTACCATGTTCGTAACTTTTTTCTATTCACTGCACTTATACTTTGCTTCTTTTCAATCTTCCCCCCTTTTCTGCCTTCTGTGATTTTAATTCAGCAGTTGGCATATTCTACTTTCTTCTTTCTCTCAGCTTATTAATTATACTTTTCTATTTTAAAAAGCTGTAGTGGTTTCCCCTTTGTTTGCATTACACATTTATAACTAATCAAAGTCCACTTTCAAATAACACTATACTGCTTCACAGGTAGTGCAGGTACCTTATAACAGTGTTCCCAATTCCTCCCTCCCATCCCTTCTAACATTGATGTCATCTACCTCACTTATCCATGTGCTATGATCACTCAATATATTGCTGCTGTTATCACTTTAAACAAATGGTTATCTATTAGATTGATTAGGAATGAGAAAAATAAAAGACTTTATTTTACCTTCCTTTATTCCTACTCAAATACTCTTATTTTTTTAATATAGATCTTAATTCTGATCTATAATCTATATCATATTCCTTTTTTCTGAAGACTTTCTTTTGAGAGAGACAGAGAGGGTGCAAATGAACAAGGGGCAAAGAGAGGGAGAGGGAAAGAAAGAATCCCATGAAAGGTAGAGAGAGAGAGGGAGAGGGGGAGGGGAATCACCCAAAGTTTGGCCTGTACTCACCTGCAGTGGGGCTTGAGTTCACCTGATGTGGGACTTGAACTCATGAATGGTGAGATCATGACCTGAGCTAAAGTCAGATGTTTAACCACTGAGCCACCCAGGTGCCCTCAAAAGACCTTCTTTTCAAATTTCTTGCAAGGCAGGTCTACTAGTGATAAAGTCCCTCCATTTTTGTCTGACAAAGTATTTCTTGTTTTTTTTAGAATGGGAGGTATTGTAAAATTCAGATGCCTTTGGGAAGAGTAACACCTCCATGCCTAACATCTCTTTTTTTAAATGTTTATTTATATATTTTGAAGGGGGGAGGGAGAGAGAGACAGAGAGAGAGAGAGAAAATCCCAGGCAGACTCTGTGCTGTCAGCATGGAGCCTGATGCGGGGCTCAATCTCATGAACCATGAGATCATGACTTGTACAGAAATCAAGAGTCAGATGCTCAACCAACTGAGCCACCCAGGCACCCCAGAAAGTCTTTATTTTTTCTTCAGTTTTGAAATATAATTTTGCTGGATATAGAATTCTCCATTGTGCTTTTTGTCCTTTCAACACTTTAAATATTTCATTACAAAACGGGCTCCTGGGTGGTTCAGCTGGTTGAGTATCTGACTGGGGTCATGATCTTGTGGTTTGTGAATCTAAGCCCCATGTCAGGCTCTATGCTGACAGCTCAGAGAATGAGCCTGTTTGCATACTGTGTCTCCCTCTCTCTCTGCCCCTCCACCACTTGTGTTCTCATGCTCTCTCTCTCTTTCTCTCTCTCTCTCAAAAATAAATAAATAAACATTAAATATTTCACTACACTGTCTTTGCTTGTATAGTTTCTGAAGAGATATCCTATATAATTTTTATCTTTTTTTCTCTATAGATAAGGTGTTTTTTTTTTACTTTATTACAATTTTCATTTCTCTGTTTACATTACCCCTCTGTTCTTGGATGTTGTCTACTTTTTCCATTAGAATCCTCGACATATTAATCATAATTAAACCCCCTATCTTTAAATTCCAATATCTGTGTCATCTTTAATTCAGGCTCTGATGCTTATTTTGTCTTCCTATACTGTTTTCTTCTGGCCTTTTAGTGTGCCTTGTAATTTTGGTATGTTAACAGACATGGTATGTCTGTTAATAGGAAGTGAAATAATCAGGCTTTTAGAATGAGTTTTTATGTTAATTTGGCTAGGATCCTGTCTGTGTTTAGCTCTCTGTAGCTATAGGTTCCAGAAGCTTGTTTCTTTGTTCCCCTTGTTGTCTTTGGGTTTCCCTAAGAATTTTTTCACAAAAAAGAGAATTCGTGTCTTATGTTTCTCTCAGTTGTAATCTACTTTTATTATACTAGAGCCCAGTTGATGTGGTGGTAGGTCAGAGAGCAGGAATACTTTATAATCTTATATTAAATCTCAATATTTTTGGTGGTTTGAGTTTCTAGGTTATGACCTTCTGAAACATTTCTTAGCCTTTTTTCTCCTCTTATATGAGATAGGAAGGCTAGAGGGGACTGGAGTTTTCTAATTGTCCTCCCACCAGGCTGGCTAAGACTCTGGTAGTTTCCTTGATGGCTGGCCTTTCTTATGGAAAAAATCTGGATATAGTTCAAAATGTTTACTTTTTCCCTCCCTGAGCCTGAATGATAGATAAGAGAAAATTTTCTCCAATCTTTACCTTGAAAGTGTGATGGGCTTCTAGAGGTAAAACCCATAAAAGTGGGGAAGTTCCCTAAGACTGAGCCCTTGGGGGTTTTATGTCTGAAATTAATTCACACTCACCTCCAGGAGTACATCAATTATGGTTTAAAGGTTCCTACCAGTTACTAGCACTAGTGGCTTCTGCTCCCAGTATCGCTAATCTCAACCTTGATTCTCTATTCTGTCTCTCTAGCATTGGGGTGGTACTTTGTGACCTCAGTTTTCTGATGGAATCTAAGAAGTCATTGATTTTCAGTTTGTTCAGTTTTTATCTTGTTGTGAGGATGAAAGTGATGACTTCAAAATGCTTTGCATGTTGGAACTGGGAACCTTCTCGGACTGTCATGGGATATATATTTTAGGACATGAATAGGTCAAAAAGCAAACCTCCTTTGTGTGAATCCCAGGTAATGTAGTACACTATGGCCTCCAACTCTGTGCTTTCTGTCACTTTTTTAAAAAAGTAAACAATTAGCGAACAGAAAGAAAATAAAGTAAGAATAAATTTCACAAAAGAAAAAATTGACAAAATGATAAAAAACAAAGTGTAGTTTTAAAATAAATTTCATAGCCCTTCCTTGGAAATATTCAAGTAAACAGTAGTATACAGGTGTCCTGCGCAAAGGAAGTGACTAAGAAGACTACTCTTTCAAGGGCATCTTATGACATTGAGCAGGATGAACTTTGGAAATAACCTAAGAACCTACAGAGGAGTCAGCAGACTATAACTGACCTGCCGTATCTTGCATACCATCTGTTTTCACATGGTCCACAGGCTGAATGATTTCTATATTTCTATATGATTGGGAAATAAAAAAAAGAATATTTCATGACACATGAAAATTACATGAAATTCAAATTTCACTGTCACAAATAATGTTTTCTTGGAACTTAGCCATACTCATTTGTTTTTAAAATGGCAGTATTGAGTAGTTCCCCTGTAAGACTGTATATGGCACTCTCATCACTTTGGACTAATGCTTGGGATACTGCAAATTGCAGTGATGTAGTTTTAATTCAACAGCATTTCAAATGTCACGTGATAACATCCCTCCCTTTTTCCCTTCCTTCCTCCCTCCCACCTACCTTCCGTTCTTCTTTTCTTTTGTTTGTTTCTTCCTTCCTTTCCTCCTTTCCTTCCTTCTTTCTTTCTCTTCCCCTCATTTATTTATTTACATTTACAGTAAATATCTATTAAGTCAAAACGAGAAAGGAAAAGTGGGCTTTGAATCATGCTCTTAAGACACAATGGAGGGGATGCCTGGGTGGCTCAGTTGGTTAAGTGTCTGATTCTTGATCTCAACTCAGGTCTAGATCTCAGGGTCATGAGTAAAAGACATGATGGAGTGTGGATTATTTTGTTAGAATTAGATGGCAAAGCATTCTACTTATTGTGCAATGAGGTAGTTATGCTAAAAGAATACAATATATGTCAGCCATATTAATCATCACAATATTCCTAGCTCACAGAAAAGCAATGGTTAGAAAAATTAGAAAAATGTAAAACAATGTCTCATCGCAGAAGAATTTCTTCCAAAAATAAAACAATAAAACGAGCCTGCGCCCAAAGAACCCGAGTGACCCACTTGTTAGCCAAGCAAGGGAAGCTGTTTACCAATGGTGAGTTAACAAAATCCTGATTGATTGCAGCAGACAAAGAAATGTGTCCAGAGAAAATAAACTGGTTGAGACTTTTAGCCTTTCAGTGAAACGTAATGAATGTAAAGTGTTTAAAGCCTGTGGTTATTTATTGTGTTATTCATTAGCAGGTACTTTGCCAAAAATATCTGAATCTATCATGTGTAGCTCAATCCAGTAGCTCCGTTGGTGAACTCATTTGCTCCCATGGATGTAACTATAGTTGGGTCCATGAATTTTTGCCAGAAAAAGAAACTGAACATCTTGTGCCACACAGCAGTTAAATGGCAGTGGTAAAATTTTATTGTGATTTTTTGAGCTCAGGGCTAAGATTGAAATTTTTTGCAATAATAACTGCCTTTAGCCTCTACTATGGAACACTGAGGGGCTCTGAAAATTGGTTTCTGCTACATTCTTGGTGCCTCTTAATGAATTCAAACTAACATCATAAGGCTAAACAACACTCATATGAGAAAACTTACACTGCTGTAAGTCATTTTGACAACTTACATTGAGTCTCAGCCTTATACTCTTACAGTGGTGTCAAAAGATAAAGCAAGAAGTGAGATCTCCATTTCCATGCAAATTTGCAGTGGATATGTTTTCTGAGTTCAAACTTTGGTTCCAGCAGCAGTTTTTGGACCCAAATGCAAGTGCAAAAAAGATTTCCATATTTTAAAATCCATTTAACTGAGCAATAGAGGAGTTTCCATCTAACCTTCAATTGAAAGTGATTAATCTGCAAAGTAATGATATGCTAAAAGACAAATATCAATAGAAAAATTTAATAGAACTCTATAAATGCCTTCCAAGCAATCAATATGCTCAATTAAAATTATATGCTCATGAATTGATATCAGTATTTGGCAGTACTTTCCTGTGTGAAAAGACATTTCCAAAGATGTGATATTCATTTTTGAATTGAAATACTCAGTGAGGTAAAATCTCATTACAGACCCATATTAACAGCTGAGCATTAGCAATGATGATGCGCCAATTACATTTGAGCCCCAATTAAGTGAAATGTTATCACCCCAAAAGGATTTTTTTTTCTTCTTGTTATAGACCTATGCAAAAAATTACATTATAGATTTATTACAAAAAATGAACCAAATTATTATGATTATGTTTTGAATTTTGTCGGAAAAAAAAGTGTGGGAATTTCTTTCTTAAATACAAGTGTCTATGTAACATTCTTGATTTTGCTTCTTGGTACACAAAGCCTAAAATATTTACTATCTGTCCCTTTACAGAAATTCTTTGCTGACCCCTGACCTAGATGCTCTTAACTCCCTGTGTGCTAGAAAACAGTCAGTGGTCCTCAAGTGAAGAGGCCCCTGGCACAGAGCCAATCATCTACAAAGGTCCTTGTACATTTAAATGGGACAATGAAAGTGTTTAAGGATTGGTCAGCTGACATGTCAGCTTGGCACGTGAAAAAAATAGGGTGCCTCTTTTTCAACCCATCTGTGTGAGTTTCTTAGAGCCACTGTAACAAAGTACCACAAACTGGAGGTTTGAAACAATAGAAATTTATTCATCCCCACTTCTGGAGACCAAAAGTCTGAAATCAAGCTGTTGGGAGGGCCATGCTTCCTCTGAAGCCTCTAGAAAAGAATCCCATTTTGGCTCTTTCTAGCTTCTGGTAGTTGCCAGTAATCCTCAGTATTCCTTGGCTTGTAGCTTCATCATTCCTGTATCTACCTTCATTGTCACATTATCTACCTTCTTACCTGTGTCTTTGTGTCCAAATCTTCTCTTTTTATAAGGATGTCAGTCATATTGGATTTAGGACACACTCCCATGTAGTATGATTTCATCTTATTTGAACTGATTACATCTGCAAAGACCCTATTTCCAAAAGAGGTCACATTCTCAGGTCATAGGTGGACATGAATTTGGCAGGGGTGAGGGGTACAATTCAACTCCATCCGTTTTAGCAGTGAACAGAGAAAGTAATCAAAAATGGTACTTGGCTAGAAAGCTTTAGGGCATGAAGTAGACAGATTAATGCTCCTTCTGCCACAGGCATTCACATCCTAATCTCTAAAATATGTGAATGTCTTGTTTTATATGTCAAAAAGGACTTTTCTGATCTAATTAGGCTAAGAATTTTGACATGTGGAGATTATGCTTGATTATCTGGGTGTGCCCAATATAATCACAAGGGTCTTCATAAGAGGGCGACAGGAGAGTCAAAGGCAGAAGAAGGTGGAATGACAGAAGCAGACACAGGAATGATGAACTTTGAAGAAGGAGAAGGGACAATAAGCCACAGAATGCTAGCAGCTTTCAGAAGGTAGAAGTGAAAAAGAAATAGATTCTCTGTGGAGCTTCCAGAAGAAACACAGCTATACCCACACCTTGACGTTAGACTCAAAAAAAGTCATTTTGGACTTCTGACCCCCTAAATCCATAAGAGAATAACTCTGTATGGTTTGAAGTCACCAAGTTTGTGGTTAATTTGGCACAGCAGCCATAGAAAGCAAGAAAGAGAACTAGTTAAGCTTGTTACTATAGCTGGGAGGGTGAGTCCTGGTCATGCCAAAGAGAAGGAAACAGTAGAGAGATGGAGATAACATTTGGGGGCAGTTGGGGTGGGGCAATGGAGAAATGGAGGAAAGGATGGATATAAGAAAGATCATCCAGAAATGGGTGAGGGTGCATCTTAGGGCAAATGGGAAGTCAGAGAATACTCTTTGCTTCTGCTCTGTTACAGGCACGAGTTTTTTAGATGATTGTAAAAGACAGATGAATTCCAGTTTGGGCCTGAAATTTTAAATAAACATGATTTAAGTTTGTAGGAAAAAGGTGATATTTTCTTAAATTAATGACAGAATTTAGGATTTACATGCAGTTTTTCAGATTCAGAACATTCCCAAGGGAATCTTCCTAATCATTGTTCCTTCCAGATGGCCTCCTACAGATGCCCTTGTTCATTGTACAGACCACAACAGTGCTGAAAGGACCTCTCAGAGTTTTGTATCTAGGGGTGTTAAAGGCTTCACTTTGGCTTGGGAACTAAGAAATATTTGTAGCCAAGCAAACGTTTCAGAGGTAGGATGTTCCCTGCAAAGGATGATTTGCCCACAAGCATAGAAAGTGTCAGGTCAGGAAAAAGAACTTGAGTGTTACCACTAGCTTCTGAGCTTGGATCAGAATCATGAAGCTAAAAATAAACTCTGCTAGCCAGCTCATTCTGTCATGACCCCACACTTCTTAGGAAACTAATGCTGAAACTATTTTTCAAACAGATAGCAAATCAAGAAAACATCATTCCACACGGGGGATAAAAAGATCAGATGCTCAGAAAAGGACTTCAGAACTGTTTTAAAATTATAAAAACAATCTCTTATTTGAGAAAGTCTGATAGCTACCAGTTTCTTTTAACTCCTGATTTTATTTATTTATTTTAAAGAGGAATGCTATTTTATAGGGCAAGGGAGATTCTAGCATTGTGTCCCAGAGGTTAAAAAAATAAACTAAGAAGTAATGAGATGTCTGTCTTCCTGGGATGGATGTAGGAAGTTACTGCCCACTCATAGGTGAATACATCAGGTCAGAGTTTTTTAAATATGGCTACCAGTGGTTTTGAAGTCTTTTCCTCCAGTTAGAGAGCTTTAAAAAAATACGGATGCCCAGGCCCCAAATCCTGATATTTCAATATAATTTGCTGAGAAACAGGATTAGGTGGGGTCTGGAATTCCTTGAAAATGTAAAAATTCCTTGATTGACAAGAAATTCTATAATAATGGTCACTTAATTTTAATAAAGTAATATTTATGGTCACTAATTATAATAAAATTGTGATCTAATTTTATAATTATGTCTGAAATCTTATTGTGATAATTTAATGGGCTGAACTCGTTAACAGATTTCATTTAGCAAACATTTATCATGTACTGAGTATGCAGTAGTCTTTGGAAACCTTAGTTCTGTAGGGAAGTGAAGCATATAAAAAAAGCAAGAATTCTCAAGCCATGTGACATGTAGATAGAATTATGTTTAAATGAAAGAGGTACTGGTGAGGGAGGAGAGGTTAAATTTATTCAGGGTGGGATGGAGGTGTAATGGAGAGATAAGAGAAGTCTCTGGTCTTAGCTCAGTTTAGAAAGCTAACTAGAGTCTGTCAGGTTGGCAAGTCAGAGGGGTATTTTCAGACCCAGGGAAAACATGTGAAAAAACATAGACATGAGATAGCATGTCAGAAGATTATTAATATTGCTGGAGGGCAACATTTGGAAGATAGTGTCAGGAACTGGGAATTGGCAGAAGGTAGGAAGCAAGGTTGGTCCCAAGAATGGGGCTGAGTGGGGAGAACCTCTCAACCTTTCAAACCTTGGGAAGCACATCCTGGATCCATCTGACAATGGCTAGAAGATTCTCAGAGCGGGGACATGCTCAGACTTGCTATTTTGTAGGATCCCTCTGGCAACCCTGGGAAAGAGTCTAGGAGGAGTGAGACTAGAGGCAGCGAGATGAATAAGGAGGCTGTTGCAAACACAACTGGAAGACTTGAACTAGAGTCATGAATAGAGAGGAAGGGATAGATCTAAAACATACCAGGGAGACAGAAAGAATAAGACCTGGCCAAGGGGTGATAGGTACAAAGGAGACAGGGAGTCAAATTGAGTTCCAGGTTTTTTATTTTCCAGATGGCTTATGATACCCATCTGGCCCTAACATTAAAGGACAATTTATTTTATAGATTTAGTCATACAGGAACAGATAGCCTCAGGCTTCACTCAGCAGCATGGAATGTGAACTGTGTTTCTTCAGGTCATCCTAGACTTACATGGGCTAGGGGATGTGGGGATAAGGTTGTGAAGTGTGTGTAGGTGTTCAGGGTAGAAGTGGGAAGGAAGTAATGGTTTTTCTTTTGTTTTAATTGTAGTAAAATACGGACAACATATTGTATTTACTGTCTTAGCGATTTTAAACATGCAGTTCAGTGGTATTAAGTATATTTACATTGTTGTGCACCTGTCATCACCATCCATCCCCAGAACTCTTTCCATCTTGTAAAACTGACTCTGTACCCATTCAATTATAATTCCTCATTCTGTACTCTTCCCAGGTCCTCGCAAGCACCATTCTGCTTTCTGTCTCTATGAACTTGACCATTCTATGTACCTCAAATGACTAGAACCATACAATATTTATCTTTTTGTGACTAGCTTGCTTCACTTAGCAGAATGCCCTCAAGGTTGATGCACATTATAATATATGTGAGAATTCCCTTCCTTTTTGTGGCTTAATAATATTCCATGGTATGTATATATCACATTTGTTTATCCATTCACATCTCGCAATGGACACTTGGGTTGCTTCTGCCTTTCAGTCATCATGAATAATGCTGCTATAAACATAGGTGTACAAATATCTCTTCGAAACCCTGCTTTCCATTGCTTGGGGTGTAGACCCAAAAGTAGAGTTGCTGGATTATATGGTAATTCTATTCTTAATTTTTTGAGGAAGTGCTATACTGTTTTCCACAGTGGCTGAATCATTTTACATGTCACCAATACTGTACAAGAGTTCCAATTTCTCCACATCCTCACCAACACTTGTTACTTTGTTTTTTGGGGTTGTTTTTTTGTTTTGTGTGTCTGTCTGTGTGTGTTTATAGTAGCCATCCTAATGGGTATGAGGTGAGAGCTCACTGTGGCCTTTTGCTCCAGCTTTCATTAGCTAGAAGCAGCTAATGTCTCTTTTAGTTGAGGGTTCCATAGAGTTTTCTGAAGTGACTTACACCATTGTTCTTGCCCCTGCTTTTTCCTGGTCACTGTTGTGATATTTCTTCTAGACGTGGATGCCTCTGTTGCTGAACTAATGTTCAAAATGGCCACCCCTGCCATCATTGGTGGGTGGCTACTTCTTGCTCTGTTCTGATAGCCATCAAGCCATGAGAGGTAATCACCCTCTCCCACTGCCCATCAGTCCCCAACAGAACCTTACACTCATAGCCTCACTTGCACTGGCTCTGAACCAATCATTTGACTTGCATTCAGTCTACTTCTGCCCCTCTCTACCTGACACAAGGAGAAGGGCCAGAAAATAAAGTAGAAAGTGCAAACCTGGGCTACATTCCCACATTGTCCCCCTTTGCAGCCTAAGCCTGGTCTCCCTTGCTCCCTCCTCCTCTTCTAGTGTAAGTACTTTCCCCAGCACGGATATAGTCCTGGAAGTGAAGGAGTGACCCTCAGTCTCCACCCACTTGAAGCATTCGCCCTGCAGGATGACTACCAGTGCCATGGATCCAACCACTGTCTGCATGAGCCTTATAGGGCTTTCCCGCAGATAAAACCCCAATGGGCCTACTCAGGGATTCTGAATTCAACCAAGGATATGAACATAGGTCTTTCCTCTGGCCTCTTGCTTTAATGTTATAGAGATTTCAGACCAGATTGCTAGAATTTAGACCTATCCTTCTGTCTAATATAGAAGTTATTCATAGTTAAGTATCATATAAATCCTGGTAAAACAGGTTCCTGCAGTAGCTCAACATAGTATTTTCTATACATCATTTCTTATTCTGTTCTATGCTCAGACCTGAGGTTTGGGGCCTGCGTTAGTTTCCTGGGGCTGCTGCCACCAATGAACACAAACTGGGTGGCTTAAAACAATAGACATTTATTCTCTTACAGTTCTAGAGGCCAGACCCCCAAAAGGATCAGCAGGGGCCGTTCTTTCTGAAGGCTCTGAGGAAGTATCTGTTCCGCACCTCTCCTCCAGGTTCTGGTGGCTCCCAGCAACCCTCAGCATTCTTTGGCTTCTGGCCTAACTCCAGTGTTGGTCTCCATCTTCACAGTTCTTCTTACCCATGTCTGTGTGTTAAATAACATTTTCCTTTCTCTTATAAGGACACCAGTCACTGGATTTGGGGCCCGCCCTCAATCCAGGATGACCTCAGCTCAGAATCCTTAATTATGTCTGCAAAATTCCTATTTCCAAATATGGTCACATTTCTAGGTACAGGGGTTAGGACTTAAATCTATCTTTTGGGAGTGACTGTGCACCCATGATGGGGCCCAACAGGCGGGTCACATCTGTAGCAGTTGTTCCACCGAGGTGGTGACCTAGAAAAAAGCTCTATCTGATAATTGGCTATTTGGAACAAATTGGGAAATAGCTTCCTTCTGACTTTAAAGTTAGGTCATATTTGGTGCTCTGAAGAGTATTTGTTGTTAATGAGAATTTAGAGTCTCTCTCTCTCTCTCTCTCTCCCCGCCCCCCCCCTTGAAACATGCCCACACACACAATTGTATTGTAATTTTCTACTTTAAATAATTTTCCCATTGTCTAAAGTGAATTCCTCTCAGTTTTCCACAAGACATTCCATTCTCCATCTTCACCTAGAATTGGACAAATGACTTAGCTTTTCAAAGAATGTCTCCCACATTCTTCAAAATCACACATTCTCCCATATTTCTTAAGGCAAGGAATTGCCTCTTGTCACCATGTTCCTTCCCTGAATGTGATGGTGAAAAGGCCTTGACCACCCCTACCCTCTTGCCAACTTTAGCTATGGCCACATGCTTCTCCTGCTCAGAAGCCAGCAGGAGACAGTAGCTGGGATGCTGGAGCTATTTAGAGTGGTATGATTAGTTTTCATGTCTCCTGACCCACAGGCTTTGCCATTTGATGAATTTACGACATTGCTTGTGAATATCAGTTTCTACTTAGTAACTAACAAGAATGACTGATTACACAATCCCAAATTGATACTTGGAAACTTTTAAGAAAAAAAAGACTGGGAGATGAGATTTATTACCATTCTCAAGCACTTCCTGAACAGAATTTAAAACTCCCTCCTGGAAAAGATTGTAAAAGAAGACTCTCCTTGGCCAAGGGAGAATAGTCTACAGAAACCAAACATAAATATCAAACAAGGAAACAAAGTCTTCTGGGAGAAATAAGGATGGCAATGAGATGTGGAAGTCAGAGAGAGAAATTGAAAGAGAGAAGGAGAGAGAGAGTGGGACACATGTTTGCACAAGCCTAATGATGTCAGCCTGTTCACAAGAGTTCACAAGAATGCCTTCCCCACTTACCACAAGGGAGCCAAGACCAGTATGAAGATGGGGCTCTTCTAATCATGGCCTCAGTTACTTTCCTCTCCCCATTGTTTGTACCCACTCTGTGTTACACAATGCCAGGACTAGGAAAAAATGATACTGCCTGAATCTCATTGAAGTGTTCTTTAGCCTCAACGGTGACGTGAAGCCTGCTTTAGATACCTTAAAAATTGGTTGGGCACCTTGAAACTGACTTTAGCAAGAATTAAATCTGTGGCATTGAGTTAGAGAGAGGAAAACTAGCTCTTTTGGACTAATGGTAGGTGCACTACTTTGCAAAAAGGAGACCAGAAAGGGAAGTGGAACACCCTAACATAAAGAGGTGCAGTACTCTCTATATTCACTGGACCATAGCAGCTGCAAAAAAGGTATAGTTCACCTCCTCAAATTAAATGGAGAGATGCTCCTTTTCTTCACAGGATGGAAACTACTATGATAATCTACACAAGTATTTAACTTACCAGAAAAGTGGTTTAAAAAATTAGTGACAAATTGTTTTCTCTTTCACCTCTGTGCTTTTGCCCAGAGGAAGAGACACAATATTATACTATTTGTACTTGCCTGCTGTCCTCTGGGAAATAGTCTCTCAATATGGAAAAGACAGGGATCAGAATAGCCCAGGAATAAGGGAATCCATCCATCCATCCATCCATCCATCCATCCATCATCCTACCAACACATTAAGTACAGAGGCATTCAGCACTGTAAGGAATGTAAAGGTAAATATGACACAATGCTGAAATTATATGAAATTATATAATGCAGAATCTTGTGATTCTGTAGTTTTCCCCATTAGATGATAAATCCACCAATCTTCCTCTAGCCATGCTCAACAGTTGACTACCAGAGAAGGAGTTATCTATCTGAAGTCAAGAAATTTATGTTCAAATCCCAGTCCTGTTACAAGTTGTGTGGTTATGGGTTAATTAATTAAACTGTCTAGACCACAGCTTCCTCATTTGCAAGTGAGAAATAATTCCACCTTCAGAGAGTTATAGGGAATAAACAAAATATATAAAACTGCATATAGTAGTTCTCTTTCTCCTAATTCTTATAGGAAGACCTTTCCATCTAACAAGAATGTAGCATTTCTCTGTAAAATAGTCTATGGTATTTACAACTTTGGTTTAAGACTTGTAAAGAAAGGAATTTAATTGTATTCCTCAAGTCAGTATTACCTGGCAGGTCTCCTGGGTTTTTTTGCAGACTATCTCCTTTCCAGGATTCTCAGAATGTCCTAGTCTGAAGAAGTTTCGAAGTTTTCGGTCCATCTCCTGCTTCGTGCCAGGTCACCTTGGGTTTCTGTCTTTTCCAGCGCTGCATCTCCTTGAATATTTATGGTTTTAGCACATGCTAATGCATTTAGGAGCTCCAAAGGAACCATTATTGCTCTTACTCATGCTTAAATGTTTGCTCACCCAGCCCACAGACTCGCTGGCACATACCAGGGAGCCACATGCTTTTCCCAAGTATGTGGGTCAAAGGCTATTTTTTATCATTTGGGTCAGATACATACTATTTATAAACTTATCTTAATTAGATTTTTAAAAATATCCTAAAGTTTCTCCAACCAAAACTTTGGGTTCAGAAAATGTTTATTCCTGAATGGTATTTTTTATTATTCAAAATGCATTTATGGTTCTTGAGAAAAATAAGATGAGAATTGGTAAATGCCATTTGAAACAAAGGGGGAAATGTCTACAGAGGTGGAAATTCCACACTATTTTTCTAATTTCATAGAGATTACACTGGGCATAATTGTGGATTTTTAAAAAGACCTTGCCCTACCAATTTCTTCTGCCAACCAGATCTGAGATTATGGGCAAATAATCTCTCAGAGTTTACTTTTCCAATTTGTAAATGGGGAGCATAATACCTAAGTTCAGGATAGTGTGAGATCATAGGTAATGCCTGTAAAACATGTGGAAGACAGCCTGAAACATTACACTCAATAAACACTGTATCCTTGTTTTGATTTCCTCATATTTCCCACTACATGCATATGTACTGTATCTCAAGGGTGGGGCCTTTTGTAGGTCAAAGTGTCAGCTTCACCATATAAGCTATCACCAATGCAAAATTTTTCTTCTATGCTTGAAGGATGTTACCCTTCCCTTTTTTATATATGAATACTAAAATTTGGTGGTAGAGATTATTGATTATATACATTATTGAATACAGATTATATTTAATCTATATTGTAGTCTAGCACACAGAGAAGTAGTTGAAATCCCCCCATTTCATGCATTGTGGATATACATATTGAACACCTTAGGTGTCTGGGGCTGTTAGGCTTAAGTACACAGTGATAACCAAACATACATGCTCCATATTTTCATGATGTTTCAAACCTTAAATACAAAAATTATATGTGTAATTACAAATTGTGGTAAATGCCATGAAATAAAGGACTAAAGGTTATGAGAAGGAATAACACAGGGAACAAAACTTAGAGGATTGGTCAAAGCAGCCTTCTTGGGGAGAAATGTCCTTTATTTAAGCTTTGACCTATACCAAGAGCTGGTCAGGAAAATAACAAAAACAAATTGCATTCCAAGTGGAGCCTGGGAAAAGTGGATCTATTTTGAGAAACCAGAAGAGAAGGTCCCAATCACCTAATGAAAAGGAGCATGAGGAAAGATGGCATTAGAGGGGTGACAGGGCAGGACCGCCAAGGTCTTGTGGTCATGTTACAGGGTCTACATGTTATTTTGTGTACAGTGGAGATAATAGAAGTATTTTAAGTGGAGGAATGAACTGCTCAGATTCAGGATTTTTAGATGACATTCTAGCTGCAGTGAAAAGAATGAGTTGGGATTTGGGTGGGAAGGGAAGCGTGGAGGTTAAGAAAGAAAGCAGGGAGACTAGGCAGAAGGTGGTGAGAAACCACTGGCTTGGCGTAAGTTGGAGGCAGAGGTGAGAGCACCTGCTGCTGGTTGGATCACAGGAAAGAGGTTGAGGAGGGAAGGACTGACAGTGAGTTCTCTTTCCTGCTTGAGTAACTGAAAACAGTGCCCCACTAACAGAGCATCACAAGAGTGGTCTTAAGTTGGTCATGGATTTCAATTGCTTATTAATTGGGTATTAATTTATATACTTAGAGAATTTTGCTTAGGATTTTCTTTTTTCATTGTTTTGTTTCTACCAAATTGCTAGTTGTTACCATCTTGATTGTCTAGTTGATGGTCTCCAATTCTTTGCTGGCAATAAGACCTTCGACATAAGAGTATGGAACTGTTGGGTTGTCTAGGTACATCATCTTCTACCCAGTCTTAGTTATCGTTGCAAATCTTTAATAACCACTGCTTTAAAAGAATGTCAAAGTCCAACAGGGCTGTTCTCATTGTTCTCTGAACATCTGCCCATTTTTTTTTCCTGCACCTTTGCTCTTGTCTGCAATGCCCTGCTCCTTCCTGCCTGCCAAGTAGAAATTTGATCATCCTTTAAGATTCTTTATGCTACTGCCTCTGAGAAGCCTTTATGGATCAATCAGCTCAGTTGACTTCTTCTGACACATCAAACTTGACCTTGAAATCTTAGTTTTCTTTGTATGAGTATGGGTCTTTTCTACTCACTTACATTGTAAGTTTCTTGAAGACAAGGATGAGGTCTTTCTATGCTTCCAGAAACTTTCATAAATCCTCACACATGGTCAAAATTTAAAAATGTTTCTTGGTCAAGTCAGGTGGGAGGGGAGCCTGCTGAAGAGATATTCTGGGTCAGGTACAACCTTAAAACAATGTTTACACTACAAACTAAAAGCAACTACCTGATGGCACATAAATAATATTAAGTTTCTGCACATATCTGCACATATCACAAAAGAGTTATGTCATGGCCTCTGTTTTCTCCTACCTATCAATGCATATTGGAGACTGAACTTGAAGAACATATTTTTTAGAGCTTTGTGATATTTCAATGCTATCTGTGCTGTACATTCTAGAGTCACATTGTTTGTTTTTGTTTTTCATTCTCTGAAATATATTCATCAAGACAGCTTCTGGGCGTGGATCCAAAAAACAGTTTCAAGAAACCAGGGAATTAAATAGCACCAACCAAATTTTCAGTTGTAACAATAACTATTAAGCAGATCTCATTTAATTCTGGTCTGTGATCTGGACCATGGAAAATTAACTCTTGCCTTTTCAAGTCTCAATATTTATGAAGCTGGGATACCAAACTAGTGTCTGTCTAGATTTTTGATACCCTAACCCCCAACCCAAGTGTGCCATATCATAGCACACATATCTTTAAAGCATATCTAAAGTTGTTTTCTTTGAGAATTTGGGAAATTTTCAAAATAATCTGGAAGCCATTTATAGTATCATAAAGCCAGTATATGTAGTCTTTTTGTTTAGGAGCTTGAAGTAAAAAAAAAAAAAAAAAAGGAAAGCAATATCAATATGGACACAACATAATTTTTACATTGCATTTTATTGTCCTGTTTCTGGAAACCATTCAGAATTCTTTGAACTGGATTCCTCTCCTCCTTTTGTCTGGGGATCTCAACATCTACCCTAGTGGTTCTTAACCCAAGCTCAAATTAAAATGCTCTGTGGAACTGACATCCAGGCACCAGGGTGATTCTAATGTGCAGCCAGGGTTTAAGACTAAGGAAGCTAACTAAACATTAACAGGCTATAGCAGATGTGCTTCAATCTGAGCACAGTGGAGTGGAAATGTTCATAACAGCCTTCATTACAATAGGTCCAGTCTGGAAACAACCCAAATGTCGATCAAAAGTAACTAAATGGATAACTAAATCGTTAAATACTCACACAAGAGAATGCAATATGGCAGTACCAATAGCTGAGTTATAGCTATGCAAAACAGCATAGATGAGCCTCATAATGTTGACTGGAAGAAGCCAGACCTAAATAAATGTATATTGTTCCATTATATTTTTATAAGATTCAAACATGGACAAATTTAATCTATGTTGTTAAAAGTCAGGATATTGATTACGTTTGGGGAGGGAGATGGGGCAGGAATGGGGAGTGATGACAGGGAGAGAATTCATGGTGTTGGTAATGTTCTCTTTTTGGAGCTTTGCAAAGTTAGAAGCCTAAGGTTATACAACATAAAATTATGTTTTTGCTTTATCATTTCAGTATGACCTCAAATCTATATGCTGAAATAATTAAAGAAATTCAACTATATTAACAAACAATATAATCTTTTGGAAGAAGCTCTTTGGTGAAAAATAATAATAATGAAAGTTTACGGTGTCATTTATCATTATGGGTCTTGATTTGCTACTAGTTCTTGTTTTGTTTTGTTTTTTTCAATGTGATGCAGTCTTGGAGACAGACCTACTTAAGATAATATTTTGGAAGCTAATATATTAATTACAGTAAATGGGGGTCTAAGAAATCTGTTCATTTAAGTCTATTCTAAAGCAAATAGCATATGGTATAAAGCCAATTATATGATTTTCAAACAAATGTAATATCTTATAGATTCACATTGGTTTTTCTTTTCTAAAATTTTTAGGGGCACCTGGGTGACTCAGTCGGTTAAGCCTCTGACTTCAGCTCAGGTTATGATCTCATAATCCATGAGTTTGAGCCCTGTGTTGGGCTCTGTGCTGACAACTTAGAGCCTGGAGCCTGCTTCGGATTCTGCAACTCTGTCTCTGTCTCTCTGCCCCTCCCCTGCTAGTGCTCTGCGCCTCGCTCTTAAAAATAAATAAACATTAAGAAAATAAAAAATAAATAAAAATTAAAAATTTGTTAATGTTTATTTTTTGAGAGAGAGGGAACACAAGCAGAGAAGGGGCAAAGAGAGGGGGACAGAGGATCCAAAGTGGGCTTTGTGCTGACAGCACTGAGCCCGGTGTGGGGCTTGAACTCATGGACTATGAATGAGATCATGACCTGAGCTGAAGTTGGACACTCAGCCAACTGAGCTACCCAGGTACCCCCAGACTCACATTGTAATATAGACCTTAGCAGGGTTAACACTGGACTATTTTAAACCACCCTTGATGTCTTGAAGGTACCTAATAAATTTATGAGTTGAAACATTTTATTGATTCAGCTGATACTGGACTGAATCATTTAATTTACTTTGAAATGTTCTGATTATGATAGTAATATAAGTTTATTGCAGAAAAGTTAGAAAATAAGAAAAATGCTCATAATTCAAACACCTGGAGGTAAGCACTTCTAAACATTTTTTTAAAGTTTATTTATTTTTGACAGAGAGAGCGTACATGCGCGAGAGAGGGGCAGAGAGAGAGAGAGAGAGAGAGAGAGAGAGAGAGAATCATAAGCAGTCTCCATGCTGTCAGTGCAGAGCCCAACATGGGTCTTGAGCCCACAAGCTGTGAAATCATGACCTAAGCCAGAATCAAGAGCCAGATGCTTAACCCACTGAGCCACCCCACTTGGAGGTAAGCACTTCTAACACTGTGGTATAATCCTCTGGGAAGAGGTATATGTACATGCATTTAAACAAAATTAGCTACATAGCTTTGAATCCCTTTTGTCATCTAGTTGTGTAAGCATTTTGCTAAGTCATAAATGTTCTGCAGGGCTATGAATTTTAAAGGTCACATAGCATGCCATAACTTATTTAAACACTACTGTTGATCATTTAAGGTTTTCCATTTTCTTGCTTCCATTAGGTGCAAAGAATGAGCTTTGCAAGGTGTAGAAAACAGGGTAAGGACTGTCAATTGTATCTCAATTAAAAAGGAAAAAGAACTACAGCAGGTAATGTGAGGGGGAGGAGCTGGCATGAGCAAATTTTTGTGCACCTTGTCTATTGCTGGCATCCTTCTCTCCCTCGTCCTCTTCTTTTGTCTACTTAACCCCTAGCCCCCACCTTTTTCTTCCTCCTTCTTCTTCTCCTCCTCCTTTTCTCTGGCTACACTGGCCTCCTTGCTTCCCATCAGTACACAAGTTTACTCTCCTGCCTTTGGGAATTTGTGGCTCCTTCTGCCTAGATCACTTTCCTGTCACCATGTAGTTCCCTCACTTCCTTGAGGTCTTTATTCAAATGTCACCTTTTCAGTAAGACCCTCTCTGGTCACCCTATCTAGTATTTCACACACTTAACCCCAATTCTTATAATATCGTCTCCAAGATTTGTTTACCTTTTTCCCTCTAGCATTTGTTATTACCTACCATAGTTTCTATTTCCATTATCTTTGTCAGTCTCCCCCACTGGACTATTAAGCACTAAGAGCACAGGGATCTTCACTCCTTTTGTTTGCTGCTGAATCCTCAGTGTCTAGACTGTGTCATCTCATTCTAAATGCTCAAAACATATTTGTTGAATGAATCAATGAATCAACATCACTGTTGTCATAATCATCATCAACATCCCATCTCCTTCAGGAATCCTTTATTGAATATCCACGCTGTATGGAAATTTATAATCCAGTCAGAGAAACTGGGTACATAATTTAACAGACTCCATTACTTGAAGTAACCCCCTCAGAGTATATCCTCAGAGACGGATCAAACAATGAAATTGAATAGATGGTATTTGTTTATGTCACTGAACATAACAGCTAGACCATAAGAAGCTGGAAAAACTGCTCTGAGTACATAATTAACCAGATTAAAATGATTCAAAAGGGATTTGTGAAGGAAAGGAAATTCGGGGTTAAGGAACCTCTTAATCTTCCCAATTCTTGCAAAATGTGAGGAATAGTTTATTAAGATGACAGGATTTATCCATCTTATCTAGAAGAACAAGACAGCCTGACCTAGTCTGCCCATAGTAACTCTGCCAAACCTCAGTAGTGGATCAACTCAAAAGTACATTTTCCTTGTTCCGCCTCCTGTTCCAAAACCAATAGACGCTATTGAAGAAAAGCAAGTAACCAGCTCCATTGCACATATGCAATACTCAGCTTCATGCAGGCCCACAGCTCTGCTTAGCAATCCTAGAATAGAGAGGTTCTCAATAGTTTTGGTCCAGAACCCACTTTGTACTAAATTATTAAGGACCCCAAAGAACTTTTGTTTATGTGCATCATATATATTGATGTTTATTAAAATTAAAATCAAGAAATTTCAAAAATATTTAAATCATTTAAAAATAGCAATAAAATCAATATATGTTAATACAAATAACATATTTTTATGAAAAATAACAATATTTTCCAAAAGAAATCAGTGAGAAGATGAGCATTGCTTTACATTTGTGCTAATCTCTTTAATGATTGATTTAATAAAAGATAGCTGGATTCTCATATCTGCATCTCCATTCAGTCTGTGTAGCTTCTGGAAGACTCCACCATCCACTCATGAGTGAGAGAGAAAATGTAGTAACTTATTGCACTGAGTCTGTCTTCCTGAAGTTTCCTGATGGTTTTTGCTTGTTACCAATAACCTCCCAATCAATGTCAAATCCTGTGGTAGGGATTTAGCTAAAGGTATTGGGGAAGACTTCATGGGCATTGAGGTAGGTATTAAAGGCTGACTCTGAGTATACAAGTCAAGGTAGAAGAAAGGGCAGTGATGGGTGAGGGTGTAGGGAGAACAGTCCCTGTGACAGGAGATGAAGGAAACTGAGGCTGGAAATGTCCCATAAGGAATCTGGGCTCCTCCTGGGGGCATTAAGAAGCATGGAAGGTGACAGGCAGGCTAGTTTGGGAAGGAGGCGTGTTGACAAATACTTCCTTTTTAGAACAAGAGGAAAGGGAGCAAAGGATACAGATATTGCTAGTGGTGGTAGTGACATGTAGGAGTAGAGTGCTCATTCATCTACTCAGTGGACTATTGAGCTCCCCCTAAGTACCATATGATTGATAGTTTTACTTACTCTGCATGTATAAGATGAACACCATTTGGGAGGAGGGGTATGGTTACAGCTTAGAAGGGCAGTAAAAGTTTGAAACAACTTCTGCAACTGGTATTGGTAAGGGTCTCACAAAGATTGACAGTCACAGAACCACTAGGGTTTCATCAGTGGATAGGCTAATCCACGATCAGGAAATTGTAAGAGCCAGTGGAGCAGAAGACAAAAAGTGTAAATGAACTATGAGTGCTCATGAGAGTGTAGTTAAGATGATTGACCCTAGATTTCAGGTTTGTTTTTTTTTTTAAATCAAGGTAAAATTTACATAACATAAAATTAACCATTAATCATTTTAAAGTGTCAGATTCAGTGGCATTTAGTACATTCACAGTCATGTGCAACCATCACCTCTGTCTACTTCCAAGATATTTTATCAATTAAGAGGTAGTCCTGTTCCCATTAAGCAGTCACTGCCCATTCACCCCTCCTCCCAGCCCTTGGAAACAATTAATTTCTTCTCTTTCTATGGATTTTCCTGTTCTAGGTGTTTCATATCAATAGAACCATGCAATATGTGACTTGTTTCTTCACTCAGTATTATGATTTCAAACTTCTTCCATGTTGTAACACATATGAGTACTTTATTTCCTTTTGCTGCCAACTAATGTTCCATTTTATGGATATACTACATTTTGTTTATCTATTCGCCAGCAACGCACATTTGTGGTTTATTTCTACTTTTTAGCTATTATGAGTAATGTTGCTATGAACATTTGTGTACAAGTTTTTGCGTGGACATATGTTTTCGTTTTTCTTGGGTATATACCTAGGAGTGGAAATGCTGGGTCATAGGGTAGCTCTATGTTAAACTATTTAAAGACCTGCCAAACTTTTCCAAAGCAGCAATGTATTTCCACCAGCAATACATGAGGGTTCTAAATTCTCCACCTCTTTGCTTGTTATTATTTGTCTTACTTTATTATATCCTTCCTTGTGGGTGTAAAGTTGTAGTTTGACTTGCATTTCCGTAATGACTAATGCTACTAAGCAACCTTTCACATGCTTACTTACCATCTGTACCTTTTCTTTGGTGAAGGGCCAGTTCAGCTCTTGCCCATTTTCTATTTGGATTGTTTGGTTTTTTAGCATTTCGAGAATTCTTAATATATTCTTGATGCGCACGTGATTTGCGAATATTTTCTACCATTTTGTACCTTGCCTTTTCATTCTCTTAACAGTGTCATTTGCAGGGCAGAGACTTTTAATTTTGTTGAAGCCCAAACTACTATTTTAAAAAAATGTATGGATCATGCTTTCGCATGTCATGTCTAAGAACTGTTTGCCTAACTTTACTTTCTGAAGACTTCCTCCTTTTTTCTTATAAAAGCTTTATAGTTTTACACTTTTACATTTACATCCACAATCTATTTGAGTTAATTTTTATACAAGTTTTGAATTTAGGTCAATGCTTACTTATTTATTTATTTTGCCCGTGAATATTTAATTGTTCCAGTAACATTTGATGAAAGACTATATCCCCTTTACCATTAGATTGGCTATGTGTCATTGTCAGAAATTGGTTGACTATGCTCGTGTATAGCCTCAATTTCTGGATTCTCTGCTATGTCTCCTTGACCTATGTGTCCATCTTTCTTCAATACCACACTGCCTTGATTACTGTAGGTTTATAGTAAGTCTTAAAATGGGGTAAAGTGAGTTCTCCAACTTTGTTCTTTTTCAAAGCTGTTTGGCTGTTCTAGTTCCTTTGTCTTTTCATACACATTTTAGAATCAGCTTGTTGATATTCACAAAAAATTCTGGAATTTTGATTGGGATTATGTTGAATCTATAGATTAAGTTGAGAATTGACATCTTAACAATTCTGAGGCTTCCATGGATAGACATGACATATCTTTCCATTTATTTATATCTTCCTTTATTTCTCCAATCAGCCTTCTGTAGCTTTCAGCATACAGATCCTGTACATGTTTTGTTAGATTTAAATCTAAGTATTTCAATTTTTGGTATGATTTTGAATGGTACTTAAAAAATTTTTCATATTAATTGTTCATTGCCAATGTATAAAAATAAAACTGATTTTTATATATTGACCTAGTATTCTGGGGCTTATTAAATTATTTATGAGTTCTAGAAAATTGATGTATACTCCTTAGGATTCTTTTGATGTTGATAATTACATCATTTACGAGTTGACATAGTTTTCAGGGTGCCTGCATGGCTCAATCAGTTGAGTGTCTGACTCTTGGTTTCAGCTTAGGTCATGATCCCAGGGTCATGGGATCATGTCCCGTGTTGGGCTCTGTGCTAAGCATGGAGCCTGCTTAAGATTCCCTCTCCCTCTCTCTCTTTCTCTCTCTCTCTCACCCTCTTTGCTCACTCTTTCTTTCTAAAATAAAAATTAAAAAAATAAAAGAGTTGAGATAGTTTTCTTTCTTTTTTTTTTTTTTTCCAATCTGAAAGCCTTTTTTTATGCCTTTTCTGTCCATGCCATGCTTGTGCTCAGGGGAGGTACTGGTATTTGTGACGATTTGCACACAGAATTGGGAGATTCCCTTCTTTGATTTTCTCCTTTCTTGGATTTCTCCCAAACTTTCCACATTCAAAGGGATCCTATTCTAGCTCCAGTCCAAGGTGGTAGTATAGGAAGACCTTGAACTCACCTCCTCCTAGGTGAAAGAGGACTTCAACTACTTCCATATTGACCTTAACTTTCTAGTTGATTAAGTTCTTCTTTCCAGTTTGTCTCTTAATTCAGGCCAAAGACCCTGAGGGCAAAGCAACGCCTGATGGGAACTGAAACTACCCCTCAAGCAATAAGGACTGGCCTGAGCCAATAAGACTCCACCATCAACTCTGAGACAATGACCAACCTGACCTTTACTGCCCACCTGCATGTACCCACCCACCTTTGTCCCACATTTTCTTTTTAAAAATTTTTTTTTCAATGTTTATTTATTTTTGGGACAGAGAGAGACAGAGCATGAACGGGGGAGGGGCAGAGAGAGAGGGAGACACAGAATCGGAAACAGGCTCCAGGCTCTGAGCCATCAGCCCAGAGCCCGACGCAGGGCTCGAACTCACAGACCGCGAGATCGTGACCTGGCTGAAGTCGGACGCTTAACCGACTGCGCCACCCAGGCGCCCCTGTCCCACATTTTCTTTACATATTCCTGGAAGTATTTTTGGTACTTTAGAGACAGTCTTTGATGTTAATCTGCTATCTTCCTGGTGTTGGCCTCACTGAATAAATTCCCTCTTTGTTTCATCTCCACTAGTTCCTCTGCCTTTGGATTTTGTCAGTGGTGAGTAGACAAACCTGGTCTTTTTGGGTCCCCTGGAGCTAGGTGCTTTTGCACCCTAACTCCCTGGCTACATATTTGGTGAGCCAGCCAGGAGCTGTACTTCCAGTTTGTCCAGCTCCCTCAGGATTATACCTATTGATAGAACAATTCCTCCTGAAGAACCGAGGACTGACTGAACAGCTTCTGCCCAACAAAATATAGAATATCAAAAGACAACAGCAAGAAAAACAGACAGTAACAAAGGGAACCCTCACCCCTAATGTCGCCAAGGGAAGTGGGGAGAGATAGTACTGAGAGACCAGGAACAGACTCCTCTGTCCTTGGGCACAGAAAAAAAAAAAAGCTGCAGTTTAAAAAGAGCAACTGGCATATAAAATAGAGGACTAGAATTCTGCCAACAACAACAGAGGAGCCATGGGAGCACTCTCTGGGTCACAGGGACTGGAGAATGACAGGTTTACATTTTTTTATCCACCATTTTTTTAATGTTTATTTATTTTTGAGACACAGAGGGCACAAGCAGAGCAGGGGCAGAGAGAGGGGGACAGAGAATCCAGAGAGGGCTCCACACTGACAGCAGTGAGCCTGATGTGGGTCTCAAACTCATGAACTGCGAGATCATGAGATTATGACCTGAGCCAAAGTCAGCCACTCAATTGACTGAGCCACTCAGGCCCCACATTTTCCATCCGCCTTAAAAGCAAGGACCAGAGCAGGATCCAGTTTCTGTAGCTGGCCTGCTGCCTCAGTAAGCCCAGGCCCACAATGCACACCAGTGCCAATTGCACTGGGACACACACACACACACAAACACACACACACACACAAGCCATGCTTTTTTTTCTTTTTTCTTAAAAAAATTGCAGTTTCAAAGAGCAACTAGCATGTAAAAGATCCATTTCTGGACTGTACCCCACCTCAGCTCCTGCTGCCCCTTCAGGGCACTGTCTGGGTGGAGAGTCCTGGCACACCCCACTTTACATCCACTTCAGCTTCAAATATCTTGTCAAGGTGTCCTCTGCATGTAGAGCTCCAAGTCCCTTCAGCTGGTACCCACTTTAGTTTCAGCTATCCTGCCCAGGCACCCTCTGTGTAGAGAGCCCAAGGACCTCCTGACCCACAGACTGCTTTAGTTCCAGCCACTCTGCCAGGGCACCCCCTTGTACAGAGCTCCCCAGGACATATCAACTTGCATCCATTTCAGCTTCAGCTGTCCTGCCAGGGTATCCTCAATACACAGAATCCCAGGACACCCCAGCCTGCACTCACTTCAGCTTTAGCTATCCTGACAGGGCACCTGATATGTAGAGAGCCCCAGGATCCCCAGTCCAGGCCAGTCACGGCTTCAGCCAGCCAGCAAAAGTCACCAACTGCCACACACAGTCTACACAGGGGACAACCATATACAAGACCATTCCTTCAAGTTTAGGAGAAGTAGCTGCTCTGCCTAATCTATAGAAACAAATACAGAAAGCCAAGCAAAATGGGAGGCAGAGAAATATGCTCTAAAAGACGGAATTAGAAAAAAGTCCCAGAAAAGAACTAAAACAGATGCTCACTGGGTTGCAGAGAAAAGGGGAAGAACTAAGTGAGACCTTTAATAAAGAAACTGAAAATATAAAAAAGAATAAATCAGACTTGGAGAATACAATAACTGAAATAAAAAAACACACTATAGGGAATCAGCAGTACACTAGGGTATGCAGAAGGACATATCAGTGATCTGGAAGACAGACTAATGGAAAGCACCAAGATGAACAGCAAAAAGAAAATAATTTTTTAAAAAATGAGGATAGGTTAAGGGATCCCTTGGAAATATCAAGTGAGCAAAAATTCACATTATAGGGATTCCAAAAGAAGGAGAAAGGGGTAGAAAAATTATTTGAAGAAATAACTGAAAACTTTCCTTAACTAGGGAAAAAAAATAGATGTCTAGGACAAGAAGCACAGAGTTCCAAACAAGATGAGCCCAAGGAGATCCACACCATGATACATAATAATTGAAATGTCAAAGTTTAAAGATAAAAAAATAATTTTAAAAGTGATAAGAAAGAAGCAAAAATTTACCTATGATTAAAAACAAAAGCAAACAAACAAAAAACACCTAAAGCTATCAGCTGATTTTCAGCAGAAACTTTGCATGGTGGGAAAGAGTGACATGATATCTTCAAAGTGCTGAAAAGACAAACCTACCACCAAGAAAACTCTACCTGGCAAGATTATCATTAAGATTTGAAAAAGAGATAAAGAGTTTCCCAAACAAAAGATAAAGGAGTTTATCAATATTAAATCAGCCATGTAAGAAATGTTAAAGGGGAAAGAAATAGGTGCAATTAGATATTACAGAATTATGAATAAAAAGATGTAACATATGACAACATATACATAAAATATGGAGGAAGGAGTAAAAAAATGTTATTCTTTTTAAATTTCTAGAATGTGTTTGAACTTAAATGACCATAAAATTAACAGACTGTTATATTCTTGGGATGTTATATGTGAGTCTTACGATAACAACAAACTCAAAACACAAAAATACACAAAAAATAAAGAGAAAGAAAGCCAATTATAGCACAACAGAAACTCATCTATGACAAAGAAAGAGAGCAAGGAAGAAAGAAGCTGAAAACTACAAAAAACAATGAGAAAACAAAGAACAAAATTGCAATAAGTACATACAGATCAATAATTACTTTACATATAAATGGCCTAAGTGCTCCAATCAAAAGACATAAGGTGACAGGATGGATAAAAAACAACACCCATCTAAATGCTGCCTACAAGAGATCACTTCAGACCTAAAGACACACACATACTTAAAGTGAAGGGATGGAAATACATTTACCATGCAAATGAAAGTAAACAACAACAAAACCCCAGAGCCAGGGTAGCAATACCTATATCAAACAATATAGACTTTAAAGTCTTCAATAAAGCATTAGCAAACCCCACTCAACAACACACTAAAATGATCAAGTGGGATTTATTCCAGGGAATCAAGGATGGTTCAATATTCTCAAATCAATCAACATGATATGCCACATCAACAAAACAAAGGTAAAAATCATATGATTATCTCAATACATGCAGAAAAAGCATCTGAAAAAATTTAACATCTATTCATGATAAAAATTCTCAACAAAGTAGGCTTAGAGGGGACATACCTCAACATAACAAAAATACTATTTTGTAAAACTTTTTTTTATGTTAAAAAGCTCACACCTAACATCTTAATGTAAAATACTGAGAGCTTTCCCTCTAAGATCAAGAACAAGATAAGGATATCTACTCTTGCCACTTTTATTTAATGTAGCACTAGAAGTGCTAGCCATATCAATCATATAAGAAAGAGAAATTAAAGTCATTTATATTGGTAAAGAAGCTAAACTGTCACTAGTTGCAGAGGGCATAAGAATATACATAGAAAACCCTAAAACTTACCCCCAAAACTACTAGAAGTAATAAATGAATTCAGTAAAGTTGCAGGATACAGAATTGATACCCAGAAATTGGTAGTGTTTCCATATAATAATAATGAAGTAATAGAAAGAGAAATTAAGAAAACAACAGCATTCATAATTGCACCAAAAGAGTAAAATAGCTAGGAATAAACTTATCCAAAGAGGTGAAAGACCTGTACTATGAAAACCATAAAAACAATCATGAAATTGAAGATCACACAAACAAATGGAAAGATATTCCATGCTCATGGATTGGAAGAATTAATATTGTTAAAATGTCCATATTACCCATAACAATATACGGTTTCAATGCAATCCCTATCAAAATACCAAAAGTATTTTTCACAGAACTGGAACAAATAATGCTAAAATTTGTATGGGACCACAAAAGACCCTGAATAGCCAAAATAATCTTGAAAGACAAAAACATAGCTGGAGGTATCAAAATCCCAGATTTCAAGATGTACTACAAAGCTGTAAGTAATCAAAATAGTATGGTAGTGGCACAAAAATAGACACATAGATCAATGAAACAGAATAGAGAGCCTAGAAATAAACCGATGATTATGTGGTAAGTTAATCTATAACAAAGGAGGCAAGAATATACAATGGGAAAAAGACAGTCTCTTTAACAAATGGTATTGGGAAACCTGGACAGCTACATGCAAAAGAATGAAACTGGCTCACTTTATAACACCACACACGAAAATAAACTCAAAATGGATTAAAGACCTAAATGTGAGACCTTAAATAATAAAAATCCTAGAAGGGTAAACAACAGTAGTTTCTCTCACGTCAGTTACAGCAACATTTTCTAGATATGTCTTCTAAGGTAAGGGTTACAAAAGCAAAAAAAAAAAAAAAAGAAAGAAAGAAAAAAAAAAGAACTATTAAGATTACAGCAAAATAGAGCAGGTCACAAAGGCCACCCTCAGGTAGAGTAATGAGACTTCACTTCTTGATGGGGAAATGGCAGGATCACATTGCAGAAGAGCACATTTGATGGGAGATACTGTGGTAGCCGTCTTTGGAAAATACAATCTGCTACACTCAGTTCATCTATTCCTGTTCATCTGCCAACACAGCTCACCTGTATCAGGAATGCTTCTGGGCTCCAGCTTGTTTACTTTCTTCATTTACTTGTGAACACAGAACAAATCACAATTACTAAAATGCATAGAGGAAGTCAGAGGGTATTAGTGTCACAAATAAATCACGTTTATTTCACAAAGCAGAAAAAAAAAAGATTACAGGAAAATAAAAAGGGTTTGTACAGCAAAGGAGACCATTAACGAAATAAAAAGACAACCTAATGAATGAGAGAAAATATTTGCAAATTATATATCCAGTAAGGGATTAATATCTAAAATATATAAAGACTTTATACAACCAAATACCAAAAAACCAAACAATCCAATTAAAAAATGGGCAGAGGACCTTCTTTCCAAAGAAGACATACAGATGGCAAATAGCTACATGAAGAGATGCTCAGCATTACTAATCATCAAGGAAATCCAAATCAAAAACACAATGACATATCACCTGTCAGTATGGTTAAAACCAAAAATACAACAAATAACAAGTGTTGGCAAAGATGCGGAGAAAAAGGAGCTCTTGTACACTGTTGATGGGAATGTAAATTGGTCTAGCCACTGTGGAAACCACTGTGGAAGTTCCTCAAAAATTTTAAAATAGGAATACCATATGATCCAATAATTCCACTACTGGGTATATACCCAAACAAAAACACTAATTTGAAAAGATATGCACCCCTCTGTGTACTTCAGCATTATTTACAGTGGTGAAGATGTGAAAGCAACCTAAGTGTCCACTAATAGATGAATGGATAAAGGTGTGGTATAAGTGTATGGTGGAATATTATAGTCTTGCCAAAAATGATGAGATCTTGCCGTTTGTGACAATATGAATGGACCCAGAGGGTATTATGCTATGTGTAGTAAGTCAGACTGAGAAAGACAAATATCATGTGACTTCACTCATCTGTGGAATTAAAAAAAAAGAATAAAGAAACAAAAAGCAGAATCAAACCTGTAAATAGAGAACAACCTGATGGTTGCCAAAGGGGAGGGAGAATGAGGAATGAGCAACATAGGTAAAGGGAGATACAGACTTCCAGTCTGGGAATGAATAAGTCATGGGAATAAAAGGCACATTATAATGATATTGTAATAATGTTGTATGGTGATTGACGGTAGGTACATTTGTGGTGGGCATAGTATACTGTAGAAACTTGTTGAATCATTATGTTGTACACTGAAACTAGTATAACATTGTATTTCAACTGCATTCAAATAAAAAAATGAAAAACAAAAAGTAAGAAAATCCAAATCTGGTCCTTTGGCCAGAAAGCGAGGATTTCTTTTGGTGTTTTATTTAGCCTGCTGTTGCACATTTCTGCTACACTCAGTTTCCCCTGGGGGGGGGGGGAAGTGGCAAAAAGAAATAGCTAAATAAATATATAAATAGGATTCCCTCATCCTCTGTGCTGTAGGACTGCTTTTCTTGGTATCTCTGGTCAGAAAAATGGGGTTTTTCTCTTAGGGTTTTGGTGCCCATTTCACTACGTTGTAGCTCTTGAGGCAACATATTCTTGAGGCAAGGCAAAGAGAAGAAAACAGAGAAAAAAAAACCCAGGAGATTTCCTCTACATTTTCTGGCTAATATGAGACTCTGGCCAGGAAGATAGGTTTTCTCTACATATTGTTGCCTTTACCCACTTCAGAGTTTCACATTAGAGCTGCCCTCAGGTCAATCACTGGAGACAAAAGAGGGAAAACACAAATTTGTCATATAAGTCTGGATTAGTTAGGGGTGTCCAGAGAAATTGGGCCAATAGGAGACTATAAGTATATGATTTAATATGAGGAATTCACTCACACAATTATGAAGGCTGGGAAGTCCCATAATGTGCTGTCTGTAAACTGGAGACCCAGAAAAGCCAGTGGTATGATTCAATCTAAGTTCAAAGGTCTGAGAACAGGGGAGAAAATGGCATAAATCCAAGGAAGCAGGAGAAGACTGATGTCCCAGCTTATGCAGTGAGGAAGGAACTGGTGGGGACTAGGGGTGGGGCATGGATTCCTCCTTTTTCTGCCCTGTGTTCTATTCAGGACCTCAGTAGATTGAATGCTGCCCACACACACTGGGAAGGGCAGTCTGCTTTACTGAGTTCACCAGGTCAAATGCTAAACTCATCCAGAAACACTCTACAGATACCCCCAGGAATAATGTTTAGTCTGGGCACCCCATGGCCCGCTCAAGTAGAAATGTAATAACCATTACAGGGTCATTCTTCAAGTTTTGATTCCCTTCCCCTATTCACCTCCTATTGTTAACTTTAAAAAAATTTTTAAATGTTTATTTATTTCTGAGACAGAGACAGGGACAGAGTGCGAGTGGGGGAGGGGCAGAGAGAGAGGGAGACACAGAATCTGAAGCAGGCTCCAGGATCTGAGCTGTCAGCACAGAGCCCGACGTGGGGCCCGAAGTCACAAACCGTGAGATCATGACCTGAGCTGAGGTCGGTCGCTCAACGGACTGAGCCACTCAGGCGCCCCTCCTATTGTTAACTTTTAAGTTCTAACGTAGTTGCTTTTTATATTCTGAGCAGTATATAATTGCAGTCAATGCAGGCAATGCACTGAAGTGGAAGTAAACCTAAGAACCATGAAACTTAAGTGTTAGATAGATCATCAGTGAAGATGTTGAAATTATCTAGGTGATGACAGGAATCTGGGCAGAGAATGCCCAGGAGTAAGGTGTTAACATTTTTAATGAGTACATGTGTGTGGCTTGGGTAGCAGATGACAGGGATGAAGATAGGCAGATGGAGCATGAAGACTGTCAGCTGGTGCAAGAGTCTTCCAGGAGTTTTTCAAAGTGATTCAAAGTGGTGGAGCCACGGTCTAGATGTGGCAGCAAAACCCTATGTGAAGGCCCACCTTGCCTTCTAAGAAGTAGGAGATGGGTGGTCTATGCAAGGGTGACCAACTTTTGCCTTGAGAAAAATTTGAGGGAAGTTGTGTTGTGTAGGGACTGGTGTTTCAGTTAATATGAAAATGTTCTGGGTAAGGGAAGGGAAGAAGATCTTAGCTAGGGCACCAACATGCTACATATTACCTTACACTTGTAGCCCTTAACTCACCAAATCCTTAACACACTAATGGGAAGGCAGTGTAACATGGGTGACAGCATGCATGTTGGCATAGGAGCAGAGTTCGTGCCCATCCCAGTCACGCCACTTGTGTGTGATCTTGGACAAGTTACTTAACATCTCTGAAACTTAGTTGCCTCATCTACAAAATAGAGATAATAACAAAGGGTCATGAGGATTAAATGATAGTATGTGCAAAGTGCTTAATCCAGAACCTGAAAACACAGAACAAGTGCTCCACAGAAGACACTATCATTATCCCCATTTTAACAGCTAAGACAGGCTAATATTCTGTCTGGGGTCAGATACCTAGGCGTGAATCTCAGGTCTTCTGACATTGATTCTTTAATTTGGAGGGAACCCAGGCCAGGATGGCTGGATGAGTAGAAGGAGGTAGACCAGTAAGCCAGTCCTCTAACCACCTCTTATTTGACAATGCAATTGCAGATTCCTCTACTTCCAGAAAAAAAAAAAAAAAAGAATGCAAATCCCTCTAGAAGAGGTAATACACAGAACCTTACATGTAATATTAAGTTTCAGGCTCTGTAAAACTTGACATGCATCATCTCATTTAATCTCACAATGACCCTTCATGTGGGAGTCCTTATTCCAGTTTCCAGTTGAGGAAATTGAGACCTAGGAAAGTAAAATGACTTCCTCAAGTACCCATAGCTCATTAGTGACTGTGTTGGGCCATAACCCTATACTCCTTCACATCCAGTGTGTTTTCTTCTGTGCTATGTGTTGCTCTCTCCCAAGGCGAACACTGCTAAATAATCATTTGAACAAAGCAGTAAAAAGATACATTTAAAACTTCTAGTTTTCACCCAGGCACTGTTCTCTGGGTGACTTTAGTGTTTTTCTCTCTGACAAATAGAGGACAAATTCTCAAGCTCTGCCTTTGTTGCTGTGTTATGAAGACCAGTAAAAATTAGTAAATCTCACTGGCAGATTCAAGTTTCCAAGTTGAAGACAGTAGTTTGAATTCTCCTTCAGCCACATATTATGTGTGTTAAAGGTGAGAGCTGGGATTTCAAATGGCTTTGATAATCTCCATCAATGCCTTTTCTAAGATTTGACTGCTTTTTCGCATTCTTTTCCTTTTTTTCTAACTATACTTCCCATCTGCCAGCTCGTCCCTTCTAGTTTCTCCCCATGTCTAGCAATTGTCATTCTCCATATGTCCACATTAAATCTACCATCTAAGAAGAAGAAAAAAAAATAAAAAACGAAACCAGAGAAGTAAGACTCAATATTAAAATGTAATTTGGAGTTAACACTTCTACTTCCAGCCAAATATAATAACAGGGACTGGATTTATACTCCTTCTGGAAACAGCTAAAAGAGTATACAAAATATATGAAAAAGCTGTTCTCAAGACATCAGACACCAGGCAATGAAGTACAGTGATCCCTGATGTTGGGGAATAAACAAAGTGATCCCTAGTGTCCTAACTTACTGGCTGGGTGGAGTTTTGAGGCTCTGGTATAGAAAGGAGGAAACTGGCAAAGCCCAGCAGTTTCCCTGAATTGTGGACGAGGAGTCACTAGTTCAGGAAGGCTGCTAGATTTCACAGGGCAGAATATCAAAGAGAAGAAAGTTGCTCACAGAGAGAACTCCAGAGATCAACAGGGTGTCTGCCTTGAGTATTAAATTGAGCATTGATCAATTCTTGTGTATGAGGAAACTATCTGAGGCCAGGGGCAGAAAAACTCAAAAGGATTAGAAGGAACAATACCCACTGTCACACAGGGTCACTAATAATGCCTGTTCCTGATAGCCAGTGTGGAAGACCTCATAATTTACATTCCATTTGGAAAATACTTGAGTCTCGTGTCAGTACTGGGGAAAAATTATCCCTCAACTGAGTGCTGCCCTTGCCTTGCCTAAAATGTCTTAAAAGAAAGACCTGAAAGGATCAAACAATTTCTAAGTAACTAAACTATGTCCCAAAACAAAAACCAAGCATATTTACAGGAATCTAAAAATATCCAGCATTCGACAGGGGAAAATTCACAATGTTTGGCAACCAATAAAAAATTATCGGGCATGCAAAGAAGCAGGAAAATAAAACCCATAATGAAGGGGGAAATCAATCAATTGAAACTGACCCAGAAATTACGCAAATGATACAATTAATAGATAAGAACATTCAAATACTTATTATAACTATATTCCATATATCCAAGAAATTAGAGGACAGACTGAACATGTTAAATAGAGACATGCTACTAATAAATAAGAGCTAAATCAAACTTCTAATGATGAAAACAATGACTAAAATGAGAAATCTGGTCTATGATTACTGAATGGGATTAATGGCATATAGACAGTGCAGAAGAAAAGATAAGTGAACCTAAAGACATAGCAATGGAAACCATCTAAAATGAAACACATGGGAAAAATAAGACCTCAGATGGTCTAATATACATGTAATTGGATCTCCAAAGAGAATGGACAAGAAAACTAACTGAATAAATAATGGACAAAAAATTTCAAAGTTGATGAAAACTATAAACACATAGATCCACTAAGGTCAATGAACCTCAAGGACAGGAAACATGAGAAAAACTCCATCAAGGCACATCATAATCAAATTGCTTCAATCCAGAGATACAGAGGAAAAAGATAAAAATGAATGCAAATGTCTCATCAGAACCAATGTAATCTAGAATACAGTAGGACAACATTTTTAAAGTACCTAAAGGATAAAATTGTTACGATCTTAGATTAGGCAAACATTTCTTAGCTACCCCACCAGCAGTATGATTCATTACAAGAAAAAAATATGATTGAGCTTTATCAAACTGAGTTCTTTTCAAAGAACTAACATTTGAAATGACAAGACAGAGACTGGGAGAAAATATTTACAAATTATATATGTGACACAGGACTTATATCTAGAACATTTGGACAATTCTCAAGACTCAGTATTATGGAGCTAAATAATCCAAAAAACAATGAGCAAAAGATTTGAAAAGACACATTACCAAAAAATATATATATGGCAGATAAATATATGGAAAGGTGTTTAGCATCATAAGGGGAAATGCAAATAAAAGCTACAATGAGATAACATTTCATACCCACTAGAATGTCTAAAGTCAAAAGACTGGGCTGCCAAGTGTTAGCTAGGATACAGAATAAATGGAACTCTCATATACTGCTGATGGGAATGTAAAAGTGAGAAAACTACTCTGGAAAACAGTTTGATAGTGTCTTAAAAAGTTGAACATGCAACCTAGCATATGACTCAGCCAAATCTACTCTCAAGTATTTTCCCTAAAGAGATCACAGTATATGTCCATACAAAAAATTTTACATGAATGTTTATAGATGCTTTGTTTACAATAGGTTAAGGAGCACCTGGGTGGCTCAGTTCATTGAGCATCTGACTTTTCATTTCTGCTCAGGTCATTATCCCAGGGTTGTGGGATTGAGCCTCACATTGGGCTCCACACTAAGCATGGAGCCTGCTTAAGATTCTTTTTTCTCTTTCCCTCTGCGCTCTCTCACTCATTCTCTCTCTCTTTCTCTCTCTCAAGTGAAAAGAAATAAATAGGCCAAACATGGAAAAAACTCAAATGTCCACTGACATGTTAATGGATAAACAAAGTAGTAATGGACTATTGACATACACAATTGTATGGATAAAATTCAAAATGCTAAGTGAAAGAAGCCAACTCCCCCACCCCTAGAAAATGCAAGATAATGTATAGTGACAGGAAACAACCAGGGATTGCCTAGGAATGGGAATTGGGGAGGCGTGGGGGGGTGGAGGGATACCTAAGGGATACAAGGACATTTTTAGAGGTGACAGATATATTCCTTGATGCGATGTATACATGGGTGTATATGTACATCAAAACTTACCAAATTATATAGTTTATTATTATTATTATTAATTAATTTATTTATTTATTAGATTTTTTTAGAGGGAGCATTCATAAGTGGGGAAGAGGGGCAAAGGGAGAGAGAGGGAATCTTAAGCAGACTCCACGCTTAGAGTGGAGCCCAAAAGAGGGCTTGATCCCACCACCCTGAGATCATGACCTGAACCAAAATTAAGAGTCTGATGCTCAACCGACTGAGCCACCTAGGTGCCCCGCAAATTATGTATGTGAAATATGTACAGTTTATTGTATATCAGTTATGCCTTAATTAAGCTGTTTATAAAGAAAACATGATTAGATATTGTGCCTTTTGACCTCCAGGACTGCTATTTCATGCCTGGTCCACCAGCATCCACTGATTCTCAGAATCCCCAGTATCTCTCAATAACTCACCTCACTTCTTAAAAATAAATGTTACTGGGGAAAAAGGGAAATACCCTGGCAGTTGTCATGTGTAGCAATTATAAATGTGTCACAACTCTTAGAACTATGGTCCATAGATGAGATGGGTGACAGAGCATATGTTTGCTTTAGGCAACTTGGAGCTGGCTGAATCCCAGTACTCCATTTACCTTGTCCATTTGTTAATAACTTGTCTACCAGTTAGTGGTCCTCTGCCTCCCTCTACTATATAAGATGGGATTTGGTCTGTCTTGATCATTTCTGTGTTTATAGTAGAGCTCTAAATATCATATAATATATGCTCATTAAATTTATATTAAATGAATGAATTTTATTGCTTCTGTATAGAGCATATATCCAGATTTTTGACAATCCATATGGTAAGAGTCCCCAGACCATCACAGTTTCAGTGGTTTCAAGGTTTTCTAGTTTTTATGCAATGTTGAGATTTTGTTACAACCACCACAAGCCAGCCCTACAACCTCACTTCCTGGATCATATAATGTCCCTGTCTCCTCATTCACAATCTTTTGCAACTGAACGAAGATGACTCCATAATATGATCTTTGTTGAAGAAGGCCAAATTCTTCATTTTTTCTCAGTCAGAGAGAATTAAATCTGACTGTGTGAAACTCTGCCAGTGATGTGGCAATAGACATGAAGAGGATCAATTCAAGTTGACTCCCTGAGCGGATCCCTATAATCTGCTTAGGGCATAAGTACACTTAAATAGAAATTCTGCACTCAGAAATATGTCTACTGTTTATCCAAGGAATAAAAGCCAAGCATTTAAATAAGTAAGTCATTTCCATGGAGAACAGCATAATTAGGGAGACCAAGCAGTGCAAAGTAGGTGAATTCTTCTTTAGGACCTTAACTATTGCAGAGACACAGTTCACTCTAGGGGGGTGTGTAACAGAAACATGAAACCCAAGAGCTGCTGTTGTTGAGTAATAATGTTCTCTAAACTGTGCCTTATGCATTGACATAATAATGCAAGGGAGTTAAGCACTTATTATAAGTGGCACAGAAGTGGACAATTTCTACATGCTTCAACACCTCTTTATAATAATTCATCATGTCTGCACTTTGCGCATGAACACTCCCTTGGTCATTTGCTCCCTGAAAAATAAGTCCCCTGTATTAGAGTGAATTTGGCCTTCCTGAATAGGGTGGGAGACAGCAAAAGGGCATCCCTTGGTATCTGTTGTTTCATTTTATTGGATAGTTGTGGACCTACCCCTGTAAAAGGATTCAGAATTTTCGTAGTATGTCTTGAGACTGAATTGAAAGCCCATTGTATTCAACTTAATAGAGTATTACATATCAGACATTATGAAACATGTAACTGAAGGAATATTACTTCCCAAAGATTGACCCTCAAGATCAGTCTGCCTTCCTAATGATGCCTTGTTTTTTGGAAGGTCATGAAATTAGTTAGTGAATCAAGATCAGCATGGTTTAAAATGAAATAGAACCATAAATAAAATATAAAAGTACATTACACGTGGTAAAGCTAACCAATATTTCATGAAATTTTGTTTCATTTATTTATTTATTTTTATTTTTATTTAAAAAAAATTTTTTTTCAACATTTTTATTTATTTTTGGGACAGAGAGAGACAGAGCATGAATGGGGGAGGGGCAGAGAGAGAGGGAGACACAGAATCTGAAACAGGCTCCAGGCTCCGAGCCATCAGCCCAGAGCCTGACGCGGGGCTTGAACTCACGGACCGCGAGATCGTGACCTGGCTGAAGTCGGAGGCTTAACCGACTGCACCACCCAGGCGCCCCTTGTTTCATTTATTTATATGTATGTGTATGTGTGTGCTTTTACTGGGTTGTGGTGAAATATGTGTTCCTTATAGTAGATTGGGGATAAAATGTTTGAAAGACACTGTCCTAATGCACCTTCCCAAGCTGCCTAATGCCTCTGCAGCTGGGGTTCTGGATAGGACTTAGGTTCATCCAGTTCATGTACTTGCATGAAATTTGGAAGATATGGTGGTTAATTTTGTGTGTCAACTTTACTGGGCCACAGAGTTCCAGATGTTTGCTTAAACATTATTCTGGGTCTTCTGCGATGGTATTTTAGATGGGGTTAATATTTGAATCTGTACAATTGAGTAAAGCAGATTACTTTCCCTAATGTAGTGGGCCTTATCCAATCAATTGAAGTCCTGAATAGAATAAGGATGACTCTCTCATTGATAATAGGGAATTCCTACTGCCTGCCTGACTGCCTTTAAACTGGGACATTGGTCTCTTCCTCAGACTCAGACTGAAACATCAACTCTTCCTGAGATTCAGGTCTGCCAGCCTTTGGACCAGAAATATACAATCAGCCCTCCTGGGTCTCCAGCTTGCCTGCTAACCCTGCAGATCCTGGGACTTGTCAGTGTCTACACTCATGTGAGCCAATTTCTTATAATAAATCTCTTTCTATATATATACATCTTATTGCTTCTGTTTCTCTGGAGAATATTGACTAATTCAGAATGTGAAAGACATATCTATTGGTTCTACAGCTTTTTATTTTTTTACTTTTTGGCAAACACAATGTGGTAGGCAGAATTCTAAAAAATAGCCCCCAAAGTTCCATACCTTAATCGTGGGAACCCATGAATATGAAGAGATATGATTTCTTTAGTCATGTTGTATTATATAGAGAGATTGTCTGGGTGGGCCTAATCTCATCATGTAAACTCATGTAAAAGCAGAGAGTTTTCTCTGGCTGGAGACAGTAACAGAAGCCAGAAGAGTTAGTGTGAGGGAGATTCCACAGAAGGGTCTTGCCCCAGCTGTGATGCTATGGGAGGGTCTGTAAGAAGGCCTGTGGAAGGAACTGTGAATGGCCTTCTTACATTTTAAAGTGACCCCTGGTCCACAATCATAAAATAAAGACCTCAGTCCTGTAACTGCAAGGAACTGAATTCTGCCAAACCCAAAAGAGCTTAGAAGTAGATTTCTCCCTGGAGCCTCCAGATAAGAACCCAACCTACTGACACCTTGACTCCTACATAGAGATACCCTAAGCAGAGAACCCAGGTGAGTCTGCTTGGACTTTGGACCTACAGAATTAGGATAATAAATGAGTGTTGTTTTAAGAATTTGTAGTAATCTGTTACATGACAATTAAAAACTAATGCACTTAGTCATGGAGATGTGTTTTCCTGTGGTAGCATTAACAGAGATTTAGGGGCCAGTCACTGGTATCAGGGGACAGTGTATAGGACATTTGCTTTGGCTGGTGCAGGCCTAGCAGTTGTAGTGGCTCTGGAGCCAACAGTTCCACTGGTGGCCTCCGTTTCTAGCTTTCTCATTACAGAAGAGGCTGGGGTTATTCTGGCAAGACAATTCTGCAGTGTCGTCCTTGGATTCGGAAAATGCAGTCTCTACCCCACTAAACCAACCCTTCTCATGGTGTTTTGAACACCCAATTCCTCATATTAAATCACTGCTTAGATAGAAGATAATTTCTGTTATATTCTACTGAACCTTGACTATTTTATTCCACATATTTCCTACTTGTTAAGTACAGTGATATCTGTCAGCTTATTTAAAACTCTGAAACAAAACAAAACACAAAACTCTCCTTACCTCTTGAAAATACCTCTTGTTTTGTTTTTGATGACATTTCACTCTCCTGGTTTCTCTTATATAGTCCCTCTACTAATTTTTGTTCTGTTTTTCTACCTCATTTTCATTCATCAAACATGTATTGAGCATGTACTAGGTTGTAGACACTGTATGCAAAGAGCAGAGGCCTTATCTAGAACTAATCATGGACCTTGTCCTCTAGGGATTTGCCACTATGTAAACAAATTAACTATAGTGAGTTTATAACATCTGTAATAGAGGTGGATAAATGTACTCTGGAAGTCCAAAGAAGAAAACACATGATTCTCTGGGGCAGCCAGGGAGGATTTACAAAAATGAGACTCACTTGAGGTGAATCTTTTAGAGTAGACAGATTTCAAATAGACAGAGTAAGGAAGGGCATTCCAGGCAGAAGAAACAAGGCAAAGGCATGGAAGTTTGAAAAGATGATACATTAAAGGAGTAGCAAAAAGTTTCCTGTGGCTGGATTTCTGGGGAGAATGGGCAATTGGTAGAGAGTCAGGACTGGTATACAAGGTGACATATGAATTGGATCCTAGAAACAGTTTACAGGAGATAGTTATTGTACTAGAATTCTGAACCTTTGATGACTACCCATTATATTCAAATAAATCTGAAGCCACTTCCTGGCTTGGTTAAAAGGTTGTTCATCATCTGACTAACTCTCTAGGGTTACTCTTATCCTATTTTCCTCTTTTCTATAATTCATTCACTCATTTACTCATTCATTTATTTAGTCAGAGAGGATATGGGTGGGGATGCATATCATGAAGGATGTAAAGGTCATTATAAGGACTTTGGCTTTTATTTTAGATGAGATTGAAAGTCAGTTGAGTGGTCAGATCAAATTTACATTTTATTTATTTATTTATTTGAGAGAGAGAGAGTGCAAGCAGGGGCAGGGGAAGAGGGAGAAAGAGAGAGAGAGAAACAGAGAGAGAATCTCAAACAGGCTCCACGCCTAGCACAGAGCCAATGCAGGGCTTGATGCCATGACCCTAAGATCATGACCTGAGCCCAAATCAAGAGTCAGATAGATGGTTAACCAACTGAGCCACTCAGGTGGCCCTAATTTACATTTTAAACAAATCACTCTGGCTACTGGGCAGTAGGATGGAGTGGGAGGCAAGTGTACAAGCAGTAAAACAAATCAGGAGGTTATTATAGTAATCCAGAAGTAACTGTAGCTTGAATCAGGGTGGAAGAAGTGGACAAAGAAGGATTATGATCATGTATATATTATAAAGGTAGATATAATAGAATTGCTTGTGGATTGAATGTAGGGTATGAGAAAAACAAGATATCAAAGATGACACCAAGGTTTTTTGGCCTGGACCATAGGATGGAGGTAGTTTTAATTTGTGTGTTAGAGATCATGGCTTTTAGAGGAAATATAAGGAGTTGCTTTTTTAACATGGTGACTTTGAGATGCTTATCAGATATCCAAGCTGCATGTTGAACATGCAGTTAGATATAGGCATCTGGAGTTAGAACTGAGAAGTGCAGGCAGGACTCATGGCTGGATTACTTAGTATTGAAGCTAGGAGATTGCATGAAATCACCTTGGAAGAGAGAGAAGATGTGCAAGGACTGAGCTCTGGGTTTAGAATTAGAGAACTCTTAAAGTTCTGAAAGATGTGAAGAAACCAACAAAGGAAACTAGAGGGAATGGCCACTGAAGGAGGAGAGACAGGAGGAGGACCTCAAGTCCAGGAAGCCTAGTGAAGAATGTGTTTTGAGGAGGGAGGGATCAAATGGGTCAAGTGCTGATGGCAGTCAAATAGGAAGAAGTCAAATAAATGATCACCAGGGGCACCTGGGTGATTCAGTCGGTTAAGTTTCTGACTCTTGGTTTCAGCTCAGGTCATGATCTCATGGTTTGTGGGTTCAAGTCCTGTGTCAGGCTCCATGCTGACAGTGTGGAGACTGCTTGGGATTCTCTCTCTTTCCCTCTCTCTCTGCCCTCCCCCCCTGCTCACTCTCTCTCTCTCTTTAAAAATAAATAAATAAACTTCAAAAATTATAAAAAGTAATCACTGGATTTTGTGAAGTGGCGTTCATTGACATGTGACAAGAGCCATTTCAGTAGCACTGGGGAAAAGCCTAATTGGAGTGGGTTCAACAGAGAATTGGAGAAGGACTGTAGAGAATGGATAAGGCAATTCTTTCAAGGAGTTTTGTAACAAAGTGAGGGAGAAAAATGAGGCAGTAGTGGGAAGGGAAGGAAGCAGGGTCAAGAGAGGACTTTCTTTTTTCTTTTTAAAATTCAAGAAATAAGTGTTCTGTATTTTCCATATTGCTGATGGAAATGATGATGTGGGAGAGTGGGGGAGAATTGCTTATAACAATGTTCTTGAGAGAGCAAGAGTGCCTTGAGTCTAGTGTTCAAAACATAATTGACTCAGAGAGGGATGAACAGATCCTTCATATTAATGTTGGTGAAAGCAGAGCACACGGGAATAGATGTAGATGGAATGATAGATGTGATAGGTGATTTTGCAAATTCTCTTCTCACTGATCTGATTTTCTCAGTGTAGTAATAGACAAAGTTATAAGACCAGAGTGAAGAAAGGATTGGGAACAGGTGGAAGTTTGCAGAGAAAGAAGTTGTAAAGTAGTAGTCTAGGGGTGAGTAGTCTTGTGACCTCACTTGAGGTCAGTGATCCTCAAGTAACTTTTGTGTGTTTTTCTCCAATTACATTGGGTGTTAATATGAATAGGAAGTTAGATTGAACTTCTTGCAGTTCCCCACTCCTTTACCTTTGCCCAGGTAAGGTTGTATCTGTCTGTGATGCCCTCTCTACCCTATTTACTCATCTTTCAACTTTTGACTCAACCATTACTTACTTAAGCCTACCAGGCAGAGTTAATTGCTCCCTTTCTTGGAACTGTTGTGGTGCCACATGCAACCCTCTATTGTAATCGTTGCCATATTATAATAATTTGCTCCCCTGTCTCCCTAATTAATTTGGCTACTCCTTGAGGGTGTCAATTTGGTCATTGCAATTCTTAGTATACAGTTTGGCTTATGGTTAGCCTTTGTTAACTGCCTATCGAATTGAATTGAATTGAATTGAATTGAATTGAATTGAATCGAATTCCATGGAGAGAATGAGTGAAGGAGTTGGCGGGTAGGATAGGCAGGGTCTAGAAAAAGAAAGAGTGGTGACATTTAGAACCAGACTCAGCTGCTCTATAAGGAGAGGATCTCCTGCCATGAGGGTGGAAAAAGTAACTGCTAACTCACCTGCAGTGGAGTGAATGGGCCCTAAACCCCAAATGAACTTATGTGAATTGTGTCAATAATTTTCACTTCTATAGAGTTTGCTTTGAAGATCAAAAGAGTTCATACATGCAGAAGGATTTTGTAAAAATGCACTACATAACATACTGTTTCTTACAACACTCTGTGCCAAAGTAATAGAAATGTGTTGAATTTATGTATTTTGCTAGAGGATAGGCTGTATAACAAAGGAAGAGAAGGATGAGTTAAAAATAAAAAAGAATGATTATAGCTATAATCTTTTTGTTGGCCTTTCTACTCTTAAAAGTCTCTTTGGAAGATATCATCATAGTCTCTTTCAGTTACAGCATGTTCCACTGACTCTCATTGTCTCTGAGCCAAGAGCCCTAATGTGACCTACTTTGCTAAGCCAGGTGGTGTCGTAGACAGACAAAACTGCCAGCTCATTCTGCAGGAAGCAGAGGGTAAGGAGCTTGCTGATCTGACTGGCTGGTGTCACAATGCACAAGTTTGGGAATTGCCCGTACTCAGAAAAGGCCAACCTTCCACAACATTCTAAAACTCAAGAGAACTTTCTAACACAGCGGCAATGTTAATAGTTCCAAAGCAATAAAATATCTGATTCTTGATGCTGACTAGAAGTAGTGTTATTTTAACACAGTTCTGACTCTTATTGTTTTCACTTCGCTTTCCTTTACGTTTCAAGTTTCTTAAGGGCAGGGACCATATTCTATACTTCATAGCCTTTGCCCACACATGCCTACCATGGTATTTTATGGGTAGTCAATTATCATCTGTTATTAATTGGGTTTTTCAGTAGATGTCAGGCAGCTTTCATGGTGACTATGTATTGGCAGAGCATAAAGAGGATGTCAAGAATGGAGTTTTTTCTACTATGAAGACCACATGTTGCTTACCTTAAAATCCTGGGAACATAGGATGTCCTGCACAAATGACTGTGAGTTTAGAACACTCATATTATACCCCTTGTTCCCAACAGTTTAAAATACCTTTATGACAGTTTATCTTCCTTTCATTCCCTAACTTAAAATAATTTACAGCATTGGCTTTGGTCTACCTGCTTACATGTGAAAAGAAGCAGTCTTAGAAAACACATAGCTGTTGCATTTTGAAGTGTCCCTAGAAGGCTGCCTTACTTGCTGCCTTTGTCAGGTGGGTTGTGTAACTCTGTTATTTCTGGGAAGATCTTCTAAGATGCAAGTATATTTCTTGGGCAGCGTGGCCTGTTGGTCCATTATCATCTGGAGTGAAACTCAGCTGATGTCCACTAGAGTTGGTCCTATTGGTCACACGAAGGAATGAAAAACAGGCCAGATTAGTTTTGATGATCATAACATTCTGGGACATATAGTGATGCCCATGAAAAAATGAAATAAGAGCACCAGACTGGAGACTCAAATTAAGAGATGTCTCAGAAAGCAGAATCAAGATGCCAGAATGGAGAACAAAGATAAAGGCTGTCTAGGTTCTAGAGGTTGGAGAGTTTGCTCCAGCAGAGAGAAAATTCCTTCAGAGTTAAGGGAGAGGCTGGCCAGTGATGTACAGGCCCCTTGTTACCATCTCCAGTCCATGATCTTTCTACTCCCCTGAAATTCCTGCCTCCATCCTCCTTAGCCCATCTATTTAATCCCAGAGCATCACCCTTTTTTTTTATGGAACTCTCTGGAATTCCTTCCTACTCTTATTTCTTCTCACCTTGCTCCTGCCTCTGTTGTGGACAATTTCAGAATCCTAGTATAATTGGTCCAGCAATGTAGCTTCAGTGTTCTTTAAATTTTCAGACTCCCACAACCTTAACTGCCAGTTTCCTTCGGTAGCTAACTTCTGTTGTGGTGCTCTGGGCTCTATGATCACCCAGATGTCTCCTGCTGGAATCTCAAACTTAACATGTCTCCTGCTGGATCTCTCAAAAGAGCCTCCCCTGACCAGGTGTTCCACTCCTTGACTTCACAACTTCTCTTCTTCAGCCTTGCGGTCCCTACCCCCTCCTTTTCGTTTCCCTGTATATTGTCCCTCGTGGCTCTATTTCCTTTCCTAATCCAGTGTATACCCCACAGTGTGTCACTTTGTGTTGGAGCCTCCTTGCCCTCTGCTGCATCTGCCTTGGTGGCCTTGAATCTTGGATGAGTCCCCTACTCTGTCAGCCCTTCCTCTGTTTCACTCAACCTAGTGAGCTGCTACAGGGAATCACAGTAACTAGGGTTATTCACTGTAATTTTATGGTTGCCAATGTCAGCTGACCCTTAGGGCTCCTTGCCAATCTTAAAGGGGTCTGATCATTTCCCATTTCCACTCCTCACAGCAGCTATTCCAAACCTCCATAATTTCCCTCAACCTATCTTTTTCACCTTTTCTTGGGAAATGATTCATATTTCATAGATAGAACTTAGATTGTAGACATCTTCAAACTCTCACTCAGACCCCATAATTACAACATTCAACACCCTCCAATACCTCAACCCCAGTCTGAGAGACAAAAACGTTCCTATTCCCACTCTAGATTCATTCATTCATTCAACAATCACTGAGAGCCAACTGCATCCTAACAAGCACTGTGCTATATGCTGGGGATATTAGAGATGAAAATGTAGGTGCTACCCACAAAGAGCTTAAAATCATATAGGGGAGACAGATATTATGGTGTAATGATCAAAATATGCATGGAGGATTATAAGAGTGTGAGGGGAAGAGCCACCTAATTCAGCCTTCAGGGGAAGGAGATGAAGTGTCATGAGGGACTTTTCAGATGGGGTGGTGTCTTGAGCTAATCCTTAAAGGGTGAGTGGGTGTTAATTAGGCAAGGTTGGAGTGGGAAGGAGACAAAGGGTCATGGATTAAAGGGCAGGGAAGGTGACACTGTATATAGGGTATAAATAAAAATAGGAAGTTGAATCATTCTGATTCTTGACTGTGTCCTAGACTTTGTTAAGTGGCCATCACACAAATAACCTCAAACTAACACATTTTCCCCAAATTGCCTTCTCCATTTTTTATTCTTTATCCTAGTATAATTCCTTTCATTCCCTCACTAACATGATTCAACTAGTACCTCACTTCTGTTGATTCTATGGCTGTTGATTCAGCATTTCCTGTATGCCTCACCCTTCTCTATCTTTGCTTAGCATCAGTGCAGTAGTCTCATGACAGATCTCACATCTGTACTCCCCTTAGAGTGATCTTTCTAACATGCACAATTTATTACATCACTGCCTTCCAAGATGTGGTTCCCCCACACTCCAGCATGATAGAAAAGGCCTTTCCCATCCAGCCCCTGCCCCCACCTTTGCATCCTTATTGGTCCTGGGCCAATTGCTCATGCTGCTAGGCTCTCACATGATCAACTATCAGCGATTTCCTTAATATGCCCTATTGTTTTATACCTAGATGTCTTCCCCCTCCCCCGGGTACAAGAACGTTTTGATGCAGCATCTTAATCTGAACGTATTTCATAATGCAGTCTAAAACAACAATCAGACATTTAACGTAATCTTTTTTTTCTTTCCTGAATAACAATTGTAATAGATGCTTTTTTTAATTTTTCATTTTCTATTATTGAAGTATAGTTGACATCCAGTGTTATATTAGTTTCAGGTGTATAACAAAGTGATTTGATAATCCTATACATTATTTAGTGCTCACCATTATGAGTGTAATCGCCATTTGTCACATCATGTTATTATAATATCGACTATATTTCCTATGCTGTTCTTTTCATCTCTGTGAGTTATTTATTTTATGACAGGAAGTTTGTACCTCTTAGTCCCCTTCCCCTATTCTGTACCCACACGACCATTGTGTTTGTGCTTTCAGCACAGTATTCAGTGAAACGCATGAGACAGTTAACACTTTAATATAACATAGGCTTTGTGTTAGATGATGTTTCTTAACTGTCCGCTAATGCAAGTATTCTAAGCACGTTTAAGATGGGCTAGGCTAAGGTATGATGTTCAGTAGGTTAGGTGTATTAAATGCATTTTCAACTTAGAATATTTTCAACTTACAATGGTTTTATCTAGAGGGGACTCTATCCTAAATTGAGGAAGATCTGTTATGTTTTTGTACAAATGTTGGAAAATTTCTTAGAACTGCAATTGTGGTATCAGTAGGACAGAAAGAACCTCCTCCACATCCATTCCTTCACCCCCTTCCTTTCATGGTTATTACCAGTGCTGAGCTGTGCCTATGGCTACTCAGAATTAGGACTACATTTCCCAGCTTCTCTTGCAGCCAAAGCAATGTGAGAGGAAATGTCATTTGGCAGCTTCTGAGAAACTTGAGAGACAGCTGATGCATGCCTTTTGTCCTTTATTCTTTGATGTGCTTTGCATACTGCCTTGGACCCTGAACTATAGGGCCACACCCTTTGGATGGCAAGTGAGCTGAGATTGTTTCAGCAAGAGCTGGAAGGAACTAGATTTCTGAGCACTTCATAGAATATAGCTGTCCTATCAGTCTTGAACTGCATACCTCCAGATTTCATTTACTCAGGAGAGAAATCCACTTTAACCTTGTTGAAATCATAGTTATTTTCTTTTCTGTGTTGTCCAGCCAAACCTAACCCTAATGAATGTATACAGATAAAAGGTATAAATATTTTGAATTTTTATGGATATTGTCCAGCTTGGCAAGCTGAGTTTGAACTTCAGCTACTCTGTTCATAACACATTTCTTAATCTTCTTCTGCCTCTGATTTCTCATACGAATCATAATAGAAAGTACTTCATTTGGTTGTTATGAGGAATGACTAAATTAAAATATCTAAAATAGACCAGTGTCTGCCTAACATAGCAAATACTCAATAAATATGTTATTATTATTATTACCATTATCATGTTTAATTGTCCTCCAAAGAAGATGTACCAGTTAGCCAATTACATTTCTGAAATGTCTTTTTCCTCTTCCCTTATTGATACTGTGCATTACCAAAGATTTTTGTCCAACAGATGAATAGTAGTATTTCATTTTTATTTTAAATTGCTTCCTAAAATTGACATTGTACATCTTTACATTTTTTAAAAAAGCCATTTATGCTTGTTTCCTGGTGAACTTCCTTTTTGTGTCCTCTGTTCATTCTATTGGATTTTTGTTTTGTTTTACAGCATATCTTTAAAAAAAAAAGCAATACAAGGATTATGGAAATTAGCCTTTTGTCTTCTGTAGGTGGTGCACATATTTTCCCTAATTTTCATTTGTTTTTTTTGACTTTACTTTTTCTATACAAAATGTAAAAAATTTCAATATAGTAAAAATGATCCTTCTCTATTATAACATCTGAGCTTAATGTCCAGCCCTAATTTAGAAAGATTTTTCTCACTCTGGATTATAAAAACAATTCTCCCATGTTTTCTCCTAGGACTTTATAGATTGACTTACATAAAAGTATTTTCTCCATCTGGAATATAACTTGGGTAGACAGTGAGGTAAGATTTGCAGTGATTCTGCAGATGACTGTGTTGGAGCATTGACAAAAACGAACCCTCTGACACATAAAATCCTACCTACATAAGTTGTAGTTTACTTTGATCCACATAATAGATACATCTTAAACAAAGCATGCCGGGAGCCATCCCACTTGCAGATATTGGGTAAGCTTGCCTCCTGGGCTTTTTCTTCCTCTTAGAGGGAAACACATAGGTCGTTTACAATGGCATTTTGTATTTCCAGGGTAAGGTCCTGCCAGGTCCAACATAACTAATTTACCAGGTTGCAAGACTGCCTCTCACACATCACTTCCTGGTGGTGGGCACAGTACCTTTCTCTGCCACCAGGACCATCCTGCCACCTGTTCACAGGTTAGGTAATAATGCCAAGACGCTTTTATGCCGGTGCTAACAATGACCCATCTGTGGACATATGCAGTCAGATACTGCCTACCTTTTAAGGCCAAGGAGGGATTGAGCCCAGGACCTGCCCCTGGGCTCCATCGTTGTTTCTTTTTTCTCTGGGGTTTGTCAGTTGTTATCATCACGGTTGAGAACACAAGCTCTAGAGTAAAACTGTCTGATTATGTACTTCTGTCTTGAGCTATGGGGAAAAAAACAAGTTTTCTTACCTATTTTGTGCTTTGCTTTCTATTCTGTCAAATGGACATTATCCATAGTGTGGAAATGAAATAAATAAATATGTAAAGTGCTTAAAAATTCCTTAGCAACAAATGCTTAGTAAATATTAAGGCCTTTCCCAATCCAGAATATAAAAATAACTTTCCTGTTTTCTCCTAGGATTTTACAGATTCGTTTTTATAAGAAAATGTATAATATCTGTAACAAATATTATAACATATAATAATATGGCATAATAAAAATTAAAACATTTATAAGAAAAGTATTAAAACCTTATGAATAGAATTATTATTACTATTATTTGAACAATGCATTTTCTTTAAAATGTCACCTTTGTTATATACTAAATTTGCATATGCTTTGGAGTCTAGTTCTGGATTCTCTATGGTGATTCATTCATTGAGCTTAACCACATTTGCTTTATAACATGATTTATTATCTAGTAGAACTTGCCTAATTCATATGCTTCCCTTTCAGAAAATTTTTTCTGGCTGAGCTTGAATTTTGATATTTATACAAAAATCTTAGAACCAGCTGCTCTGATTTAAAAAATCAATATTTTATTGGGCCTGCAACAAATTAACATATTAATTTAGAGATAATTGACATTCTTACAATATTAACTTTTCCTATTCCAACACAAGGAATAGCTCTATATTTATATTTAAGCTCTTTTTTTTTTTTTAATTTTTTTTTTCAACGTTTATTTATTTTTGGGACAGAGAGAGACAGAGCATGAACGGGGGAGGGGCAGAGAGAGAGGGAGACACAGAATCAGAAACAGGCTCCAGGCTCTGAGCCATCAGCCCAGAGCCCGACGCGGGGCTCGAACTCCCGGACCGCGAGATTGTGACCTGGCTGAAGTCGGACGCTTAACCGACTGCGCCACCCAGGCGCCCCGATTAAGCTCTTTTTAAAAAAAAAAAAATCTCAGAAGAGTTTTAAAGTTATCTGAAAGTCTTCTTTATATATTTCTTGCTTGTTTTTTATTAAGTTGCTTCCTTCCTTCCTTCCTCCATCCCTCTTCCTGCTCCTTTTTCTTCCGTTATGGCAAATGGCACCAATTCTTTTATTGTATTTCTAATTATTTCTTGTTTGTATGGGAGAACTCTCAGTTGTCACTTTGTGAGCCTGGATCATGTATTGGATCAGGAAGACTCATGAAAATCTGATCTCCCTTCCTTCATTGCAGTTACGTATAATTGCCATTTGTTGGAAGGAGATAAACTGAGTCAAGAGACTGTCTGTCTTAGGAGAGAAACCCCTGAGGTGACAGCAGTCTGAGAGAGCCATTGGTGAAGAAACAAATGTGACCCAAAAAGGAGCTCACCGAACAAAGTGATTGGAGTAACACCCAAAAAGCAGATTGATTAGGAATAGCACCAATAAATAATTGTCAGATATGATCAAAGCTGTACACAGGCAAATTTAAAGTGTTAAATGTTTTCCTTAAATACAAGAACTTTTTCTTTTTTTTTTTTTTTTTTTTTTTTAATTTTTTTTTTTTTTCAACGTTTATTTATTTTTGGGACAGAGAGAGACAGAGCATGAACGGGGGAGGGGCAGAGAGAGAGGGAGACACAGAATCGGAAACAGGCTCCAGGCTCTGAGCCATCAGCCCAGAGCCCGACGCGGGGCTCGAACTCACGGACTGCGAGATCATGACCTGGCTGAAGTCGGACGCTTAACCGACTGCGCCACCCAGGCGCCCCTACAAGAACTTTTTCTTAAAAAAAAAATAACCGAGACAAAAGTCAGTAAAATAAAACTTGTTTGTGTGTGTGTAGACAGAAAATTCAAGCGCACAAAATTAGACAAGTAAAACATGGTAACAGTATAGAGCTTTTTGTTATTTAAAAAAATCATATGTACCTATGCCAATAGAAAATGAATGTTTGGGAGAAAATGTAAATGACTACAACTGGTTTAAGAAAAAGTAGCAAGAGAATGAAAGCTACTCAAGTCATTTTTTTAAAACTAGCATAACCCCATAACCCTGACACCAGAGCCAATGGGTAAGACTTGGGGACCAGCCACCCTGGCTGGGATCTTTTTAACTAACACTTAACTTAGTTCTTACTCATTGCAGGTGTGGTTCTGAGCATTTCACAAGTAATCCACGTAATTCTCCTAAGGGCCCTATGAGGGAGGGATTACCATTATCCTCCTTTTACAGATCAGCAAATTGAAGAAGTTCAGAGGTTAAGGAACTTGTCTGCTCCTAAGGTCACACAGGTGGCATGTGATGACACTGAGAGGTGGCATGAAATAGTGTCCTCCCGTTCCAGCTTACCCAAGTTCACATCCCATCTTACCATATACTAGTTGTATGACCATAGGCACAATTTTTAATGCTTTTGTGCTTCAGTTCTCATATGTTAGACTAATAAATGAATATAATAATCATATAAAGAGTTTAGAACAATATCTGGAATGTAGCAAACACCCCTTAAACATAATGCTATTATTATTGCTATTATTACTAAAACAGGACACAGAATACATTAAAAAAACATAATTCACATATACGCACAAAATTTAATTTCCTGGTACCTAAAATATCAGAAAATCCAGTAATTTAATTAAGTACTCTAAAGTCTGGTTTTTCTTTTTTCATAAATTTAATTTAACTTATTTTTAAGTATTTTATTATTTTTTAAAAATGTTTTATGTATTTTTGAGAGAGCACATGCAGGGGAGGGGCAGAGAGGGAGGAATAGAGGATCTGAAGCAGGCTCCATGCTGACAGAAGCGAGCCCCATGTGGGGCTTGAACCCACAAACTGCAAAATCATGACCTGAGCCAAAGTTGTATGCTTAACCGACTGAGCCACCCAGATGCCCCGATTTATTTTTTAATTAATTTTTTTTTACGTAAAGTGTTATATTAGTTTCAGGTGTACAATATATTGATTCAACCATTCCATACAACAGCCACCGCTCATGGCGACAAGTGCACTCCTTAATCCCCATCACCTGTTTCACTCACCTTCCCTACTCCTCTCCCCACCATCAGTTTATTCTCTATAATTAAGAGTCCTTTTCTGGGGCTCCTGTGTGGCGCAGTTGGTTAAGCGTCCGACTTCAGCCAGGTCATGATCTCGCGGTCCGTGAGTTCGAGCCCCGCGTCAGGCTCTGGGCTGATGGCTCAGAGCCTGGAGCCTGTTTCCGATTCTGTGTCTCCCTCTCTCTCTGCCCCTCCCCCATTCATGCTCTGTCTCTCTCTGTCCCAAAAATAAATAAATGTTGAAAAAAAAAAAGAGTCTTTTCTTGACTTGTCTTTCTTTTTTTTTCACATTTGCTTCTTAAATTCCACATATGAGTGAATTCATATGGTATTTGTCTTTCTCTGACTTATTTTGCTTAGCGTTATATATACACACACACAATATCTTCTTTATCCATTCATCAATTGATGGACACTTAGGCTGCTTCCATATCTTGGTGTTGTAGATAATGCTGGTATAAACATCAGGGTGCATGTATCCCTTTGAATTATTATTTTTGTATTCTTTGGGTAAATACCCAGTAGTGTGATGGCTGGATCTTAAGGTATTGTATTTTTCACTTTTTGAGGAACCTCAGATGTTTTCCACAGTGGCTGTACCAGTTTGCATTCCTACCCACAGTGCAAGAGTGTTCCTTTTTTGCCATATCCTTGCCAACACCTGTTGTTTCTTGTGTTGTTGATTTTAGCCATTCTGACAGGTGTGAGGTGATATCTCATTGTACTTTTGACTTGCATTTTCTTGATGGTAAGTGATGATAAACATCTTTTCATGTGTCTTTTGGCCATCTGGATGTCTTCTTGAAGTGTCTGTTCATGTCTTATGCCCATTAAAACTTTTTTTTTAATGTTTGTTTATTTTTGAGAGACAGAGTGCAAGCGGGGGAGGGGCAGAGAGATGGGGAGACACAGAATCCGAAGCAGGCTTCAGGTACTGAGCTGTCAACACAGAGCCCAACGTGGGGCTCAAACTCACGAACAATGATATTATGACCTGTGCCAAAGTTAGATGTGTAATGGAGTGAACCACCCAGGTGCCTCTCTTCTGCCCATTTTTTAATTGAATTATTCTGTTTTGTGGTGTTGAGTTTTCTAAGTTCTTTATATATTGGATACTAATCCTTTACTGGATATGTCATTTGCAGGTATCTTCTCCCATTCTGTAGATTGCTTTTTATTTTTGTTGATTATTTCCTTAGCTGAGCAGAAGCTTTTTATTTTGATGCAGCCCCAGTAGTTTATTTTTGCTTTTGTTTCCCTTGTCTCAGGAGACATACCTAGAAAAAGTTGCTTTGGCCAATGTCAAAAAAGTTACTGCCTGTGTTCTTTTCTAGGATTTTTATGGCTTCAAGTTTCATATTTAGATCTCTAATCGATTTTGAATTTATTTTTGTGCATTGTGTAAGAAAGTGGTCCAGTTTCATTCTTTTGGATATTTCTGTCCAGTTTTCCCAACACCATTTGTTGAAGAGAATGCCTTTTTCCCATTGGATATTCTTTCCTGCTGTGTCAAATATTAATTGGCCAGATAGTTGTGGGTTCATTTCTGGGTTTTCTATTCTGTTCCATTGATCTATGTGCCTACTGTGTGCCAGTACCATGCAGTTTTGATAACTATAGCTTTGTAGTATAACTTGACATCTAGAATTTGTGATGCCTCCAGTTTTGTTTTGTTTTTTTTTTTCAAGATTGCTTTGGTTCTTCAGGGTCTTTTGTGGTTCCATACAAATTTTAGGGTTGTTTGTTCTAGTTCTGTGAAAAATGCTGTTGGTATTTTGATTGGGGTTACATTAAATATATAGATTGCTTTGGGTAGTATAGACATTTTAACATTATTTGTTCTTTCAATCCATGAGCATGGAATGTTTTTCCATTTCTTTGTGTTGTCTTCAGTTTCTTTCATCCGTGTTTTAGAGTTTTCAGAGTATAGGTCTTTCACCTCTTTGATTAAGTTTATCCCTAGATATCTTATTATTTTGGTGCAATTATAAATGGGATTGTTTTCTTAATTTATCTTTCTGCTGCTTCATTATTAGTGTATAGAAATGCCATAGATTTCTGTTCATTGATTGTATCCTGTGTTCTTTAGTTCTAACAGTTTCTTCGTGGAATCTTTTGGGTTTTCTATATAGAGTATCATGTCATCTACAAATAGTGAAAATTTTACTTCTTATTTATTGATCTGGATGCCTTTTATTTCTTTATGTTATCTAAATGCTGTGGCTAGGACTTCCAGTACTATGAGAGTGGACATCCTTGTCTTGTTCCTGACCTTAGGGGAAAACCTCTCAGTTTTTCCCCATTAAGGATGACTTTAGTTGTGGGTTTTTCATAGATGCCCTTTATTATGTTGCAGTATTTTTCCTCTAAATCTAATTTGTTGAGGGTTTTTATCATAAATCAATGTTGTACTTTGTTCAATGCTTTTTTTGCATCTATGGAAATGATCATGTGGTTCTTATCCTTTCACTTATTGATATGCTGTATCATGTTAATTGATCTGAATAATGAAGTACACTTGCAACCAAGGAATAAATCCCACTTGATCATTGTGAATACTTTTTTAAATGTATTGTTGGATTAAGTATGCTAGTATTTTGTTGAGTATTTTTGCATTAATGTTCATTAGGGATATTGGCCTGTAGTTCTCTTTTTTTAGTGGAGTCTTTTTCTGGTTTTGATATCAGGGTAATGCTGGCCTCATAGAAAGAATTTGGAGGTTTTCTTTCCTGTTCTACTTTTTGGAATAGTTTGAGAATAATAGGTATTGACTATTCCTTAAATGTTTGGTAGAATTAATCTGGTCCTGGACTTTTGTTTGTTGGGAGTTTTGGGATTAATAATTCAATTTTTTTTCCTGGATATCAGTCTGTTCAAATTTTCTATTTCTTTGTGTTTCAGTTTTGGTAGTTTATATTTCTAGGAATTTATTAATTTCTTCTAAGTTGTTCAATTTGTTGGCATATAGTTTTTTCAGAATATTCTCTTAAAATTGTTTGCATTTCTGTGGTGTTGATTGTTATTTCTCCTCTCTCGTTTGTTCATTTTATTTTGTGATTTTATTTGAGTCATTTATCTTTTTTTCCTGATGAGTCTGACTAGAGATTTATCAATTTTATTGACTTTTTCAAAGAGCCAGCTCCTGGTTTCATTGATCTGTTCTATTGCTTTTTAGTTTCAATATCATTTATTTCTGCTCTAATTTTTATTATTTCATTTCTTCTCCTGGCTTTAGGCTTCACTTATTGTTCTTTTTCTAGCTCTTTGGGTGTATGGTTAGGTTGTTTGAGACTTTTATTGCTTCTGGAGGTAGACCTGTATTGCATAAACTTCCTTCTTAGAACCATTTTTGTTGTATCCCAAAGGTTTGGACCATTGTGTTTTCATTTTCATTTTTTCCATGTACTTTTTCATTTCTTCTTTTATTTCCTAGTTAACTCATTCATTGTTTAGTAGCATGTTTTTTAACTGCCATGTATTTGTGGTCTTTCCATATTTTTTCTTGTGTAGGACTTTGATCTTTTTGAGTTTGTTAAGGCTGATTTTGTGTGCTAATATGTGATCTATTCTGGAGAATGTTCCATGTGCACTTTAAAAGAATGTGTGTTCTGCTGTTTTAGGATAGAATGTTCTGAATATATCTGTTAAATCCATCTGGTCCAGTGTTTCATTCAAAGCCATTGTTTTCTTGTTGATTTTCTGTTTAAATGATTTGTCCATTGATGTAAGTGGAATGTTAAAGTCCCCTACTATTATTGTATTATTATTGATTAGTTCCTTTATGTTTGTTGTTCACTGTTTTATGTATTTGGGTGCTTCATGTTTGGTACATAAACATTTACAATTATTGTATTATTATATAATGTTTTTCTTTGTCTCTTGTTATAGTCTTTGTTTTAAAGACTATTATTACTATTATTATATAGTGTTTATTATATAGTGTTTTTCTTTGTCTCTTGTTATAGTCTTTGTTTTAAAGTATTTTGTCTGATGTAAGTAGAGCCTTTGGCTTTTCTTTCAATGTTCTAAGCAGTATTTGAAATATGAAAGGGTTGCTAATGGACAAATCATTCATGAAGAAAAGCTGCTGAAAATTTCAGCAATGTTGGTGCACCTCGGTGCCTCAGTCGGCTAAGTGGCCAACTCTTGATTTTGGCTCAGGTCATAATCTCAAAGTTCATGAGTTTGAGACCCACATCGGACTCTGTACTGACAGTGCAGAGCCTGCTTCAGATTCTCTCTCTGTCCCTCCTCTGCATGCACACTTTCTCTCTCTCAAAATAAATAAACTTTAAAAAAAAGATAAATTGAGACATTAAAATTAAAAAAAAAATTGGCAATGTTGGCAATATTTTCAGATGGAATGAATTTGAGAACCTTTATAGATATTGACTTCAAAACTTGTCATCCCAATTTTATACAAATCAATATTTAAGGGGTTTTACATTATCTAATATCAAATCACATTTTTGAGGTAGTTTTTTAAAATCATGGTTTAAAGTACTATAACAATTTTGTGACTAAAGTTTCAAAATTAATGAAAAAAACAAGAGACCTAACTTTTTGATCAAATCATTTCTGAAAGATTTTCATTTTGGAGAAAATAAATACAAATAATGATCATGTGTAAGATATACAAATTGACTTTATCTATTAAAAACAATTGTTTGGGGCGCCTGGGTGGCGCAGTCGGTTAAGCGTCCGACTTCAGCCAGGTCACGATCTCGCGGTCCGTGAGTTCGAGCCCCGCGTCGGGCTCTGGGCTGATGGCTCAGAGCCTGGAGCCTGTTTCCGATTCTGTGTCTCCCTCTCTCTCTGCTCCTTCCCCGTTCATGCTCTGTCTCTCTCTGTCCCAAAAATAAATAAACGTTGAAAAAAAAAAAAAAAAAAAAACAAAAAAAAACAATTGTTTGGAAAACAATATGGAAACTTTTTAAAGAATAAAACAGACTTATTGTAAGACCCAGCAACTCTACTCCTAGAACTCTACCCAAAATAATGAATGTATATGTTCACACAAAGAAAAAAAAGGCATCATTCTAAATTATAAATATAAATGCAAACTGAACTCTGAACAATAATGGAATTATCCACCATGGCCAAGTTGAGTTTAACCTAGGAATACATCATTTTAATGTATCCAATAAGAGTGTGTGTGTATGTGTGTGTGTGTGTGTGTATATATATATATATATATATATAATGTAATTATCTCAATAGATCATTGCAACACTATTTCTAAAATAAACAAACAGACAAACCCTAGACATTTTGGAACAGCAAATTCTTCCTAAACATGACAAGGATATTCTGTATTAAATAAGCAGCCAACATCATACTCCATGGTAAATTACCTGGATGAAGATCTCAATTCTCTGAACAAAAGAATTGCCTAGGGAGCTTTTAAAACCTTCTGATATTTGAGACCTACCCCTGACCAATAAAATCAAAATCTCACGGGTTGGGACTCCTGCAACAAAGTAGTGAAAAACTGGTCTATAAGAAAGCGAAATCAAGAACTAAACCAGGATGCATATCATGACCATTTTTATATAACATTATTTTGGAGGTTCTGGTGCATACTCTAAAACGCAAAACAAGAGATAAAAATATTGGCCAGGTGGAGATAAAATCATCATTTGTAAGCAATGTGATTATGTACTTGGAAAACCTCAGGAGAATAAACTGAAAATACAGTTTTTTAGAATTTTCAAGAGAATTTATTTATATACAAAGGCAACATTCCTGTATATCAACAACAATACAAGTTAGAAGATGTAATGATGAGGGTTTCATTTATATTAGTAACAAAGAGAAAATAGAACTAATAAAAAACATATGGAACCTCGATCAAGGGTATAATAAAATTTAGTTTGCAGAATAGGGCCTAAGTCTGTGGTTTTCACACTGTACTTTTTGAAGTCTCAGGGCAAAGTTGACCTGGTAAACACTGAAGAGGACAAAGGAGTCTGAGTAAGCTCAGGACCCCCCACTCCTGCTTTAATTGAGGCAGCTAATAACAAAGGTTTTGTTTGACAACATCTGTCCTTGATGAAATGTTCCTTAAGAACATTAATTCCTTTTGTCCATTCATTTGTTAAGTTACATGTTCTGTGTTTATTGAATTCCAACAATATACAAAAATTACCAACTTTTGTTGAACACCTACAGGAGTCTTACTGTGTTAGATGTTTTATGTACTTTACCTCATTCAATCTTTGCAAAAATCATGTGAGGAAGGTATTATCCCCATTATTTACAGACAAGGAAAAACATTCAAGGTGAGGAACTTGCCCAACCTCTTACACATTGTAAGAGCTACAGCCATAATTTGAAAGTATTTTAGCTTGCTTTCAGACCTCCTTTTCTTTTTATAACATATCACACTACTTCTTAACATGTGGAAAACAATGATGGCATGGGAGATCATGACAATGATGGCATTGATGTTCATGACTCATTGGAGTTTTGATGAGGGTGTTAATGTTGGAGATGAGGTAAGGGACATGAAAGAGATGTTGATGATGCTGAGGGTAAGGAATATGGGATGCATATGATTTTGGTAGTAGAGGTGGAGTTTTTCTCTGTGATGACTCATCCTTCTGCCAGTTGAGATGGAATGGCAGAAGCCAGAATTTGCCTGGATGCCCTGGGCCAAATATCTTCTGTCAAGAAGAGAAGAGGGCTAGACTATTGGGTCTGGAGAATAGATAACATATTTAAGGTAAACAAGGGACTGGTTTTAAGGAACAGGAGATGTTGGGGGAGGATACTCTGGTTGAAACTCAGTCCCCAGCAAGGACTGCTTGGACAGAACAGGAAGCATGCCTAGCAATATTTGCTTCACCTATGGTAGTTCTCAGAATAACTTTACTCTTACATCTATTGCACATGTGCCAATAGACCCTGCCACTGTGCATAGTGGAAGGAATGGAAGGAGGTGTTATAAAAGACCTTTCTGATCACTGATTGCATTCATCAGAAATCTTGAAATTAGGCAAGATATCCAGGGCCTTATTATTTTAAAATAATCTACTCCAGGGGCGCCTGGGTGGCTCAGTCGGTTAAGTGGCAGACTTCAGCTCAGGTTATGATCTCGCGGTCCATGAGTTGGAGCCCCACGACGGGCTCTGTGTCGATAGCTCGGAGCCTGGAGACTGCTTCTGTTTCTGTGCCTCCCTCTCTCTCTCTGCCCTCCCCCACTCGCGCTCTTTCTCTGCCTTTCAAAAATGAATAAATGTTAAAAAAAATGTTAAATAAACTATCTACTTCAATTCTAGATTCCTACAACTCTAGTTTGTAGTAACTCTACCAATGCATAGGACCCCCAGTCGCCAGAGGAGCAAGTCCTCTCCATCTTTTTCACAATATGACATAGGAGATTTTTCATCAGAAAACATTTTCTGATGAAATAACAATATGGAATAGAAAACATGATTCCATAGACTCTATGAAATAAAATTATTATTTTTCCTGAGAACTGTCACCATTTCAGACCTGCATGAAGTTGAAATAAATACTATGAACAACTCTAAGTAAGAACTAACAACTCAGAGTGAAAGGAATCAGAGGTGACCAGATGAGTTAGTTGTGTCCCAAGCAAAATGCCCTAATTTCAAAATTATTCATGTATTCAGAGCAACAGAATCAATGTTCATTCTATTTAAGAGGTAGTGGTTTTTTCTACTCAAGTAAAAACACAGTACATACACCCAAATTCTGGACTGAAAATAGAAGATTATTAGCATTATAATATATGTAAATGTCTGCTCTATTCATGTTAAAGTAATTAGTATCTCTCAGTCATATGCTAATTATTACATAAATAGATTATAAATAATCATTGGAGAAGATTTCATTTTTTAAGCCGAAACCCTACATATTTAAAGAGCCTATTGTTTTATTGTACAAAAAATATGGGAAGAATAACACAGTATGTTAACTATGCTGGATTTAAAATAAAAAATGAACAAAAAGCATGAAAAGAATGACTTGCTTGTTCAACTGATTTAAAACTAAAAATTCTACAAGGTGCCTGGGTGGCTCAGTTGGTTAAGCACTCACTTTGGCTCAGGTCATGATCTTTTGGTTCATGAGTTCAAGCCCAACGTTGGGCTCTGTGCTGACAGCTCATAGCCTGGAGCCTGCTTCTGGTCCCCTGTCTCCCTCTTTCTCTGCTCCTCCCCTGCATGTGCGTAGGCACGCGCATGCTCTCTCTCTCTTTCTCTCGAAAATAAACATTTAAAAAAAAATTAAAACCGAAAATTCTGTGGCGTTGTAAAACTTGTATTTGTTAAGGTTTGGTAGGTACAAGATACACTTAAGATCTAGAGCAGTAATTCCCAATCTTACTGGAACTTATTGAAGATGTTTGTCTTGGTGGCAGGCTTGGGGAAGAAAAAGGGGTATAATTTTCTCAAACTGAGTGCATAAAAATCACCTGGAAAGCTTGTTAAACACAGACTTCTGGGTTCCATCCCTGGAGTTGTTGAGTCAGTGGGTCTGACCTGGAGCCCATGATTTGAATTTCTAACAAGTTCCAGGTGATACTGATGGAGCTGGTCCCAGCACCACATTTTTTAGTGTTTTCAAGGATGAGATGGTGGTGGGTCCCAAGGACTGGAGGAGCCACCGAATGTGATGGCTTTTTGGGCTCCCATTCCCCTGACTGAGTAGATGGAGCATGTTTGGAGGTATGTCCTGTGTCAGAGGCCTTGCCTTTGCTTTTGCTGGTTGCGGTTGCTCTAGGCAAGTTGGGCTTTGTCTATGCTTATTTATTTATTTAATGCATTGTTTATGCTTATTTATTCGCTTGTTTGCTTGATCTGATCTGATTCAGGGGAGGCTCGTGTTTATGAATTCCAATAGCTTTTGGCCCTTAATCCAGAAAAAGGCCAAGATAGGCAAATTTCTTTGTAGCCTCCCTTTGCCAGCAGACAGCATTTTTTCGAATCCCCTCTTTCCACTGACCTGCATCTTCAAGGGCTCTAATGTTAGGTGGCACGTGTATGTTTTGTACTGTTAGTTTCTGCTTTTCATGACTTCTTTTATTCTACTTTCTTTGGACTTCATTTGTAGTTCTTTATGTAATTTCTCAATATGAGTGCTTAGATTGATTTTTTTTAACTTTCTTTTTTCTAACGTAGGCATTTAAGTTCCAACTTTCTACCTGGAGTGAGCTCAAGTCTTAGTCTTCCTTTCTCAAATGGCTGTTAAAACCCAAACTTATTGTTTGGGAAGACCAGCCAATGCCATAGGGCAGCCAGAAGCTGTTAGGGCTTGCTGATAACCATGGCCTTAAGCCTCTTTGTTGTTTTCACTCCTCGGGAAATCCTTCTTTCTCTCTAGCTCAGATTATATTCACAAGTCAGCTTGTTATACTTCATAAATCATTTCTAGGTATTTTTCAATAAGTGGCTTCTCAAGATCTCTGTTCTGTCATATTGCTAGAAATAGAAGTCTAGAGTTAGCAGCACCTACAGATTGTGAGAATGAGATAATATCTATAAAGCCCTAGCACCACTACTGTCAGATCACAAGTTCTTAGCAAATATTAGCTACTATTGTCATTATTATTAGCATACCTAGATCTCAGTGGATTATTAGTGGCAGAGGTTAGAAATGGAATGCTACAGGAAGCAAATCCTGCCAGGAGAAATAGTGATAGAAACAGGAGAAAACATGGTAAATTTATATTTTAACAAGTTTGTGATAAAGGATTGAGGATATGCATTGTATGCTTCCTGAATAGACCCAGAAAACTGACCCAATCAAGAGAACGTTCTCATACAGAGGGAGAAGTCCTGGAATCAAGTGCAGAGCTATCTTAACCATTTGCTAAATCTAGGGGCACCAGTTGTAGACCAAGATGTCACAGTGGCTGTGACCAGGCTGAAGACTCTCTCCTTCAAGGTATGCATTTTGGCAAAGTTAGAAAGGAAGCAAGGATGTGGAAAAAAGCTAGACATTTTTTTAAAAGCAATAATTGGGAGTGTCTTTGCTGGCTCACAGGTGCACACCCTGTGTTAAACATAAATTAATAGCCGAGAAGGAATGCTTAGTGTAACTTTCTGTCTTGGTCTCTCACTCTCTCAAAGCTCTGGGATTCCTCTGATAATTAAATGGGTAAAATGAAGTTGTATTCCATCCCTCAAAACTATTTGAGGCAGAAGAGCTCAGTACTGGATGTCCCCTTCTCAGGTCCCCTCTCTTTTTTCCCCCTGGATGTTCTTTTCCACTCTTTCCTCTTAACTTTTCTCTCACCTCTTGTTCCCTGTCTTGGGATCACTGATTCTCCTGTCTCCAGCAGTGAACACCAGCCATTTCCCACACTGTACCATGTCATACAGCAGACAGTTCTTTTCAGTTCTGGTTGGGATTCAAGATGGAGGCCATGGCCCTTAGGAAGGCTGGTGGGAGCTAGGCAGGTGTTCACCTTTAGACCTGAGGTATCAGGCAAATGATCCAGCCAGTGCTTGTGGAATTGGGAATAGGTGGCGCTGTTTACCTTAACCATGTAGAGGCCTGTTATCAGAACAGGGGCTCAAACAAAGCCAGACCCAGTCAGAGGAAGCCCAGGACAGAAGAACAAGCTCAAGGCACCTGGTACTGTGGTTCCACTGCACTTGCACTTTGGGCCACCTCAGAGAATGTATGTCTTTCTTTCCCACACACTTGACTTCAGTGTGAAGACTTTCAGAAAGATAACAGCTTCTCCTCAAAATCAGAGAAGCCCTAGATATCACCAGGCCATTTCTGAGGTAGACAAGAGGAGAGCCACACGTTCCAATTCCAATGGGCCTTTGCTAAAGAGTCAGGAAAAAGGAACAGTAAAAGATGGGTGAGATGCTGGACCCAGCCTGTGCTGCTGAGATTACTTTGTGGGTGTCTTTCTCTGTGGAGTACTGAGTGCAGTTGGTGGGTAAGGCAGTTTGGGGACCCAAGCTGGGGGCTCCACATGGCCTTGTAAACATGAAGACCAAGTCAGGATACACCTCACAAAGTAGCATAACCATCTTATGACTTACTGTTGGCACCAGCTATGGTTTAGCTGCTGTTTTGGGTAAACTTGGGTGAAGAGGCAAATAAAAGAGCCTCTTAACATACTTGTCCGAGTACTGCTTTTTGATGACCTCTTTGGCTTTTTCAGAAGTTAATGGGAATCTGAGAAAGGGGATGAGGCAGGTTCTGGGGTCTCTGGTAGTTCTCTTCCAACCACTTGAGGTCCTGATGGTAGCACATTTCAGGAGGCAAAGAGAGAGAAGGAAGCAACATCCAGATGCATCCATCCAGGATCTTGATCAATACTGAGTGGAAATGGAGGCTCTTAAATGGTGAGGAAGGTATTCTGGATCTAAAGATCTTGTTCATCAACAAAATGGTCGTTGCAAATGAGTTGTATTGTTAAGCTATACAAAGTGAGCCATATATGATATTGTATTTGCTCATAATAACTGCCATTTAGAAAGTGCTGCCAATTCAACTCTTCATGCAAATTATTTTCACAACCTCTCTATGGAGAAGACATTGCTGTTTTCCGATTTTTATAGATGAGAAAACTGAGGCCCCACAGGGACAAATAACTTGTCCAGAGTCACACTCAGCTGGTAGTCCGAGCTGGAACACTAACCCTGTTCTGAATTTACCATCCAAGCTTTTAACCACTCTATGAAACTACTTCAGAGCAGACCTGGAAGGTGGGGACTGATAGCTGCATTTCAGGGCAGGAAATTTTGGTTTATATTAGGTTAAACTATATGAAACTGTTGATATTTATCATTTCAAATTTTTTTTAATTTTAAATGTTTTATTTATAAGAGAGAGACAGGGTACGAGCAGGGGAGAGGCAGGGAGAGAGAGGGAGACAGAATCCATGAAGCAGGCTCCAGACTTTGAGCTGTCAGCACAGAGCCTGATGGGGGGCTTGAACCTGTGAACCACAAGATCAGGACCTGAGCTGAAGTCAGATGCTTAACCAACTGAGCCACCTAGGCGCCCCCCCCCCATTTTTTTTAATGTTTAGTTTTGAGAGAGAGAGAGAGAGACAGTGCACAAGTTGGGGAGGGAGAGACAGAGAGGGAGACACAGAATCTGAAGCAAGCTCCAGGCTCTGAGCTGTCAGCACAGAGCCCAACGTGGGGCATAAACCCACAAACCGTGAGATCATGACCTGAGCCGAAGTTGGAAGCTCAACCAACTGAGCCACCCAGGCGCTCCATTATTTATCACTTTTGACTTACAAAAATGACAATGTCATATGCTCCAACCCTCATAGAGACTAAGTGAATTAACCAAGTTTATCCCAGGTAATAAGTATTCTCCTAAGACTCTAAATCCAAGTTCTTTGTACTAATCCACTCAATCTGAAAGTAAAGGTCTAATTTACTCTCAAGTGCCTAAATGTTGCCACCCTTTGGGGTCTCACCACTTTGCAGGGTGAGGTGTTGGGACAAAGATGCAGGGTAATGGTTGTAAAGAACACCTCAATAGAAGTCTCGAGGTGAGGCTCTGAGATGGTAGAGGACAAAGTCCTAAAGAGATCAGGTAAGACCTCCAGACCACACTCCCTATTGAGAGAGCAGTTCAAGCCCTCACAGACAAGAGAAAGAACTGTGCCTTCAGGGAGCTTTGCATAGTTGCACTTGTTTACATCATTGGCCTTTGGGGAGTGGGGGAGAGGTGTGGGGGTGTATCACAAACTTCTTGAAAATGTTAGAGGCTTTTATCCTCCTTCAGAGCAACATTCTGATGTGACACGATCACATTTGTGCTTGGAAGACCCTCACTGTATGTGTGTGCATGCTGGATTAGAAGGGCATGCCCAGGGGACTAGTTAAGAGAAATCCAGACAGGACATAATGCACATCTGGCCTAAGTTGTGGGGGAGACAAAATGAGGGAGTGATTTGAGGCTATTTAGAAAGTAGAATTGACAAGGCTTGGTGACTCATTTGGAAGTAGGGGGCATTCTACAAATGACAAATGTGTGTAGAATTTACAAATAGATTCTCAGCCTTAACCAGTTACTAAAGACTGTCACTCAAACTTCCAGAAGAGGGAAGAATAAAGCCTCTAAAATAAAGAGCCCCAGGCCACAAAGAACTATGCCCCCCCCCTTTTTTTAAAGAAATATGGAAACAAGGGAAGAATCTTGCAACCTGGAGATCAGTCATGGGGGAAGTCTCCCCACTTGTGACAGGGCCAACATTCTGTGGTAGGTACAGAGCTGACATACTGGCCAGATCCATTTGGACTGATGACCGCCATACTGCCATGTTTCATGTATTGTCAAATATTTTGATAATTCCTACTTTTTTTTTTTTTTACCAAGGGACAAACCAACTAGCCTATTTTATTGGTGTGTGAGAGGTGCTATACAAGGATACTTATGTTCTGAATCCTTACTTATTGGAAAATAGATTTTTTTTAATATCTCTAAAATCCTTGGGAGGAAAGGAAGTTGAGACACCATAACCACAGAAGGATAGGGCTTGCTATCCTTGATATGCAATTGGTATTGATATGATATGATATATGATATGATATGGTATTGAATGCCCTGGGAAAAAGAGGGAAGTTCAGTCATATCTTGGGCAAGATTATAGTGCTTATTTGGTTATTGAAAGAGAAGTCATGTATAGCCTGGATCTTACAATGCCGATCTCACTTGCTTTCAGCTGTGTGTCACCTTGGACTGGTGTAAATTGTTCCCATTTAAAAAAAAATATTCTTGGGAGAGCACAAGCAGGGGAAGGGAAAGGCAGAGAGAGGGGACAGAGGATCAGAAGTGGGCTCTGCACTGGCAGGCTGACAGCAGCAAGCTCCATGTGGGGCTCAATCTTACAAACAGAGATCATGACCCGAGCTGAAGTTGGATGCTCAACCGACTGAACCACCCACGTGCCCCTAAATTGTTCCCATTCTTAGAACCTTGTGGTAGTATCTACAGTACAACAGCCTCCCCACAGCAAGTAGCAAGAGGAGTTATGGACAGATTTGTCCCACTGACTACCAATATAATGAAATGCAATAAAAAAAGTAATTCTGTACACACTAAAAGGAAAGTTCTGGGACTTTTCTTGGGATTGAAGTCAAATCAAAACACAATTTCTCAAAAGAACCTTTGTCCTTTTTTTTTTTTTAAATAAACAAACTAAGCCACCCAGCCCTGCTCTGTTGGAAAGTGAGTTAAAAGGAGGCTATGTTAACATTAGGCATGTCCTTTGACCAGTTAGTAAAGCAAATTTCTAAAGAGTAGGCCACAAAAAAGTTATGCCCATTTAAAACTTTTTCCTGGAAACCTTTATTTCTCTTCCCCATATAGTCTGTATAATTGAACATGAATTTTCAGAGGGCTCAAAAATACAAAGACTTTTCAATAAACTCTCCCAAGCAGCCTAGTGTAAAGGTTTCCAAGGAGGAGAAGACAGATGCATTAATCAACAGCTTTCAAAGTAGCAAAGCTCTCAGGGATAATCATGAAAGACATCTGTCACCAATGGCAAAGTGTTTAGTAGCAGGAAACAACATAAACTTCAAGATTAAATCATTCCAAAGATCTATGTGTTAGAAATGCCTCATGGTCTATGTCCCACTCAACCTACATGTCTACAAAATGACAGAATTCAACTGCCATGGTTTTCCAATTTTACTGTCTCTTTGTCTTGCTCTGTTCTCAATTTCTTGGTCTCTGTATTTCTGGAGATGCAGATGTGTTTCACATAGACATAGAGAGTCCTCAGATGAGGCCAATCGTGGACTTGGCCAACAACTGGCCTTCATGAGATGCTGAATGTTCCTGCAGCTGAATTTGGTGAAACCTGGAATAAGGGCAGAGTGAAGCCAGAGGACTGCCTAGCTCAGCACTGCACCCATCTTCATGGATAGTGTAAGCATGTCTAGGCCGCATGGTCTCCGGGAGCATAGTTCCAATGACCATCAAAGTATGAATAGGTTAAAATGGGACATAGTGTGGTCATCTTTTACTGCAGTCCTGTGTTCCCTATGTCACAACTTGGAGAATAACTAATGCCCCAGACAGGGAGATTTATTTTCTCTGATGCAAATGTAGGACATCTACATTTCCCTTCAGCCTTTGCTGTTTCAGGGGGCTCTTCTCCTGAGACCAGGACAGACAATCTGCAGTTACTAAAAATGTATTTTTTTTTCTTAAAATGATGGAATAGGGGGTTATTGAGTATAGATGAAAACGCATCTTTCAAAGACACTGTAGACTGAAATAGACTTTGTATTGGTCTGGTAACCCAACAACTAGAAATAACATTCTTTTTGTGAGGAATTGCTTTTCAGGTTACAAACAAAATAATTAGGAATCCAACTCCTTTCAAAGTTAATGGATACCCTTAGTGGCACATAGTAGAAATCTATAAAATGATAACATTAAGCATTTTGTGGCAGAGACTTAGTTGTCTTCCAAATTCTGTAGCTATGCAATATTTAGCTGGGCACGTGGCCTCTCAAAGTAGAGATTCTTTTTCTGAGCCTTCCTTGCAGCTAGATGTGGCTGGTGACTGATTGGCTAATAAGATGATGGCTTTACTGATGCTTGATGGTGTGTATGTGCTATATGAGTTATGGGGGATTTGGATGTGGGGGCCTTTTGTTGCTTTTTGTTCTTTCATCTTGCTGCTCAGAATGCACATACTACCATCTTGGTTCATGAGGTCAAGTCCACCAATAGCAGTGCAACCAGATAGAAGAAGCCTGGGGCCCTGGCACCATGTTGCTTGGGGGCTTTGTATTACTTGTAACCCAGCCTAATTCTAACTAAAACATTTATTATCATATGCCTAGACATAGTGACGTACTTGATACTATCATTTTGGTATTAACTCAGTATCTAGAATAAGTTTCTTTTGTAAACGAGCCTTCCAGGCATGTATATTCTCTCTTTAGTATAAAACGCATCAGGTTTATAGGTAAGGTTTTCATAACTAAGGTTTTTAGTGAAGTCTTTCATTAGCATGCAACTATAACACTAATACTGTTCTTACCAATTGCTTCCAATTGGCAGTAAGCCTGGAAAAAATCAATTATGCAAGTGGATAAATTCTTTTGTATTCTTTCTCAAGGTCTGTGTCAAGAAAAATATGAGATCTTTATTATTTTCTGCTTTGACTCTTTTAAAATACAAAAGTAACTGAGGCTCTGGTCTGATAGAAGGCAGAATTATTGACCAGAATGAAAATCAGCTTTTAAACATTCTACATGTATCAGTTGGCTATTTCTGGGCCAGCTGGTCTAGGATGGCCTCATACATCTGGCTGTTGGCTGGCTGTCAGATGAGTCAACGGGTGACCAGGCCACGTGTCTTTCATTATCTAGCAGGCTAGCTTGGGTTTGTTTACATGGTAGTGGCCTGATTCCTAGAGAGAGTGAAAATGTGCAAGGTCTCTAGAGACCTAAGCTCAGAACCAGCACACCATCACTTCCATCATATTCTGTGTCCAAGCAAGTCACAGCACCAGTGGATTCAAGGCCTGGGAGAAATAGACTTTACCTCTTGATGGAAGGAGCCACAGAGTCACATTGCAACAAGTATAGATATAGGGTGGCTAAAGAATTGTAGCCATTTTGTAACCAGTGGAACAGAGGCTGTGGGCTTGGACAAATGTTTCCTCTTCTTGTCTGCTGGAGAAAATGACTGGGAAGGAGCACAGAGACCTAGAAGCAGGGTGAAAGGGGATGGCAGATTATCTAGGTAGAAATGCTCTGGAGTTTAGAGATATTGTGTAGGCTGGAAAGGTAGGTGCTGGGAAAGATAGTTTTTGTTTTTGTTTTTTCTAGGAATCTGTTCGAACTTGAATGTGCATACAAATCACCTAATTCTGATTCAGTAGATCTGGGTTGAATCTTCAATTGCTGCATTTCTAAGAGTCTCCCAGGCAATGCTGCAGCTGATCTTAACACCACACTTTGCACAGCAAGACTCTAGACTCTTCAACCATCATTCCCCTGGAGAACAGTCTAGCTTAATGGAAAACCAGAGAGTTGATATTAGAAAGAGCATTTATTTGTGAAATACCTAGTATTTGTCAGGAACTGTGCCAAGGACTTTCTGTGCCTTGTTTAATTCTGGTCACAGCTTTGTAAGCTAGGCAATGTTATCCTTATTTGAGAATAAAATTATAATACAAGGATTTTGGGTTACCTGTCCATTGTGTTACAGTGTGGATAAAGGATGACCACACTTACAATACTGGGCATGGTGCCATGAATGTAATAAAACATAATAAATAGATTGATGTGATCCTATGGTTGGTCAGGCTCATGTTTTTCCAAGGTGAACTAAATCTTTCCAAGCCTGTTCAAGCCTACCTCTCTTTGGATACCTCAGCTTATGAATTGGTTCAGTCACTACACTATTTTCTACTAGATCAAAATGTCAAAGAAGTTCACCCTCTGTACTGCTGAAATTGTGCAGTGAGTTTCCTTAAGATCACCCTCAAAAGAGAAAGCCTTTGAAGTCTGGAATGATTGGTAGGATTGAGTCCTATATTTGTACAGTGTATCACTTATATAAACATAGATGTTGGTCCTTGTGATAAGGAATAACGAAAACTACAAACTCACAACTGCCAAAGCCAAGTTACAGAGAAGGACTTCTACCCATTTCTGGTGCCCTTCATTCCTTTGTATACAACCAATTATTAATTATCACTTGTTTCTTTCATGGATGGTGTCTTTGGTGATATATTGTGTTTAAAAATCTTTGCCATTTGGAATGATCTCCTATGTTATCCTCTAGGAATTTTACAGTTTTACATTTTACATTTGGGTCTGCGATCCAGTTTAATTCTTGTGCAGGATGTAATATCTGTGTCTAGGTTCATTATTTTGTTTGTGGATGTCCAGTTGTTCTAGCACCATTTGTTGAGAACACTTTTTGCTTCTTTGTATTGCTTCTGCTACCTGTCAAAATCAGTTGACTGTATTTATATGGGTCTATTTCTGGACTCTGTATTCTGTTTCATTGAGCTATTTGTCTATTCTTTTGCCAATACCACTGTCTTAATTACTGTAACTTTTATCATAAGCCTTGAAGTCAGGTAGTACCAGTCTTCCAACTTTATTTTTCAATACTGTTTCAGCTACTCTGGGTCTTTTGCCTCTTCATATAAACTTTAGAAGCAGTTTGTTGATATTCACAATATAACTTGATGGAATTTTGATAGGGATTGCATTGAACCTGTAGATTAAGCTGGGAAGAACTGACATTTTGACAATATTGGGTTTTCCTATCCATGAACATGGGCTATCTCTCCATTTATATAATTCTTTGATTTTCATCAGAGTTTTGTAGTTCTCATCATATAGATCTTGTACATATTATTTTTCACATTTATACCTAAGTACAGTAAAACATTGGTTTGTGAGCATAATTTGTTCTAGAAACATTCTTGTAATCTAAAACACATATCAAAGTGAATTTCCCCATAAGAAATAATAGAAACTCAGATGATTCATTCCACAACCCAAAATAAAAATGTGTATACACACACACACACACACACACACACACACACACAGGCACACACACACCCTACATCTTTATCCATTCATCAGTCAAAGGACATTTGGGCTCTTTCCATAATTTGGCTTTTGTTGATAATGCTGCTGTAAACATTGGGGTTCATGTGCCCCTTCAAATCAGTATTTTTGTATCCTTTAGGTAAAATCCTAGTACTATAATTGCTGGGTTATAGGGTAGTTCCACTTTTAACTTTTTGAGGAATCTCCATACTGTTTTCCAGAGTGGCCGCACTAATTTGGATTCCCAGCAACAGTGAAAAAGGGCTTCCCTTTCTCTGCATCGTTGCCAACCTCTGTTGTTTCTTGCATTGTTAATTTTAGCCATTCTGACAGGTGTGAAGTGATATATCATTGTGGTTTGGGTTTGTATTTCTCTGATGATGAGTGATGTTGAGCATCTTTTCATATGTCTGTTAGCCATCTGTATTTATTCTTTGGAAGAATGTCTATTCATGTCTTCTGCCCATTTCTTAACTGGATTATTTGTTTTGGGGGTGTTGAGTTTGGTTGGTTTTGGGTCTTCATAGATTTTGTATACTAACCCTTTATCAGATATGTTATTTGCTAATATCTTCCCTCATTCCATAGGCTGCATTTTAGTTTTGTTGATTGTTTCCTTTGCTTTGCAGAAATTTTTATCTTGATGAAGTCCCACTAATTCATTTTTGCTTTTGTTTCCCTTGTCTCTAGAGACGTGTCTAGTAAGAAGTTGCTCCTGCCAAGGTCAAAGAGATTGCTTCCTGTTTTCTCCTCTAGGATTTTGATTCTCCGCTGTCTCACATTTAGGTCTTTCATCCATTTTGCATTTATTTTTATGTATGGTATAACAAAGTGGTCCAGTTTCATTCTTCTGCATGTTGCTGTCCAGTTTTTCCAACATCATTTGTTGATGAGATTTTTTTTCCATTTAATATTCTTTTCTGCTTTGTCGAAGATGAGTTGGCCATACAGCTGTAGGTCCATTTCTATGTTCTGTTTCATTGTGTCAGTTTTGGGGCCATACCTTCTTGATTCCTACAGTTTTCTTATGTAGCTTGATGTCCAGAATTGTGAGGCCTGCAGCTTTGCTTTTCTTTTTCAAGATTGCTTTGACTATTTGGGGTCCTTTGAGTTTCTATAGGATTGTTCCAGCTCTGTGAAGAACACTGGTGGTATTTTTATTGGTATTGCATTAAATATGTATGTTGCTTTGGGTATCATAGACATTTTAACAATACTTGTTATTCTAATCCATGATCATGGAATGTCTTCCCATTTCTTTGTGTCCTCTTCAATTTCTTTTATAAGTATTCTATAGTTTTCAGAGTACAAATTTTTTACTTCCTTGGTTAGGTTTATTCCTAGGCATCTTACTGTTTTTGGTGCAATTGTAAATGGAATTGATGCCTTGATTTCTCTTTCTGCTGCTTCATTATTAGTGTTTAGAAATGTAACAGATTTCTGTACATTGATTTTTGTATCCTGCAACTTTGCTGAATTCATGTATCAGTTCTAGCATTTTTTTTGGGGGGGGGAGTCTTTTGGGTTTTCTACAGAGTATCATGTCGTCTGCAAATAGTGAAATTTTACTTCCTCTTTGCCTATTTGGATGCCTTTGTTGTTGTTGTTGTCTGATTGTTGAGGCTAAGACTTCCAGTACTATGTTAAATAGTAATGGTGAGAGTGGAAATCCTTGTCATGTTCCTTACCATAGGGGAAAGATTCTCAGTTTTTCCCCATTAAGGATGATATTAGCTATAGGTCTTGAATACATGGCCTTTATTATGTTCAGGTATGTTCCATCTGTCCCTACCTTGTTGAGACTTTTTATCAAGAATGGGTGCTGCATTTTGTCAAATGCTTTTTTCTGCATCTATTGACAGGATCATATGGTTTTATCCTTTCTTTTATTAACATGGTATATCATGTTGATTGATTTGTGAATATTGAACCAGCCCTGTAGCCCAGGAAGTAATCCCACTTGATCATGGTGAATAATTCTTTCAGAATAATTCTTACTGTTGAATTCAATTTGCTAGTGTTTTATTGAGAATTTTTGCATCCATGCCTCAAGGATATTGGCCTGTAATTCTCCTTTTTATTGGGATCTTTGTCTGGTTTTAGAATCAAGGTAATGCTGGCTTCATAGAATGAGTTTGGAAGTTTTCCTTCCATCTCTACTTTTTGGAACAGTTTGAGATGAATAGGTATTAACTCTTCTGAAATATCTGGTAGAATTCCCCTGGGAAGCCATCTGGCCCTGGACTCTTGTTTGTTGGGGGATTTTTGATTACTGCTTCTCAATTTCTTTGCTGGTTATGGGTCTGTTCAAATTTTCTACTTCTTTCTGTTTTGATTTTGGTAATTTGTGAGTCTGTAGGAATTTTTCCATTTCTTCCAGATTGCTCAGTTTGTTGGTATATAATTCTTCCTAGTCTTCTTTTAGAATTGTATTTCTTTGGATGTTGGTTTTGATATCTCCTCTTTCATTCATAATTTTACTTATTGGGGTCCTTTATCTTTCCTCTTTGATAAGTCTGGCTAGGGTTTTAACAATTTGATAATTCTTCCAAAGAACTGGCTCTTAGTTTCATTGATCCATTCTACTGTTTTTGTTTGTTTGTGTCTATATCACTTATTTCTGCTCTAATCTTTATTATTTTCCCTCTTCTGCTGGCTTTATTTGCTCTTACTTTCTGAGCTCTTTTAGGTGTAGGTTAGGTTGTGTATTTCAGACCTTTCTTCCTTCTTGAGGAAGGCCTGTACTGTTATATACTTTCTTCTTATGGCTGCTTTTGCTGGATCACAAAGGTTTTGGACTGTCTTGTTTTCATTTTCATTTGCTTCCATGTTTTTAATTTTTTTCTTTAATTTCCTGGTTTACACATTTATTCTTTAGTAGGATGTTTTTTAACCTCCATGTATTTGTGGTGTTTCCAAATTTTTTCTTGTGGTTGGCTTCAAGTATCATAATGTTGTGGTCAGAAAATAGGCATGGTATGATTTTGATATTTTTGTATTGGCTGAGGCCTGATTTGTGACCTAGTATGTGATCTATTCTGGAGAATGTTCTGTGTATACTCGAAAAGATTATATATTCTTCTACTTTAGGATGAAATGTTCTGAATATAACTGTTAAGTCTATCCAATCCAGTGTGTCATTCAAAGCCATTGTTTCCTTGTCAATTTTCTGCTTAGATGATCTGTCCATTGCTATATGTGCGGTGTTGAAGTTTCCTACTATTATTGTATTACTTTCAATGAGTTTCTTAATATTAGTTATTGATTACTATATTTGGGTGCTACTAAATTGGGAATATAAATATTTACAATTGTTAGATCTTGTTGCATAGGCCCCTTTATTATGATACAGTGTAGTTCTTCATCTCTTGTTATAGTCTTTGGTTTAAAATCTTTCAAGGAAGGATGTTGTATTTTGTCAAATGCTTTCTCTGCATCTGTTGAGAGGATCATATGGTTCTTGTCCTTTCTTTTATTGATGTGATGAATCACGTTAATTGTTTTGCGGATATTGAACCAGCCCTGCATCCCAGGTATAAATCCCACTTGGTCATGGTGAATAATTTTTTTAATGTATTGTTGGATCCAGTTGGCTAATATCTTGTTGAGGATTTTTGCATCCATGTTCATCAGGGAAATTGGTCTATAGTTCCCCTTTTTACTGAGGTCTCTGTCTGGTTTTGGAACCAGGGTAATGTTGGCTTCATAGAAAGAGGTTGGAAGTTTTCCGTTTCTATTTTTTGGAACAGTTTCAAGATAATAGGTGTTAACTCTTCCTTAAATGTTTGGTATAATTCCCCTGGAAAGCCATCTGGCCCTGGACTCTTGTTTTTTGGCAGATTTTTGATTAATTCGATTTCCTTACTGGTTATGGGTCTGTTCAAATTTTCTATTTCTTCCTGTTTCAGTTTTGGTAGGGTATGTTTCTAGGAATTTGTCCATTTCTTCCAGATTGCCCATTTTATTGGCATATAATTGCTCATAATATTCTCTTGTTATTTTTATTTCTGTTGTGTTGGTTGTGATTTCTCCTCTTTCATTCTTGATTTTACTTATTTGAGTCCTTTCCTTTTTCTTCTTGATCAAACTGGCTAGTGGTTTATCAATTTTGTTAATTCTTTCAAAGAACCAGCTTCTGGTTTCATTGATCTGTTCTACTGGTTTTGTTTTTTCTTTCTTTTTTTTTTTTTTTTTGGTTTCTATAGTATTAATTTCTGCTCTAATCTTTATTATTTCCTGTCTTCTGCTGGTTTTAGGTTTTATTTGCTGTTCTTTTTCCAGCTCCTTAAGGTGTAAGGTTAGGTTGTGTATCTGAGATCTTTTTTCCTTCTTTAGGAAGACCTGGATTGCTATATATTTTCCTCTTATGACCACCTTTGCTGCATCCCAGAGGTTTTGGGTTGTGGTGCTATCATTTTCATTGACTTCCATATACATTTTAATTTCTTATTTAACTGCTTGGTTAGCCCATTCATTCTTTAATAGGATGTTCTTCAGTCTCCAAATATTTGTTACCTTTCCAAATTTTTTCTTGTGGTTGATTTCGAGTTTCATAGCATTGTGGTCTGAAAATATGCATGGTATGATCTCGATCTTTTTGTACTTACTTAGGGCTGATTTGTGTCCCAGTATATGGTCTATTCTGGAGAACATTGCATGTGCAGTGGAGAAGTATGTATATTCTGCTTTAGGATGAAATGTTCTGAATATATCTGTTAAGTCCATCTGGTCCAGTGTGGCATTCAAAGCCATTGTTTCCTTGTTGATTTTTTGATTAGATGATCTGTCCATTGTTGTGAGTGGGGTGTTGAAGTCTCCTACTATTATGGTATCACTATCGATGAGTTTCTTTATGTTTGTGATTAATTGATGTATATATTTGGGTATTCCCACATTTGGCTCATAAACATTTACAATTGTTAGGTCTTCTTGGTCTATAGACCCCTTGATTATGATATAATGCCCTTCTGCATCTCTTGATACAGTCTTTATTTTAAAGTCTAAATTGTCTGATATAAGTATGGCTACTCCAGCTGTCTTTTGTTGACCATTAGCATGATAGAGGGTTCTCCATTCCCTTATTTTCAACCTGAAGGTGTCTTTAGGTCTAAAGTGGGTCTCTTGTAAACAGCATATAGATGGATCTTGTTTTCTTATCCATTCTGTTATCCTATGTCTTTTGATTGGAGCATTGAGTTCATTGATGTTTAGAGTGAGTACTGAAAGATAGGAATTTATTGCCATTATGTTGCTTGTAGAGTTGGAGTTTCTGGTGGTGTTCTCTGGTCCTTTCTAATCTTTGTTGCTTTTGAGAATTTATATATATATATATATATATATATATATATATATATATATATATATATATTTTCATCTCTTCTCCCCTCAGAGAGTCTCCCTTAAAATTTCTTGCAGGGCTGGTTTAGTGGTCACAAACTCCTTTAATTTTTGTTTGTCTGGGAAACATTTTATCTCTCTTTCTGTTTTGAATGACAGCCTTGCTGGGTAAAGAATTCTTGGCTGCATATTTTTCTGATTCAGCACACTGAATATATCCCGCCACTCCTTTCTGGCCTGCCAAGTTTCTGTGGATAGGTCTGCTGCAAACCTGATCTGTCTTTCCTTGTAGGTTAGGGACTTCTTTTCCCTTTCATGATTTCATGATTCTCTCCTTGCCTGAGTATTTTGTGAATTTGACTATGATATGCCTTGTTGATGGCTGGTTTTTGTTGAATCTAATGGGGGTCCTCTGTGCTTCCTGGATTTTGATGTCTGTGTCTTTCCCCAGGTTAGGAAAGTTTTCCGCTATGATTTGCTCACATAACACTTCTACCCCTATTTCTCTCTCTTCCTCCTCTGGGACCCCTATGATTCTGATGTTGTTCCTTTTTAATGAGTCACTGATTTCTGTAATTCTTAAATCATGCTCTTTTGCCTTAATCTCCCTCTTTTTTTCTGCTTTGTTATTCTCTATACCTTTGTCCTCTATATTGCTGATTCTCAGTTCTGCCTCATCCATTCTTGCCACTGCTGCATCCATCCATGATTGCAGCTCAGTTATAGCATTTTTAATTTCATTCTGGCTATTTTTTACTTCTTTTATCTCTGCAGAAAGGGATTCTAATCTATTTTCGACTCCAGCTAGTATTCTTATTATCATGATTCTAAATTCTGGTTCAGACATCTTGCTTGTGTCTGTGTTGGTTAAATCCCTGGCTGTCATTTCTTCATGTTCTTTCTTTGGGGTGAATTCCTTTCGGGGCTTCTTGCTCCCCAAGTTCAGCTCTTTGTGTCGTGTACCTGCTGAATTCTGTGGTTCAGGTTGTGCAGATTGTTGTGTTAATCTTCCAATCAGTTTTTCAGGTGTGTAGGATGGTTTAGTGTTGGTCTGTCTGTATTTCATGGGCATGAGACACACAAAAAGCTTCCATGCTGTTCCGCCATCTTGGCTCCTCTGTCTCTTTGGTTTAAAATCTAGTTTGTATGATGTAAGTATGGCTACTCCAGCTTTCTTTTGACATCCATCAGCATGATAAATGGTTCTCCATCCCCTTACTTTCAATCTACAGGTGCCGTTATGTGTAAAATGAGTCTCTTATAGATAGCACATAGATGGGTTTCTTTCTTACCACTTCTGCTGCCCTATGTCTTTTGGCAGAGCATTTAGTCTATTTATATTCTGAGTGATTATTGATAGATATGAATCTAGTGCCATTATATTACCTGTAAAATCATTGTTTCTGGAGATTTTCTCTGTTCCTCTCTAGTCTTCATTACTTTTGGTCTTTTTTTTCCCACTCAAAGCATCCCCTTTAATATTTCTTGCAGGGCTGGTTTAGTGGTCATGAACTCTTTAGTTTTTGTTTGGGAAACTCTTTATCTCTCCTTCTATTCTGAATGACAGCCTGGCTGATAAAGTATTCTTGTCTGCATAGTTTTCCCATACAGCACATTGAATATATCATGCCACTCCCTCTGACCTGCCAAGTTTCTGTGAAAAAGTCTGCTGCTAACTTTATTTGTCATCCCTTGTAAGTTAGAGATTTCTTTTCCCTTGCTGCTTTCAGGATTTTTTTTAAATCTCTGTATTTTGCAAATTTTATTAAGATATGTCTTAGTTTGGCCTGCTTTTATTGATTTTGATGGGAGTTCTCTTTGCCTTCTGGATTTGGATGTCTGTTTCCTTCCCAGTTTAGGGAAGTTTTCAGCCATAATTCACTCAAATAAACCTTTTGCCCCCTTTCCGTTTCTTCTTCTTCTGGGAGTCCTGTGATATGAATGTTATTATTCTTTATGGAGTCACGTGTTCCCTAAGTCTATGTTTGTGATCTAATATTTTTCTTTCCCTCTTCTTTTCAGCATCATTATTTTCCATAATTTTATCTTCTATATCACTGATCCGTTCCTCTGCTTCTTCCATCCTTGTAGTTACTATACCAATTGGTTTTACATCTTGGTTGTAGCATTTTTTACTTTGGCCTGACTAGTTTTTAGGTCTTTTACCTCTGTAGTAAGGGACTCCCTGGTGTTTTCTATGCTTTTCTCAAGCCCAGCTAGTGTCCTTATGATTGTTGTTTTAAATTATGGTTCGAGCATATTACTTATGTCTGTTTTGATTTGATTCCTTGCTGTGACCTTTTCTTGTTCTTTCTTTGAGGATGAGTTCCTCTGTCTTGGCATTTTGTCTAAGTCTCTGTCTTCTCTGTGTTAGGAAAGCCTGTTATATTTCCTGCTCCTGAGAGTAATGGCTATATTTAGAGGTCCTATACTGTCCAGGGCCTGGCGCTTGAGGAAATTTTTCTGGGGCATGCTGTGTGCATTCCACTGCTGTGTTTTGGCTGCTTTTTCCCTCCAGTGAGTCCTCTGGAGAATTTCTCCCTGTCTGCAGTGGGAAGCATTTGGGGACCTTGTCCAGTGTGGCGATTTTTAACTAAGTCAGGTTTGGTTTGCTTGTTAAAAGAAGCCAGATCCTGTTTCCCATAGAGCTGAAGCTTTGTAGCACTCTGTGGTCAGTAGACTTGGTACATGCAAGGGGTTTATGCTGGTCTTCTGGTGGAGAGGGCCCACTGTTGCTCTGGATTTCAGGCACACTTGCCCTAGTTAAAAAGCACCTGTGGGGGCGCCTGGGTGGCGCAGTCGGTTAAGCGTCCGACTTCAGCCAGGTCACGATCTCGCGGTCCGTGAGTTCGAGCCCCGCGTCAGGCTCTGGGCTGATGGCTCGGAGCCTGGAGCCTGTTTCCGATTCTGTGTCTCCCTCTCTCTCTGCCCCTCCCCCGTTCATGCTCTGTCTCTCTCCCAAAAATAAATAAACGTTGAAAAAAAAAATTTAAAAAAAAAAAATTTCCCAACTTGCACTCACAATAAGAACCCTTGGTAACTGTAAATTGAAAAAAAAAAAAAAACCTCCTTAACCTTATAAGTCACAGCTGCAGAACCTTACAGTAAACATCATACTTCATGGTAAAACACAAAAAGCCTTTTTGAAAAAAATAAAAATAAAAAAAAAATAAAAAGCACCTGTGGGATGCCTGGGTGATTCCATTGGTTAAGGGTCTGACTCTTGACTTTAGCTCAGGACATGATCTCACAGTCATGAGATCAAGCCCTATGTTGGGCTCTCCACTGGGTATGCTACCTGATTATGATTCTGTCTCTCTCCCTCTCCCTCTGCCCCTCCCCAACTCCTACTCTCTTGTACACCTTCCCACATGTGCTCTCCCTCTCAAAACAAGGGAAAAAAACAGCACATGCAGAATGTAGGGTGGGGTTCATTGGAGATGGGGGTGGCACATGGTGTAAGTACTTCAAGCCCTCCACTACTGGCACTGTGCTGCTCACTGAAGTCTATCAGTACTGATGGGGGGCAGGGGGTAAGATGACAACAGCCCACTCTCATACCTGGAGATGGGAGTTCACACCCACTTCTGTTCAGGAATCCCCCATAGAAGAGCAAACAATCTCTCCTCATGTGTCTGAGGCATCCTTCAGATCCCTGCCTTCATGCTGTGTCTGAGCCATCTGCCCACTGGTGGTGTAGTGCTCCTGTGTTTCTTCTCAGGAGCACTGACCAGGTTTTAAAACTCAAATTTTAGGGACCCAGCACAGGGTTGACATATCCTGATCTTCTCCAGGAGGGTCTTGCCATGCTCAGGCTGGTGCTGGTTTGTCCTAGAGGGGCAGTTGCACGAATGCACAGGGGCTTGGAGATTATGGTAAAGTGCAACAAAAAGCCAGTGTCCAGGTTAGCTGCCTTCTGCAGGTGCCTCTACTCCTATGCTAATGAACAGGGCAGAAAAATGGTTTTGCTGGCTCATTGTCCCCTATGAGGCAAAGCCACCTCTCCTGGATGTACTCCAAGAAGGGGAACTGTCTCTCCCATTACAAACCAGGAGATCTTCAGTCCATGCTTTCCTCTCCAAGGCCTCTGTGATCCTCCACAGGAGCACCTCTATGCCTGCCAGGCTCCACTCTGGCAATGGCATGGCCTTCTAAAACTTCAGACTTTGAGCTCTGCTGCTTGTAAAAGCTTGAGATAATCAGTCCCTCTTGTTTTCCCAATTAATGGTTTTGGCAAAGTGTTTTTCTTGTGCAATCCTGTGTGTGCTGTGCTCACTTGCTCATACTCTTTCTCTCTCTCTCATCACCTCACCTCTCTCTGTGATCAGGGCTCCTCCCTGATCACACCTGTGAATCTGCAGCACCTGTGATTCTTTTCTCCCCCAAATCATATCTCTGCACCTCCTACCTTCTATGATATGTCCTCTTTTCTCCCTCAGTTGTGCAATTTATTCTTTCAGTTCTCAGATTGATTTCTTGGGTGCTGAGAATCATTTGATATTTATCTAGCCGTGTTCAAGGGACAAGGTGAGCATAGATTCCTCACTACTACTCTGCCATCTTAACTCCTCTCCCCATCTTAGTTAATTTCTATTGCTATGTCTTCAAATTAATTTCTTTCAAATTAATTTCTCCACTTAAAGTACTGAATCTTTCCTCTAGTATTTTGAATATAAGGTACACAGTGATAACTATTTTAATGTTCTGGTATGCTAATGCTAACATGACAACTCTGGATTGGTTTTGATTGATTGTTCTTCTCATGGGTCAGATTTTCTTATTCACTTGCATACCTGGTAATTTTTTGTTGGATAGCAAACATTGTGAATTTTCCCTTTTTGGATGCTGGATATCTTTGTGTTTTATAAATAGTCTTGATGTTCCCTGATGCAAAGTTATTGGGGAACACTTTTAGATCTTACTCTTAAGCTTTTTTTCTCCCCAGCTTTATGAATTTATAATTGAAAAATAAAATTATAAGATATTTAAAGTGTACATTGTAGTGATTTGATATTCATAGTGTACACTGTAAAAGGATTTTGCCATCTAGTTAATTAACACATCCATCACCTCACGGTTTATATTTTTGTTTTTTTCTTTTGGTGAGAACTATTCTACTTCCTTAGCAAATTTCAATTATGTAACACAGTGTTACCAACCAAACAGTCACATGTTTTACATTAGATTTTTAGAAATTATTCATCTTACAGCTAAAAGTTTGCATCTTTCACCATCCCTTCCCTCCTTCCCCCAACCCCACACCCTGGAAACCACTTTTTTGCTCTGTTTCTAGGATTTTGATGTAGAATTTTTAAAAAGTGATACTATACATACAGTATTTGTCTTTCTCTGTCTGGCTTATTTAATTTAGGATAATGCCCTCAAGCTCCGTCCATGGCTCTTAAGCTTTTTAAGGCATGACCAAAGCAGCATTTTGTCTAGAGCTGATTCTTTCCCATTACTGAGGTGAGACTTCTTGAGTTCTATACCTAGTTCCCCATGAATTTTGAGATTTTCCAGTCTGACTTATAGGATGAGACACTATCTCAGGTCTTGTATGAGTCCCTCTAATTATTTCAGGTGGGTTTTTCCTCCTTAGCCTCCAGCAGTATCCTTACATACATGTCAGTAGTCTGCTCAGTGTTCAAAGAGGACCCTCTTCAGACTTCCAAGTTCTCTGTCTGGCGGCATTCTCCTATCTAGTACTCTGTCCTGTAAACTTGAGCTGCCTTTGTGTCCCCAGATTTAGGTCTGTCTTCTCAACTCAGGGAATCTACTGGACTCTGTGTTCCCTATTGTTGAGTATAAAACTCACCCAGTAAGAAGGGAGTTCTACAAGAGCTCACTTTATTTTTCGTCCACTGGTTAGTCCTTAGTTGTCTGATGTCCAAGTCTTGGAAAACATTTTTTTTCCTCAATATTTTGCCTACTTTTTTAGTAGTTTCAGGTGGGAGGATAAATATGGTCCATTATGTCTCATGTTGTTCAGAGGCCAAAGTTCCTATAATTGCATTCTGAAGCACACAAACATATAAAAAATTATTTCTTCATTTATGGCTCTCGGGTTTGCACACCCTGGCTTTAGGCTCTATGGGTCTTGATTTCCTTATTTGTAAAAGTAAAGGGCTAGACTCTGAATTAGTCTGAGTTCTCCAGAGAAACAGAACCAATAGGATATGGAGGATATGGAGGTGTATGTGTACACACACACTTAGAGATGTATTATAAGTTATCAGCTCATGTGGTGATGGATGCTGAGAAGTCCCATGATGTACCACCTTCAAACTGGAAACCTAGGAAAGCTGGTGGTATAGTTCAAAGGCATGAAAGCCAGACAGCCATTGCTGTAGATTCCAGTCTGAGTCTGATGGCCTCAGAAACAGGAATGCTGATGGCAGGAGGAGATTGATGCCCCAGCATGTGTAGTCCAGTGGGGAACAAATTCAGACTTTCTCAACCTTTTTGTTCTATCCAAGCCCTCAAAAGATTAGCTGATATCCACCCACCTTGGAGGTGGAGGGGTCTCATCTACTTAACTCAGCCCACTAATTCAAATGCTAATCCCTCCAGAAACACCCTCACAGACATCCAGATAATGTTAAATCAGACATCTAGGCATCCCATGGCCTGGTCAAGTTGACACATAAAATTAAACATTACAGACCAGAAGCAAGACTCCTTGCATTGTAGTTCTAAAGGTTTCAAGTTCATGAAATAGACCTGCTGATATTGTCTGAAACAGAGCATAGCAAGCACTAGCCTGAGCTGACTCAAAGTTCATATGGGGGAACTTGGTGACCATGCATCTCCTCCCTATAGTTATTTCTCTTCTCTTCATCCATCTATTCGATCATTTAGTGAGTACCTACTATGTGCCAGGCACTATGGTAAGCACTGGAGATACAGAAACAAACAGACTGGCTAGTACATTAGTGAATGCTTATCAAGCATTTACCAGGAGTCTGCTGGGCCAGTGCAAAGCACCTGACCTGCAGTATCTTACTCAGTTCTTCATAGGATTGACGTGAAGATTATCTTTACACAGATAAGAAAACCACGATCACAGAACCACTGAGTAATAAAACAGAGATGTGAACCTAGGCAGTCTGACTCCAGATCTTCTGCTTTTAATATCTTTGCCATAGATTCTGAAAGGTGACCCACAGACAAAACTCAGCTTGTAGATATATTTGTTTGGACACACTTCCTTGTACAAAAAATTAAATCTGAGTTTCTGAAACTCTCCAATTTGCCAAACTGCATACTGTTTCAATTCTTTCATACTCAGCCTGATTCTTTTATTTACCTGTCTGGCCCTTAAAGGCATTTGTATTTTGATTTCTGCCCACTTCTGTGCTACCTTCTTTTCAGGGTAATTGCGTACATCTTCCTCCTCTCTCAGCTCTGTTAACTACTCCTCAAGTAATTCTTTATCACAACACACCCCTCCCTTTTACTCCTTTTCTCTTTCCCATTTATCCTTAATTTCCTGCCAAGTTTTTTCTCAAAAATTTCTCACTCTTTTCCCTCTGGTTTTGAGCCTTATCCCCATGGGCTGATTGTGGCTGATATACTATAGCATTAAGAACAAGAAAGAAGTGTAAATGGACATAATAAAAGATTCCTTAAATGTCTAAAACCTTTGAAAATTTCATTCTGTTTCTTCAGATCTCAAATAAAACTAAACAAACAAGAGGACTGACATTATCTTTTTTTTTTCTTTTCTGCCTCATCAAAATCTGATTAAGAGAAACAGAGTTTTGATGTGGTCGTGTTTTCCTGTTTTGTTTTAACCATAGTATCTGGGCTTGACTGTAAAGCAAACCATAGGATATACCATCTTATGAAAACAAATACATTTCAAATTCCAAATAATTGACTGAAGAATGCAGTTTTTAAAAATCTGAGTATGATTTATGTAACTACATAACCTGTTAGTTTCAGATGCATAACCAAATGATTCTATATTTGTATATATTGCAAAATGATCACCACAATAAGTCTAGTTAACATCTGTTGTCATACACAGTTATAAATTTTTTTTCTGGTGATGACAACTTTTAAGATACACCTTCTTAGCAACTTTCAAATAAACAATACAGTAGTATTAACTACACTCACCATACTATATATTACATCCCCGTGGCTTGCTTATTTTATAACTGGAAATTGTACCTTTTGATTGCTTTCACCCATTTCTCCCACCCCCACTCCTTGCTTCTGCCAACCACCAATCTGTTCTCTATATCTATACACTTGGGGTTTTTGTTGTTCCACATATAAGTGACATTATATGCTATTTATCTTTCTCTGACATATTTCTTATCCAAATGGCAGGATTTCCTTTTTCAATTGCTGAATAATCCATTGTGTGTGTATATACCACACAAAATAATATATATATATGGTTTTTTTTAAATATAATTGACAACATTCTATTAGTTTCAGTTATACAACATAGTGATTCCACATTTGTATCCGTGGTGAACTGATCAATGCAGTATGTGTGTGTGGTTTCTGTCATCATGCAAAATGAATATAATCTGATTTACTATATTTTTATGCTGTACATTGAATCCCTGTGACTTAATAATTTTATCACTGGTGGTTTTTGTATCTCTTGATCCCCTTTACCCATTTTGCACTCCCTCCCTCCCCCATTCCTCTTTACTTCCAACAACCACCACTCTATTCTCTGTATCTGAGTCTAGGTGTGTTTTGTGTTATTTCTTTGTTTTCCTTTTAGATTACACATATAAGTGAGAACATGCAGTATTTGTCTTTCTCTGACTTTTTCCCACTTACATAGCAGTCTCTGTTGTCACATGTTGTCCCATGTTGTCACAAAAGACAAGATTTTATTTTTTAATGTCCAAGTAGTATTCCTGATTTCAAGCCATACTACAAAGCTATAGTAATCAAAACAGTATGCTACCTGCACAAAAACAGAAATACACAGAGAACCCTCCTACTGTTTTCCATAGGGGTTGCATTTCTTCCAATGGTGAATGAGGGTTCTCTTCTTTCTATATCCTGACCAACAGTTATTTATTTATATATTTTTTATACTAGCCATTCTGACAGATGTGAGGTGATCTCTTACTGTGGTTTTGATTTGCATTTACCTCATGAGTGAAGAGAATCTTTTCATGTTCCTGTTGAATATCTTTTTATCTTCTTTGGAAAGAGTCTATTCAGACCTTCAGCCCATTTTTTAATTGGATTGTTTGGGGAGTTTTGTTGTTATGGGGTTATGTGAGTTCTTTCTATATTTTGGATATGAACCCCTTTTTGGATGTATTATTTGCAGATACCTTCTCCTATTCAATAAGTCATTTTTTTACTTTGCTGATGGTTTCCTTTGCTGAGCAAAATCTTCTTAGTTTAACATAATTCCATTTGTTTATCTTTGCTTTGTTGCCCTTGCTTTTGGAATCAAATCAAAAACAAAAAAATTGCTATGACCAATGTCATGAAACTTACCACCAATGTTTTCTTCTATGAATTTAATGGTTTCAGGCATTAACATTCAGGTTTTTAATCCAGTTTCAGTTAATTTTTGTATATGGTATAAAATAGTTGTCCAGTTTCATTCTTTTGCATGTTGCTGTTCAGTCGTCCTAACACCATTTACTGAAAAGACTGTCCTTTCCCCATTTGTCATAAGTTAATTGACCATATGTGTGTGGGTTTATTTCTAGGCTATTTGGTTCTATTGATATGTGTATTTCTGTTTTTATGCAGGTAGCATACTGTTTTGATTACTATAGCTTTGTAGCATGGCTTGAAATCAGAGATTGTAATACCTCCAGTTTTGTTCTTCTTTTTCAGATTGCTTTGGCTACTTAGGATCTATTGTCGTTCTATACAAATTCTATAATTGCTTGTTCCAGTTCTGTGAAAAATGCCATTGGAATTTTGATAGGGATTACATTGAATCTGTAGATTGCTTTGGGCAGTATGGAAAATTTAACAATATTCTTCCAGTCTATGAACATGGAATATCTTCCGATTTCTTCTGTTTCTTTAATCAGTTTCTTACAGTTTTCAGTGTATAGATCTTTCACCTTCTTGGTTAAGTTTATTCCTAGGTATTTTATTGTTTTGGGTGCAGTTGTAAATGAGATTGTTTTCTTAATTTCTTTATGATAGCTCATTATAAGGGTATAGAAATGCAACTAATTTCTGTATGTTAAATTTGTATCCTACAAGTTTACTGAATTATTCTAACACTTTTTGGTGGTCTTTATGGTTTTTCTATATGCAGTATCAATGGCAAATGGTGACCATTTTATTTTTTCCTTTCCAATTTGGATACCTTTTATTTCTTGTGTAATTGCTGTGTCTGGGACTTCCAATACTATGTTGAATAAAAGTAGGGAGAGTTGGCATGCTTTTCTTGTTCCTGATCTTAAAGGAAATACTTTCAGGTTTCACAGTTGAGTGTGATAATGGGTGTGGATTTGTCACATATGGCCTTTATTATGTTGATACACATTTCTTCTATACCCCCTTTGTTGAGAGTTTTTATAATCAATGAATGTTAAATTTTGTCAAATTTTTTTTCTGTGTCTATTGAAGTGGTCATACAATTTTTATTCAATGTGGTACCTCACATTGATTTGTGGGTTGATTGATTTGAGGATGTTGAAATATTCTTTCATACCTGGAATAAATTCCACTTGATCATAGTATGTGATCCTTTTAATGCATTGTTGAATTTGGTTTGCTGATATTTTGTTGAGGATTTTTGCATGTACTTTCCTCAGGCATATTGGCCTGCACTTTTCTTGTTTTGGTAGTGTCTTCATCTAGTTTTGGTACCAGGCTAATGCTGGCCTCATTAAATGAGTTTAAAAGGAAGTGTTCTTTCTCTTTAATATTTTGGAAGATGGGTATTAAATCTTCTTTGGGGGCACCTGGGTGGCTCAGTTGGTTGAGCATCTGACTTCAGCTCAGGTCATGATCTCGTGGTCTGTGAGTTCGAGCCCTGCGTTGGGCTCTGTGCTGACAGCTCAGAGGCTGCTGGAGCCTGCTTCAGATTCTGTGTCTCCCCCTCTCTCTCTGCTCCTCCCCCACTCATACTCTGTCTGTCTGTCAAAAATAAATAAACATTAAAAACATTTTAAATCTTCTTTGAATGTTTGGTAGAATTCACCAGTGAAGCTCTCTGGTCCTGGACTTCTGTTTGGGAGGTTTTTTGAATTTTTTTAATCTCCCTTCTACTAATTGGTCTATTCAGATTTTCTATTTCTTTATGGTTCAGTGTTAAAAGATTGTATGTTGTTAGGAATTTATCCATTTCTTCTAGGATGTCCAGTTTGGTGTGTAATTGTCATAGTAGTCTCATGATCCTTTTTATTTCTATGGTATCAGTTGTAAATTCTCTTTAATTTCTAATTTTATTTATTTGGACCTTCTATTTTTCTTGGTGAATGTGGCTGGAGGTTTACCTATATATTTTTTAAGTTTATTCATTTATTTTGAAAGAGAGAGGGAGGGAGGAAGAGAGGATTCCAAACAAGCTCTGCACTGTCACCACAGAGCCCCATGTGGGGCTTGAACTCATGAACTGTGAGATCATGACCTGAGCTGAAACCGAGAGCTAGATGCTTACCAACTGAGCCACCCAGGCACCCCAAGGTTGACCTAGTTTTGTCTGTCTTTTCAAAGAGCCAGCTTTTATTTCCATTGATCTTCTCTCTTATTTTTTAAGTTTCTATTTTATTTCTGCTCTGATCTTGTTGCCTTTCTTCTATTAACTTTAGGTTTATTTCCTCTTTTTCTAGTTTCTTTAGTTGTAAAGTCAGATTGTTTGGGATTTTTCTAGTCTTTGACGTTGGCCTGTATTGCTGTGAACTTCCCTCTTAGAACAGCTTTTGCTACATTGCATAGATTTGGGAAAGTTATTTTCATTTTCATCTGTCTCAGGCATTTTTTTTTAATTTCTTTGACCCATAGGTTCTTCAGTAGCATGTTGTTTAGTCTCCATGTGGTGGTATTTTTTTTTTCCATTTGTCTTCTTTTGATTAAATTCTAGTTTCATACCATTGTGGTTGGAAAAGATGCCTGATGGGATTTCAGTTGTTTTGAATTTGAGATTTGTTTTGTGGTCTAACATGTGATCTATCCTGGAAAATGTTCCATGTGCCCTCTAGAATAATGTATATTGAGTTGGTTTTGGATGGAATTCTCTGTATTTATCTATTAAGTCCACTTGCTCTAATGTATTGTTTAAGGCCATTGTTTTTGTAATGATTTTCTGTCTGTATAATCTATCTCTTGATATAAGCGAGGTATTAAAACCCTGTGCTATTGTTGTTACTGTCTTTTTCTACCTTTGTCTATTAATATTTGCTTTATATGTTTAAGTTCTGTGTTGAGTGCATAAATATTTACAAATGTTACATCCTCTTCTTGGATTGACCCTTTTAACATTATGTAATACTCTTTTTGTCTCTTGTTATCTTTCTTTTAAAATATATTTTGTCTGATATGACTATGGCTACTCCAGCTTTCTTTTCATTACCTTTTGCTTGGAAAACCATCCCTTTACTTTCAGTCTGCATGTGTCCTTAGATCTGAAGTGAGTGTCTTGTGGGCAGCGTATAGATAGATGAGTCTTGTGGGGTTTTTAAAAAAAATGTTGATTTACTTATTTTTAGAGAGAGAGAGGGAGGGAGAGAGCAGGCATGTGGGAGGGGAAGAGAGAGAGAATCCCAAGCAGACTGCTGATTGTCAGCATAGAGCCAGATGCAGGGCTCGATCCCACACCATGAGATCATGACCTGAGCTGAAATCAAGAGTCTGACACTTAACAAGCTGAGCCACACAGGCACCCCAGTCTTGTGTTTTTTTTATATCCATTCAGTCACCCACCCTATGTCTTTTGATTAGAGAATTTAGCACATTTACATTTAAAACAATTATTAATACATATGTACCTATTGCTATTTTGTTAATTATTGTTATTTTTGTACTTCTGTGGGCCGCTCTCTCTTTTCTCTTGTGATTTGATGATTTTCTTTAGGTTTATTTTTGGGTTCCTTTCTCTTTATTTTTTTGTGTATCACAGGTTTTTGGGGTTTTGGTTACCATGAGGTTCATATATATTGATCTATATCTATTTTAAGCTGATAGAATGCATTTGAACTTGAGCAACTCAAGCATTACATTTTTACTCCCCAACCCCTTCAATGTTTCATGTTTTGACATCATATTTTACATCTTGATTTGTGTCTCCCTTAGCTACTTACTGTGGTTACAGTTGATTTTTACCATTTTTGTCTTTCAACCTTTATACTTTTTAAGTGGCTGATCCACTGCCTTTATTGCATGTTTAGTTTTACCAGTGTGATATTTTCTTTTGTATATTTTATGTTATGGTCTTTTATGCTTAATGAAGACCCTTTAACATTTCTTGTAAGTCTGGTTTAGTGACGATGAACTCCTTTAGTTTTTGCTTGTCTGGGAAATTTTATCTCTCCTTTAACTCTGAGTGATAACCTTGCTTGGAAGACTATTCTTTAAATATATCCTACCACTACATTTTGGCCTGCAAAGTTTCTGGTGAGAAATCTGGTAGAAGGTAACCTTGCTCTTACAAAGTTATTCTCTTTATTGCCCCAGGAATGCACACACTTGTTCATTCATCTGTTCATCATTCATTCATTATTCATATACACCATTGTCAGGCTCTGAACCAGGCTCTGAAAACACAAGGACAAATAAAACTCAACCCCCTCCTTAAAAGGCTCCTGATCCAGTATAGTGGTCCCTACCATTGTTACCTCATGGCACAAATGATGGATGGATGTTCACTCATTTGTTAGTCTGCTGGTTATAATCCTGGATGCACCCTCCTCTTCTTTTCCCTCTTAAGAGAGAATGGAAGGCCAGTGAATGAGAGCCCTATTATTCAAGAGAGAACTTTTATCTTTTTGAAGTTACAGAAAATTATTTTTAAAGTACATTATTTGCTAACTTATGTGTAAGTAGTGAATGATATGGGTCATGCTGATATGTCTTGCAGGTAATAATCTAAAATTTAGTGGCTCAAGTGACACTGCTCACTTGGAATGTCCTTTTCTTCTTTATTGAAGTGAATGCTGAGGGCGTCAACTAGTCCTCATGTTCCCAAAGAAAAGCAACTCAGAGATGAGGAACCTCCCACCCTTTTGAGGAGAGAACTTGATATCTGATCTTTCACCTTTATGTTCTTTGAGTAAATACCACAAAATACAAAAGAACTGGGAATGTTAACCAGAAGAATAGAGTGTTAGAGAGATTGTGACAGGAGTCACTTGTCTGAAGGAAGAGATTTATTCTATTAGTTCCAGGGGAATAACGCCAATGAGAGAAAGCTATAAGAGGTATAATTCACACCCACATGACTTGTTCCCCAAAGGGGTGTGGCCAAAATAGCACTGAACTTGGAAATGCTCTGTTACAGGGGGTGGGGAGAACCCCAACATAAATAAGATCAAGACAAAAGGGGAACTTAATAATGACTAAGGAAGCCAGGGGTGGAGGGACTTCAGTCACCCCTGGATTCCCATTGTGTTGTTAAAAATCTATCTTCACCCCTGGTTTCTATGCCAGTACTGCACTGGCCTCCCCACTAGGAGGGCTCTAAGATACATGGTGAAGTGAATCTTGGTGTCCCAGGTCACACCCAATAGCAGCAGTGCTATTCACTGGCTTGAGCACACTCCAAGGACTTGGGAAAGGGGTGCTGACTGGCTGCTAGAGTCATATGCTGGCCTTAAAACCAGGGATGTGGAAGAGGGGGTTGAAGCTTCCTGCCCAACCTTCAGAGTCTGAAGCTAAGGTGACCACCTCCCACCAAAAGAAAATGAGGCTGCTAGACTGAATGAAGGGGGGAGTAGGTGAAGGACAGGTGAAAAGAGCAGACACTGTTTGTGTTTCCAAGACTGATCAGAATAAATGAAGTCCTGTACTTGTTTTTGTTTTGTTTTGGTTTTTTGTTTTGTTCCACATGAAGGCCATGCAGAAATCTTCGGCAGCTCTTCTTAAAGTTCCCTGTTAATTATCCAATTCCACCCTCTCATATACCACAGCAGCCCTCAACACAATTGTCTTCAACTTAAAGATTCCCCTCCTCCTCAGCTTTTCCACCTGATTCTTGTACACAAAATGGGAAAACCGGTCTGACTGGTAGAATTGAGGAAGGGACAGGACAAGTAACTGTTTGGGGTGGGTGTGGGGAAGTTGGAAACACTGGCAACTGGATTATTTTATCCCATCACTTCAAGAAAATCAGATTCTTCCAAGGAAAACAATGAATTCCCAATCCTGGAGGACAGGCCATGCTCCTAGGACATGAGAGACCTGGAGCTTCACAAACTCACTCAATGCCCTGCTGGCATATCGGAACTTTATACAAGTCTACTTCCTGTTTTTTGAGAAGGGAATTTCTCTTCTCACATGCTATCAAGGGTGTTGTTAATAACTTAAACTAGTATGACTTGCATAATGGTCTGGCACATCTGGGACTGAAGCTTCAAGACTATCTACTAGCAAATAAACAGCTATGAAAGAAGGGGAGAAAGTAGTAAAGAGCAAAAAGCAACCAAAAACTCAAGTGAAAAAACATGGCCAAGATGGAGGGATGGGCAAAATGGGTAAAGGGAAGTGGGAAGTACAGGCTTCCAGTTATGGAATGAATAAGTCATGGGAATAAAAGGTACAGCATGGGGAACCTAGTCAGTGGTATTGTAACAGTGTGGTGTGGTGATAGATGGTAGCTACACTGTGGAGTATAGCATCTTGTATACAATTGCTGAATCACTTTGTTGTATACCCTGATACCAATGTAACGTTGTGTGTCAACTATATTCAAATAATAATAATAATTTAAAAACCTGGCCACCTTCATTAAGTGATGGGAAGTAAAAATAATTCAAGGGGATTACCTAGAAGGGAACTTTTGGTTTTATCCATTTCTGAGATAAACCTCATTAATATAAATAGTTCCAAAACCAAAAATTTGGAAAACCTCCCCCTATATTTAACTAGCCACTTATCTCCTGGCCAATTTGTCTTAGAAGGTACACCAGGAAGCTCTATTTTATTTCTCTAAACTAAAACAACTATAGGAGCTTTGAAATTTTTATTATTTGTTTAATGGTCCAGGTGGATACATGAGAACACCTGCTTTAAAATGTTTTAGATGAAAATTATTATGATTATAATAAAGCAAAACTCTAAAGCCTTAGCTTTGTTTCATAATAAAGAAGCCCAAAATTGTTCCATCCCTATATCACCTCTGGAATGGCCTTTCATGCAGACCTCATCAGACCCTCCAGCTGTCAGTAGGAGAGTGTCATTTCCACCCCCCTCCCTTAGCTGATTGCCAAAACATTTAGTTTTGCATTTTACCACCATCATTGGATAGCCCTATTCCAAAAATACATCAGGAAATATCTCAAATTTATGGAGGGTCAGTAATTGTCAAGGACTTAGTTGTGAGAAGTAGTATTTTAAGGAGGATTACCTGAAGGAAATGCATTTCTAACACTGTAAAATTTATCCTTGGGTTAGCAGACCCTCAGGGAACAGACTACCTGGACCACTAAGTTGTGGCTTCCCACCTAGTTAATTTTATTGAGCCCAGCATTGGCGTTCTGCCATTTGCATGCTCTAAGGAGTGGTATAAGAAGCAGTGCCAAGAAATGTGATGCTGCCCTTACTAAAGTGGTTTTGGGGGCGCCTGGGTGGCTCAGTAGGTTGAACATCAGACTCTTGATTTTGGCTTAGGTCATGATCCCAGAGTCCTAGGATCGAGCCATGCTGAGTATGCAGCCTGCTTAAGGTTCTCTCTCTCTCTCTCTCTCTCTCTCTCTCCCCCCCCCTCTCCCCCTCTCACCATCTCCCCATCTCCCCCTCTCCCTCTGCCTCTTTCCCCACCTGGAGCACAGGTTTGTTCATTCTCTCTCTCTCTCTCTCTCTCAAGATTAAAAAAAAAAAAAGGTTTAGGAGAAACTGCTCATGGTTGTTTTAGGATTCTTCCTGCATTAACTAGAATTCCAGAACACATGTTTATTTGCATCCCACCCCTAGTCCCTGAGGCCCCAAGTGCCAGGCCTTGCAAGGAGGTTTTGGCCCACCCCTCACACTTTGACCTTCCCTAAGGTGATGCACCAGATGGAGAAGCCTGGGGGAGATTCTTCAGGTTACTTGGGCTGTGTTGGTGGTGGTTATTTTGCCCTGGAAGGGGACCCCACAAGTTATTACTATTTTAGGCAATCCACAACCATGACTCTGCAAATTTACTGCAGAGGTTTTATTGGCACCATGGGACTGTTTTACAGAGACTGCAGAACTTTAACTGACCCTTAACACCTTAGGGACAGATCCTCTACCCTGGGGTTATGGTGATAAGGTCACTTTCACATAATTTGAATGTGCTCTCTAATGGCCAATTCAAAGATCTGTTTGCAGCATTTAAATTGCTGCTAGTAATTTAGCTGCTGTTTAACACAGGCAATTATTGCATCATTTCACACGTTGAAACTGAACACTCAGCCCTAGTGGTTATTACATCACCTCAGAACAACCTGCTCTTCCAATCAATTAAACTCATTGCGCTTGAACACGAGTTGGCTGCCAGTCACGCTTTAAATCACCACCTCACCACCTATTTCACAATGAACTGCCAAAATGAAATGACCTCCCTAAACATAATCCGTCTCTTCCTTGGGACAAACTGGCTTTGAAAGAGATTTTCCACGGTCTTCTGGGAATAAAACTATTGCCTGTCTCCCCTCACCCCTTCCTCCACAGGGAGGAAACCTTCTCAGGTCTCTGTTCCAGGAATAGTAGCGTTGCTTCCCAGCTGAAGTTTGTTTTTGTCCTAGGACATTGTGGATGATGAAACTAGTTGTGTTAACTGTTTTCTCCCCTCCATTTATTTTTGTTATACCAGTAAAGCATGCTCATTCTAGGAAAAATCAGAATACATAGCTGTGCAAGATGAAGAATAAATAAGTTAACTAAAATCTCACAACCCAAATGGTATCATGGCTAAAATATCAGTTACCCTTCCAGTCTTTTCTGTTTTCTCTTTGAACTGGCTGTTAGAAAGAGCCAGATACCAAATCCCAATATGGACAAGGATTTAGTATATAACCATGGAGAAAAGATGTAAGATATAGATGGTAATGGCTCTCCATTTGGAAGAATATAAAATTGAACTTCTACCTTATACTACATGGCAAAATCCACTTCAAATATATTAAGTATTTAAATTTAACAAATATAACAAAGAAGTGATTGTTTAAAAATTGGTAGGCTACATGATCTTTCTAAGGGTGGGAAAGACTGTTTAGAGTCAAAACTAGAAGCTATAAATGACAACATCATTATACTTTTTAAAAATTTAAAGCCAATAGAAAAACAATTATTTGTAATGTGAGTAACAGGTTTGTATCTCTAATGTAAACTCTTAAATTTGAGGGAAAAAATGAGATGATGAAAGATACCCAAAATATACAAATGAACAGTTGACTGAAGAATAAAATCAAATGGCCAACACACCAACAAACATAAAATGCTAAGATTGACCAGTTGTCAGAGAAAGGTAAATTAAATTTAATGATAAAACACCATTTTACACTATGACTGGCAGAAAGAGCCATAATACCATATGCTGGTGGGGGTAGGAGGATGTACTCATATTTTGCTGGTGAGTGTGATATGCTAAAATCTTCTGGGAAAGAAACTTGACATCTATTAAAATAAAAAGTACATGTACCCCTTGACCCAGAAATTCCATACCAAGGAACATAGCCCATACAAATTCGTGCATATTTAGGGATATATGTCTAAGGAGGTTTACTGCAGCATGGTGTCAGAGGGGAAAAACAGGGAAAAAGAGCATACCCGTTACCAGAGTACTAGCTTAATAATTTATGATACATCTCACATAAAGGAATATGTTTGCAATCAATTTTAAAAAAGGAATTAAGACTAAACCAGATGATTTGGAGGAAATCCTCATAAGATACTACTGAGAAAAGTACATAGAATGATTCTATTTTTGAGAGATAAGAATTGACAGAGGTGTGTATGTGTACCTGAATGAGATGATATAAGTACAGAAAACAGTAAGGAAGGAAGCAAATTTGGTTGTAAAAATTGGTTACCTTGGTCAGGGGAAGAAGGCCATGTGATCAAGGTGCATGAAAGTGGAAAAGGGAGAAGGGAGGCACAGAGCCAAGTTTAAGGGGAAAGAAGCAAAAAAATTTCACTAAAAATAAAACTCTATGCATATGATCACATTTATACTTTTGTATAAAGTTATGTGATTTAAGGGTTGAATTGTTTCCCTAAAAGAAGATAAGCCCTAAACCCCAGCACCTTAGAATGTGACTTTATTTGGAAATAGTCTTTATAGAGGTAATCAAATCCACATGAAGTCATTAGGGTGGGCCTTCATTCAATGTGACTGGTGTCCTTGTAAAAAAGAGAAAATTTGACAGACACGCATATGGTGAAGATGATCTGAAGACACAGAAGGAGAATGCTATGTAAAGGGAGAGGATTGGAGTGATTCATTTATAAGCCAAGGAATGCCAAGATTCTGACTAACCACAAGGAGAGGCAATCAAATAGCCCCCTGTATGTTTCAGAAGGAGCAGAACCCTACGAACACACCTTGATTTCATACCGCTATCCTCCAGAACTGTGAGATGACAGAATTTTGCTTTAGGCCACCCATTTGTGACACTTTGTTATGGCTGAACTACGAAATGAATATATATTGTGTGTGTATTAAAAATCAAGTAGCAAATTTAAAAAATCCTTATCTAAATCAGTAAAAATACCCTATAAGTTCAGAGCCATATTTATACTTCAGTCCCTTGAATAGACTTACCATACTTCTTTTAGTCCTTTTTCATCCCTCATGTATTCATCTTGATGTCCATCTTAAGTTACTTTTGGAACACAGAGCTGTAGATTTATGTAAGTCCTATAACCTTGGAGCTGATGGCCTAGTTGAACCATATACACTAAAGGAAATCGACCAAGGTGAGAGGAGGTGAAAATGCAGAATGAGGTGACCCCACAGCCCTTGATCATCAGAAAGAGATGAAAATCTATCAAACTACTCAGAAACAGCAATCTCATGGCCAGATTCCATGTTCCAGTTTCCATTCACTTTAGGCCTGTTGTTTTGGTTTCTGTGAGGAGTAGTCTTGAGAGCCCTTCCCCCCAAACACCACTTTTTTATTTAAGATAATTGGAGTGGATGTCTGATTAATGTAACCAAACTTAAGAGCCCCAGGAAGTTCGTGGTGGGTGAAGGACAAATGGTTGAATGGTGAATTCTGAATTAAAATGTTCAGTTGTGTGGCCCAAAGATTGAGTCCCTCTCAGCCTCACCTAATCAGTGTACACTAACACTGAGAATTGCATGATGGGTCCAAATTCTGTAACTGCGAATTTTGATCTATTTTTTGATGTGAAGATAATTAAAAGATAGCAAAGTTGTATATGAGAGCTTAAACTTACTCTCAGAGACTGAAATTTGGAAGAACCAACATATAAGAGATGAAATCAATGATCAGTAGTCCTCCCCCACCCCCTGCTAGAGAAATTGTTTCGTGAAAAGATGTAGGAATTCAGGTAGCTGAGCCCAAATTGCACGAGCAAGAATATCTCAGAAGGCTGATGTCCCATGGAATTTGAAAAGAGGATCAAAAGATCAAATGTGTCAGAGTACCTTCAATACTGAGCCAGGAGAAGGAGCCCCAACTCTCCAGGTTACCCACATAATTTTGGAATGTGCCCATAGTGGGAAATGTGGCATAATTCTGACTGGCAAAACTTGAGGGCACCTATCATTAATACCACCAAGAAAACCCCTCTTGTTTAGTCTTAATTGTTATCCTTCTGATAGTAAATCCTTTCTCCAAATAGATGTCTCTGTGGGGAAGGTACTTTGAGTTTTGATAAGCTCTCCCAGCCATATTGCCCACTGTGAAGTTGTATTTTCTCTGAAAAGGAATAAAAGATGGGCCACTTTATATCAGCCTCTGTTGAATCAATCCCGAATCTACTTGTGTAGGTAAGTTGACAACACAGTTTCTGATGAGCTCTCTAGAGAAGAGCTCTAGGGCATTCTTGTTTTATTAACTGTATCATCTAGCAGATGAGTGATTGAGATTATAAGTACCCGAGGGAAGACTTAGTCAACTCTGTAGGGTGATCTTGATGCAAAATCCAGGTGGTGGTGGTTTGGTGTGTGTGTTTGTTTATGATCACGCGCTTTGATGTTGGGCTGACTAACTGGGAACCATATTCCAGACAAAATTCTGTGTAAGTTCTGGTCATCAATCTTAATACTGCCTTCACACAAACATGGTAAATGACATGAGCCAACAAAAGAAATTCTGCAATTAATTGCTGTCTTTGGCTTAGATGGAATGGGTCGAGAAGGCCAACAAAATAAAATGTATTTTTCCCCCAGACCAACACCCTCTCTACTGGCTAAGAATCAGGTTATTCTTCAGTTTATAAGAAGTTCCCCTAAATAGATAAACTCTAAATACCCTGAACCATAACCACTGCTAGACAATCAGAAGCCTGGATTATAGTTTAATTAGCTAATTAAGCTTAATTGGTTTATTTATGTGCCAAAAGCCATGATCACTCACTACAGGCTGAGTGTGACATGCTTGGCATAGACATCCAACTGCTCTCAGCTCCATGCCTCCTGATCCCATTCGACACCCCCAGCTCCGGATTTCTGTGCTGGGCCTCCTCAGTCCACTCTGTGTTATGCTTATGCAACACATATGAGGTCCAGCTTTTCCTTTTTATAGCAGAAAGTTGCTTTGGGAACTGCACTGGGGAAGTCACTGTGCTGGACTCTACTCTTTTTAGAAATTTCTCTGAGCTTAAAGTTAAGCTGTGTATTTTCTAATTCTTGGCTCTCTGCTCACTTAGGTGGATTTTGTGCTTCTCTTTAGGGGACTGCAGGGCAGCAACTGCCACCCTTTTGGTCCAAATGTGGGGCATCACAAAGTCCTCCTCAAAGGACCCAGAGGAAGGTGGGCTTAAGAACTCTGGTGAAAATGGTCTGACAAGTGTTCAAGCTATATCCAAACCATAATCTTAATTAAATGGTAAAAAGAGGGGACTAGTTGGAACCAATATCTGGAAAGCCTTCATCTTGGTATTAAGTCTCTGCAGGCTGTTTACGGTTCTCAGGAGATGCTGCACCCGCTGTTTTGACATTTAAGGAAGAGTAATGTGACTTACTTGCAATAGGTTCCAAGCTCACTGGCGTGCAAGCATTCGGCAGATCTGATCTGAAGCCAGGGTTTTGATGTAGTATGAAAAGATTAAAGAAAGGGTGCCTTAGTGTTCCCTGTATAGCTGATTTGCAGGTTAAATTGTTTATTTTCAACTTTCTGAGATTTGTCTAGAGAAGATGTATGACTGCAGATTTCATTTACATCTTCCTTTTACTTGAATTTGATTAATTTGTGGTTAACTCTTCAAAAGGGAATGTTAAAAACAGACACAGCAAGTACAACTATAGAGAATAATGCTGGCTTACACATTATTACAGGAAGAGGAAAAGGTAGCTCTCTAAAAATGAAGCAGAACCAACATGAGATACATATTTTCCTTTTTTCCACATGCTGGTGCCATTCTGGAGAGAAAACAAGGGAGCTGTCACCCCAGTGAGAAATCCACTGGGGTTCTCCACACTGACTCAGAGCAGGTATAACCTAGACATCAAGAAGCTGCAATTGAGTAGAGAAATGTCTGAGGATACTGGGTAAATAGGGTAGGGATGACAGGGCCTCACCAGTCTGCATACAACTTTCTTTTGGTATAAGGGCTGCCTGGGAAGGAGTAGGCACATCCCTTTCCCACGAACTGCCTCACAGCATCAGTTGGAATGATCCAAGCTAGGCTGGGTACGTGATATTATTGAGGTTATATGATACACCACTGGGTATGTGATATAATTGAGGTTTGAAGCCTTGAGTCTCTGACCTTCTTCTAGCTCATCTTGTCTTTAGTCTCCTACCTCCCCCCACCCCAAATTCTTTTTATCATTACACACAGAAACATCAGCACGTTATTTCTGATCTCTGATATTCTGTCCCATCATTAAGCTTTGTTTGATGCTGTCTCAATCATCTTGTCTTAGATAATCTGTTGCTCCACCTTGTATGCATACATGTCCTTCTCCACAGGGAAAAGAACTTGTGGGGGACAGAAGAAAGGAAGAGGGAAGGAAGGGAAGTAAGGAGCAAAAGAAGAAAATAAATATGGCTATCATGTGGCTCTTTCCATTCTCCAGAAATTGGTTCATTAATTACTTACTTTAACAAACACTTTTATAGTGTTTATTGAGTGATAGATGCTGTTTTAAGTGCTATGTTAGTAATAACTTTTAAAATCAAGTAAAAACAACTATCATGATATACTTTGTGAGGTAGGTTCTATTTCTTTCCTCATTTTACAGAAAAGGAAGCAGAGTTGAACCAAATGCTCAAGGTCACAGCCAGGTTCCAACCCAGTTTGGTTCTGGCTTCTTTTCTTAACCATTTCCTTTTGCTATCTTTTCCTTCAGGTATTTTAGTTTTTAAGAATCTAACCTAAACATTTTATGACTATATGAATAATACATTCTTCCTGTCAAAAGTTTGGAAAGGAGATAAAGGATAAAAAAGGAAAAGATAACTCCAATATTTCTAGCCTCCAAAAAGTACAGTTCCTATTCTTACATTATAAGTGTTTTATTTATGAGATTTTTGTTCACATATAGAGATCATATTACATGTATAATTCCATTTCCTAATTTTTCCTTAATGTCCTATAATAAGCATTTTCTAATGGTCACCAAACACTTTTTTTTTTAAATAACTACTGGGCATTTGAATTGTGCTAAATTTTTACTCACAAATCTACTTGTGTTTTGTCTTACTGTTTTTTCTCTAAAAAAAGATATTTGTGTTAAGACAATTTGATTATAAACGTTCTGATGACAAAAGATTTGGAAATAGAGAACTATTCAATTTATAAGTTCATCAAGGTTTGTGGGGTCATCCTTCCTATGCTAGACACGGTAAGAAGCTGTAGATATGGTGAACAGGAGCTGTTTCTTACCCTCAAGGAGCTTACATTCCAGTTAGGTAGACTAATATTGCAAAAAATATTAAAAAAGAAAATAAAAGGAGCCTCTTAGCCCCACCACCGAGAGATAACCACCACTCACAATTATGTGTATAACCTTTCTATTATTTATTTATTTTTTTTTTTTAGAGAATGGGTGAGGGGGCAGAGGGAGAGAGAGAATCTGAAGCATGCTTCACGCTCAGCTCAGTGCAGAGTCCAATGTGGGGCTTGATCCCACGACTCTGAGATCATGACCTGAGCCAAAAGCAAGGGTCAGACACTCAACCAATTGAGCCACCCAGGCTTCCTTCTAATATATATTATGTATACATATAGTTTTAAGGAAAAACTGAGATTACATTATCTATGGCTTTATAACCCAGCAGTAACATTTGCTATTATTCAATGTTTGTAAAAAAATTATACTGTTAATGGTGGCATAGTTTTCCATTTTATGTATCAAACATAATTTAATCATCTTTCTTTTGTAAAATGTTCAGATTGCTTACACTGTTTTGAACTATAATGAGTAGGCTTAGACTTAAAACCCTTTTTTTTCACATCTCCCTGTGAAATTTCTGAAGATTGAGTTTTCAGCTCACAGATCATGTTTGAGACACTTAAGATAAAAACATTACACTTTAGAAAGTCTGAATATTTTTCAGTCTCACCAGGACCACACGAGGATATACCTTTACTGTGTCTTTACTCATATTGTCATTACAAAACAAAACAAAAAGTGAAGGTTTGCCAAGACCTTGTTCAATTCCCATCTCAGTTTGAATATATTTGAGTACTGATAAAGGGCAAATATTTTTTTTCACAAAATTATTGACTATTTGTGTATCTTTTGGTGATTTTTCCTTGTTCTTCACATCTTTTTTTTGTAGTAGGGTTTTTCTTTTTTCCAAACTGATTTGAAAAATTTCTGGTCACTAACCTGTTAATTGATAATCATGTGTTTTTATAGAGATGGCTGTCTAAGTTAAAGACTGCTGCTTTCCTTGGCTCATGCCTGCCATTTTCCAGTTTCAAAGCCAACCACTGGGGTCTCTCTGAACCTTTTTCCATAGTTAAATATCTCTCTGACTCTCCTCTCCTGCCCCCAATTCCACTCCTAATGACCCTGGTGATTGTATTAGCCTCCCCCCCCACCCCCAGCCCCCGATAATACAAGATAATCTCCCTATCTCAAGATCAACTGATTAGCTGACTTAATTCCACCTGCAACTTAATTTTCACAGGGGAATTAGGATGTGGACGTATTCTGTTCATTACAATACTTTATTATACTTTATTTACCAAATAGCTACCTCTCTATACATCTTTGTCTATCAATTTACTGTATTTTTTGATGTATTTAAAAGTAAATTGCAGATGTCAGTACACTTCACCCTAAATAGTTCAGCATAAGCTGAATTATAATATTTGTTTACAGCTTAAAAAAATGCTTTTGGGGGGACGCCTGGGTGGCTCAGTCGGTTAAGCATCCAACTCTGTTTGGCTCAGGTCATGATCTCACGGTTTCATGAGTTGGAGCACCACATTAGGTTGTGTGCATATGGTGCAGAAACTGCTTGGGATTCTCTGTCTTCCTCCCTCTCTGCCTCTCCTTCTTCCACTCACACTATCTCTGTTTCTCTCAAAATAAATAAATAAGCATAAAAAAATTTTTTTAACCACAAAACTGGGTTTTCCAGAAAGAGCAGAGAATTAGAATCTGGGATGAACAAGTTACAGCAAAATCATAGGCAAATACTCAGTTTTTAAAAATCTTGTAAATTTTACATACAAGAAAATGTACAAAATCTATTTATTTATTCATTTAATATAATTTATTGTCAAATTGGTATCTATACAACACCCAGTGCTCATCCCAACAAGTGCCCTCCTCCCTGCCTGTCACCTGCTTTCCCCTCTCCCCATCTACCCTTGGTTTGTTCTCAGTCCTTAAGAGTCTCTTATGGTTTGCCTCCCTCCCTCTCTGTAACTTTTTTTTTCCCCTTCCCCTCCCCCATGGTCTTCTGTTATGTTTATCAAGATCCACATATGATTGAAAACATATGGTATCTGTCTTTCTCTGCCTGGCTTATTTCACTTAGCGTAATACCCTCCAGTTCCATCCATGTTGTTGCAAATGGCCAGATCTCATTCATCGTCATTGCCAAGTAGTATTGCAGAAAATGCACAAATTTAAAATATGCATTTGCTGAATTGAATAAATGCATACGCTTGTGTAACCCAAAATCCTATCAAGAAATGGCACCTTAACATCACCTATCATGCCCCTTCAGAACCACTGTTCTGTTTTGTTTTGTATTATAGGTTAGCTTTACCTATTCTAGATCTTCATTTAAATGGAATTATTCAGCATGCACTTTTATGTAAGTCTTCTTTCACTCAACTTTCTAAAATTTTCATTTTTTAGTATCAGTAGTTCATTCCTTTTTACTGTTGATATTCCATTGTGTTGAATATTACTATTGCCCAGTTGATGTATACCAGATTTCAGTTCTTGGCTCTTACAAATAAATTCTTACACAAGTCCTTGTATGGGCATATGTTTTTATTTCCCTTAGGCAAATATCTAGAAGTAGAATTGATCAACCACTGGGAAAGAGTATGTTTAGTTTTACAAGAAACTGCTAGAACTTAAAGAAAATTTATATTATTTCACACTCTCACCAACAATATGTAAGACTTCCAGTTGCTCTAAATCCCTGCCAACACTTGGTGTTGTCAGTGTTTTTAATTTTATCCATTTTAATGGGTGGTGTCTTCTGTGGTTTTAGTTTGCATTTCAGTGATGACTAATGTTTAGCACTTTTTCATATCTCTTTTTTTATGAATGTATATTTACATCTTTTGCTCATCTTTACTGTTTTTTATAATCTTAAGTATTAACTGTTTTGTATCTCATTTGTTTTTATTTTAGTGGATGGTTTGAGATAGAAATTAAAAATTGTTTACACATATTGAACTAATTGTGTCCATATATATATTAATATTGATATTACATATTTAAATTCAAGTTAGTTAACATACAGTGCATTGGTTTCAGGAGTAGAATTTAGTGATTCATCACTTACGTACAATACCCAGTGCTTACCCCAACAAGTGCCCTCCTTAATGCCTATCACCCATTTAGCCCATCCCCCCACCCAACACCTCTCCAGCAACCCTCAGTTTGTTCCCTGTATTTAAGAGTCTCTTATGGCTTGTCTCCTTCTGTTTTTATCTTATTTTTCCTTCCCTTCTGTTCATCTGTTGTGTTTCTTAAATTCCATATATGAGTGAAATCATGGTATTTGTCTTTCTCTGATTGACTTATTTCACTTAGTATAGTACATTCTAGTTCCATCCATGTTGTTGCAAATGGCAAGATTTCATTTTTTTGATCGCTGAGTAATATTCCAGTGTGTGTGTGTGTGTGTGTGTGTGTGTGTGTGTGTGTGTGTGTGTGCATATCACATCTTGTTTATCCATTCATTAGTCAATGGACATTTGAGCTATTTCCATAATTTGGCTGTTTATAGTGCTGCTATAAACATTGGGGTGCATGTACCCCTTTGAATCAGCATTTTTGTATCCTTTGGATAAATACCTAGTAGTGCAGTTGCTGTATCATAGGATAGTTCTATTTTTAATTTTTTGAGGAACCTCCATACTGTTTTCCAGAGTGGCTGCACCAGTTTGCATTCCCACCAACAGTACAGTACAACAGTACACCAACAGTTCTCCTTTCTCCACATCCTTGCAAACATCTATTGTTGCCTGAGTTGTTAATTTTAGCCATTCTGACAGGGTGTGAGGTGGTGTATCACTGTGGTCTTGATTTGTATTTCCCTAGTGATGAGTGATGTTGACCATCTTTTCATGTGTCTATTAGCCATGTGGATGTCTTCTTTAGAAAAGTGTCTATTCATGTCATCCTCCCATTTCTTAACTGGATTATTTGTTTTTTGGGTGTTGAGTTTAATAAGTTCTTTATAAACGTTGGATACTAACCCTTTATCTGATATGCGGTTTGCATATCTCTTCTCCCATTCCATTGGCTGCCTTTTAGTTTTGTTGATTGTTTCCTTTGCTGTGTAGAAGCTTTTTATCTTGATGAGGTCCCAATAGTTCAGTTCTGCTTTTACTTCCCTTGCCTCAGAGATATATCTACTAAGAAGTTGCTGCAGCCAAGGTCAAAGAGGTTACTACCTGTTTTCTCCTGTAAGATTTTGATGGTTTCCTGTCTTATATTTAGGTCTTTTATCCATTTTGAATTTACTTTTGTGTGTGGTGTAAGAAAGTGGTCCAGTTTCATTCTTCTGCATGTTGCTGTCCAGTTCTCTCAGCATTTGCTGAAGAGACTGTCTTTTTTCCATATATTGAAAAAATTATCCTTTATATTTCCACTGATGTGAAATGCTCTCTTTCTTATACTATTGAACACACTGGACTTTTTTTCACAAGGTTTTTTCTGTCCAATTATAATGCTTATTCTTTCACTGTTATAATTTTAATTGTTGTGGACATAGAATACACATTAAAAGTCGGCACTACAAACTCACTGTCCTTGTTCTCTCTTTTTCAGTATTTTATTTTTCACTTTTTCAAATGAAAATCACTTATTGAAGCTACATGCTTTTATATCTCATTATGATTTTGACTGGGAAATTTTTTTTTTTAATTTTTTTTTCAACATTTTTATTTATTTTTGGGACAGAGAGAGACAGAGCATGAACGGGGGAGGGGCAGAGAGAGGGAGACACAGAATCGGAAACAGGCTCCAGGCTCCGAGCCATCAGCGCAGGGCCTGACGCGGGGCTCGAACTCACGGACCGCGAGATCGTGACCTGGCTGAAGTCGGACGCTTAACCGACTGCGCCACCCAGGCGCCCCGACTGGGAAATTTTTAAACTTCCCAATTTTAGGGAAACTGCCCTTCTTACCTATTTTGCCTTACCATCTAGGAGCATAATAACTTTCTCCATTTATCCAAGTTTTCTTTAATTTTATTGAGTAAATTGAGTAAAATTGTTATTTGATATTTTGAGTTTGTTATGGTACTGTGAGACTGGTATTTTGGATCTCTGTCCAGTTTTCCTTCTTTTTGTAAATATTTTCTGGTATTTATATCCTTAAAAGAAATGAACAGTCACAAACCAACCAATTAACACATTTTAATAGACACACCTCAGGACTTGGCTCCTCAAGTCCTGTTTGATTAACCATAGCGTCATGGGAGAAAATGTTCTAGGTAAGTAGGGCCACAGATGCCAGATGGAGTCTAGTGCATAGTATTCGATCTATAGGGATGCCTGTCCCTTACAAGCTGCTCCAACTCTAGGGACTAAGCAGATCACTAGCCCTGCATTATGTTACAGTCTTTAAGTCTTTGTAGACTCATGGTCTTTAAGGTTCCTTCCATCTGTAAACGACATTGGTCCTGTATCAGTGGTTCTTATCCCTGGCTATGCCAAAGAATCTATGATCTCAGAGAATCTGTTTTAAGTGATTTGGGAACTGGAACATCTATATTTTTGTCCCAGTTTTATTGAGATATAATTGACATAAAACATTGTGTTAGTCCATGGTGTACGGTATAATGATTTGATCACATATATATTGTGAAATGATCACCATGTAAGTTAATATCTATCATCTCACATAGTTACAAATTGTTTCTTATGAAGAGAACTTTCAAGATTTATTTTCTTAGCACCTTTCCAGTGTACAATGTATTATTGTTAACTATAGGCACTATGTTCTACATCATATCCCTAGGATTTACTTATTTTATAACTGGAAGTTTATACCTTTTGACCACATTTATCCGCTTCCCCCACTCCCTTCTCCCTACCTCTGGCAACCACCCATCTCTTCTACCTATGAGTTCAATTTTTAAGCTGCCACATATAAGCAAAACCATACAGTATTTGTCTTTCTCTCTCTGATTTATTTCACTTAGTGTAATTCCCTCAAGGTCCATCCATGTTGCTGAAAATGGCAAGATTTCTTTCCTTTTTATGGCTGAATAATAGTCGTGTGTGTGTGTGTGTGTGTGTGTGTGTGTGTTGCATTTTCTTTATCCATTTATTCACTAATGAACACTGAGGGTGAATCTATGTCTTGACTATAAGTAATGTTACAATGAACATGGGGATGCAGATATCTTTTTGAGATAGTTAGTTTCCTTTGGTTATATACCCAGAAATGGAATTGCTAGATCATCAGATAATCTCTTTTTAGTGCTTTGAGGAAACTCCACACTATTTTCCACAGTGGCTACACTAATTTATATTTCCACCATAAGTGCACAAGGGTTTCTTTTCTTCACATTCTCACTAAGACTTGTTATCTCTTGTGTTTTTGATGATAGGCATTCTAACAGATGAGAGCTGATATCTCATTGTAGTTTTTGTTTGAATTTTCCTGATGATTTGTGATGTTGAACACCTTTTTAAGTACTGTTGGCCATTTGTATGTCTTCTTTGGAAAAATGCCTACTCAATTTCTCTGCCTATTTTTAAGATTATTACTGCTTTCAAGTTTTTGCTATGAGTTCTTTATATTTTAGATATTCACCCTTTATCAGATATACGATTTGAAAATGTTTTCTCCCAATCTGTAGATTACTTTTTCATTTTGTTGATGGTTTCCTTTGCTGTGCAGAGCTTTTTAGTTTGATGTAGTCCCATTTGTTTATTTATGCTTTTGTTGCCTTTGTTTTTGATAGCACTTCCAAAAGACTCATTGCCAAGACCAGTGTCAAAGAGCTTAACCCCAATGTTTTTTTCTAGGAATTTTATGGCTTCAGGTCTTGTATTCATGTCTTTAATCCATTTTGGTTTGATTTTTGTGAATTGTGTAAGATAGGGGTCCAATTTCATTCTTTTGCATGTTGCTGTCCAGGTTTCCAACACCATTTATTGAAAAGACTATCCTTTCCCCATTATATATTCTTGCCCCCTCTGTCCTAAATTAATTGACCATATAAGCATAGGTTTGTTTCTGGGCTCTCTATTCCATTGATTTATGTCTATTTTTATGCCAATATCTTATTTTGATTACTATGGCTTTGTAATATAATTCAAAATCAGGGAATGTGATATATCTAGCTTTGTTCTTCTTAAGATTGCTTTGGCTATTTGGGGTCTTTTGTGGTTCCATAAAATGTTAAGATTTTTTTCTGTTATGAAAAATGCCATTGGAATTTCACTAGGAATTGCACTGAATCTGTAGATTGCTTTGGGTAGTACGTGTATTTTAATAATATTCTTTCAATCCTTGAGTATGGAATCTTTCCATTTATTTCTGTCATCTTCAATTTCTTTCATCAATATCTTGTAGTTTTAAGTGTATAGCTCTTAATTTATTCTTAGGTATTTTATTAGTTTTGATGCAGTTTGTCAATGGGATTATGTTCTTAATGTCTCTTTCCAATTGTTTGTTATTACATATAGAAATGCAACAGATTTTCATACATTCATTTTTGTATCCTGAAACTTTACTGAATTAATTTATTATAACAGGGTTTTTTTTTGTAGAGTCTTTAAAGTTTGCTCTATATGATATGTCATCTGCAAATAGTGGCAGTTTTACTTCCTTTTTACCCCTTGGATGAACTTTATTTTATTTATCCATTCATTTACTTATTTATTTACTTATTTTTGCCTAATTATTCTGGCCAAAACTTCCAATATTATGTTGAATAAAAGTGAGGGAGAATGGCATCCTTGTCTTGTTCCTGATCACAGAGGAAAATCTTTTCAGGGTTGAGAATAATGTTAGCTGTAAATTTGTCATATATGGCCTTTATTATGTTCCTCTATGACACTTTGCTGAAAGTTTTTATCCTGAATAGATGTTGATTTTGTCAAATTCTTTTTCTGCATCTACTGAAGTGATCATATAGTTTTTATCTTTCGTTTTGTTCTGTGGCATATTACGTTGATTGATGTGCAGATGTTGCACTATCCTTGCATGCCTAGAATAAATCTCACCTGATAATGATGTATGATCCTTGTAATGTATTGTTCAATTCAATTTGGTAACATTTGTTGATTTTGGCCTCTACGTTCATCAGGGATACTGGTCTGTACTACAACTACTAGTCTTCTCCTCCTCCTCCTCTTCCTGTCCTTGTCTGTTTTGGTGTCAGGGTAATGCTGGCCTTGTAAAATGAATTTGGAAGCGTTCCTTCCTCTTCTGTTTTTGGAGGAGTTTGAGAAGGATTGTTACTAATTATTTAAGTGTTTGGTAGAAGTCACCAATGCAGCCATCTGTTTCTGGACTTTTGTTTGTTGGAAGGGTTTTGATTAATAATCCAATCTCCTTACTAAGAATTGCTCTATTCAGATTTTCTATTTCCTCATGATTTAATTTTGGAATATTATGTTTTGCCAGGAATTTACTCATTTCTTCCAAGTTGTTGAGCTTGAATCATTTAATTGTTGTAGTAGTCTCTTGATTTTTTGTATTTCTGCCGTATCAGTTGTAACTTCAGTTTCATTTCTGATTGTGAATCCTCTTTTTTGTTGTTGTTAGTCTAGCTGAAGGATTGTCAATATTGTTTCTTTTCAAAGAACAAGCTCTTAGTTACATTGATCTTCTCTATTGTTCTTTTAGTCTTTATTTACATTCAGACACTATTTATTATTCTCTTTCTTTTACTAACTTTGGGCTTTCTTCTTCTTCTTCTTCTTCTTCTTCTTCTTCTTCTTCTTCTTCTTCTCATCTATCTATTTATTTATCTATTTATTTTTAAAATTTAAATCCAAGTTAGTTAACATATAATGTAATAATTTTAGGAATAGAATTTCGTGATGCATCACTTACATATAATACCTAGTGCTCATCCCAACAAATGTCCTCCTTAATGTCTCTCACCCCTTTAGCTTTTCCCCCCTCACCCAACACCCTGCCAGCAACCCTCAGTTTGTTCTCTGTATTTAAGAGTTTCTTGTCGTTTGTCTTCCTGTTTTTATATTATTTTTCTTCCCTTCCCCTGTGTTCATCTGTTTTGTATCTTAAATTCCACATATGAGTGAAATCGTATGATACTTGTCTCTCTCTCTCTGACTTATTTCATTTAGCATAATACACTCTAGTGCTATCCGTGTTGCTGAAAATGACAAGATTTCATTCTATTTGATCACCAAGTAATATTCCATGGTATGTATGTGTATATATATATATATATATATATATATATATATATCATATCTTCTTTATCCATTTCTCAATCAATGGACATTTGGGCTCTTTCCATACTTTGACTATTGTCAATAGTGCTGCTATAAACAGTGGGATGCATGTGCCCCTTTGAATCAGCACTATTGTATCCTTTGGATAAATACCTAGTAGTGCAATTGCTGGGCCATAGGGTGGTTCTATTTTTAATTTTTTGAGGAACCTCCATACTGTTTTCCAGAGTGGAATATATATAAATTCTCCACAGTTTTGTTTTTCTGGTTTTCTTCTTGTAACTGATTTCTAGTTTCATACCAGAAACCAGAAAATGTGGTTGATATGATTTCAGTTTTCTTAAATTCATTATGACTGGTTTTGTGACCTAATATGTGAGCTATCCTGGAGAATGTTCCAATGTTCCATTTGAGAAGAATATGTATTCTGCTTTTAAATGGAATGTTCTATAAATGTCTCTTACAACCATATGGTCTAATGTGCTGTTTAAGCCCAAAGTTTCTTTATTGATTTTCTTTCTGAATCATCTATCCATTATTGAAAAGCAGTTATTGAAGTCCCCCACTACTCCTGTATCAGTGTCTCTTTCTCCCTGTAAGCCTCTTAATATTTGCTTTATATATTTTTGTGCTTCTGTGTTGGATGCATATATATTTACAGATACTATATCCTCTTGTTGGATTAACCCCTTTATCATTATATAATTACCTTATTTATCTCATTGCAGTCTTTGTTTTAAATGCTGTTTTGTCAGATATAAGTATAGCTACCTCTGCTCTCTTGTGGTTTACATTTGCATGGACTGTCTTTTTCCATCCTTTACTTTAAGGCTATTTCAATCTTTAAAGTTCAAGTGACTCTGTTGTGGGCAGCTGATAGCTGGGGTTTGTTGTTGTTGTTGTTTTATCTATTCAGCTACTCAGTGTCTTTAATTGGAGAATTTATTTCATTTATATTTAAAATAATTACTAACGGGTATGGACTTGCTATTGCCATTTGATTAATTGATTTCTGAATGTGTTACAATTCCTTTGTTCTTCTCTCACTCTCTTCCTTTGTGATTTGATGAGTTCCTGTAGTAGTATGCTTAGATTCCTTTCTCTTTCATTTATCTGTTGTAATTTTCTGCTTGTGGTTACCATGGGGCTTATATAAAACATTCTACAATAGTCTGTTTTTAGTAATAATAAGTTTGAACTTATACAAAACCTCTTATTTTTACTTCATTCCCAACATTTTATCTTTTTGATGTCACAATTTACATGTTTTAATCTTGTGTTTCCCTTAGCAAATTACAAGTTATAGTTATTTTTAACACTTTTGTCTCACAACTGTCATACCAGCTTTATATGTGATTTGTCTATCACCATTACAACATTAGAGTATCCTGAATTTAACTATGTATTTAACTTTATTGGTGTCCCTGATAGTTTTATCGGTTTTCCTGTTACTACTTAAAATCCTTTCATTTGAACTTGAAGAACTCTCTTTAACATTACTTTTAAGACCAGTCTTGTGGTGAGAACTCCTTCAGATTTTGCTTCCTAGAAAATTCTTTATCCCTTTTTCAATTCTGAAGGACAACTTTGAATATATAATGCGACTCTCTTCTGTCTGGCAAAGTCTCTGCTAAAAAAAAAAAATCTGCTGTAGTCTTATGGGGGGTTCCTTGTATGTAGCAAGGTGGGTTTTTTTCTTGACACTTTTAAGAGTCTCTCCTTAACTTCTGACTTTTTAAATTATAATTTGTCTTGGCATGTGTCTCTTTAGATTCATCTCATTTGAAACTTTCAGTGCTTACTGGGTCTGGATGTCTGTTTCTTTTTCAGGTTGGGGAAGTTTTCAGCCATTATTATTATTATTATTATTATTATTATTATTATTTAAAGGTGCTGAATTTATGTTTATTGTATTGTATCAAATTTTGTTTCAAATTTTTATTTAAATTCTAGTTAGTTAACATATAGTATAATATTGGTTTCAGGAGTAGAATTTAGTGATTCATCACTTACATATAACACTTGGTGCTCATCATAATGAGTGCTCTCCTTAATACCCATCACCCATTTAACACATCTCCTGCCCACCTCCCTCCATCAACCCTGAGTTTGTTCTCTGTAATTCAGAGTCTCTTAAGGTTTGCTTCCCTATTTTTTTTTTCCTTCTTTCTTTATGTATTCATCAGTTGATGGACATTTGGGCTCTTCCCATATTTTGGCTATTGTTGATAATGCCACTTTAAATATCAGGTACATGTGTCCCTTTTAATCTGTATTTTTGTGTCCTATGGGTAAATACCTAATAGTTCAATTGCTGGGTCATAGGGTAGTTCTATTTTTAACTTTTTATGGAACTTCCACACTGTTTTCCAGAGTGGCTGCACCAGTTTGCATTCCCACCAATAGTGCAAAAAGGTTCCCTTTCTCTGGGGAAACAAAACAAACACTTGTTGTTTCCTGTGTTGTTAATTTTAGCCATTCTGAAAGGTGTGAAGTGGTACCTCATCAAGGTTTTGATTTGTATGTCCTTGATAATGAATGATGTTGAGCAACTTTTCATGTGTCTGTTAGCCATATGGATGTCTTCTTTGGAAAAAATGTCTATTCATGTCTTCTGTCCATTTCTTAACTGGATTATTTGTTAAAATTGCTAGAACTAATACATGAATTCAGGAAAGTCACAGGATACAAATCAACATACAGAAATCTGTTGCATTTCTACATACCAATAATGAAGCAGCAGAAAAAGAAATCAAGGAATCAATTCCAATTACAAGTATACCCAAACAATGAGATACCTAGTAATAAACCTAACCAAAGAGGAAAAAGATCTACATTCTGAAACCTATAGAGCACTTATGAAAGAAGTTGAAGAAGACACAAAGAAATGGAAAAGGATTCCATGCTCCTGAATTGGAAGGACAAGTATTGTTAAAATGTCTATATTACCCAAAGCAGTCTACACATTTAATGCAATCCTGATCAAAATACCACCAGCATTTTTCACAGACCTAGAACAACCAATCCTAAAATTTGAATAGAACTACAAAAGACCCTGAAATAGCCAGAGCAATCCTGAAAAAGAAAAGCAAATTTGGAGGGATCACAATTATGGACTTTAAGCTATGCTACAAAGCTATAGTCATCAAGATAGTATGGTACTGGCATAAAAACAGTAGCATAGATCAATGGAACAGAATAGAAAACCTAGAATTGGACCCACAACTAACTACATGGTCAACTAATCTTTGACAAAGCAGGAAAGAATATCCAATTGAAAAAAGACAGTCTCTTTAATAAAGGATGTTGTGAAAACTGGGCAGTAACATGCAGAAGAATGAAACTAGACCACTTTTATTATTATTATTAATTTTATTATTATTAATTTTATTTAATCCAAGAGAATTAACATATAGTGTAATAATAGTTTTAGGAGTAGAATTTAGTGATTCACCACTTACATACAACACCCAGTGCTCATCCCAACAAGTGTCCTCCTTAATGCCCATCACCCATTTAGCCCATCCCCCCACCCCCAAACTCTCCAGCAACCCTCAGTTTGTTCTCTGTATTTAAGAGTCTCTTATGGCTGCCCTCCTCTCTGTTCTTATTTTTCTTATACCATACGCAAAACAAATGCAAAATGGATAAAGGACCTAAATGTGAGACAGGAAACCATGAAAATCCTATAGAAGAACACAGGCCTTGACCTTGGCTGGAGCAACTTCTTATTAGACATATCTCTGGGGACAAGGCAAACAAAAGCAAAAATGACCTATCTGGACTTCATCAAGATAAAAAGTGAAGGAAACAATCAACAAAACTGAAAGATAGCCTACAGAATGGGAGAAGATAACTGCAAATGACATATCAGATATAGGGTTAGTATCCAAAATCTATAAAGAACTTATCTAACTTGATACCCAAAAACATAACCAGTCAGCCATTATTTCTTTCAATAACTTTCTGCCTCTTTTTTTCCCCTCTCTTCTCTTTTTCAAATCCCTTTTAATGCACATATTGGTCTACTTGATGGTATTCCATAAGTCTCTTAAAGCTATCTTCATTCTTTTTTTCTCCTCTGCTTGAATGAATTCCACTGCCCTGCCTTCAAGTTCACTAACCCTTTCTCTGCTTAATGTATTCTAATGTGAACTCCTCTATTGAATTTTTAATTCAGTTATTATATTTTTTGAGCTTTTGTTTGTCCTTTTTTATATTTTCTGTCTCTGTTGAAATTATCACTTTTTCCACACATTGTTCTGACCTCAGTCAGCATCTTCATGACCACTATTTGGCTGTCTTATCAGGTAACTCACTTATATTCATCTCTTTAAGGTCTGCTTCTGAAGTTTTATATTGTTCTTCTACTTGGAACATATTTCTCTGATCCTTTATTTTACTTGACTCTCTGTGTTGTTTTCTGTGCACCAGATAAAATAGCCACTTCTCCCATTCTTGAAGGAGATGATCTTCCATAAAAAATGAACCTTATCAATCAGCCTATCCCTAGCTCTCAAACTTTTGTAATTGTCCCTCAAAACTTTGTGACTGTCTAAGCAACTTTCCTTGTTCTTGGTATCTTCTAGGAGTTGAGCTGTGTCGAGATCTGTCAGCATCCCAAATGGGAGGATCTCAGTCAGCACCTACATGCAGGCTGTTTGGAAGCCAAACCCTCAGGCAGCATGTGTTAAAGTATACAAATAGACTTCTTTTAGAGAAAGACTTGGTGATGGGTATTTTTCTGTTCCCTCTGCGCTGAGCCAGATAACCAAGAGGTGTGTCCCATGGGTGACAGCTGTAGACATTTGCAAAAGTTTCTTTTAGGGAGATACCAACAACCTGGTGCAGGGTAAAGACCTAGCCCAAAGGTGGTACTGCCAGCAGGTGGTTCATAGATGTATATTAAATTTGAAAGCTGACCTTCAGGATGGAGCTTTTAAGGTGGGAAAATAGGTCTCATACACAGAAAAACTGGGAACTGACATTTCCAACTACTGCCTCTGTTCTAAGCCTTGAGGGGATAGTCAGTTAAGTACTGTTTATCTGCTACACTCCTGTTGAAACTGCAAACACAAGCCCACTGGCCAACAAAGCCAGGTGATCAAGGGGATGAATCCCCTGGAAAGTAACTGCAAGATCCAGGGGATTAGATGTGTGCACAAGCTGGGTAGAGGGAGACCACAAAGATGATACCAAGCTGTCTCACCAGTTTCTGGAGAGGATTGTAGTCTGTCCCTAGGTTTGTGTTAAATCAGGAGCCTGACCCTCAGTCTGTGACTGTAAGGTAAGCAAAAAGTTGTTTTTTTGTTTTTTGTTTTTGTTTTATTTTGTTTTGTTTTGCTTTTCAGGAAAAGAGTAGAGATGGGCATTCCTATCTGCTGCCTCTATGATGAGCCCTGGGTGGGTAACCACTGTGAGTCCTCAGGTGCCCATTTGTTTCCTACAGCCTTGTGGATCTTATGGATTCATGGATTCAAGCCCCATTGCCCTCAGAGCTAGGTTTTTGGGGGCCATTACTTGGGTGGAAGTCCTAAAAGTTGTCTGAGTCCAAACCCTTCGTTTCTCAGGGAGAAGCTGGGAGTTGTGAGTTCTTTCCCGATTATATGTCACTTTGCTGGGGGTTGGGCTTATGGCAAGATTGTGTCTCCATCTCTACTACCCATTTTGGTGTTGGTTTTTACCTCCTATCCATGGTATATAGGAGTTGCTCAGCTAGTTTCTGGGTTTATTTCAGAGGGACTTGTTCCATGCATAGCTGTAGGCTTGGTGTATTTGTAGGAAGAGGAGCCTGTTATGCTGCCATCTTGAACTGGAACCCTGGAACACATTCTTAAAATTTCTCCCAGATAATTCTAATTTGCTTCCAGGGTTGATAATCATTATTGTAAATTCTCGTTTAAAGATCTGGGGTGGAAATTTTCATATAGTATCCATAACCTGCCACCTGTTTCCTAGGACTCTTTTAAATGGACTGAAGAAAGGAAGGTTCATCCTTCCATTTACAAGACCCCATTCCCTTGAGTGAAATATTGTACAGGTAGGTGCACAGATTCAGAATCAGAATAGCTGAGCATGGAGAGATGGGCATGAAACAAATAGATGAGAGGTTTTTCTCAGCCTAGAGACTAAGGACCAGCCTGAGGAGCTGGAAGTTTCAGTTGGCACCAGTGAAATGACAGAAGTTGGGAGTCTTTCTCTTTGGCTAGTGAAAATCAAACATTGTTTGTTGAGAGGCATGGTTATTGAGAGACAGGGAGATTTGGTGATTGGGTCAGTAGATCCATCACTAAGTTGACAAATTTAAGAAAGGATTGGGTGCTGATGTTTGGTGGTTATATACCATATGAATAAAATCTGGCAGGCCAGCCTCCCTAAAGCTTGGACTCTGAAGGCAAATAAATGCTCTGTAGAGAATTTCCCATTCTGGCATTAGTGATTCTCAGATGGCCTTGACTTCTTGGCCTTAATCAGCCATGGGGCAGAGCATTACAGTCATGGATTTCAATGGGATATTTCACTTAAAAGGCAGTTGAGCACACATGGATTGGTATACCCTGATGTATGTCACTAGTTCAAATCGTTGTTTACATTGTGCCAGAGGTACACACTGTAATTCCCATGACCATACTTTGGCATTAGATGAGTCTCGGCTCAAGGTTCTTTACTTAACATGTGACTCCATATTACTTCTGACAGGAAATTTAGGAAGAAAACCAAAAGTAGGCTTGCCTCCCTCGCCCAGGTACAGCCAGCCATGGTTACTTTAGGATCCCACAGGAAAAAGGTCATGATATTCTGTTTTTCAAATGGAGCTTAGGAGTCCAGACTTGTGATCTGATAGGTTTAGATGGGCTATCTAAACCTTTCAAAACAGTAATAACCATCAGTTAGCACAGTGTTAGGCTCTGAGTGCTTTCTATTTATTGATAAAATATTTCTCATACCAACCCTATGCATTAATATGACAAAACAACAATACAATTTAGTTCTTTGAACATGGTTTCCAAACCCCCTTACCAACGAAGGGCTCCTTGGCAGGCTCCTTAGCAATGAACCCAGACACAGATTGCTTGGGTTCAGATCCAGTTTCATGATTCACTGTTAGTATGACTGAAGCAGGCTATTTAACCTCTTTGTGCCTCCTTCATCTTGTATATGAAATGGGGGGTGAGGTAGGGTGACCCTACCTCATAGAATCATTGAAGAATTAAATAAATTTATTTATAAAGCAGTTAGAACACAGCCCGCACATAGAAAGCAGTATATGAATGTCTGCCATATCATCATTATCTTAGGGAGAATTGGGTAAGGAAAGGTTGATAGTTGAGTATTATCTATAGTTTCTGTGGGTAAAACAGAAGACAAGCCTATTGATAATAATATGGATCGATAATACATTGCCATACAATGGTAGTAGCATGAAGTATTTAGGAGCCCAGGTGGCCAGCCAGATTACCTGAGTTCAAATTCAACAACCACTTATAAGCTGTGTGACCTTGAGCAAGTTACTTAACTACTTTGTGCCTCGGTTGCCATGTCAATAATAAGGATAACGACAGTAATAATAGGTACCACATATGGTGGTTGTATGACTTAAATGAGATAATCCATTTAAAGCACTTAGATCAGGTGTTGGGGTATAGCAAGTGCTACATAGTAGCTATTATATGAAAAAGAATATTTTAGATATTAAAATTTTCCCTTTTTCATACTTAGCTTTCTTCTTTTTCTCAATACCAGCTAATCCTCAGATTACTCTTAAGTCTTTCTTCAATGAGATTTAAAGAGATCTTTTCAATTCAACATCTGTTAAGCAGCTTTCACACATAGTGGGTTATGACCTACTCTTTGTGGAATAGGATATAAATATGGGCTCTACCCTAAATAACTCCCAAGGTTTTAGGAAAGGCTGTGATATAAACACAAGAAGTAACACTATGATAAGCATTTTAAGAGAAATAGTCCCACAGTAAGACAGGCTCCTCGAGGTTTGATAAAAGTTCCGAACTGGAAGAGTAGAAAACGCTTGCAGAGGAAGTAACATTTAGGGTGGGCCATGAAGTGTAAGTCATATTTTTTCAGGCAGAGAAGAGAAGTGTTTAAGGCGCACATTAACCTTACACTTACATCCTTTAGCTGTACCTCAGAACCATCCGGGGACATGCTGAAACATGGGCTACTGGGATCCACCCACAGAAATTCTGATTCAGTAGGTCTGGGGTGGGACTTGAAAGTTGGCAGATCTAACAATTTACTAAGGGATGTTGATGGTGCTGGTCCAAAACACACTTTAAGAAGCACTAAATTAAGATCAGTAGGTCACCATGGTTTGATTTCACTTTAGAATCCTCCAGGCAGCTTAAATTTTTTTTTAAAAAGACTGTCAAGATGACACCAAAAAAACGCCTTTGGTCATTTTCGTAGGCAGCTCAGGTTGAGAACCTCTAGGTGTTTAGGTTCAGGTTGCATTTTACAAGGTACTTTCTCAAGATCCATTAATTCCTCCCTGTGCTTTAAGGTATTATTATTGGTATCCTACTTTATGGAGGCTTCAATTTTGACAGAGAGACAAGGAAGGTAAGGATTTGTTGAAGGTCACTAAATCCTTGACCAAGCTAGACTCAAACCCAGGTCATTGGCTGACCACATTTGCTTATTTTATACTTTCAGCCCTTTGGGGGGAAAATAATGCATCCAGAGGGGATGACATGAGTATATAAAGGAATGAACACAGGGTATGTCGAGGTATGAGCAGTTGGCTAGGATGGCTGGGCCATGGGTGCCTTGGGATGTCAGGGCTTGGACAGTTTGGGACTTGCTGTGAAGGGGCTAGAAAGTCATATTCAGGAATAGGAACTTAATTTGAGGAGAATTAGGGAGCCATTCAAAGACATTTATTAAGAACCAACAATTTAACACTTCCTGAGCACCAAAAATTCTGTAAAGGCCACTGTGCTCCATAGTTAATATACATTACCCCTAATTCTCATAGCAATTCTACAGAATGGGGATTATTTTCCCCATTTGGTGGATGAGGGAACTGAGACTCAGAAAGACAAATGGCTTGTTGAACTCATGGAGCCAGAAAGTGACAGAGCCTGAACTCAAAGCCAAATTTGTCTGGCTTTAAAGCCCCCATGGTGTTCACGATGTGTCACTAATATGATTTGAAGGTGTTTGAAGAAAAAATTTTTAACTTTTAATTTTGAAATAATTTTAGACTTTTAGAAAAGCTGTAAAGTAAAATAGTAAAGTTCTATATATCCTTCATCTAGTGTCCCCTAATATTTGTTGTACATAAACTTGGTACAAATATCAAAATGAAAAAATTGGCATGGGCATAACACTCTTAACCAATCCAAGTGCCTTATTTGATTGATAGTTCTTTCCAATACTGTCATTTTAATTATTTTTAATGTTTATTTTTTAAGAGAGAGCATGAGCAGGGGAGGGCAGAGAGAAAGAAGGGGACAGAGGATCAGATACTTGTTCCATGTTGACAGCAGCAAGCCCAATGCAGAGTTTGAACTCATGAACCATAAGATCATGACTTGAGCCAAAGTCAGAAGCTCAACCGACTGAGCCACCCAAGTGCCCACCAATAATGTCCTTTCAGTTTTCATGTCTATGTCTCCTAATTTCCTCCTTTGTGTCTTCCAGTATAAGGACTTAGATTTACTTGTTCTTACACTTGATTCCAGGTCTAATGGAAGGATCTAGGCCTTGGACTACTCAGCCATCAGCTTGTGCTTATGTTCTTAACTGTCTTTTCTACCAACTCCAGTTCAACCCTTCACTCTGGTTTCCTGTATGAATCCTTTAGATTATCTGGGTTTTTTTTTTTTTTTCTTGATGGGCTTGAGAGAGTTTATCATTTTATGTTCACAGCTCTTTTTTTTTTTAATTTTTTTTAACGTTTATTTATTTTTGAGACAGAGAGAGACAGAGCATGAACAGGAAAGGATCAGAGAGAGGGAGACACAGAATCTGAAACAGGCTCCAGGCTCTGAGCTGTCAGCACAGAGCCCGATGCGGGGCTTGAACTCACTGACCGCGAGATCATGACCTGAGCCGAAGTCGGCCGCTTAACCAACTGAGCCACCCAGGCGCCCCTTATGTTCACAACTCTTAACATTGCTCTTCTCTCCCTGAGGCTGGCATCAAGGGACAATGGCTATGCACAAGTGGATGGGGACCAAACTGGGAGGTGATCTTATAGTGTCTATGGTTCCTGGTGTCCTGAGTTAGCAGTGAACAAGCCAGGAGGGACAAGTTTTCAACTGACTCTCTCAAATAGGAAAAAAAAACAAAAAAGACCCTCTGGTGGCCCTAGTGTGCATCTAAATCAGGGTTTGGAACTGGGTATGCTTATGCTCTACCCACTACAAATAACAGTGTTAAAACACTGGATGACTCTGTTTTAGCAGTAATGGTGTGAAAGGGACTGTTGCTTTCTCCATTTGTCATTATGATTAGTCTTTAGGAACTTTAGTCAATAATAACAACAGTAAGAACAATATGTTCTGCTCTACCATATTGAATGAACTCCATGGTGGTTGATCATCAACAAGAGAATGCCATATTGGACATTCTTGTTGTAGGTCTTCTAAGACATACATATAGCTCTTCTTGGACATGAAAAGTGGTAGGAACTTTAGATCATACTACCTTGCAAAGACTGATGTTTGTGGTTAAAACAAGAGAACAATGCTCAGATGTAGATCAATCAGCATCTATTCTGGTTTGCTTTATAAACTGTCCATTAATCTGATGGCAATAGAAAAAGCAAATTCTCAGTGTGTCAGCACTTCAGTAATTCAGCAGAACTGACTCTTGTTGAAGCTTGCAGAGTAACTGGCTGGGTAATAAGAAAACTACCCAATTCTTTTTTTTTTTTTTTAGTATTTATTTATTTATTTATTTATTTATTTATTTGGAGCAGGGGAGAGTGAGCAGGGGAGGGACTGAGGGAGAGGAAGAGAGAGGATCCCAAGCAGACTCCACACTGACAGTGCAGAGCCCAGTGGGGGGCTCGAACTGATGAACCCTGAGTTGATGACCTGAGCTGAAGTCAAGAATCAGACACTTAACCGACTGAGCCACCCAGGCTCCCCAAAACCTACCCAATTCTTATTTGCCCCAACAATCTACCTCAGAACATATTTAGAGTTTTTCATTGATCTTTTACCTACAAATGATGAGAGGCTGCCCTTAGATTCCTTCCTTGCCATAACTATCTCAAACAGGACTAATGGATATGCAGTCCCACTATAAGAAGCAGTAGTTGCTGCCTGTATTCTCCTCTAGGATTTTGATGGCTTCCTGTCTCATATTTAAGTCTTTCATCCATTTTGCATTTATGTTTGTGTATGGTGTAAGAAAGTGGTCCAGTTTCATTCTTCTGCATGTCGCCATCCAGTTTTCCCAACACAATTTGCTGAGGAGACTGTCTTTTTTTCCATTGGATATTCTTTCCCGCTTTGTTGAAGATTAGTTGACCATATAGCCATGGGTCCATCTCTAGGTTTTCTATTCTGTTGCATTGATCTATGTGTCTGTTTTTGTGCCGGTACCATAGTGTCTTGATGACTACAGTTTTGTAGTATAGTTTGAAATCTGGAATCATGATGCTTCCAGTTTTGTTTTTCATTTTCAGGATTGTTTTGGCTATTTAGCTTTTTTTTTGTGTGGTTCCATACAAATTTTAGGATTGCTTGTTCTAGCTCTGTCTAGAATACTGTGGTATTTTGATAGAGATTGCATTAGATGTGTAGATTCCTTTGGGTAGTATAGACATTTTAACAATGTTTCTTCTTCCAATCCATGAGCATGGAATGCTTTTCCATTTCTTTGTGTCTTCTTCAATTTCTTTCATAAGTATTGTATAGTTTTCAGAGTGCAGATCTTTTACCTCCTTGGTTAGGTTTATTCCTAGGTATCTTACTGGTTTTGGTGCAATTGTAAATGGGATTGAACTTGATTTCTTTTTCTACTGCTTTATTATTGGTGTATAGAAATGCAACAGATTTCTCTACATTGATTTCATATCCTGCGACTTTGCTGAATTCATGTATTAGTTCTAGCAATTTTTTGGTGGAGTCTTTCAGGTTTTCTACATAGAGTATCATGTCATCTGCAAATAGTGAAAATTTGACTTCTTTCTTGCTAATTTGTATGTCCTTTATTTATTTTTATTGTATGATTGCTGAGGCTAAGACTTCCAGTACTATATTACATAGTAATGGTGAGAATGGGTATCCTTGACCTTGGCCAGAGCAACTTCTTATTAGACACATTACTGAAGGCAAGGGAAATGAAAGCAAACATGAACAATTGGGACTTCATCAAGATAAAAAGCTTCTGCACAGTGAAGGAAGCAGTCAATAAAACTAAAAGGCAGCCTGTATAATGGGGGAACATATTTGCAAACAACATATCTGAAAAAGAGGTATCCAAAAATCTATAAAGAATTTATCAGACTCAACACTCCAAAAACAAACAACCTAGGTAAGAAATGGGCAGAAGACATGAATAGACACTTTTCTGAAGAAGACATACAGATGGCTAACATACACATGAAAAGATGTTCAACATCACTCATCATCAGGGAAATTAAAATTAAAACCATGAAGAGATACCACTCCACACCTATCAGAATAGCTAAATTAACACAAGAAACAACAGGTGTTGGTGAGGATGCAGAGAAAGGGGAACCCTCTTGCACTGCTGGTGAGAATGGAAACTGGTGCAGCCACCCTGGAGAACAGTATGGAGGTTTCTCAAAAAACTAAAAATAGAACTACGGCATGATCTAGCAATTGCACTATTAGGTATACAAAAGGATACAAAGGATCCTTTACCCAAAGGATACAAAAATACAGATTCAAAGGGGTATATTTACCCCAATGTTTATAGCAGCATTATCAATAATAGCTAAACTATGGAGAGAGCCCAAATGTCCATTGACTGCCGAATGGACAAAGAAGATGTGGTACACACACACACACACACACACACACACACACACACACACACAGGAATATTACTCAGCCATCAAAAAATGAAATCTTAACATTTTCAATGACATGGATGGAACTAGAATGTATTATGCTAAGCAAAATGAGTAATCAAAGAAAGACAAGTATTATATGATTTCACTCCTATGTGGAATTTAAGAAACAAAACAGATGAACATATGGGAAGGGAGGGGGAAACAAAGGGAAACAAACCACAAGAGACTCTTAACGATGGAAAACAAACTGAGCCTTGATGGAGGGAGGTAAGTGGGAGATGGGCTAGATGGGTGATGGGCATTAAGGAGGGCATTTGTTGTGATGAGTACTGGGTATTGTACAGAAGGGATGAATGACTGGATTCTACTTCTGAAACCACTATTGCACTCTATATTAACTAAAAAAAAAAAGAAAAGAAAAAAACATTAGTGTCCAATAATCCTAAGTGATAAACAGTAATTTCATTTATTTGAGAACTATTCTCTGGGTGTGCTTGATACTGTGCTAGGTATTAGGGATAAAATGGGTATTGAAGTAAATATAGTCCTTTTGCTGATAAAATCTATATTTTAATGTCAAATACAGAAAAGTCAAAGGATATTATGAGAATATTAACTCGGGGTGCCTGGGTGGCTCAGTTGGTAAAGTGTCCAACTCTTGGTTTTGGCTCAGGTCATGATCTCATGGTTCATGAGTTTGAGCCCTGCATCAAGCTCTGTACTGGCAGCTTGGGATTCTCTCTCTCCCTCTCTTTCTGCTTCTCCTCTACTTGCACTCTCTCTCTCTCTCTCAAAAAAAAAAATTAACTTATGATTAGTACTTTTTATTTTCAATGCTGTATTTTAATATTGAAATCCTTGATCTGTATGGAATTTTTGTGGTTCAAAAGTGATACAGAAATCCAAATGTTTTCTCCTAGAATACTAATAAGTTGTCAAAATATTATTTAGTAAGTGGACCATGTGTTCCCCACAGATTTGAAATGTATCTTTCTCATATACTAAATTCTAATATATCAATGGGATTATTTTGGTACTCCATTCTGATCCATTGATCTGTTTCCTTACTAGTTTTTAATTTCTATAACTTTATAGTGTATTTTAATAGTTGGTAGGCAAATCTTTCCTTTTTACTTTTCTTACCTCTCTACCTTTCCAGGTTATTCCCATGTATGTATTTTCCAGATGGTATTTAGGATGGTTTTTTCAAGTTCTTCATCACCCTTTCCCAAGTTTCCTTAAAAGCAAAACAAAAAAACCTGGGGTTGCATAGGCTACTTTAAGCCCTAATGACAAGACATCTACTGCTAATGTTTTTCCATTAAATTTTATAAATTCACCATGTATGTTAAATGAGGATTCCTGGTCATTCCTCATGCAGAAAAAAAAGTTCCTTTGGTGGATTATGTTGAGCAGTAAAGCCTATAAAGTATATCCCTTTAGAGTACTTTAAAATATAAAAATTAATTCCAGATGCAGCTTCCAGTCAGTGCCTTCATGCAACAATTCCCCAATGTGCTTTATGCAATATGGTTAAGGTAAATTATCAACTGCCTGCTGAAATTTAAAAGAAAAAATTCCCTTGTAATGTGTATCCTCTACAGGAAGATAATCATAGTGATAACTGAAGAACAATTTGATTTCTTTGAGCATTTTCCATGCTAATCATCCCGTTCACACACGTTCCACACATAAAGATCTGTTACAGAATTTTAGAGTATTTTTTGATCAATTCAGAACAGCAAATAAATGAAATATATCAAAATTTCTGATAGAAACAATATAACATATTTTGGTGTCTCTAGCAGCAGCTGGTTCAAGCATTATATTAGGTCTTTCTCTCCCAAGCTTGTGGTCAAACATGTAATCACTAGCATGAAGCCGAATATACCATGGTAGCATTCATAGTGACATAATTAAGGACATAGGCTTTTCCTTAAGTAAATCCCAGAGGAGGTTCAAAATCACCAAAGGTACAGAGAAATCATAGAAGTTCTTAATTCACACAGTAAGAAGGAAATAACAAGAATTTATCACTATGAAATGGGAAGAGTTGTGCGTTAAATATCTGAATCTTTCATTTGAACCCAGCATATACTGTTGAATGTGACCATGACTTCAGATTTATTTAACCTCTCTGAACATAAATGGCAATAATACTCTGGCCTAAATCTTAGGGTTCTTTATGGTGTATTAATGGAGACTGAAAAGTCAACATCTTGATGCTCTGGAGAGCACTTTTGTGCTGAAATTCTAATACCAGTAAAAAAAAAAAATGATAAAACAGCTCACTGATTGCTGCCTTTTATGGAAGAAAAATATGAAGAAGTTAAACAGCCCCAAGAAAATATTTAATCTTTTAAATCTGTTTTAATCCAATCAAGTTAAAACTATAAAACATCTTTTAAAAAGATATTGTAGTTTAAATTGCATTACTCTGCCTTGAATTGAGTAAATACTAGTGTTAGGGGACCTTGTACTGTTCTCAATTATATGTTAGAGAAATACTTCACCACCACCACGGACTTCAAGATGTTGCCACCCAACATCAGGCCATCTGATTTACTTTGGCCAATGTAAATGAAACTGACTTGTGCTTTTTTTGTTGTTGTTTATTTTGAGCAAAATATTAAGATCCTTTATGAGATTCTGCTATTTCTCATTTCTTTTTTCTCTCTGCCATCTGAATTGGATGTCCTAAGATGTGCCAGTTCTGTTGTTCTTACCTGATACTTGATTGAGATGTGAAGCAGAGACACAGTCAAACTGAAGCTAGTATGTAATGTGACTAAGAAATAATTATTTTTTGTTATAAACCTTTGAGATTGGGGACTGTCTGTTACCAACTAGGATAAGCTGACTAATACAGGCCAATATTCTGAAATGGTAGAAATAAAAGTTCTAATGTTCCCTTGCCATTTCTTTGCTTGGATACCTGATTTCTATAAGGATTATAGGATTCTTTGATTATTTCCATGGATTCATCCTCTGTTGATTTCATAATTTTGATATCAATGAAATATGACTGGGAAGTGTCGAGGGCTGTTTATTGAAAAATCCCAAAGGAGACACGAATGCATGAGGGAAAGAATTTAGCTTTGATAATGAATGATATTTGAACATTTACAGTGGCTTTATAAACAATAAGCTGTTGGTAAGACTTTACAAGAACAAATTAGACAAGAGCCTCTTCTACCTTTCTATAATACTCAAAACAGTTCCTCCCCTAGACAAGGCATGTGGTGGGCAATCAAGGATAGAGGTGAAAATGGCACATTTCATGATTACTCACAGAGTATTTACTTCCAAGCCCCATGATACAGGCCTCTGTTGGTTTAGAGGTCTGAGTACCCAAGGAAGGAATGCTTCCACCAGGACATCCAACAATAGCTCCACTGAATTGGAGCTAAGGCAGCTGCCCAGATGTTTTGGATAAGCAGGCAGATGCCATTGGATAAGCAGGCAAAAAATAAACTGGAACTGGCTAGAATAATTGCTCTTGATTATGAAAGAAAACTATTTTCTGGATATACAGTGGGGGCAGGGAATGTTATGTTGAATCTCCTATGGTACCCTTTGGTACAGGGTATCTTGCAATGAAAGTTATGAGAAGATGATAGCATTTTAACATAGGCAGGACTATCCAGAGCTCAGTCCTTTAGGAAGGATGGTGTGATTCAGTCTACTAAGAGAGGAACCCCAACCACCTGATGTGCTTACTAAGTACAATGAACATGGAATGAATACTGAGGGTAGAAGGCATAAAGATCAATCACGGATATGTGCACAAACTCAAAAGTGTGGATAATGATGCCTACTCATATTTTCTTCCTTATCATATATTTTTAAAATAATTGTCCATTTTCTCCCTCTCCTATTCTTTATTATATAGAATGTATTGGTTAAATTTATAGGTTAGCTTACTGGATTCAGAATTTACAGACAAAGTCATGACAGATTAGAGGAGAAAGGTCTGTCACCCCAAGATCCTGGACTTGAAGCAGATGCAGTAATTGATAAGAGGCGAGGATAATAAGATAATAAGAGGCGATTGTTTTTGAGGCGAGGATAATGTGCTTTTGTTTGTACAATGGAGAGTTGGGTTATGTTGACTTGCCCATTTTGTTGTTTATGGTGGTAGTGTAGTTGTACTCTGCAAGTTTGAATATGGAAGAAAGAGTGGATGTAATTTGGTACGTGTCATGTTTTCGTCTCAAGTGATTTGCCTGTCATTCCTATTTTGGCAATTTCCACGTTAGGAGTCCGCCTTCTTCTCCAAGGAAGAATCTCTTCCTTCTCTACCTGAGATCTACATGTGGGCATAGATTCTGACACCAGGTATACTCAAATAAGACTTTGTTATAGAAGGGAATGATGTAAAGGATCAGTCACCACCTAGAATCCATGCTTTGGAGGTAGTAGTTGCACCTGTGTTCTATTCTAGGGGTGCAGTAACCTCTGAGCATCCAGCATGCAGCGCACGGTGTCATCAGTGCATACCGCTTGCTTTGTGTTTGGCCACAGGGAACACTAAGTTTTAGGGACCTGTCCTTGGATCCAAGCCTGATTCTCTAGCTCTACTATACCAAGCTATCTAATATCTGTTAATAAATTCGCTTTTTGCAAAACTAACTCAAGTGGATTCTGTTTGCAACAAATAATAACACTTTCCAAAATTGTAGAGGTACCCTGTCCCCTACCTCTCAAACAAGATGTTCTTCAGCATGTCAAATAGGAGTGGTTTATGTGTTTCATTCACGCAGCTCTGTTTACTAGATCTCAGCAGAGTAGCTGTTTATTTGATATAGTGTGGAAGTTTTGCTAATCACGAAATAGTTAAATGCCTTTTACATCTTTCAGGACTTTTGTGCCTTTCTGTGCTCATCACTTAAATAATTTTTTCATTTATTAAATATATATTGAGATTCTTCTATGTGCTAATCACTGTAATAGGTGCTATAACTACAGCAGTGCCTGATACAGACAAGGTCTCTGTGCTTATACAGTTGAAAATCAAATGAGAGAGCCACTTGGGGCAACTGGCTGGCTCAGTCAGAGGAGCATGTAACTCTTGATTTTGGGGTCATGAGGTCAAGCCCCACGTTGGGTGTAGAGATTACTTAAATGAATAAAAAAAACCCTAAAATATAAGTAAGCCAGTAAGTAATGAAGCTGATTAAAAATGTGATAAGTGCTTTCAAGAAAATAAGCCAAGTGATGCAGTAGAATAAAACTGCAGATGGATGAGACATCAACTTATCAAATATATTTTGAGATTCTACTATGTGTGATCAATGAGACCATCAACTACAAAGGATGGTCGTAGAAGGCAGCTAGCGGACATGTAAAGTTAAACTTTTACATGCTGTTCCCATTCTCACCAAATGAGGCACTAAAATGGAAATGCTAATTCACAAACAAATCTTGGTCTAATTTTCTTTAAAAACAAAGTGTTTTTGCCATATGATGTAATCTCCCAAAAAGCACAGCCTTCAGTACCAATGAAAATAGCCCAGCAGGTACATAGAAATACAGAAGCCCATGTTTCATTAAGTGACTCAGTTCTTTTCAGCTATGGCTTTCAAGTTAATAATACCTAGATTCAGATGAAATCACTAAGGCTTTTCTTGTAGATTCCCAAGTACATAGGAGTCCATCCTATTCTATGGGTGTGACTGCCTCAGACACTGACCACATTTATGTTCCATGGCCTATGCTAAATACAAGGAAAATAAAGGCCAAGCCTGACCATGCAGATACCAAATTCAGTTTCCACCTGCATCAAGTGTGTGATTATTGTTGTGGAAAGGATACCTATCCTTAAAAGCCTTGATGGAAAGCCCTGGAGAATTTCTCAAGAACCTGTATAATTAGTATATTACAATAGCAGTTGATTTCTATCTTGTTCTCACATTCAGAAACCCATATCCAAATTCACATTCAAAGTCTTAGCTTATTTATGCCTCTCTTTTCTTCACCTTCCACATCTGGTACATCAGCAAGTTCTGTTGACTCCACCTGAGGGTCATGTGGAACTCTACCACTGCCACCTGCTCTGCCACCATCACCTCCCAGGTCTCTGTCATTTTTCTGTGGTCACTGGTGTACTGGTGAATGTTTAACAGCCACCTCTGGAGGCTGGAGAAGCCCTGCTCTGTAGCCTTTGTTGTTCTGCAGTGTAAATACTCCCGCTGTGGCCAGTTTTAAGCTACCTACATGAGTCCCACTGAACGTGAAGTTGGGAAGAGAGGCACAGTGGCACCTGTATTTCCCCACTACAGATAAAAAGATACACATCCCTTCAATGTCATAGATAATGGTTAAATGGAGTAAAATAGTTAGGAAGCAATGACTTTTCATTATTTATGAGCTTTGCTTTCAATATAATTTATTTAATTGTGAGTATATACCATTTGATTTTTACATAATGGTTGTGTTTAACAAGAGGTTCACAAAATTGCTAGAAATTTGAGTCAGTTCTTTGGCTTCAGCACACCATGACTTCCTGTCTCAGGCTCCTACAGCCAGTGATTGCCCCCCCCCCCCAACCCCCGCCACCTCCCCACCTACACTAAGATGAAAATTTCAACTTTTCACCAATGACCTTCAAGGCCCTTCAAGGTCTAGCTCTTCTTATCTTTCCAACCTTACTTCCTCAACACTCGTCCCTTTGCTTAATCCTCTGCAACCACATTGACCTTTCTGCTGTGTCCTCAGACACACCAAGAGCAGCTCTTCCTTAAGAATTTTGCACTCATTAGTCACTCTCCCTGGAATGCTTTTTTTCAGAGATTCACGGGGGTTGCTCACATTATTCAAGTCTCTCGCTACTCTGTAGAAGAGTCAGCCTTCTCCATCAGCACATTCTCTTGCATCTCCTGCTTTGTTCTCCTCATTGGACTATCACTGTCTGGAACTTAATATCTATTCGTTGGCTCCCTGGTTATTGTCCTACTAGAAGGTAAGTCTTATGAGGCTTCTTTTTCATTCAATTCTGTGTCCCTGGGGCCTGGAACAGCACCTTGTCCCAGGAGGGCACCAAGCCTGCACATTGTGTAAAACGGGGTGAGGAAGGGGGGGAGGGGTCTCATTCCTATGGTGTACTTTATAGGTGGTGTCCTTCTGTAGAGTGCCCTTCATCTAGGATAAATCAGTGTTCAAAACACCTTCTGTGAATGAGTGCTCTCGGCCAGGCAATGCACTAGAACTACTTGTATTTTGAGCTGTAACACTTCAAACAGTGTGCCAGAGCCTCACGTGCTTCCCTAGGTTGGAAAGGATAAAAGAATCTTCAAGATCAAAAATCACAAGACTGAGAATAATGGTTTGTTGTCTCAAAAGTCTCACTCCCAGGCATATTTTCATGATAATTGCCTTATAAACTTCTGAGTCCTAGAAGCTCTGACAGTGCCTGCCCAGCTCCTGAAATTTGATTGGATAGACACTGAAGCTCTCTCTGATTCTGGCTTTGAGCCTTTTGGCTTCAGGACTAGAGCTCCCTTGCTGGCTCACTCGTTCTCTCTCTATCCGTCTGTCTCTCTCCCTCCCTCTCTCCCTGTCTCCTCCTCTCTCCTTTTTCCATCCCTGAGATGAGCCACACATGCCTAAATCCCCAAGATTTTTCTTACTGTGCCTTTGGCAGTTGCTTCCTGTGTCCTGGTTGTAAATGGATGTTTCATTTCTCTTTCCATTCATAGCTCTTTGGCTCTCTTCAATGTTCTTTCTAGAACCTGCACCCCACTTTGCTCCAGCTGTTGTCCTCTTCCATGTTATGGATCTCTGGGTAGGGATTTCCTTATGCCCTACTCACATCTGCCCTCTCCTGGCAGCCATGATGTCATTCATGTGAACCTGACTTTTAATTTAAATATTGACTGGGTCTCCAGGTGTTGTGCTGTATGTAATGGTCAACATGTTTGCAGTTTCTGGCTTTGAGGAGTTTGATGGGGGATACAGAGAAAATACCCACAGAGCAGACAAGTCAGTGTTTTCTCCAATGGAGTGTGTGAACTTCCAGGGCCTCCTAAAACGATCCATTGGGATGCTTGAAGAAAATGTCAGAACCTGTATAATTCTATTTCATTCTTTTAATTTCGGTGTTTGTGTGTACCAAGGCATCTTTATTGATTAGGATGTGTTATCAGAAGAGTTTGAAGACCCCTGTGCTGGATAACAATCCTACTTATACTTTAGGACTATGAATCATTTTTATTGCTACTGCCTGAGCAGTCATCAAATTCTTCATGCCCTTTCAACTGTGGAGTTCTAACTAGACACAGTTTAATCAAGGTACAGCAAGGGCTGAACAGTGCGGGATCACTGTATCACATCGCGTATGTGATCTTTGCAGAGATAGTAACTCCTTGCGAAAAATCCACTGTATTTTAAAAGTCTGCAAATGTTATCTTTGTATTGCTTCCAAGTGAAATGATATGCGACATCACTGAATCAGTTAAAATGTGCTTCCTTTGAATCATACTTAAAATAATTTTGATATTGTACATTCTAAATGTTAACTTGTCACAAATCACATTTCTTAAGCATTTTTTCTTTTGTGCCGGGTTGTTGTTTGTCAACTTAGTATTATCCATATCTCTTGCCAGGAGAGTTCTGATTTAGATTTTGCCAGTCAGAAGAATTTGACATTTGGAAGGGGAAGTAAGAGGAAAAGCCAAAATTCCCCCGGTAATGGCAGTGGACAGAAGTGGGGACCGTTGGCAGGCCTGAAGTTGTCAGACTTCTGGGTAAACTACCTAAGGCTTTGGGGGCGGCAGGTGGCTGAGATGACAATAGCTTCCCTGCTATTCCAGGGATTCCTGCAATTCCTTACATTCTTGCTCCTCTGGATTCCCTGAAAGACAGTTGAAGTTTTTGCCTGATCTTCATGTTTCCTACCCTTCCAAAAATTGTGTAGGTTTCTAATTTCTTAAATGAAATCCCCACCTACTTGAAATGTCTCCTGTGGTTTTCATTTTCTTAACTGAACCCTGATTCATAGACTAGTTCTGGGATTGCATCCGAAAGAATAAAACAAGGATAAAAGAATTCTTTGTGTTTCATGAGTGAAACAACTCAACATTTTAGAGATATCAATTGACTCCCAAATATATAATTTCATTGAAATTTCAGTCAAAATTCCAGTAGAGGTTTTCTGGAGGTAACAAAGTAGAAAGCTGAAATATATAGATATCGGGATGTTCGATTTTGTTCTCTGCTCTTGTTACTCTAGTCTATTTGCAAGTACCACTTTTTTTTTTCACGCAGACTTTGTAAAACCTTGTAAGTTTTTCTTCCGTGGCATTGCCTTTGTAGACCTTTGTTCTTCCTTATATATTTTGGAAACCTTATCAGGTCCCTCGCCTTCTCTTCCATTCCCTCCTAAAACACTATAATATGCATATATTACACATAAATATTAATATATACAAACTTGGCATAGAATAGTAGACATTTACTAAAATAGTGGAGACAGTATGGGGTCTCACATCAAGTACAGAAATAATCTTCAGTGGATTAAAGACTTAAATATAAAAGAAGAAAATGATAAAGGACAAAAACAATGTAATAGAATCTTTAAGTCCTCTGAATAAGAGATGTTTTTCTCAAAAAACCTAAAAGAACCCGGTGCCTGGGTGGCTCAGTCAGTTAAGCGTCTGACTTAGGCTCAGGTCATGATCTCATGGTGTGTGAGTTTGAGCCCTGCGTCAGGCTCTGTGCTGACAGCTCAGAGCCTGCAGCCTGCTTTGGATTCTGTGTCTCCCTCTCTGTCCCTCTCCCGCCTGTACTCTGTCTCTCTCTCAAAATAAACATTAAAAAAAAATAAAAAATAAAAGCACAAAATTCGACTATTTCAAAATTCAAGATTTAAGTTTAATGAAAAGGGCACCTACTTAGGAACACATCGTGATAGAACCTCACCCAGGTCCCCAAGGAGATGGTGTTCATTACAGTGTGGTTTTGGTCACAGGGGAGTAGTTGCCACACAGGGGCCACCATTGCACAACAAGATGCGTAAAACGTGGTGGATATATCCTGAGAATATTAAGCCGTAGTTAAAAGCGAGGAGATTAATGTATATATAGAAACATGGATAAACCTTAAAAACATCCTGGCAAGTGAAAAAATATGACAGAATATGATTTAGCCCAACACTATTGTAGAATCAGGCTAACTCTGACTCATTTTTTTTTTAACATGTACCCCGTATGTCAATTTTAATATGGAATTCATTCAGGTGCCTGAGTAAACCGAATCCAATTGCCTACTTTTGTCAAAGCATTAAGAATAAATTCTGCTGCTGGATTTTAAACATTAAGTATACCACTAGGTCTTGGCATAGTGCATTGCACAGAACAGGCCGTTAGTAATAAACACTGGTGTGAGCTGGTCCTACCCTGAATTATCATAAGATTTAGACCGGAATGAGTGCTAGCTCTTACTCTATAAAGACACAATTGGTAACTCATGTCGCTTCCACAGGTGTGGCATTGGCTGAGTTCCCAAAAGGTGCCAGAAATGTGTGAGATTCAAGATAGATGAAGGGCATTTTTCATTTTTGTGGAGTTATTAATCCTCCAGTTCAGGAGCTGACAAACTAGTGCATTCAGCGCAGACCCCGCCTGCAGCCTCTTTTCACAAGACTGTGAGCTTAGGATGGTTTTTACATTTTGAATAGTTGTCACACACGGACCTCAATAATATTCTTGATTGTGCCTCTTGGCCTGCAAAACCTAAAGTGTTTATTATCTGAACTTACAGAAGATATTTACGAGCCCTTGCTGTGTGGCTCATCCACTCATTGGGTAAATATTTACTGATACCTATGGTGTGCCAAGTGCTGTTGGAGGCGAAAGTGGAACAGCGAACAAAAGAGACCAAACATCCTTGTTTCATGGAGCTTAAATCCTAGGGGAGGGAGACTGATAATGAAAGTCAAAATAGGGAGTGTCAGAGCAGTGCCACAGGAGCGATAAAACAGGGGAGGGGAACAGGGAAGGTGAGAATGACATGATTATGGAAGCATGGTGTTATTCATTTATTTTAAAGTTTGTTTACTTGAGAGAGAGAGAGAGAGAGAGAGAGAGAGAGAGAGAGAGAGAGAGAGAGAACGTGAGTAGAGGAGGAGCAGAGAGGGAGAGAGAGAATCCCAAGCAGGCACCATGGTGTCAGGGCAGAGCCCAATGTAGGGCTCAACCTCACAAACCATGAGATCGTGACCTGAGCCGAAATTAAGAGCTGGACACTTAACCAACTTAGCCACCCAGGCGCCCCTGAAAGCATGGCATTAATTAGGAAATATTACAATATATAGCTTTGACTAAATGCTTTATATTATTTGTTGATACAACATAAGCAGTTTTCTTTTTTTTAATTTTTTTTTTTTACATTTTATTTTTGAGAGAGAGAGAGAGAGAGAGAGACAGAGCACAAGTGGGGGAGGGGCAGAGAGCAAGGGAGACACAGAATCTGAAGCAGGCTCCAGGCTCCAGGCTCTGAGCTGTCAGTACAGAGCCCAACGTAGGGCTTGGACTCACAAACTGTGAGATCATGACCTGAGCTGAAGTCGGATGCTTAACCAACAGCCACCCAGGCACTCCAACATAAGCACTTTTCTGAGTCTTTGGGTGGTGTTCTCACTTTCGTGAGACTCCACTACAATAAATTTATGAGGGTACACTTACCTCTCTGGCCTTGCCTGGCCTTTGCAACATCTCCTTCTCATTCCGAAACTTCTTGTTATTGACCAGTCTTTCTCTATTTTTTTCTTCAACTCACAGATAGACATTGGTGCTTATCAAAACTGCTTTTGGTGAATCTTTCCTGTTCTCACCTCCTTTTCCTTAAAACAATGTTGTTTATTACAAAAACAAAATATAGCAGGGAAGTTAAACAACACCCAAAACTGTGACGAACTTCAGTGAACATTTTGGAATATAACCTTAGAAATAGTTTTTTATAAGTAACACACACACACACACACACACACACACACACACATACACATATCATGTAACTAAAGTGATATGAAGATGAAAAGAGGGGTTTTTTTTCTTTTGTTTTTGCTTTATTTCTTTGTAAGCCAGGAAATGTAGAGGTAGGAAATTACTGGCATTAGTTCAGTGGCTGAAAGATTTCAAGGCAAGTTCTCTGTGTGTCTTTGGACCTTTTCCTCCACATAATCTCAAAGTAGCTGCTGTAGTTCATCCATTTTATACACAGCCTAGACAGGAGGGAGGAAAAAGGGGAAAGGAAACTATATTGGTTTCTTTTTTTTTTTTTTTAAGTTTTACCTTGTTTATTTTTGAGACAGTGTGAGCAGGGGAGGGGCAGAGGGAGAGAGAGAGAATCCCAAGCTGTCTCCGCACTGTCAGTGCAGAGCCTGACTCAGGGCTTGATCCCACGAACGGCAAGACCATGACCTGAGCTGAAATCAAGAGTTGTACACTTAGCCAACTGAACCACCCAGGTGCCCCAACTATACTGATTTCTTATTGCTGCTTTAACAAATTACCACAGACTTAGAGACTTAAAACACAAATTTATAATCTTACACTTTTGGAAGTCAGAAGCCTGAAATCACTTACAGCGTGCTAAAACCAAGGTGCTCACATGGCTGCATTCCTTTTGGAGGCTCTCAGGAGAATCCATTCCTTGCCTTTTCCAGTTTCTAGGGGCTTTTATATTCCTTGACTCATAGCCCCTTCCTTCATCTTCAAGCCAATGGCCTAGCTCTTCAAAACTTTATCTCTGATCCCTGCTTCTTTTATCACATCTTCCCTAACTCTGAGCCTCCTGTCTCCCTAAGAACATTTATGATTATGTTGAACCTTCCTGGATCATCCAGGGTAATCTCCCCATCTCAAGAGCCTTAACTTAATCACACCTGTAAGATCCCTTTTGTTGTGTAGGGTAACATGGTCATAGATTCCAGGGATAAGGATGTGGATATCTTGTCAGAGGGCATTATTCTGCCACTCACAGAAACCAATTAGAATAGGTAATATTTCTGTCAAGAAAACAGAAAATTCCCGGAAGTTGCTATCAGACTTGGGCTGATAACTTGTTGCTCAAAGCTATAGCATGTGGCCAATCTTCAGTGACAGCTTTGATGGACTCCAAGGGGAGCCCTGTCAGAATTTCTCTGAATTTGCCCATAATGACCTGACTGTTATACTCCCAGTTGATCAGTCCCTGCATGTGGGTTACCCCAGGAAGTGTGTGACCTTGGGCAAGACAATGCTCCACAACTTTGACACTTCCTGAAATAACTGACAGCTGGAGGCAGTCTGCAGACAGCATTCCCGGGTCTGGGGCAATATACCTGTCCCTGAAGGGGGATCCGGACAGTGTATCATGGTGTTGTGGCAGTCATGATTTACAAGCTGAAGTAGGTCTCTAGGTATTGCTGTGGGAAACTGTCCACACGTAACATGATGTAAATACAACAGTGAAGAATGTGAGGTTTTAAATTTTTTTTTTCAACGTTTATTTATTTTTGGGACAGAGAGAGACAGAGCATGAACAGGGGAGGGGCAGAGAGAGAGGGAGACACAGAATCGGAAACAGGCTCCAGGCTCTGAGCCATCAGCCCAGAGCCTGACGCGGGGCTCGAACTCCCGGACCGCGAGATCATGACCTGGCTGAAGTCGGACGCTCAACCGACTGCGCCACCCAGGCGCCCCAGAATGTGAGGTTTTAAAACAATGAGGTGACAAGCATGGGACCCAGGAAGGCTAACCTCCTGTTTTATCCCTGCCACTTATTCCCACTTTTAAGTTCACGAAGGAGCGAAAACCTCAAGGAACAAACATAAATCTCGCATAAGATACCACTCCTTTACCACTACTCTTGATCAGTCTTGTAATGAAGAGCTTTCTGGTAAACTGGGCTGGATTATGAGGCTTATATCCAAGATTAGGTGGGGTCTCTCCTCAGAAGCCTCAATCTTATCACCTGTGATCCAAATGACAAACTTTGGAGCACATAAATAAGAGAAAAGAAAGCAAGACTTTGGATGCACTCCAAAGTCCAGCCTTAAGGTCACCACACCTAAAGAAAAGTAGCACAAAGAGGGTGTCTAGAGAGAGAGAGAACCATGTGCATGACCTTTGACTTTGACATTGACCTCATCAGTGTCACAGAATTAGGCCCATTCAGGTTAGTATTCCTGTCTCCCAGAGAAGCTGAGTAGAAGAAAAGTTAGATCAGTATATACAGTATTACCCTTTTGTGGGTAGTTTGTGCATGTAAATGTATCATGCCTAGAACAAAAATCTGGAAGAATACATACCAAACATTTAAAAATGGATTTTTCTGTGGCCTATGGTCATAGCTGGAATAAAGATCAAATCAGATAAGGCTCCTAAAAGATCATTGGAATCAACCAGAAACATGGCAGCAGTTAATTGCATTTTCCACACAGAACTCATTAAGTAGAGAGATGTCTCATGATGACTGATTCTATCCTACCTGTTGGAATAGTATCCTTGGGAATAAAACAATGAATACCATAAACAGATTTCACTTTCACCAAGCCACTCCTGTCAAGAAAGAGACTATATGTTAAGGATTATCAGGACATAGGAGGCCTATCATGGCCTACCTGGGCACTTGTATGTCCTGGTGTTGCGTGGATGAAATCATGACAAGGTTTCCTTTATCATCTGTTTACTCTTTTATGTTGCTTGAACACTTTACAGAAAACAAGTAGAATTTTTATATTCTGTCAAAACCAAAGTTATTTTCCTGTGGGAGGCAAAATCACACAATAAAATGTTGTGGATTCTCGTGGAAAGTAGAGTTAAGAAAAGCATGTGCCACAGAGGAGGCCTGCTAGGGCAGATGTGTTTGCTGAGGGAACTCCTAGGTTGACTCACATGACAGGGTGCTGTGTCATGTTTTGCACAGCACCACCCCACACATCACCCTACCTGCATCGACAAACCCTGTATCTTGTTAATTTGTTTGGCATCACCCACTAAAGCCTTCACTGCTGGGCTTCAGGGTCCTACAGTTGTGATTGTATTACAACACAGGCCTCTTGAAGGTCCCCAAATCCCTTTAGTTCCTTTGACCATGCCAACTCCCTAGGCAATACCCTTGATTGAAATAGTCAAACAAAGCACGGAGACAGGCTGTGGGGGCCCGGGAGATTGTGAGCTACCAGAACTTCCAGGTTCTAATTTGCCTGTGTACCAGCTGAACCATGCTCCTTTTCTGGTGGTCTGCCCTGCCCGGACCTCCACTTACCCTCACTAGGCAATAAGAGGAGGATGTGATTTTAATACTAGGGTACACATTGGTGCCAATCTTAGTGAAGACAGGCCTTCACATTGATAACCATGGCCTGGTAACTGCCTAGGGTGCTCTCAGGATTAAGTTCTTTTCCTTTCCAAAAACACATGGGCCTTTAATCCTTGAATATTCTAAAAATGGAAGATTATTTACTGAGATATTGCTTGTGTTTTGTTCTGACTAGTGTAGAAGAAGAAAAGAATATAATGTCTTCTCTTTTCATCCCAGCTCACTCTCTCCGTTACACCACCAAACCAAAGGGCAATGCAGACTTCCAACCCTGAAGAGCAGAAACTGTCCTTACCCTCAGGGTGAAATTAAGAAGCTTTTGTTTTCAAAGAACTGGCTCTAGGAAGAAAGGAGTGTCTTTTCTTGAGTTCTGAGGTGGGAGTAAAAACACCTGGACAGTGTTGAGAGCTTAGAGGAGACCAGAAAGGGTCTTGTGTGGGTGGGTGGGGTGATCCTTGGGTAGCATCAGTGACCTCCATCCTGAACTCCTCCCAGCATACTGGGAAATGGCACAGTGGCCTTCCCCAAACATATTGATCTGTGTAAACTCAGAAACTTTCGCATGAATCTAGAGGGAGGAGGGAAGCCACAGTAATGACTGACATGGAATTTCCTAAAAGCCTAATGAAATGGGGCCTCAGAGCAGACAAAATTGAATCAGGGAAATGGAAGACATGTGAGAAACTTTACACCCTAGGATGTGCAGCAAAAGTTTCTCACGTGTCTTCTGTTTTCCTAATGTGTGTTATATAAAGTTAAGTCATTCTCTTTGTGATATCAGTGATCTTAGGGAACTGAGAAAACAGAATTTTTACTCAGCTTTATACTTTTCCATCTTTTATTTTTCCCTTCAAAATCTTTTTCTTTGGGATATGTTATATATGAGAGGCTTGGGAGAAAAATTAGTTTTTTAAGAAAAAAATACTGCCAAACGGGGTGCTTGAGTGGCTTAGTCGGTGAAGCTCCCAACTCTTGATCTTGGCTCAGGTCATGATCTCACAGGTGGTGGGATTGAGCCTGGAGTTGGGCTCTGTGTTAACAGCACAGAGTCTACTTGGGATTCTCTGTCTGTCTCTCTCTCTCTCTCTCTCTCTCTCTCTCTCTCTCTCCCCCTTCCCCACTTGCATTCATACTATCTCAAAATAAACAAACAATAAAAAAATACAGCTATTAATGTGCTATCTGCTTATATGTCCTGAGCTCCTTGTAAAAACCACTGAGTGACAGGATAAGACTGTAAATCCTGGCAAGAGGAAGTCAATTGATGAAACTATACCATGTGCCTACTATTACTACTATAGCTACTCCTATTAAAGGAAAGAAAAGGACTGGGACATCTGCGTGACTCAGTCAGTTAAGCATCCGACTTGATCTCACAGTCATGAGTTCAAGCCCCACACTGGGGCCAGCAGTGGGCATGAAGCCTAATTTAGAAAAAAAAAAAAAGATAACAACCAAAAAACCAAAGAATAGAAAAGTTTTGATGCCAAGCAGAGAATCTGATTTGGCAGGCAAGCTAAACTCTGAGGAATGAGGTTCTCAAGAGAAGTGGGCAGGTCTTTCAAAGCTAAGACATCAGGAACCATGTCTATTTCACATTAATGAAAGAGTCTTTGAATGTCAGTGATAAGCAGGTGGCCCCCAGGCTTGTCAATGAAGCAGTGTTGAGCTTCTAGCGGTGGCTATTGCTGCCTGGATGGAGCGTCCACTGCACAGTAGAGTTCCCAGCTGTCTGCTCCTAAATCAGGCCAGACAGCCACGTCAGGGGTTAGGCTACTCCTCCATAGCATTGTTACTAGCACAACCACCGCCTCTTGGTTGTTGGGCTATATCTTTCATCAGGACACTTTCATATATGTTAATCTTGTTTGAGCTGAGGGAGGCAGAGTACCTGTGCTCTCAGTTTACAGATTAAGAAGCAGAAGCTTATGAACATCCAGTAACTTTACTAGGTAAAGAGTGTTCATGAGTAAGGGAAGAACGAAGAGGGTCAACGATGACTGAGCAGGGCTGAACATCAGGGATGATGGCTGAATTGTGTCTGTTCATTAAGAACTTCAGACCACACACAATGGGAAAAGTATACATCCCGGAGATTTCCATACTGAATTATGTAGTCATCATCATCTACCTTAGAAGCAGTAGAAATACTTTCTTTGGAGTAATTCATTTTTTACATAACAAAAAGCTTAAAAGCTTAAAAAATTTTTTTATTATAAAATTAAACACTTAGAAAGTATAGATGTCTGCACAAACATTAATCCTTTTGCAGAAAACTTAGAAAATATAGGGGGAAAATGGAGAAAAAGGTACCCACAACTCAAAGGGAAACAATAACATTTCCAGGGTTTTTTCTACATATATGTATGTGAGTATGTGTGCACAAATGGGATCACATTACATAGGCATTTTATGTCATATCTTTTTAATTTAACATGGTGTCCTAGTATGGCACCTGTTTTTCTCTGGTAGGGCTGCCATAACAAAATACCATAGACTGGGGGTGGCTTAAACAGAAATCTATTTTCTCATTGTTGTGGAGGCTAGAGGTCCAAGATCAAGTTTTCAGTGGAGTTAACTCTTACTGAGGGCTGTGAGGGAGAATCTGTTCCATGCCTCTCTCCCTGCTTTTGGTGGTTTGCCAGCAATATTTGTTGTTCCTAAGCTTATGGAAACATAACTCCAATCTTCCCATGGTGATCTCCCTCTGTGCAAATTTTCCTTTTTTTATATGGACACCAGTCATTGGATTAGGGGTCCACTCTATTCCACTATAACGACATCTTAACCGTCTTAACATTTGCAACAACCCTGCTTCCAAATAATATCACATTCTGCGATCCTGGCAATTTAGACTTCAACATATGAATTTGGGGAGGATACACTTCAACCCATATAGCATGAGAGCATCCTTGAAACTTTCATTTATATTGGAAATAAAACATTTCATTATGCAAACACAGCAGTATTTATTTAGCCAATCCTCTATTGTTTAACATTTGACTTTTTTTTTCCTATTTACTTAATGCTGCTGTGAACCTTTTCATGATTCATAATGAAGTCCCTCCCATATCAACAAGAATGAGTCCATTGTGGCATTGCAATGAAAACTTAATGGCCAAAACTCTGGAGAAATACAACTAAGAAAACCTACTCTCAGTCTAGCTCATTTGCATACATATAGAAGCAACTGTGTCTAAACCAGTGGTCTCTGAAGTTGAGTGCAATAAAACAATATTTAGGGATATGGAAAATACATTGAAATTACTATTTCAGTATTCTAGTAGACTAATTCAGTGTCTGTTTTTGTCTTATAATGCTCATAATGTAAAACTAGGGTAGCATCTACATATAATTTATAAATAAGTATATTATAGATTGTGGGAAATTCTCAAAAATCTTTCCCAGATAAGGATTATGAAATGAAAATAATTCACTATCCTTGAATGTTTATCCAAGGACATTTCCCCTACAATTCCTGATGTTTCAGCTGTGAATCACAAGCCAGAACTTAGTAACCTACACACTTGACAGATCATTACCTCTGATTCTAGCTTTTGGTATCCATTCTGACTGTGACCCCAACCCCTTGATTCTTCTCCCCATGGCCTTGCCTTGGTTTCTAGCCTGGGTTCAGAGATAAACAAGTAAATAAATAAATAAGTGATGGGTACCTATGTGGCTCAGTCACTTAAGAATCCGACTCTTAGTTTTGACTCAGGTCATCATGTCACAGTTTGGTGAGTTTGATGCCCACATCAGGTTCTGTGCTGACAGTGTGGAGCCTGCTTGGGATTCTCTGTCTCCCTCTCTCTCTGCCCCTCCCCCACTCATGCTGTCTCTGTCTCTCTCAAAATAAATAAATGAACTTAAATAAACACACCCATACATACATTCATACGTGACTGATGATCCTGCAGAACAGATAGGGAAGTTCAGAGGTGTGGAATGCTGACAGATCACTGCCCTCTTGAGACCCATTTGGTTTCCCATAAGTATCTTCAAAATGAAGAAAGAGGACCCACTTCAGATCATCTCAAAGCCTGCCCTAAATGGTTTGATACTTCCTGTTTATCCTCCCAGATATTTGCCACTTAGTCACATGGGTCCACCAAGCAGACAGACCCCCAACTGCTGACAGTCGGGAATAAATATTTTTCTGGTTTCTCTTTCTGCTTGTACAGTTAGAAAGTGTAGCTACCTGCATTCCATTACAAGGTCTGGCTCTACCAGGAACAGTGTTCAGTGTTCAAAATCTGAGTCTTTTTTTTTTTTAACAAAGAGCCTGAAAAGATGCAAAAGAGAATGGATAGAAACTCACCTACCTGACTGCTGGAAACCAAACTTGTTTGTCAGTCTTTTTGAGCTAGCAAAAAAGCAAATTTTAAATACCAAGTTGCAAAACAAGATGGAATTAGCTTGAATTTTTAATGCAGATTTATATTCAGGAGTTACTTCTGGCCAAACCCTTTGCTCACTGTCTCATTTGTCATGTTGGAATTCCTTTGGCTTACTGTTCCATATGGTTTTGGGGTCAAGCCAATGGTAAGCCATCAATATTTTCGGTTCCATCACTTTTGTTTCTGCTTATTTACTGAAGCAAAAAAAAATGTGATCTTTTTGTAAAACAGAGCTTAGAAGCAGGCTTTAGTCTACAAGTCTATATAGAAGTTGTTTAGGGATAAGAATACATTTTCTTCTAGATTGCTAGTCTGAACTAAAAAAAGGATTTGTGCTCAAACTTTAGTGTGCAGAAGATTTATGTAGTGGTATTTGTTAAAAAAAAATTCCTCAACCCCACCCAGAGATGTATGGGCTCAGAAGTTCTGTAGGGGTCAGGGTGCTGTGGATCTACATTTGCAAATAAAATCCCCACGTTATACAGACACATTGAAAAGGATATTAAAAAGGCAGTTCAGCCCACAGTGGACTGAAATACCAGAGATTTTAGAGGAAAAAATAGTAAAATAAAAGCTCTGTGTTGAGAGAAAATATTTAGAACAGATTTACAAAACATACCTAGAATGGTGTACAATGAAAAGCAGATTTATTTAGAGTAGGATCAAGAGGTGCTGATTTCTCCTATCAACAAATATCACTTGAGACCCTACCCTGAGACAGGCACTAATTTAAATAGAAGGACACCGTGGTTTGACACAATTCCTCTCAAAGTTTATAGTCAGTGGAGGAGGCAGATGTTAATCAAATTACCTCACTAAATGAATAAATAATCACAAATTGAGGTAAGTGCTAAGAAGAAAAAGTATAACATTCCCTAAAAGTGTATGATAAAGAAACCTGAGTTACACAAGGTTAGGGGTGGGCAGTGGGGGGAAATATTCCTGAAGAGGTGATACTTGGACTGAGATCTGAATAAAGTTGTCTTGGTAATGTGTGATTGGTGGACTGAGGCAGGTGTCTGGGGCCGAGGGGGATTGAGTGCACAGAAGTCTAAAGAGGAGGAGGTGCTTTTCTGGCTGAGAAACAGGAAGAGGGCCAGTGTGGCTGGAGCACAGAAGTGGAAGTGGCAGATGGCAGAAAAGACTAGGAAGGAATCAAGATCACAACAGACTCTCGTGCAATGATGTTGATCTTTAGCTTAAAATCATAAGTGTGTGTGTGTGTGTGTGTGTGTGTGTGTGTGTGTGTGTGTTTAATCACTGGATTGCAGGGTGGCCAGAGTAGACGTAGATAAAGTTTGGAAGTTTTTGCGGTGCTGTGAATGAGATTTAATGGCTGCTTGGCCTAGGATAGAAAAGTGGAAATGATGAGAAGAAAACAGAGATAGTTTGGAGGTTGTTGATGGATTGGCTGTGGGTAGTGGGCATCACAGAACATGTCTTGGGCTTCTGGCTTGTGCAATTGGATGAATGCATAAGCTTATGACCATAGTTAAAATAAAAAATAGTGGATGCAGAGCCTGGGTGGCTCAAATGGTTGAGCGATTGAGCATCCAACTCTTGATTTTGGCTCAGGTCATGATCCCAAGGTTGTGGGATTGAACCCCACGTTGGGCTCTGTGATGAGTGTGGAGCCTGCTTAAGATTCTCTCTCCATCTCTCTCTGCCCCCCTCTCTCTCTCTAATAAAATAATACATATGTGCTCTCGCTCTCTCTCTCTCTCTAATAAAATAATATTAATAATTAAAAAAATAAATAGTAGAAAGGACCAGGTACTGGGGGGAAGATCATGAGTCTGTTCTTAGACATGTGGAGTTTGTGATATCAAAATGGAGCATTTTAGGCATGCCAATGGAAAGAAAACATCCAGAAAAACTCACTGGAGTAGTTTGAACTGAAGGTACAAATGAAGGTCATCAGTGTCTAAATTGTTACTGAAGCTTCAGGCATAAGTAATATGGCAGGACAAGAATTTAGAGTGAAGTGAGACACGGTTCTGGGACAAATCCTTGGGAATCTTCATTATTTATATCAAGTAGAGAAGGATGACCTGATACATCTGCAAAAGAGGGACCAGAGAGGTGTAAAAAGCCAGGAGATTGTGGTGTCATGGAAGATGTGGGAAGAAAGAATAGTTTCAAGAAAGAAGTAGGAGTCCTCACTGTTGACTACTGCTGTCTGGTCAAGGATGATAAGGAATGAAAAGGGTTTCCTGATAGATGAAAGTGGACATCATTGGTGGACCTTGAAAGAGCTGTTTTGGAGGTATTGATGGGAAAAGAAGCCACACTGAAGTGTCTTGGGAAGTGAGCAAATGTGAGAAAATGAAATAGTTTCATAGACTCTTACTGGACTCTCTAATGGTTAACAGCACTAGTGTTTGTTGCCTAATTTCTCTTTAAATTGTGTTGTTTATCTTTCCTTTGCTGTCTCAATACTAGTACTTCCATTTTAATCAGCCACCATTAGACTTGTTTATTAACTTTCAAAGAGAATAATTAGGCTTAAAAAAAATCTGGAAAAGAAGATAAAAAAATTTCCCTAAAAGACTGGACAAGAGTTACAAGAAAAAGAAAAAGATTAAAAGGGGTTCACCAAGATATGTCTACAGATAGTAATAAAAATAAAAATAATAGGGCAATATATGAGAGAAGTCTTAGGACACTCTTATTATGTGCCAGGCACTTGATAAAGCCTTTAAATATAATAATTTATTCAATAATCACAGCACTAGGAGTTATTCTCATTCTGTAGATTGAAGCAGTTGGAGCATGGAGAGTTTGAATTAATTGTCCAAGGTCATCTAGATAAATAGTGGTTGAGCTGAAGTATAAACACTGTGTCTTGAATCTTCAGTCTTCATAACTAAATGAATATGAGTTTGCCAGGTAGAAGTGACTTCAGAATGGTAGAAAATACAGACAAAGCAGGGGACCTGACATGGGCTGAATCCCACTGAAATGAAATGAATGGTAGCAGGGGAGAGATATAAGCAAATGTCTAGCTGGAGTACGAACCACCAGTCCCTCCTCCTGCAGACACTCTAGCCTTTGCTAGTGATTTTCTTAGAGGCCCTTCCCCCATCAGGCTTTTAAGGGCAAGGATGGAAATATTCACATCCCTCATCATACTCAGTACTCTTTGTATGGTAGCTCCGCACTACTATAAGCTAAGACCTCAGCTTTGAGATCTTAATATCAAGTGGTGGGACAATGGGGAAAAAATCCCACTTGATAACATGTCCCAAAGTATTTTTCTCTTTTGGCACAATGTCTAACATTCATTAATTGTAGCTATTTTCATAATGTTTATTGTTGTAACCTTACGACTGATAAGAGGGCACACATAGTTTTGAGGACATTCTTCTTGATGGGCAACTTAACCATATCTGAGGGATTTTTTTTTTTTGGCTTCTCTGGCACTACACTTTAAGAAGGGCTTAGAGCATGTTCAGGTGAAGGTAAATGAATTCATAGTTTTGTCATAAGAAAAATGATGGAGGGAATTAAGGATGAGAAAGGAAGAAAAGGAATACTAACAAACTTCAAGAAGATATACTTTATCTTAATACAAATAAGTAATTTCTAACAAAGCCTTTGAAAGTTTTGTAACACACTGCTTTACTGAGTAATGGGTTTCTAAACCTTGGAGGTGGTCAACATGGCTGAGTGCATACTTGATAAGTGATAGATACGTTGTAGACAAATGATGGATTCATAAGTTGTAGAGAGTAAGCATTTGGAAGATGCCTGTTAAAACAGGGACTCAAACATATCTATTCAATAGATGAATAAATTAATGGAGCTGGAAGCTGTATCCAAGAGAGCCCATGATCCCATGTAGTTCTTCAGATCTTGGGAAATCAGAGTCATATTTCAGTGACAAGGGATGGTTTTGGATCCAGATGAGGCACTGCCCAAAGGGATAGGCCACAGAGGGGACACTGGGCTTGGGTTTGATACTGTGGCCAGGGAAGTATGAGGTATGATGGTGAGGACAGTGGTTACAGCCAATTGATCAGCTTCTGTTTCATCTTGAGTCACTCCAAGCTCTTGGTTCGTAATTACTATAAAAATATCGGGACAATACATCTTTATCTACAAGAAAAATCACCATCAAAGGACAAGCAACAGGGAATGAATCTCAGGTGAGCAGCTACCAGGGAAGGAAAGTACACATTCTGGCAGGCAAATCAGCATTATATTAAAACTAAGCATATTAACTCTGATAACTACCTTGAAAGGATTTTTCTAAAATTTTTAATGAAGAAATAAGAATCAAAATAGAGATTTGACATTGGCTGTTCCACCTGTGACAGTCACCTTAATGTCTTTCAGCTTTTCTCTGCGGCTACCTTCTGTTCTAAATGATTCTAGGACTCTACAAGAATTTATAAATTCTGATGTTGCTGATTAAAAGTAGTTTTACAAAAGTCTTGTTGATAAAAGTGTGGTGGCTACTGAGTAAACAATTGTCCTGACTTGTCAAAATATGTCAGCACAACTTGCTATAATAGTATGTTTTGAACTGCAAAGCTGGTGGGTCAACTCTCAACACATTAAATCGGTTCCTTTTTCTTCCCATGCATTTTCTCCAACATTAAATTGTCATGGTGACAGAATAGCAGCATTGCCAAATGCTGGAAAAATGGCAGGAAAAAAAATATAAGCCACATGCAATAAAGCAAACCATGGAAACAGTTCAACTCCAGATATCCAGAGCTGACATTCAGTTGGGACAAGTCAGTCTATATTCTTGTGGCCTTGGCTACAATAAATGTATCTCTTTTTTTTTGCTTCAAGATCAAGAGTGAGGAGATAAAGAATTAAGCAAAGAAGGTTATTGTGGTTTGTAATTCTAAACAGGAAATAAGAACAGCTCTCAAACAAGTGCAAAAATGAAATTAAATGGAAGTCAGGATAAAGATCTCCTTTGCTTTCTGTAGAATTTGCCCTGAGACCTGAGGTAACCTTTACGAATTTGAGTCCGTCTTATTGTTCAATTCTGACCCAGTCTTCCAGGCAGGTGTCCTTTTCTACTTCTCCTTCATCTCTCATTCCACCTGCTTCTGGGTTATTCCTGGCTATCTACGTTTGCTTTTCAGAAAGCAAAAATGAGGTAAGAAGGTTAGAACTGGAAAAACTTGTAAGATCACATAGCCCAACTTCTTCATTTTATCCATGAGAAAAATAATGATGCTCATAAAATTTCAGTGGTTATCCCTGCCCACACAGGAAGCTAGTGGCATCACTGTGGGTAAACAGCTAACACTTGTTGCAACAAGATCATATTTTAAGTACTTTAAAAGCATTAGGTAATTTAATCCTCTCAACAATCTTATGAAGTAGATACTAGTATCTTGATTATTTTACAGATAACAAGAGTTTGTGTTACTTGCTTCTGGTAAAAGCCAGGATGTAGCCAGGCAAAAACTCAAACACAGGTATCTATGATAAAGTCATGGGGTTTTGGAGGAAAATAAATTTATGTTGCAATACTTGCATTGACACTCAGTAGCTTTGACTTGGGTGATTTACTACATCTCTCAAGCCTCAGTTCCCTCATCTGTAAAAGAGGGTGATGTGGGATGGTTGTAAAGATTAAATGAAATTTTATATGTCTTAGCATAATGCCTGGCTTTTAGTAAAGGCTTGGTAAACAGTAGCTATCATTACTATTATATCACTTTATTTTTTATATCTCGGTCCTCTGGGTCTATCTAGGGGTTTCCACTAAACTGCTTATCTTATTATCAAATATCATCCCAACATTTCTACGAGTATAATGCGTAGGAAGTCTGGAGCCATATTTTTCAGCATTGAAGCTGCATTTGGGTAAAAGTGATTTAAAAAATTTTAGTTGTCTTTTTTTGTTCTTTAGTTTTTGAGCATCATTAAGGGTATATGTAGTTTCCAGACTTCTTAAACTCACTTTATTCCTCTTTTATTCTACCCATACCTGAAAGTAGCTCCTCTTAGTGACTGTCTCCCCAATGTGTCCTTCCCCTCCATGTTCCCTATATGTGTAAAAACACAGTTATATTGTATCACTCACGGCCACCATAGGCAAAAATGTAAATATATTATCATCAAATTTCAGAGTCTACAGTTTCCTTAAAAATCATGTCATCCAGTCATTGTTGGGTGAGGATGTGAGTTGAGATATGTAGATGAGGATTTATGCTTTTAAGTTCTCCAAATAATAAGCATCATTCCACCATGACAGCATGATTTGTCCCACATGCAAATTTTTTTACCTTCTGTGAAATAGGTAGTAATTCTGTGTCCACCAGTCCCATAAACAACTGTCTACATTTAGAAATGTTACCCAGTTATTGATCTACAGGAAATAACAGTTGACTCAACTGAATGTGGAGTTCTAGGTTATAAAAAAGTGTCTGGCAAGGTAAGGTATATTAAAAGCAACATTTTTTCTAGTATCAGTTGTCCTAAAATTTAGGTGACTCACTATCCCTATAGATTCTGAATCTCATGAAGGTTGTAACTGTATCCAAAACTATTCCAAAAATACAGAAGGCTCTGTTATGGGCGCTCCTTGCTAAGGTTATGAAAGAAGCTGGTTTATGAGCTTGGAAGTAGAGAGCACCTGGGTGGCTCAGTAGGTTAGGTGTCTAACTTGAACTTCGGTTATGATCTCCCAGTTTGTGAGTTCAAGCCCTGCATTTGGCACTGTGCTAACAGCGTGGAGCCTGGAGCCTGACCCTCTCTCTGCTCCTCCCCCTCACGCTCTGTCTCTGTCTCTCTCTCTCTCAAAAATAAATAAAATCTAAAAAAAATTTTAAGAGCTTGGAAGTAGAGGTAAATGTGGATGTGTGTAGGAGGAGAACGATGCTGAAAAACACCCGGCAAGTGACTTTAGATTTTAAATTTCAAGAGGCTAGGGTTAACTTTTTATGCAGCACTACTCTAATATTCCTTGCAACTCTATAACTGGATTATCTTGATAATTGATTACTTTATGTTTCTTTTGGTATCCAAAAGAGTTGGTTAGTGGAGCCAAGCACTCTTTATCTCTGGTTTAAATAGAGAAAACCACAGTAATATGGAATCGATAGCACGTAATAGTTTGTCTTCCCAGATATTAAAACTCAAATTTATTTATTTATTCATTCATTCATTCACTTATTCATCCATCCATCCATCCATCCAACAAATATTTGTGGAACACACACTATGATCCACAAAGAATTGACCAGGTTTTACAAGACTGACTTATACCAGTCAAACAAGGTAATCTTCATTTATTTGAAAAGAGGAATAGTCTTTTCTAATAATCAGAATGCTTGGGCATACCTGCCCTGAGACCCAAATTTGTCAGAAGATTGCTTTGATAATGCAGAATTAGAACAATTACTGTCATCTGTTTTGTTAGTTTGTTTTATCTCTCTCTAGAATAGTCTGAAACATATACATCTCTGCTATAGCAGCAATGATTACATTCAATTAATAGCCATTCTATGAAACTTAGTAAATGTTATAAGCCTAACACTGTATGAGGTACTGAAAAAAAAAAGTCCACCATTTATTGAGTACTTACTGTATACTACCCAATTTTACAGATCCAGCAATTTATGTGTAGAGAAGTTATGTAAATCACCCAAGATTACATAAGTTTCCTTACCTGTTCCTTCTACAGCTTGGTAATGTCTGATAGACTTACTCTCTTTAATGACTCTCCTCACCTACTAGCATCAATCCTGAGATATCAGTGAATTGCCAACTAGTCACTAACACTTAACATCCATCACAAGGCTTTTATGCTCTCCACTTTCCCAGATTAAAGACTTGAAACTAAAGACAAATAGAGCTGGGTTTGATACAACATAAGGCTGATATTACAGATTGAGCACAAGTAGGCCTTGGTGTTTATGTCCTGTTTCACAGTGGCAGTGAATTTGCAATGAATTAGCCAGCCTTTCTTTCTGTCTTCCTCCTCCTCCTCTCTCTTCTTTTCTCTCCTTTCTTTCTCCAGAAGCAGATGTTTGTGAGACGGTTGGGAAAGATTTTACTTAGAGGTATGGCCTGGGAAAAGAAGGTTTTCCTATGTGTTGGGCTTTATAGAACACTATGACTTCCTTAGCAAGCTACCCTTCTTAAAAATGGTAAATGACTGAACATGAAACTGTTCTGTGTTCAGAGCTAGGAGAGTCTTTGGAAGTGGACCAGATGACAGCAAGTCTGGGGAGGAGAGCATCACAGGCTAGGTTGTTGTGAGACTGGACTTTCCTAATGAGCAGGTAGAACTGGCCCATGTGTGAAATATATAGATCCTATTGACCTGGGCAAATAAAAGCACAAGATTGACTGACATGGGGGACTTAAGAGGGTGAGAACATAGGAAATTAAATGTAAGGTGGGAAAAGTATAAATTAATACAATCAGATTACAAAAATTATTTTTAGGGGCACTTGGCTGGCTCAGTCAGTAGAACATACAACCCTTGATCTTGGGGTTGTGAATTTAAGCCCCATATCAGGGGTAGAGATTCCTTTAAAAAAATCAGTTTTAACATTTACATGTGAGGATATTCTACAATTAACAAGAATAATGTAAAATGATATTAATTTTCTTGTTAAAATATTGGTAAGAAAAAAGGTTGCAAAAGTATAGAGTATATGACTACAAGATATAAGAAAAAAATATATATGGAGAAGGCTGGTGGTAACATGTTATTGGTGGTTTTCACTGGGTGATGATATTATGGATGACTTTTAATTTCTTCTTTGTGCATATTTATATTTTCTAGAATACAGTTATGTTATTTGTATTTTTAAAAATGTTTTTAAACAGTAGGACCTGAAAAGTAAGAATTTTGTCAGTGATTCTATACTAAAAGCAGAAAGCAGTTTATAGCTGTTAAAATTTGGCCACTGAAGACATGGGTTATTTTGGTCTCATGACAGATGTTTATAGAACAGGATGTCCCAGCCTCTCATAAGTCAGACCAGCTGACTTTGTACTTTGCACACTGTAGTCTGCTGTGGACATGAAGAAAATCAAAGCTGAAAAGGAATTTAATTTATCATGATGATGAAGAAGTGCAGTGTACCTGGAAAATGGACGTTGTGAGAGATTCTAGTCTCTAGATAGTGGGGAAGTCAGAGAAGATGCCAAGAAGTTGTTGACAACCATATCATACCATACCCTTGCCTACTCTTCCCTAGTTTTGACAGAAGTGGAGGAATTAAATTCCTTTTCAATTTCTCCGAGGCCTTTGACTACTCCTGGTCCCTTGTCCCATCAGCCAAAGTAGAGCATTTTGATGAGGATTCTTTTCCAGCCATTAACAATGAAAAAACATTGATTTTAATTACTCCCTTTTCCAATGGTCGCCATTGACCCTTGCCCATCTCTATGTCATCACAAAGCTCCCCCTCAGTTCTGACCACTTTGAATTCTATCTTCACACCTTTGCAAGGGCTCAGTAACTTCTGTCAGTGTCTCCCTTGGAGTATACATTGCATCAATTTCCTCACTGCACCAGTTCAGACCATTGAAACCATTACTGCCTCTCCCTTTATCCTTTGCTTTCTTGCCTCATTCCCACTTACCCCATTTTCCATTCTTATGCTAAAGTTTTGTTTTAAAAACAAATGCTCATGCCACTCAGCGCCCCCCCCCCCACCACCAATATCTAATACCTTATGGTTCTCTATGGGATAATCCAAATTCCTATGTATGACCTCACGTTGTATTCCCCATCTCTTTATCCACACTACTCCTTCCTCAGAGGCTAATCCCTGTGAATTCCAGGTTCAGCCCAAATAGGTTTGTCTGGTCCTAAAGGAACATGCTCTCTTTCTCTAAGCTTTTGCTTATGCTGTTCCCTTTGCCTGGAATAACCCCTTGTCTTTCTTAGACTAAAAAAATGCTTTTGATCTTTAAGCCTCAGCTCAGTTGTTACTTCCCCCTGGAAATCATAAATATAGCCACCAAATTTATAGTTATTCAAGTATTTGTATTTTCTCTGAGAGCACTTTGTTCCTATGTATGGTGTAGCTTTTATCATTATTGGATAATAATCCAGTGGTCCTCATGTGTAAAATGGAGGTAATTTGCTTCAGAGGACTGTTGGAAATACTAAGTGAGTGAATATATATATCTCATTCTCTGTTAGGCAGTTTCATGTATGCTACAGAAATATCTGCACTCTTAGTAGAAGGCAGGCAGAGAGGCCATGAGGCAATAGGTCCTTGAGAAGTTACCAGTAAACAAAAGCCATAATTAAGCAAAATCCAAAAGATAAATGTAGTAAAATGTGAGGTACTTCATTGATAGTAACATGAAAAGTAGGCAGACATGGAGGAACCCAGGACCATAAGAACTACCTTGTCACCTGTGCTCTGGTAGATCCTGAACACTATCCTGTTCCCAGCCTACTTTCCTGACCCCATCGTTCTCTTCTGAACCAGCTACATAATTTGCAGAGCCCACTAAAAATTAAAAAGGTGAGATTCCTTGTTCAAAAATTACTATGAATTTCAAGACAGCAGCCTTACTGTGTTTAACCAAGGGAGTGTCTATTTCTTGCAAATATAATAGTTTGATGAAAATATTCCTCCTTTAAATCTTGTTCCCCTTAATCTTTAATTTGGCTTTGAAGTAAGGACAACATGCAATTTCTTTGTAACTCTCATGGTATTTTATTTGTAACCTTGAGGCACCCAGCAATTTCTATCCTGCTATGATGAATGTCTTATCTGTGATATGTGTCTTATCTCCCCTTCTGGAGAGTGGTTTTAAAAGCAGGTCTATGTCTGATTTATCTTTGTTGCCTCAAGCCTGCCTATATCCAGCTTACTTGGTTATAATAACTAACTAGCAAAGGGATCATCTTTTCTCCTGTTTTGAAGCAGGTTACTTTAGTATTAAAGTAAGAATTACTTTCATTAAACTTGGTTAGAAGAGAAATCTTATTAAGTTATTTAACTCTACATCCCCACCCATCCCAAATCTTTCAGTAAATATAGAACTCTTGGGACATATGCCAAGATAAAGGATAAGGCTGAATTAATTTGGGATAATTCCTTGCACAAAATATGCCCTGGTATTATAATTATTACAGCCAGGTATGTCCCCCTAATAAGGGAGAAATAACATTCCTTGTGATCACAGAATCCTCATTCATAGATACATATTCAGTAATTACAAAAATAAGTTTTTTGGACCCTTAAGTTGGTAAAGTAGGTTTATAGGTTATATCACATTTATTAAACACTTCACTTTGTGCCAGGAACTGTACTCAATACATAGCTTATATCAGCTTCCTTAACTTGATTCTCACTATGAACACAGTAAAGGAGGCACCATTGTATCCATTGGTCAATAGAAAGAACCAAGGCTTAGAGCACATTGGCCAGAGTGATAGACAGCAGATGGCACAGCTATGATCATTGGTCCATGCACTTAGCCTCTACTCTCCATTGCTTCATGGACAGTGACCCTAGATGGAACAGTGTCTACTTCTCTCTGTCCCTCTTTTGAGACATTTGTCCTAGCTCTTCAGGGATTGACACCTCACCCACAGGTACCCATTGCCAGCATGACTTCCCATCACTCCTGTTATTCAAAGAAAAAAAAAATTCTGTGATAAACTCAATAGGGATTCCTAGTATTTGCCTTAAAAAGAAAAAATCCAGAATATCTATTTAATCAGAAGCACAGTGCTCCTAAACCTTTCCTACAGCAGTGACCCTAAAGGCAGAAGATGGTTAGTCACTTCAAACAGAAGTTCTCTTCAAATCTTGCGTATTATTTGTAAACTCCATTAAAATTTTGTGTTCTCCATGTCTGTTTACTTTAGTATTAAAGTAAGAATTACTTTCATTAAATTTGGTTAGAAGAGAAATCTTATTAAGTTATTTAACTCTACCTTCCCACCCATCCCAAATCTTTCAGTAAAAATAGAACTCTTGGGACATATGCCATATCTGTCTTGTTCTTCTATCCACTGGTTCACCTCTGAACCTGTACTATTATTAATTGAAAAGTAATAAATTAGTACATTGTTAAAGGCAGAATTTGGGTACCAAGGAGGGAGTGAATGATGGGGAGAAAGATGTGGCCCTCAATTCATACTCTGATGGGCCATTTTCTTAGAGATGCCTCTCCAGGTGTCAGCATAGCATGTTGAGAAGCAAAAGCAAGGTGGATACTAGTCTTACTGTCTACGCTATTCACACACACCTGACATGTGGGTTAGGGTTGAGTTGTTATGCTTTAAATGACCACTGACAGCTAAAACATGTCTAAAAAAAGGACTCAAAACCATGGCAAACAATATTAACCAACACTATTGATGCACTAAATATGTTAGACATTTGATCATTTAAAAGGATATATATTATATATATACACATATAATATGTTTATATACAATTTCATTGAATAGATCCAGCAGCCTTTTGAGGTATTATCTAAATTTTAAAGATAAACAAACTGTGACTCAAAGATATTGAAATGCTTGCTCAGGTCTCCATAGTAATGGCTGGTAGATGATGTGGCAACATTGTTGATTGCCTACTCGATCCCATTCCTTCTTTCCTTGCTAGCAGAGCCTGATTGGCTTCACCTCTTCTGAGAGATCATGTCTTTCTAAAGAGACTGGGTCCTCTCCAGGTCCATTGGGAGTAAGGGGGATGATGAACCTTAATCAGTTTAAGCCAATCATGAGCATCTCATCATCATTGTCAGATAATTTGTTTAGGCATGGATGAGTTAATGTGAGGAAAAGTCAGCTCAGAGGATTAGACATGGGGAAGTTTCTCCTTGCTCTTAAAAACCCACACAAAAAAAGGAATGTTTCTTTTTATGCTTCTGGACACTCATCTTTTTTTTTTTAATTTATTTTTGAGACAGAGAGAGACAGAGCATGAGCAGGGGAGGGGCAGAGAGAGAGGCAGACACAGAATCCAAAGCAGACTCCATGCCCTGAGCTGTCAGCACAGAGCCCGACGTGGGGCTTGAACTCACAGACTGTGAGATCACGACCTGAGCTGAAGTCAGACGCTCAACTGACTGAGCCACCCAGGCACCCCTGGACACTGTCATCTTTATGTGGCATGTAGACCTGTGGTAATCATTGTAAAGGATCCAGATGACATTAACTACCCTCAGAGGCTTTATCATTTTCTCTGATCAGCAGATAGAGTGATAGTTTACCTCTCTACCTTTAGGCAGAGTTGAAGCTGGTTGCAGTTTTTAAAAGATTCTGTTGGGGCACCTGGGTGGCGCAGTCGGTTAAGTGTCCGACTTCAGCCAGGTCAGGATCTCGCGGTCCGGGAGTTCGAGCCCCGCGTTAGGCGCTGGGCTGATGGCTCAGAGCCTGGAGCCTGTTTCCGATTCTGTGTCTCCCTCTCTCTCTGCCCCTCCCCCGTTCATGCTCTGTCTCTCTCTGTCCCAAAAATAAATAAACGTTGAAAAAAAAATTTTTTTTTAAAAGATTAAAAAAAAAATAGAAGATTCTGTCCACCTCTGATTTTCTTCTGTATCTAAAAGGTTGTTTTTAGGATCTTTTAACTGAAAGCCTAGTATGATCACTGGGGTACCTTCCCCTGGTGGTCTTGAACTGAATCTTCACGCATATCACAGGGAGACTGCAGAAAACCCCACTCAGCTTTTCAGTGGTTTTCTTCTTGGCTGTTTAGCCTCATGCCCTCTACAGCTCCAGAATTTGACAAGTGTCTTGGGTAGAAAATAGCCTATAAGCTTTAGGCTCAGTCCTCTGCCCTTCTGTTACTACCTGGCCATCAGCCCTTGAAGTCTTTGGTTTTTGTCTCTCCCTGAGACCACTGGAGGTCTCTGGTTTGTCTGTCTCCCAGCAGTAACCCTGTGCTTAGGCAAAGTCCAGGTGCACAGCCTCTTGCCCTGAGCCCAGATTTGGCAAATATCCCCCAGAACGAAAGAAGCTGCAGAAGTCAGCATGTCTCTCCATGGTTCTCCTTGTTCTAGAATCCTGTGCCCTCTAGTTCCTGTTGTATCAGCAATTTTTTGATGCCTTGACTCGTTAGAGAATTTTTGAAGTTTACCCCATTTGTTTGGTTTTTCTCAGTGCGAGTATTGGCCAGCTGCAAGCTTGGCCATGCCTTACAAAGAAGTGTGTTTTTAAAAAGCAGATGATATAAATAACAATCTTTTCTTGTAAGTTTTTAGTATAAATGTTTTCAGTTGTGCATTTTGCTATACCTGCTTTATCATCTTTTAAACTTGTGCTGAACCATTTTAAAGGAATTTGCAACCTTCTAACAGTTCCATTACAAATAATTCAGCAAATATCTTCTAAAAATAAGAATATTTCCTTATATTATGATACCATATTATACCCCCAAAGATTAAGTTTTCTTATATGTTTTGCTAACTAGTCCATAATACAGTTTCCATTGTCTCACCTAGAGCAATTTCATCCAACTGTGAAAGAATCTGGCATTGGTTTTTATAGTTTTTTTAAAAAATCTATACTCTTTATTCATGACATTGACAATGTGAAGATGCTAGACCAGTAGAGTCAGAGTGAATATTTTTGGTAAAGACATGACATAGATGATATGCACAGTTTATATTGTATCATTTCAACAGGCACATGCTCTCACAAAGCTTCGCTATTCCTGATGCTAATTTGATCACTAGATTAAGGTGGTGACAGTCAGATTTTTCCATTGTAAAAATATGTTTTCCCTTTGTCATCTGGCACTGTGCAGATGTCCTGCTTCCCCACTCCCCACCCAACCAAAATTTTACTTACTGTATTTAGTATTTATTGATGATTCTTGCCCAAATAGATATTTCACTGAAGTTTTTCTAATTCTGTCATTCCTCCTCCATTCATTATCTGGCATGCTTTTCTGTTTCAAAAACTTCTTAAAAACTTCCCTTAACCAATTGAGGATGAGCTATATTTGCTTCCAATTATGGAGATTAATTTTTTTTAATTTTCTGAATAAGGAGATGATATGCCACCTTTAATGCTGGCAAATAGGTTAATTTATTTTTTTAATTTTTCTTTATTTTTAAATTTCAGATTTCTTATTTCTTCAAGTTTATTTATCAGGGGTGACTGAAATAAAAATATATAATTGAGTCTCATCATTGGGGAAGTGGTTTTAAGAGAAAACTGGTCAGATGATGGTTGCCATTGATAAATAGACAGCCAACAGTGTGTCAAGAATAATGTAATATGCCTGTTCACAAGGGGATGCACTAGGAAATAATTTATGTGAACTTCTTGATTTCATTATACAAGAGCACAAGAGCACCACCCATGCCTCTGAAAATACTGGACCATGCACCTTTGGAAGAGCTTTGGCTACTTCATCAGGGCAATCTTCCTTCAGCAGTTGGGCATGCCTGTGTACATGATGTCAGTTTCTTTGCACCCTGGATGCATCATCATATGGCCATGAATAGTCAAATGGACAGGAAGTCAACCCAGCAAGCTCTGTGACAGATTGTGCAATCATCCAGCTGATTAAGAGATGAATATTCTGGGGATCTGGAAGCATTCCCTTTGCATTGTCATAGATACTGAAGTAGGCAGCTCAGCAGATGAGACACATTAAATTTGTACATAGGCACATTAAATTTGTACAGGCCCTTAATCCCACTAGATTTGTAGATTTCTTTTAAGTTTATTTACTTATTTTAAGAGAGAGAGAGAGGGAGAGAGAGAGAGAGAGAGAGAGGGAGAGAGAGGCAGAGTGAGAATCCCAAGCAGGTTCCACGCTGTCAGCACACAGTGCTATGTGAAGCTCAGTCTCACCAACCGTGAGATCATGACCTGAGCTGAAATCAAGAGTCAGATGCTCAACTGAGTCACCAAGGCACCACTAGATTTGTAGATTTTTTAAAATTTTTTTAATGTTTATTTATTTTTGAGAGAGAGAGAGAGAGAGAGAGAGAGAGAGAGAGCGAGAGAGCGAGAGCGAGCTGGGGAGGGGCAGGCAGAGAAGGAGACAGAATCTGAAGCAGGCTCCAGGCTCTGAGCTGTCAGCACAGAGCCTGATGTGGGGCTCAAACTCATGAACCATGAGATCATGACCTGAGCGGAAGTTGGTGCTTAACAGACTGGGCCACCCAGGTGCCCCGTAGATTTGCAGCTCTTAACCAGGCAGTCATAGAGGCCTCTGAACTCCCTTTCAGTTCCAGCTGTGCCCACATCTGTTGCTAGACATATAAGGGAAAAAATCAAGAGGATACACAAAATACAAGGATGTGGCTCCAGCACCACCACCTGATGGCAAATTCCCTGCAAAGTAGGACAAAACTGGATTCTCTTGCCCACACCACCCAGGAAGATCTACTTGTATTTATCTTTGAAGGCAAAGTTGAGAGCCTGCATGAGGAAGTATCTGATGACATTGGCCAGGTTACCATCCCTGATCCTTAGGGATACGAACCACGCAGTCTGTAATGCCCTTTCATCACTTACCTGTGGTGATTTGTTTGCCAGCTTGCTGCACCTGCGGGGTGGGTGCTACCGCAGTCTTGGAGATGGCAAGAGTCACTCCACCTGCCAGGAAGTCCTTGGACACAGCAGCATCTGTCATGTTGAAAGGAAAGAGAAGATGGGTAACTGCAGGACTGTGGTAGGAACTGGCTGGGACTCTGGGGCCTTTTTTTTTTCTTCAAATAGGCCTGGACTTGTGGATTTTCATTTTTTTCAACGTGTTTGGTAACTTATGGCCCATATTCTTCTTAATGTTTCAAATAGACGAACTATTACCAGTGGTAGCTCCTCTCATTTGGCTTGTATGTCATATTTGAGCATTTTTGTGTTTTCTGGCACAAGAAGACGTTCTACTCTCACCATGGACTTAAGCCATTTCTCCAAGATGTGTATGGGGAATAGTATATGGAAATCAAGAAATCAAACTAGTGATGCTCATTACTCTAAGTATGTTACTGCATGGAGGACAATGGACAGATCGAACGATCTATCTATCTATCCACACACACACCTTTAAAAATCATGAATTTTCACTGATATTTCAAATTAACATTTAACATAATTTTTCTTTTTTGATGTTCTATTTGTATCTTTTTTTGTTTCCACTGAAAATCTTGGTCCCTAGTAATATATTTCCTAATTTTCTCTGTCCTAGAAATACATAAAATAATTTCAAAACTATAGTACCATTACCATTACATCTTCGTATACATTCCACTAAAAATAAACAGTCAGAAGTCCTTCGAAAGAATTCCTTTTCTCTGGGTAATTATATTACCAATTCAATATATTCTTACGTCATATATCTTCTATGTTCTATTTGGTTTCAGCTTGTTTTCAATTTTTTGGTATGAATTTTTTTAAGTTATATTTTGCTTCTGATTATGTAAATGTTTTAATTGCCTCTCATTCACCCCATTGATGAGGTAGAGATTCTCGCCCTAAGATTAGGGGAATAAGAAGCATTTTTTTAGTCACTTATGCTCACAGCCTGGAGGACAAGGACACTGGACTTCATGCAAGGCACACGGGTTGGATTCAAGAACAGAGAGAAAGGCATGGAGCTGTGCAAGGCAGGCTTTTGTAGTATCAGGTGGGTTGGGTGCCCCTGGTTCCTGCAGGAGGCTCTGATTGGCTCGTTAGAATAATTCTGTGGGCTGTCAGAAAACTGAAACCCTGAACTCAGGGATAAATAAGAACTGTGTCTGGTCCATTTGAAAAGGAGGGTTGTGTGGCTTAAGGATTTCTATCCCCAGGAGCAGAGCTCAGAGGGGAATTTCAGTCCAAGACCCTCCTGATTTTACCAGATGTCAAGGCAGCACATCATGTCAAGGCTTAATTTTGGTCTTACAGCACAGTAAAACATTTATGTGACTCAAAGTTTAAACTATATAAAACGGAATCCTCAGAGTATTGTTTCCATTCCTGTCCCTTCTACTCTGTCTCCCACATGGATAGCCTATTTTCTTAGTTTCTGACTTATTTTTCTTGGGTCTCATTTTGAAAATAATAAGCAAATAAGTAGATCACTCTCTTTCTACTACTTATCACTCTCTACTACTTTCTCCTACCTACTTACTCTCTTTCTACTATTACTACTACTCTCTACTACTACTCTCTTTCTTACTACTTTCTACTCTCTATTGGCCTATTTATTCCCTTCCTTTCTGGCATAAAAGAAGCACACTTATCTACATTGTTCTGTATCTTGCTCTTTTCAGCAGGAGCACTTTATATTAGCATATAGAGATCTTGTTCATTGTTGGTTTTTTTTACCACTTCCTTGTACATCATTGTGTGGGAGTAACCATAGTTTACTCAACCAGTCCTTTTTTTAGTAGACATTTGAGTTTATAATCTTTTGATAGTACAAATAGTGCTGTAATGAGTAACATTGTACATATGTTATTTTCTTTTTGATGGTATCTCTTCCTAATACAGTCTAAAAGAGGAATTACTCTGGGTGTAAACTCATGTAAAATGTTGATAGGTATTGCCAAATCCCTGATCATGTGGAGTTGTACTATTTTCCATTTCCCAACAGCAGTGTATACCTCTTTGTTCCCTCACCAACAGTATATATTTTCAAACTAGTGGATTTTTTGTCAATATGAGAAATGCTGTATCAGTGAAATTGTATGTATATTTCTCATGTGAATGAAATTTGTGGGTCTTTTTTGTGCACTTAATTGCTCTTTACATTTCTTTCTCTGATGTGCTTGTTCTGGTATTTTGCCTAATGTTTTTATAGATTTCTGGTCTTCTAGATTTTTAAGAGCCCTTTACATGTTAGGAAGATAAATGCCTCTTTGTAACATTAGTAGAAATATTTAACTCCCAGTGGGCATTTTTCTTCTTCATTTGATTCTGATGTTCTTTGCTATGCAAAATGTTTTAGGTTTTAATATATTTGAGTTTAAAACTATTTTCCTTTACTGTTTCTAGATTGTACCCCACTCCTAAGTAATAGGTTAATTCACCTGTGTTTTCTCCAAGTACTTGTACAGTTTAATTTTTTGCAGTTAGATCTCTGATCCACCTGGAGCCTATCCTGACATAGTGTGAAATATGGATTCAATCTTAACTCTTTCTGAATGGTTAATTTCCCCAATACTTGTTATGAAAATATCTAACTTCTAAAATGATTTGATGTATCACATGACCAAATATTGAATTTCTACATGTACTTTTTAATGCAATAATTATCAAGTTTATTAATGTTATACTCATCTAATAAAAAGTGTTGGAATTTTTTTCTTTTTTAACTGCTCAGGAAGAGTCACATAACATTGAGGATATCTGGTCTACAGAGGTTTGGTAGGTACTCTCAGAGGGTTGTAGCTCCTTGATAACTTTCTCTATTTCTCCTTTAGAATTTTTTCATCTTTGATCTTTACTGCATTCAGATTTGACAAACACTGTTGTCTTAGAAAATTACCCATTTCGAAGGGGTCGCGGCAAGATGGCGGCTTAGGAGGACGCTGGGCTCACCGCACATCCTGCTGATCACTTAGATTCCATCTACACCTGCCTAAATAACCCAGAAAACCGCCAGAGGATTAGCAGAACGGAGTCGCTGGAGCCAAACGCAGATGAGAGGCCCACGGAAGAGGGTAGGAAGGGCGGCGAGGCGGTGCGCGCTCCACGGACTGGCGGGAAGGAGCCGGGGCGGAGGGGCGGCTCGCCGGCCAAGCAGAGCCCCCGAGTCTGGCTTGCAAAAGCGGAGGGGCCTGACGGACTGTGTTCCCACAACAAGCGCGACTTAGCGTCTGGGAGGTCATAAGTTAACAGCTCTGCTCGGAAAGCGGGAAGGCTAGAGGACAAAGGGAGGGAGAGCTGCTGAGCCCCCGGAAGACAGAGCTCAGTTTGGTGGGGAACAAAGGCGCTCGCCAGCGCCATCTCCCCCGCCCATCCCCCAGCCGAAATCCCAAAGGGAACCGGTTCCTGCCAGGGAACTTGCTCGCTCCGCGCAAACACCCAACTCTGCACTTCGGCGGAGCCAAACCTCCGGCAGCGGATCTGACTCCCTCCCGCTGCCACAGGGCCCCTCCTGAAGTGGATCACCTAAGGAGAAGCGATCTAAGCCTGCCCCTCCTGCCCCCGTGCACCTTGCCTACCCACCCCAGCTAATACGCCAGATCCCCAGCATCACAAGCCTGGTAGGGTGCAAGTAGCCCAGACGAGCCACACCACCCCACAGTGAATCCCGCCCCTAGGAGAGGGGAAGAGAAGGCATACACCAGTCTGACTGTGGCCCCAGCGGTGGGCTGGGGGCAGACATCAGGTCTGACTGCGGCCCCGCCCACCAACTCCAGTTATACACCACAGCACAGGGGAAGTGCCCTGCAGGTTCTCACAACGCCAGGGACTATCCAAAATGACCAAGCGGAAGAATTCCTCTCAGAAGAATCTCCAGGAAATAACAACAGCTAATGAGCTGATCAAAAAGGACTTAAATAACATAACAGAAAGTGAATTTAGAATAATAGTCATAAAATTAATCGCTGGGCTTGAAAACAGTATACAGGACAGCAGAGAATCTCTTGCTACAGAGATCAAGGGACTAAGGAACAGTCACGAGGAGCTGAAAAACGCTTTAAACGAAATGCATAACAAAATGGAAACCACCACAGCTCGGCTTGAAGAGGCAGAGGAGAGAATAGGTGAACTAGAAGATAAAGTTATGGAAAAAGAGGAAGCTGAGAAAAAGAGAGATAAAAAAATCCAGGAGTATGAGGGGAAAATTAGAGAACTAAGTGATACACTAAAAAGAAATAATATACGCATAATTGGTATCCCAGAGGAGGAAGAGAGAGGGAAAGGTGCTGAAGGGGTACTTGAAGAAATTATAGCTGAGAACTTCCCTGAACTGGGGAAGGAAAAAGGCATTGAAATCCAAGAGGCACAGAGAACTCCCTTCAGACGTAACTTGAATCGATCTTCTGCATGACATATCATAGTGAAACTGGCAAAATACAAGGATAAGGAGAAAATTCTGAAAGCAGCAAGGGGTAAACGTGCCCTCACATATAAAGGGAGACCTATAAGACTCGTGACTGATCTCTCTTTTGAAACTTGGCAGGCCAGAAAGAATTGGCACGAGATTTTCAGGGTGCTAGACAGAAAAAATATGCAGCCAAGAATCCTTTATCCAGCAAGTCTGTCATTTAGAATAGAAGGAGAGATAAAGGTCTTCCCAAACAAACAAAAACTGAAGGAATTTGTCACCACTAAACCAGCCCTACAAGAGATCCTAAGGGGGACCCTGTGAGACAAAGTCCCAGAGACATCACTACAAGCATAAAACATACAGACATCACAATGACTCTAAACCCGTATCTTTCTATAATAACACTGAATGTAAATGGATTAAATGCGCCAACCAAAAGACATAGGGTATCAGAATGGATAAAAAAACAAGACCCATCTATTTGCTGTCTACAAGAGACTCATTTTAGACCTGAGGACACCTTTAGATTGAGAGTGAGGGGATGGAGAACTATTTATCATGCGACTGGAAGCCAAAAGAAAGCTGGAGTAGCCATACTTATATCAGACAAACTAGACTTTAAATTAAAGGCTGTAACAAGAGATGAAGAAGGACATTATATAATAGTTACAGGGTCTATCCATCAGGAAGAGCTAACAATTATAAATGTCTACGCACCGAATACCGGAGCCCCCAAATATATAAAACAATTACTCATAAACATAAGCAACCTTATTGATAAGAATGTGGTACTTGCAGGGGACTTTAACACCCCACTTACAGAAATGGATAGATCATCTAGACACACGGTCAATAAAGAAACAAGGGCCCTGAATGAGACATTGGATCAGATGGACTTGACAGATATATTTAGAACTCTGCATCCCAAAGCAACAGAATATACTTTCTTCTCGAGTGCACATGGAACATTCTCCAAGATAGATCATATACTGGGTCACAAAACAGCCCTTCATAAGTTTACAAGAATTGAAATTATACCATGCTTACTTTCAGACCACAATGCTATGAAGCTTGAAATCAACCACAGAAAAAAGTCTGGAAAACCTCCAAAAGCATGGAGGTCAAAGAACACCCTACTAACGAATGAGTGGGTCAACCAGACAATTAGAGAAGAAATTAAAAAATATATGGAAACAAACGAAAATGAAAATACAACAATCCAAACACTTTGGGACACAGCAAAGGCAGTCCTGAGAGGAAAATACATTGCAATCCAGGCCTATCTCAAGAAACAAGAAAAATCCCAAATACAAAATCTAACAGCACACCTAAAGGAACTAGAAGCAGAACAGCAAAGGCAGCCTAAGCCCAGCAGAAGAAGAGAAATAATAAAGATCAGAGCAGAAATAAATAATATAGAATCTAAAAAAACTGTAGAGCAGATCAACGAAACCAAGAGTTGGTTTTTTGAAAAAATAAACAAAATTGACAAACCTCTAGCCAGGCTTCTCAAAAAGAAAAGGGAGATGACCCAAATAGATAAAATCATGAATGAAAATGGAATTATTACAACCAATCCCTCAGAGATACAAGCGATTATCAGGGAATACTATGAAAAATTATATGCCAACAAATTGGACAACCTGGAAGAAATGGACAAATTCCTGAACACCCACACTCTTCCAAAACTCAATCAGGAGGAAATAGAAAGCTTGAACAGACCCATAACCAGCGAAGAAATTGAATCGGTTATCAAAAATCTCCCAACAAATAAGAGTCCAGGACCAGATGGCTTCCCAGGGGAGTTCTACCAGACGTTTAAAGCAGAGATAATACCTATCCTCCTCAAGCTGTTCCAAGAAATAGAAAGGGAAGGAAAACTTCCAGACTCATTCTATGAAGCCAGTATTACTTTGATTCCTAAACCAGACAGAGACCCAGTAAAAAAAGAGAACTGCAGGCCAATATCCCTGATGAATATGGATGCAAAAATTTTCAATAAGATACTAGCAAATCGAATTCAATGACATATAAAAAGAATTATTCACCATGATCAAGTGGGATTCATTCCTGGGATGCAGGGCTGGTTCAACATTCGCAAATCAATCAACGTGATACATCACATTAACAAAAAAAAAGAGAAGAACCATATGATCCTGTCAATCGATGCAGAAAAGGCCTTCGACAAAATCCAGCACCCTTTCTTAATAAAAACCCTTGAGAAAGTCGGGATAGAAGGAACATACTTAAAGATCATACAAGCCATTTATGAAAAGCCCACAGCTAACATCATCCTCAATGGGGAAAAACTGAGAGCTTTTTCCCTGAGATCAGGAACACGACAAGGATGCCCACTCTCACCGCTGCTGTTTAACATAGTGCTGGAAGTTCTAGCATCACCAATCAGACAACAAAAGGAAATCAAAGGCATCAAAATTGGCAAAGATGAAGTCAAGCTTTCACTTTTTGCAGATGACATGATATTATACATGGAAAATCCGATAGACTCCACCAAAAGTCTGCTAGAACTGATACAGGAATTCAGCAAAGTTGCAGGATACAAAATCAATATACAGAAATCAGTTGCATTCTTATACACTAATAATGAAGCAACAGAAAGACAAATAAAGTAACTGATCCCATTCACAATTGCACCAAGAAGCATAAAATACCTAGGAATAAATCTAACCAAAGATGTAAAGGATCTGTATGCTGAAAACTATAGAAAGCTTATGAAGGAAATTGAAGAAGATTTAAAGAAATGGAAAGACATTCCCTGCTCATGGATTGGAAAAATAAATATTGTCAAAATGTCAATACTACCCAAAGCTATCTACACATTCAATGCAATCCCAATCAAAATTGCACCAGCATTCTTCTCGAAACTAGAACAAGCAATCCTAAAATTCATATGGAACCACAAAAGGCCCCGAATAGCCAAAGGAATTTTGAAGAAGAAGACCAAAGCAGGAGGCATCACAATCCCAGACTTTAGCCTCTACTACAAAGCTGTCATCATCAAGACAGCATGGTATTGGCACCAAAACAGACACATAGACCAATGGAATAGAATAGAAACCCCAGAACTAGACCCACAAACATATGGCCAACTCATCTTTGACAAAGCAGGAAAGAACATCCAATGGAAAAAAGACAGCCTCTTTAACAAATGGTGCTGGGAGAACTGGACAGCAACATGCAGAAGGTTGAAACTAGACCACTTTCTCACACCATTCACAAAAATAAACTCAAAATGGATAAAGGCCCTAAATGTGAGACAGGAAACCATCAAAACCTTAGAGGAGAAAGCAGGAAAAGACCTCTCTGACCTCAGCCGTAGCAATCTCTTACTCGACACATCCCCAAAGGCAAGGGAATTAAAAGCAAAAGTGAATTACTGGGACCTTATGAAGATAAAAAGCTTCTGCACAGCAAAGGAAACAACCAACAAAACTAAAAGGCAACCAACGGAATGGGAAAAGATATTCGCAAATGACATATCGGACAAAGGGCTAGTATCCAAAATCTATAAAGAGCTCACCAAACTCCACACCCAAAAAACAAATAACCCAGTGAAGAAATGGGCAGAAAACATGAATAGACACTTCTCTAAAGAAGACATCCGGATGGCCAACAGGCACATGAAAAGATGTTCAGCGTCGCTCCTTATCAGGGAAATACAAATCAAAACCACACTCAGGTATCACCTCACGCCAGTAGAGTGGCCAAAATGAACAAATCAGGAGACTATAGATGCTGGAGAGGATGTGGAGAAACGGGAACCCTCTTGCACTGTTGGTGGGAATGCAAATTGGTGCAGCCGCTCTGGAAAGCAGTGTGGAGGTTCCTCAGAAAATTAAAAATAGACCTACCCTATGACCCAGCAATAGCACTGCTAGGAATATACCCAAGGGATACAGGAGCACTGATGCATAGGGCCACTTGTACCCCAATGTTCATAGCAGCACTCTCAACAATAGCCAAATTATGGAAAGAGCCTAAATGTCCATCAACTGATGAATGGATAAAGAAATTGTGGTTTATATACACAATGGAATATTACGTGGCAATGAGAAAAAATGAAATATGGCCTTTTGTAGCAACGTGGATGGAACTGGAGAGTGTGATGCTAAGTGAAATAAGCCATACAGAGAAAGACAGATACCATATGGTTTCACTCTTATGTGGATCCTGAGAAACTTAACAGGAACCCATGGGGGAGGGGAAGGAAAAAAAAAAAGAGGTTAGAATGGGAGAGAGCCAAAGCATAAGAGACTGTTAAAAACTGAGAACAAACTGAGGGTTGATGGGGGGTGGGAGGGAGTAGAGGGTGGGTGATGGGTATTGAGGAGGGCACCTTTTGGGATGAGCACTGGGTGTTGTATGGAAACCAATTTGTCAATAAATTTCATAAAAAAAATAAAAAAAGAAAAAAAAAGAAAAAAAAAAGAAAATTACCCATTTCATCTAGGTTTTCCAATTTATTTCCTTCTAATTGTTCAAAATAATCTCCTATGGCTTTTAAGGTTTCCTTTTTTCCAATAATAACTTCCCTTTTATCATTCCTTATTTTGTATAATTGTGCTTTTTCCTTTTATTTCTTTTGAGTAATCGTTTGGCTATGTGGTCAATTTTTGCAAAGAACAGGGCTTTAGAAAAGTAAATTCTACCACTTTCTGTATTTAAACTTGATTTTGCCAGTCTGTTTAAAAACAAACAAATACACAAACCTGCCAACAAGCAATTGTAGAGAGACTACACTTATTGTAACAGGAAAGCAGACTATATCCATGAGAGAGATCCCTTGCTTTTTCCCTAAATTCAGCCTTTATTATTTTCTCTATCTATAAGTTGAACTTGAAAAGTCTGCTGGTCCACGTAACCAAACTATAGGCAGTCCAATTTTTCAAGCCTCCTCCAGATTTTGCTGACTTCTCAGTGATGATAGGTTTAATTATTCTCTATGTGTTCATCTGCTTGCTTCACAAGCAAATAAGGCACCAACTCCAGGGACCATGGGCTTAGGCAGAGGTATCTTTGATGATGGGGAAAAAGCCATACACCAAAAATAGAAATTGCTTTCTACACTTGGGGAACATTGTCCTTTCTAATCCCAAATTTGAGGCAGCTCACTGGGGATTCCTAACAGTTATCTTCTTATGGGCTATAGAAGAAACGGACCAGGGGCTGAAAGGCTGTATCTTGGGTAAATGGACAGTGTGCCCCCACTGGTTTCCCTGCCTCTTACTCCACTTCCTCTCTATGCAGGCCCCTCCTCCTTTTGTCCACCTTCAGTGTACCTAATTGTTTGAAATCCAAACCCACTGGAGCTCTGTTTTTAGATTCCTTGCTGGTAAAGATTAGTAAGCTTTTCTTTTAAAAGTTTTATTAGGGAAAATTTGAATCACACACAGAAATCCAGCAAGTATAGAATAAATTCCACATACTGACATAACAAACATCAACATTCTGTCAATCATGTTTCATCTCCCACTTTACATCACATCATATCATCTATAAATTCTTCGTAAGTCAGTCCTTAAGACAAATAATCAAAATGCTATTTGCATTTAACAAAATAATTCCTTAACATATTACCCAGTACAAGGCCATATTTCATAATTGTCTCAAAATTTCCCAGCTATTTTAATTGAATCAGGATCCAAACAAAGTCTATGCAAATTTTTAAATTTTTCTGTTTTTAAATTGAGATATAGCTGACATATAACATTATATGAGTTTTAAAGTGTACAGCATAATGATTCAATATTTATATGTATTGTGAAATTATTACCACAATAAGTCTAGTTAACATCCATCACCATACATAGTTACAAAAAATTTTTTTCTTGTAATGAAAGATTTTAGATCTACTCTTTTAGCAACTTTGAAATATGCAATACAAAATTATCAACTATAGTTACTCTGCTATACATTACACCCCATGACTGAATTATTTTACAACTGGAAATTTGTAACTTTTGACTCCCTTCACCCCTCACCTCTGGCGATCACCAGTCTGTTCTCCATATCTATGAGCATGGAGATGGTTGTTGTATAAATTGCATGTGTAAGTGAGATCATACAGTAGTTGTCTTTGTCAGACTTATTTCTCTTAGCATAATGCCCTCAAGATCATTTGTCATGACTAGTGGCCAAGATATCCTTTTTTATGGCTAAGTACTATTCCTGTGTGTGTGTGTGTGTGTGTGTTGTATGTATATGTGGGGTGTGTGTGTGTGTACACCACATCTTCTTTACCCATTCATCTATCAGTGGACACAGGTTGTTTCCAGATCTTGGCTGTTGAAAATAATGCTGCACTGAATATAGAGATGCATGTATGTTCACAAATTAGTGTTTTTGTTTTCTTCAGATAAATAATGCAGAAGTGAATTCATGAGACATATGTAGTTCTATTTTTAGTTTAAAATTTTTTTAATGTTTGTTTACGTTTGAGAGAGAGAGGGAGACAGAGTGTGAGCAGGGGAGTGGCAGAGAGAGAGAGGGAGACACAGAGCCTGATGTGGGGCTCGAACTCACGAACTGTGAAATCATGGCCTGAGCCAAAGTCAGACATTTACGTATACTCTGCTCATTTTTAAATCAGATTATTTTATTGCTATTGAGTTATATGAGTTTTTTATATATATTTTGGATATTAACCCATTTTCAGATATATCATTTACAAATATTTTCTCTCATTCAGTAGATTGCCTTTCTGTTTTGTTGATTTCCTTTGCCATGCATAAGCTTATATTTGATATAGTTCCACTTGCTTATTTTTGCTTTTGTTGCCTTTGCTTTTGGAGTCAGATCCAAAACAAACAAACAAAAAAAAAACAACAGCACTGAATGTCAAGGAGCTTGTTGCCTGTGTTTTCTTCTAGGAGTTTTATGGTCCTAAGATCTTACATTCATGTTCTTCCTTAATCCATTGTGAGTTAATTTTTGTGTATGATGTAAGATACACATCATAGTTTTATTCTTTTGCATGTGATTGTCCACTTGAACCCAACATTATTTACTGAGGAGACTTGCCTTTCTCTATGTATATGCTTGGCTCCTCTGTTATAAATTAATTGACCCCGGTATGTGTGGGTTTATTTCTGGGCTCTCTATTCTGCTCCATTGATCTATGTGTCTATTTTTATGCCAGCACCATACAGTTTTAATGCTTTGTAACATAGCTTGAAACACAGGAGTGCGATGTCTCCAGCTTTGTTTTACATTCTCAGGATTCCTTTGGCTCTTTGGGGTCTTTTGTTCTTCCACACAAATTTTAGAATTATTTGTTCTAGCCCTGTGAAAATGTCATTAGAAATTTTGTAGAGATTACACAGAATTCGTAGATGCCTTTGGATAGTATGGTTATTTTAACAATATTCTTCAAATCTTTGAACCTGGAATATCTTTCCAATTATTCATGTCTTCTTCAGTTTCTGTAATCAATGTCTTATAGTTTTTAGTCTACAGAGCTTTCACCTCCTTGGCTCTGTTTTGTTGATGATTTCCTTTGCCATGCATAAATTTACTCTGAGGTATTTTATTATTTTTAATGTAATTATAAATGGTATTGTTTTCTTAATTTCTATTTCTGAAAATTCACTAGTATATAGAAACAACAGACTTTTGTATATTAAATTTGCATCCTGCAACTGTACTGAATTCATTTATTAGTTCTAACAGTTTTTGGGGGGAGTCCTTAGGGTTTTCCCTTACATAATGTCATGTCATTTGCAAATAGTGTTAGTTTTATTTTATTCCTTTTCAACTTGGATGCCCTTTATTTCTTTTCTAATTGCTGGCTAGGACTTACAATGTTATATTGAAAAAAAAAAAAAAACAAGGTAAGAATGGCATCCTTGTCCTATTCCTAAAAAGTTTTGGGCTTTTTACCATTGATTAGGATGTTAGCTGTGGACTTGTCATTTGTGGTCTTTATTATGTTGAGGTATGTTCCCTTTATACCAACTTTGTTGAAAATTTTTAACATAAATGGATGTTAAAGTTTGTTGGATGCTGTTTTGTATCTATTGAAAGGATCATATAATTTTTATCTTTTATTTTGTTAATGTGGTGTATCACATTGATTGATTTGTAGATATTGACGCATTCTTGCCTTTCTGAAACAAATCCTACTTGATCATGGTATATGAGCCTTTTAATGTATGGTTGAATGGAGTTTGCTGATATTTTGTTGAGAATTTTTGCATCTATGTTCATCAGGATATTGGCCTGTAATTTTTTTCTTATGATTCTTGACTGTTTTGGGTTGCAGGATTAAGTGGTTTGTAAAATGAGTTTGGAAGTGTTCCCTCCTCTTCTGTTTTTGGAAGAGTTTGAGAAGCATTGTTATTCTTCTTTGAATGTTTCGTAGAATTCACCAGTAAAGATGTCTGGTCCTGGATTTTTGTTTATTGGGAGGTTTTGATTACTGATTCAACCTCCTCACTAGTAATTGGTCTAATCAGATTTCCTGTATCTTTATGATTTGGTCTTGGAAGGTTTTATGTGTCTAGGAATTTATCCATTTCTTTTAGGTTGTCCAACCACACATACTTTCGATGATTCAGAAAATGCAGACTAGTTTGGAATTGATCTAAATTGTCTCCAAGTTCTGAATAATTAAATCATTTATAAATTTTGCAACTTTCAGGTACTTGCAGACATGCCAACATATTATTGCCTTGTTTCACAAATAAATGAGGACATTTTCATTGTGTACTATTAATAACCTATGAATGGCTGCCTTGAAAGTGCTAGCAGTACAAGAAATTTATTGTAACCTCTAAAATAATAACATTTACTGGTTTTTTTCTGGTTATATAAACAATGAACTTTCATTGCTGAAATTTGGAAAATAAGAAACAACAGAAAGAAGTAAATAACAATTCCCTCACTTTGATATAAACAATTGAAATATCTTGTCATATTTTCTTGACATAATTCCATGTATACATTTATTTTTAAATGAAATGATTATTTATATGTACTTTATATCTTATTTAATAACTTAATGTAGATAATGATCACAATATCATGTCTTTAAATATATTTCAAAAATATAAGTTTTAATGGCTACATAACAGTCCATAAATACAGACCTGGTTTAATTTATTTACCTAGTCCTCTAAGGTTAAATATTGATGTATTTTCACTTGACACATCAATACAGTGATATTTTCATTTGAGAAGTAACCTTGCAATCCTTCCCCTTACATGTAAAAACGAGCATTTGTTTTGATGACATTAGGGATTGGGTTTACTAAATTTAGGGTAATGAACAGTTTGGAGCTTACTGATGCAGATTTTTAAATTGTTTCTCAGAAAGTCTATAGTATTTAAAAAAATTTTTTTAATGTTTATTTTTGAGAGACAGTGTGAATCAGGGAGGGGCAGAGAGAGGGAGACACAGAATCTGAAACAGGCTCCAGGCTCTGAGCTGTCAGCACAGAGCCCGACACAGGGCTCGAACCCAGGAACCGTGAGATCATGACCTGAGCTGAAGTCAGACACCCAACCGACTGAGCCACCCAGGTGCCCAAGGCTATAGTATTAACATGTAGAATGTGGGAGTCTCGTTGTACTCACTCAGGGACCCAGATAGAGAGTTGCTCCATCTCCCCAGGGCAGGAAAAAGCAAATGAGTAAGTTGCACACTGTTGCGTAAAGTTTCTGTCTAGATGTGACAGATTGGATGTCTTCTCACATTTTATTGGCTACAGCAAATCACATGCTACATCTAATTTCAGAGCGAGTAAGGGAGTGCACTTTTGCAAGGAAGAGAATGAGAATTTTTGTGAACAGTTCATTACTACCTCATTGTGTTACAGCCAAGCCAACTGGGTGAACATTGCTTTGAGGGCAAGTCCATTGGTGGTTCCCTTTCTGGGTCCCATGCTACCAGAGATGGTATAGACTAACTTTCTCATTCACTGGTGGCCTCAGAGTCATGGCTGTCTTCAGCACCTTTGACCATTGCCCTGGAAGCAGCACTTTTTGTTCACTTATCAAATGTGTTATCTAAGAAACTATGCCTGCTATATTGTCTTGAAAGATGTACTCCAGCAAATCCTTCCATTTCTGTATATTTATGTAGTTCTTCCCACCAAGACATGGAGTACATTTCTCCTTCATTAAAACTGGGTGAGCTCTGTGGCTTACTTCAACCAGTGCAGTGTGGCAGAAGTGACCCCGTGCCAGTTTGGGCCTAATCCTTATCAGGCCTGGCAGCCTCACTTGTGCTGTCTTGGAAGCCAGCCACCCTGCAAAGAGGTCTCTACTATTCTACTTAGAGACAACATGGAGAGAAATCCAGGAAAATGGCAGGACACCTTGGACATTGCAACCCTAGCTGAGTACAGCCACACAAGGGGCCCTGGCTGGTACCACATGAAGCTAAGATGAACTGTCCTAGTTGAATCCTGACCAAAGTACAGAAGTGTGAGCAAATAAATAGTTGCTTAAAGCCACTTAGTTTGGGAGTGGTTCCTTATGCAACAACAGATGAGTGAGCCATTATACATGGGCCCCTGATCTTACACATTTATAATAAAATTCAGCATGTGATAATTGTTATAAGAGAGGTGGAAAGTACTGTAGGAGATCAGAGCAGGAGATTACTTGGAGACTGAGGTAGTAGGGAGTGCTTCATGGAGATGTAAAGAAAATAGGTATTAAAGACATCCCAGGGGTGCCTGGGTGGCTCAGTAGGTTAAGCATGGGACTCTTGATTTCAGCTTAGGTCATGATCTTCCAAGTTTGGTTCCTGAGTTTTAGCACTGCCGCTTGGGATTTTCTCTCTCCCTCTCTCCCTCTGTCCCTCCCCTGCACACTTATGTGCATACAAGTTCTCTCTCTCTCAAAAATAAATATATATTGGGGTGCCTGAGTGGCTTGGTCGGTTGGGCGACCGACTTCGGCTCGGGTCATGATCTCACGGTTTGTGAGTTCAAACCCCACGTCGGGCTCTGTGCTGACAGCTCAGAGCCTGGAGCCTGCTTTGGATTCTCTGTGTGTGTCTCTCTCTGCCCCTCCCCTGCTCATGCTCTATCTCTCTCTATCTTTCAATAATGAATAAACGACAAAAATTAAAATATATATATATATTAAAAAAAAAGACTTAGCCCAGCTATGTTTTCATCAACTATTAATCTCCAGACATTATTTCTCTGAGATTTTATACCTCACCTCACCCCCTCCTCTACCAATGTCCTTCTTTTTTTCTTTTTTCTTTTTTCTTTTTTTTCAATATATGAAGTTTATTGTCAAATTGGTTTCCATATAAAACCCAGTGCTCATCCCAAAAGGTGCCCTCCTCAATATCCATCACCCACCCTCCCCTCCTTCCCACCCCCCATCAAACCTCAGTTTGTTCTCAGTTTTTAAGAGTCTCTTATGCTTTGGCTCTCTCCCACTCTAACCTCTTTGTTGTTTTTTTTTTTCCCCCTTCACCTCCCCCATGAGTTTCTGTTAAGTTTCTCAGGATCCCCATAAAAGTGAAACCATATGGTATCTGTCTTTCTCTCTATGGCTTATTTCACTTAGCATCACACTCTCCAGTTCCATCCACGTTGCTACAAAGGGCCATATTTCGTTCTTTCTCATTGCCACATAGTACTCCATTGTGTATATAAACCACAATTTCTTTATCCATTCATCAGTTGATGGACATTTAGGCTCTTTCCATAATTTGGCTATCGTTGAGAGTGCTGCTATAAACATTGGGGTACAAGTGCCCCTATGCATCAGCACTCCTGTATCCCTTGAGTAAATTCCTAGCAGTGCTATTGCTGGGTCATAGGGTAGGTCTATTTTTAATTTTCTGAGGAACCTCCACACTGCTTTCCAGAGTGGCTGCACCAATTTGCATTCCCACCAACAGTGCAAGAGGGTTCCCGTTTCTCCACATCCTCTCCAGCATCTATAGTCTCCTGATTTGTTCATTTTGGCCACTCTGACTGGCGTGAGGTAATATCTGAGTGTGGTTTTGATTTGTATTTCCCTGATAAGGAGCGACATTGAGCATCTTTTCATGTGCCTGTTGCCATCCAGATGTCTTCTTTAGAGAAGTGTCTATTCATGTTTTCTGCCCATTTCTTCACTGGGTTATTTGTTTTTTGGGTGTGGAGTTTGGTGAGCTCTTTATAGATTTTGGATACTAGCCCTTCGTCCGATATGTCATTTGCAAATATCCTTTCCCATTCCGTTGGTTGCCTTTTAGTTTTGTTGGTCGTTTCCTTTGCTGTGCAGAAGCTTTTTATCTTCATAATGTCCCAGTAATCCATTTTTGCTTTTAATTCCCTTGCCTTTGGGGATGTGTCAAGTAAGAAATTGCTACGGCTGAGGTCAGAGAGGTCTTTTCCTGCTTTCTCCTCTAGGGTTTTGATGGTTTCCTGTCTCACATTCAGGTCCTTTATCCATTTTGAGTTTATTTTTGTGAATGGTGTGAGAAAGTGGTCTAGTTTCATCTCCTGCATGTTGCTGTCCAGTTCTCCCAGCACCATTTGTTAAAGAGACTGTCTTTTTTCCATTGGATGTTCTTTCCTGCTTTGTCAAAGATGAGTTGGCCATATGTTTGTGGGTCTAGTTCTGGGGTTTCTATTCTATTCCATTAGCCTACGTGTCTGTTTTTGTGCCAACACCTTGCTGTCTTGAAGATTACAGCTTTGTAGTAGAGGCTAAAGTCTGGGATTGTGATTCCACCTGCTTTGGTCTTCTTCAAAGTTACTTTGGCTATTCGGGGCCTTTTGTGGTTCCATATGAATTTTAGGATTGCTTGTTCTAGTTTCGAGAAGAATGCTGGTGCAATTTTGATTGGGATTGCATTGAATGTGTAGATAGCTTTGGGTAGTATTGACATTTTGACAATATTTATTCTTCCAATCCATGAGCATGGAATGTTTTTCCATTTCTTTATATCTTCTTCAATTTCCTTCATAAGCTTTCTATAGTTTTCAGCATACAGATCTTTTACATCTTTGGTTAGATTTGGTTAGATTCCTAGGTATTTTATGCTTCTTGGTGCAATTGTGAATGGGATCAATTTCTTTATTTGTGTTTCTGTTGTTTCATTATTAGTGTATAAGAATGCAACTGATTTCTGTACATTGATTTTGTATCCTGCAACTTTGCCAAATTCACGTATCAGTTCTAGCAGACTTTTGGTGGAGTCTATCGGATTTTCCATGTATAATATCATGTCATCTGCAAAAAGTGAAAGCTTAACTTCATCTTTGCCAATTTGGATGCCTTTGATTTCCTTTTGTTGTCTGATTGCTGATGCTAGAACTTCCAACACTATGTTAAACAACAGCGGTGAGAGTGGACATCCCTGACATGTTCCTGATCTCAGGGAAAAAGCTCTCAGTTTTTCCCCGTTGAGGATGATGTTAGCTCTGGGCTTTTTATAAATGGCTTTTATGATGTTTAAGTATGTTCCTTCTATCCCGACTTTCTCAAGGGTTTTTATTAAGAAACGTTGCTGAATTTTGTCAAAGGCCTTTTCTGCATCGATTGACAGGATCATATGGTTCTTATCTTTTCTTTCATTAATGTTATGTATCACATTGATTGATTTGCGAATGTTGAACCAGCCCTGCATCCCAGGAATGAATCCCACTTGACCATGGTGAATAATTCTTTTTATATGCTGTTGAATTCGATTTGCTAGTATCTTATTGAGAATTTTTGCATCCATATTCATCAGGGATATTGGCCTGCAGTTCTCTTTTTTACTGGGTCTCTGTCTGCTTTAGGAATCAAAGTAATACTGGCTTCATAGAATGAGTCTGGAAGTTTCCTTCCCTTTCTATTTTTTGGAATAGCTTGAGAAGGATAGGTATTATCTCTGCTTTAAACGTCTGGTAGAACTCCCCTGGGAAGCCATCTGGTCCTGGACTCTTATTTGTTGGGAGATTTTTGATGACTGATTCAATTTCTTCGCTGGTTATGGGTATGTTCAAGCTTTCTATTTCCTCCTGATTGAGTTTTGGAAGCGTGTGGGTGTTTAGGAATTTGTCCATTTCTTCCAGGTTGTCCAGTTTGTTGGCATATAATTTTTCATAGTATTCCCTGATAATCGCTTGTATCTCTGAGGGATTGGCTGTAATAATTCCATTTTCATTCATGATTTTATCTATGTGGGTCATCTCCCTTTTCTTTTTGAGAAGCCTGGCTAGAGGTTTGTCAATTTTGTTTATTTTTTCAAAAAACCAACTCTTGGTTTTATTGATCTGCTCTACAGTTTTTTTAGATTCTATATTGCTTATTTCTGCTCTGATCTTTATTATTTCTCTTCTTCTGCTGGGTTTAGGCTGCCTTTGCTGTTCTGCTTCTATTTCCTTTAGGTGTGCTGTTAGATTTTGTATTTGGGATTTTTCTTGTTTCTTGAGATAGGCCTGGATTGCAATGTATTTTCCTCTCAGGACTGCCTTTGCTGCATCCCAAAGCATTTGGATTGTTGTATTTTCATTTTCATTTGTTTCCATATATTTTTTAATTTCTTCTCGAATTGCCTGGTTGACCCACTCATTCTTTAGTAGGGTGTTCTTTAACCTCCATCCTTTTCAAGGTTTTCCAGACTTTTTCCTGTGGTTGATTTCAAGCTTCACAGCATTGTGGTCTGAAAATATGCATGGTATGATTTCAATTCTTGTATACTTATGAAAGGCTGTTTTGTGACCCAGTATGTGATCTATCTTGGAGAATGTTCCATGTGCACTCGAGAAGAAAGTATATTCTGTTGCTTTGGGATGCAGAATTCTAAATATATCTGTCAAGTCCATCTGATCCAATGTATCATTCAGGGCCCTTGTTTCTTTATTGACCGTGTGTCTAGGTGATCTATCCATTTCTGTAAAGTGGAGTGTTAAAGTCCCCTGCAATTACCACATTCTTATCAATAAGGTTGCTTATGTTTGTGAGTAATTGTTTTATATATTTGGGGGCTCTGGTATTCGGCACATAGACATTTATAATTGTTAGCTCTTCCTGATGGATAGACCCTGTGAATATTGTATAATGCCCTTCTTCATCTCTTGTTACAGCCTTTAATTTAAAGTCTAGTTTGTCTGATATAAGTATGGCTACTCCAGCTTTCTTTTGACTTCCAGTGGCATGATAAATAGTTCTCCATCCCCTCACTCTCAATCTGAAGGTGTCCTCAGGTCTAAAATGAGTCTCTTGTAGACAGCAAATAGATGGGTCTTGTTTTTTTATCCATTCTGATACCCTATGTCTTTTGGTTGGTGCATTTAGTCCATTTACATTCAGTGTTATTATAGAAAGATATGGATTTAGAGTCATTGTGATGTCTGTAGGTTTCATGCTTGTACCAATGTCTCTGGTACTTTGTCTCACAGGATCCCCCTTAGGATCTCTTGTAGGGCTGGTTTAGTGGTGACAAATTCCTTCAGTTTTTGTTTGTTTGGGAAGACCTTTATCTCTCCTATTCTAAATGACAGACTTGCTGGATAAAGGATTCTCAGCTGCATATTTTTTTCTGTTCAACACATTGAAGATCTCCTGCCATTCCTTTCTGGCCTGCAAAGTTTCAGTAGAGAGATCGGTCACGCGTCTTATAGGTCTCCCTTTATATGTTAGAGCACGTTTATCCCTAGCTGCTTTCAGAATTTTCTCTTTATGCTTGTATTTTGCCAGTTTCACTATGATATGTTGTGCAGAAGATCAATTCAAGTTACATCTGAAGGGAGTTCTCTGTGCCTCTTGGATTTCAATGCCTTTTTCCTTCCCCAGATCCGGGAAGTTCTCAGCTATTATTTCTTCAAGTACCCCTCAGCACCCTTCCCTCTCTCTTCCTCCTCTGGAATACCAATTATGCGTATATTATTTCTCTTTAGTGCATCACTTAGCTCTCTAATTTTCCCCTCATACTCCTGGATTTTTTTATCTCTCTTTTTCTCAGCTTCTTCTTTTTCCATAATTTTATCTTCTAGTTCACCTATTCTCTCCTCTGCCTCTTCAATCTGAGCCGTAGTTGTCTCCATTTTATTTTGCAGCTCGTTGATAGCATTTTTTAGCTCCTCCTGGCTGTTCCTTAGTCCCTTGATCTCTGTAGCAAGAGATTCTCTGCTGTCCTTTATACTGTTTTCAAGCCCAGCGATTAATTTTGTGACTGTTATTCTGAATTCACTTTCTGTTATATTGTTTAAATCATTTTTGATCAGTTTGTTAGCTGTTGTTATTTCCTGGACGTTTTTCTGAGGGGAATTCTTCTGTTTCGTCATTTTGGATAGTCCCTGGAGTGGTGCGGGACTGTGGGGCACTTCCCCTGTGCTGTCTTGAATAACTTGCGTTGGTGGGCGGGCCGCAGTCAGACCTGATGTCGGCCCCCAGCCCACCACTGGGGCCACAGTCAGACTGGTGTGTGCCTTCTCTTCCCCTTTCCTAGGGGCGGGATTCACTGTGGGGTGGCGTGGCCCGTCTGGGCTACTTGCACACTGCCAGGCTTGTGGTGCTGGGGATGTGGCATATTAGCTGGGGTGGATCGGCAAGGTGCACAGGGGCGGGAGGGGCAGGCTTAGCTCTGTTTCCTTCGGAGTTCTGCTTTGAGAGGGGCCCTGCGGCACCAGGAGGGAGTCAGACCCGCTGGAGGGATGGGTCCACAGAAGCACAGCTTTGGGTGTTTGCGTGGTGCAAGCAAGTTTCCTGGCAGGAACTGGTTCCCTTTGGGATTTTGGCGGGGGTATGGGCAAGGGAGATGGCGCTGGCAAGCACCTTTGTTCCACGCCAAGCTGCGCTCTGTCGTCCGGGGCTGAACAACTCTCCCTCCCGTTGTCCTCAAGCCGTCCCGTTCTCTGAGCAGAGCTGTTAGCTTATAACCTTCCAGATGTCAAGTCCCACTTGCTGTCGGAACACACTCCGTCAGGCCCCTCCGCTTTTGCAAGCCAAACTCAGGGACTCTGCTTGGCCGGCGGGCTGCCCCTCTGCCCCAGCTCCCTCCCGCCAGTCCATGGAGCGGGCACCGCCTCTCTGCCCTTCCTACCCTCTTCCGTGGGCCTCTCATCTGCACTTGGCTCTGGAGACTCCATTCTGCTAGTCTTCTGGCTGTTTTCTGGGTTATTTAGGCAGGTGTAGGTGGAATCTAAGTGATCAACAGGACGCCCGGTGACCCCAGCGTTGTCCTACGCCGCCATCTTCCAAGGATCCTACCAATGGCCTCCTAATTAAGAGGTAAATAAATATTATATCATAGTAACTCACTTGAACCCTCTTGTCCCATTCTTTGCATTTAATTTTTTAAGTTTATTTATTTTTGAGATAGAGACAGAGAGTGTGAGCTGGGGAGGGGCAGAGAGAGAAAGGTAAACACAGAATCCCAAGCGGGCTCCATCCACACTGTCAGCACAGGGCCCAATGTGAGGCTCAAACTTGTGAACAGCGAGATCATGACCTGAGTCAAAACCAAGAGTCGAATGCTTAAGCTTAACCGACTGAGCCACCCATGCGCCCAACATTCTTTGCATGTTAATGGAGAACAATATTAGATAAATGAATCATTAAATTTTAGGAACAAGCACAAGGAAAGTGCTTTGAGAAGACTTAATAGAATCAAGCAACTTGTATCACATAATCACTCTTTACTACCCTTACAGGAAGGCTGGCTCTACTCGTACTAGGTAAGGGTATACTTCTCTACTGTGTTCCCAGGATGACACAAGGGAACAGTCTCTTCATTTGAAGACACATGTTAATTCTCCCTTTGGAGCTCACCATAAGCCCTAATAAATCAGTCAGCTCAATCAATGTCTTCAGTCTATTTGCATTGTCAAGAGTGCTACCCATACTCAGACCGACACTGCCTCTTCATTTTTCAACAGGTAGCTATTTCTGTTAAGCGCCTTCATCATTAAATTCTCAAACTTGCACTCACTTTAAAAGTGCAAGTATGCAGTCAGCAGTATGGAAGTAAGCAGGTAGATTTACAAAGTCAAACCCAGTGAAGTTGAGCAGTGTAGAGCTGAAACGAGAATCCAGCAAATTTAAAGATGTGCATGCTATGTGACCTAGCAATTTGACTCCTAGTATATATCCTCAATGTGCCCAAGGTAACAGTATGCAGTTGCTAACGAAATGACCAAAAAATGGAGCCTGTCTACTTATTTATGGAAAAGAAAAATATATAGCAGCAAAACTGAATGAGAATTACATTTATTCATAGCCATGAATCTCAAATATATGTTAGTGAAAAAGGCAGGAATAACATATACAATAAGACACCAGTTATAAAGATTTAAAAAATGGAAAATAATACTATATATTATTTATGGATATATACATACATAGTCAAGTTTAAAATATGGATGGAAATGATAAATAGAAAATTCAGGATGCTGGTTAGCTCATGGGAGGGATTTATAGGAAAGAGATTAAAGAGGAATACAGAGAGATTCTATTGTGACTATAATATATAATAATTAATTTCTTAAGCTGGGTAGTGGGTACAGGAGCCTCAATGTATTATTCTTGGTATTTTTTTTATATGTCTGAAATATTCTTCTTAACAAAATAAAAGATAAATTTTAGGATGAACTGATTCATAAATTAATATTGAACTGTTGCAGACCAGGTGATTCTAAATAAATCACAAATCACATCAGCTCTCAGTGATGCATTCTCCTTTTCTGAAATGAGGGACTTGAACTAAGAGATCTCTAAAGTCCCTTCCACCCCCCAAAAAGAATTAAATCTTTCAACCTGAAGTTTCTCCAAATAAATGCTGTGTTTCTCAAGGACAGGGAACATGTCTTTACAGCTTTCCATGTTCAGTGTCTTTTCCGTTGTCCATAGATTCCCAATAAAGTTTAAGGTCTTACATAATAATATAATGTATAGTGACTGAATAAACAAGCAGTTACAATAAAAACAACAAAACCCTTTCTTTGCATTATTAGCTCCTCCAAAGCCAGATAGCTGTTTAGAAAATGGTACAAAGTGACTGTAATCAATTCTGGGTTCCATGTGTGAAGTAGTATCCAAGGACAAACTGCTTTCTCAGTCAATACCACACCTTTAGCTCTACCTAACTATGCAGATCAAGTATGCTTTTGATTACAGACAAAAGAGAAAGTATCCTCATGGTTCTCCTGTTAATCCCTACCACTGGAATTTCAAAAGGATTCCCCTTAGGCCTGCCTAGCTGGCTCAGTCCATAAAGCAAGTGACTCTTGATCTTGGGGTTGTGAGTTTGAGCCCCATGTAAGGTGTAGAATTTACTTTTAAAAAAATAAATGAAACCAAAAGGATTCCCCTTTGATGATGAGTAAGAGGTAATGTTTTCTTAAAAATGCAAAGTTCAAAAGTGTCAATCCAATTTTCACTCCTTAAAGAGCACGTGGAAACAGATAATTTGGGTGGTACACATACAGCTTCAGTCTTACTTAACTTTTAAAATACCCCCAAATATATTCACCTGTCCCACCCCTGCCCCCTGAATATTGCTTGACCATTACTTTGGACCTCACTTTGTTCTGAAATCTCTGTGCATTTTTGGCTCATGTGTACTTGGAAAGCACTTGTACTTGCTTAGAAATAGGGAGATTTTATCAGGAATTGGAGGTGATCAAAGAGATTGTCCAAAGAGCAGAAAATTGAGATTGGTGTCCTACCTAGTACCCTGGTAAGGGGTCTGTGAGGCTTTATCCTAGGATGTAATTGTGCTTGGAAAAGAGACCATGTTGGGGAGAAATTCACAGTTCTTATATAGACCACTTATGCTGGACAATACTTAGAGATTACAGCTGAATATGGGGAGTTATTCCATGGAATGGAATCAATGCCAGAAAACGTATTTCCTAATTGGTCCTATTGTACATGGAGTGCCAATGAATGCAGCCACAGAGTGCTGAAATGATTAATCACTGAATTTCAAGAATGCACTCAGGTGCCATTAGGCAAAAACTGAAACTCAGAACCTGTTTATCCCAGTGAAGCTTAATATTGCTTAGGCTACGGTAAAGATGGTGGGGAGCAAGATATCAACTCATCTTCCCAGCTTAATGGCCAGAAGAGGATTTTTAAAAGAGATTTTCTAACTCTAGCTGGCCTAGTTTCCCTTGTCATTTTGAGAAAATGAGTCTTCTTCTTCCTTAGAAAGACAAGTAGATTTCTCCTGTGGCCAGAATAAACTGACAGGAATACACTTTTGTCAGTAAATTAGATAGAGTTTGGTTCATGAAAAACACACAAAAAAGCCAACTCGGTGGGAGCAAACAAGTTGAGTTGAAAGTCAGTTAACTTCACCCTCTGCAACCTAGTTATACAATAAAAGCATTTTAAAAGATGAAAATTTGGATGTGTCCAGCAAATATTATATTTATTTGGAGCCTGATTCTTTGTTTTTTTAGACAGGGAAATGCTTATTATAACAATAGAGGAAAGTTACTAAACAAACATAAACATAAATGTGGAACTAAGCTTACCCATATGGACAGATATACATGAGACAGTATGACAAATCAGAAATAAAGTGGGGAAATAATGAGGTCGAAAGGAAAGAATTGAGGGTTTGGGAACAAGTGCTACTGGTCTGATAACTGTGGACAGTTAACTGTGAATCTGAGGCCGAAATTTGAGGAACTTTGAAATCTAGTTAAAGAGTTTGCAGGGGAAATGACTTGATGTAGCAGTGTGGTGGGCACTAGGATCCCCCTTCAATGAAGATTCATGTCCCAGCTCCTGAGAGTGCTTTGAGGCAGCAGAACTCAATTGTCAGTTCCTTTAGGGATTGTCTTATCTGCAAAGAGCCACCTCCTCCAAGGTTATGCCCTGCCCCAAGGTGGCCTGCATCTGGTGATTGATCAACATGGGAACCTCAGTTAGCATATGAGCTGCCATATTGTGTAGGGTCTTAAAGGTATAAATGCCACCTTTCATACTGCATTCCAGAGGTGGTCGAGGAACTCTGTACAGTTGTGAATGCATAGAGCAGTAGGTATAATTTGTTTGTAGCTGAGGAGGACAATGTACACCAGAAGGCCACTTCTGGAGGCCCAGCAGTGGGCTAAGAACTTTCTCAATGACTCTCCTCTCATAGTGGGGAATGAGTCTGGGGTGGCCCCTGCTCACAGGGCTCAGAGAGCCGATTTAGGGTGACAGGGTTACAGCATTCTTTTATCTGCTGGCCAGTCTAGTTTCAAATTTTACCACAAATCTATGCTTTAGGACAAGGGTGCTCTTTTAGCTTTATATATTTGCTTAGTAAAATTATGTGACCACTTACTATTAATTTAACATCCTGAAGTATAAGGGAAAGAAACCATGAGCCAGGAATAACTTATCTGCAACCTGAGCAACTAGTTCCTTTGGAATTAGACACAGAAATATGGGTGGGTTTTAAAGTCTTCTGATGAACTTGTGCAGACAATTTAGGTTTACAGTCACTTTTATATCCAGTATTCCAAAACAGTAGTGCCTGGGACCTGCTTGCTCTTCAGGGTATTGTTGGCTTAAAGAGAGAGATGCCTTCAAATTCAAACTCTTTATCACTGAAGAATCTAAATTACATCTGCCCAGGAAACCTGAATTCCACCATTGCTGCCTGGGCACTTGTAGATAAAGTGTCTCGTTGTTCATGGTTCTGGGTCCTGGAAGACTTTTTTAATTAACACAGTCTCTTTCTTTTGTCAGCTTCACTCCATTTAGGGTGGAGCTGCTTAGAGTTAATTTTAAATTACAAAACTAGTCCTTGAGAGGCTGACCACAACCAGATCCAAACTGCAACTCTGTTTGCTGTTACCTTCATTTCTTCCTGGTTTTGTCTCCTAACTGGTGCTGTGATAAGATCAGCAGTGACTTTAGGAAGACATAGAATGAGGGAAAAAAGAAAAATTTAAGGCCTTTTATTCTAAATTCTGCAGGAAGTTTAGTAGGCAAAGGAATATTTTTGTTTACCTCTAGCTTTTTAAAAAATTTCTATTTAATCAACAAACTGTATTCATCAGGAAAAAAAAAAAAACAACCTCCCAATACTTGAGCAAGTGGATGCTTATTGTCTGAATAATCCGCTAAGGGGCAATGAGAAGATCAAGAATAATATTTTTAAGGAAGCAGCCCAGTCGGTGTGGTAAACATTAGTGCTGCTGTCCAGTATTATTTGTTGTTCTCTTCCTCTGAGCCCTGGGGGACACTGCACTTCCCATTCTTTGAAGTTAGCAGACATGTGATTCGCTTTAGTCAATGACATGTGAGAAGGCATGCCTATTAATTCTGGATAGAAGTATTCAAGAGGCAATGTGTAATCCTTATGCTTGCTTTTTCCCTGCTACAACAAACACTTAAAGTATCATGAAATAAAATTTTACTTATTCCTGCAGGTAACCTAGGCTATCCTAGCTAACTAAGCTAACTATTGTGACACTGATCATCCTCAAAGACAATATCTATATTTTTTTTTAATTTTTTTTTCAACGTTTATTTATTTTTGGGACAGAGAGAGACAGAGCATGAACGGGGGAGGGGCAGAGAGAGAGGGAGACACAGAATCGGAAACAGGCTCCAGGCTCTGAGCCATCAGCCCAGAGCCCGACGCGGGGCTCGAACTCCCGGACAGCGAGATCGTGACCTGGCTGAAGTCGGACGCTTAACCGACTGCGCCACCCAGGCGCCCCGACAATATATATATTAATATCTGGGGATTACATAATCAAAAAGTCTTCTGGTTGTTCAGTCAGCAAATCTTATTCTCTCTGAAATTTTAGTGCATCACTCTTATGTGACAAAGGAGAACAAAAGATCACCAAATATTTGAGGAAGACTCCAACTTGAGAGGCCAAGTACAAAGCCAACAGGAAAAAAAAAAGAACTCAGGAAAAACACAGATAACATGTACCAGGAGAAAAGGAATTATCATTTATATCCTCAGAAAGATGAGAGCTATTCTATCCATGAAAGAAAACAGAAAGCTGTATAAAGTGAAAAAATAGAATTGTTGGGAAGCCTGGGTGGCTCATTCAGTTAAGCCTCCAACTCCTGATTTTGGCTCAGGTCATAATCTCTCAGTCATGAGATCGAGCCCCATGTTAGGCTCTGTACTAAGCATAGAACATGCTTGGGATTCTCTCTCTCCCCCTCTCTCTCTCTGTTCCTCCTCTGCTTGTGTTCTCTTTCTCTCCCTCTCTCTCAAAATAAATAAACAAACATTAAAAACAAACAAAAAATAAAATTAAGAGCTCTTGTAAATGAAAGACATGATGCAGAAATTTAAAATAATTCAATAGAAAGATTGGGGGGAAATCTATGAGAATGAATTAAAAAATTAAAAAATAGAGACAATAGGAGTAAAAGGATAATGTGATTAAAGGATTAATCTTTAAGAGCCAATCTCTAATGAATATAAATTCCAGGAAGCCTGAACAGAGAGAACAGGGAAAGGTAATTATCAAAGAAATAACACAAGAAAAATTCTTAGAGTAACAGATCAATGGAGTAGGCAGCACAATGAATCAAAGAACAAATACTCAAAGACACATCAGGATGAAAATTTCAAAGCGCCAAGAATAAAACATTCTAAAAACTTCCAAAAAGAAAAAAAATTAACACTTACAAAAAAGGATGGCAGTCAGAATGGCATCAGACTTATCAATAACAACACTGGAAGCTACAAGACACAGCACAATACCTTTAAAATTCTAAGGACAAAATATTTTCAACCTAAAATTCTACACCCAATAAGATAACTAAGTGTTAGAATTATTAGCTATGCAAGTTTCAAAAATTATACTTCTGCACATTTCTCAAATGCATGGGCTCCACCAAAACCTACTTCCCCAATCTAGTTAGTGTTTATGTATTTGCTCACTTGATCTTTAGGACAGCAGAATGAGGTAAGTACTGTCTTTTCACCACCATTTTACAGATGGGAAGATTGAGACATAGACAATGTCTCCAAGGTAGCACAACTAATAGTTTAGAGATGGAGTCTGAACTCAAGCAATCTAACTCAAGAGCCCATTATTAGATCACAATTTTACTTGGCCTCCAAGACAAAGACATTTAACCCAGGAAACAGCACATTCAACACAGAAAAGAGAGAAAATTATCAGAATAGCTGTACAAGAGACCCAAAGAATAAATAGTCAAGATTTAGGGGGGTGAGGGAGGGGGGGATGAAGGACTCTAAAAGACCTATCTCCATAGAAAGAAAGAAGTGATAGTCTATCTGATATATTTGATCATAGTAAAACTTTATTGAGATGAAGACCTTGAAGATTGAATCTAAGAAAATAAAAAACATGAAGTATTTTTTTAAGTTTATTTATTTATTTTGAGAGAGAGAGAGAGACAGTGCAGTGCAAGTGGGGGAGGGGCAGAGAAGAGAGAGAGGGAGAGAGAATCCCAAGCAGACTCTGTGCTGCCAGCGCAGAGCCCAATGCAGGGTTCAAACTCATGAAACTGTGAGATCATGACATGAGCTAGAACCAAGAGTTCCACACTTAACCAACTGAGCCACCCAGGTGCCCCTAAAGTGTTTTTTAATTACAGGAAAAAGTAAAGTTAACCATAAGCATAGTATACTATCTACTTCAGATATAAAATCATTCATGCATTTACAGTATTTGCTAAATATTGACTTAACCAAAAATTGCTGTAAAAATGTATTTGGAGGCAGGTCTTCCAACTATGGTGAAGAGATTAGAAAAGTCTCTCCCCACCAAAAAAATAACCAAAACAAAAATGGCAAAATAAAAACATTCTCAGATAAATCTTATTTTTCTTTAAAAAAATAAATTTGCATATAATAGTAAATATAATACCATATTATTGGTTTATAGCATATAGACATATATATGACAAATAGCAGGGCAGAGGAAATGAATCAATGTCAAAGAAATTTTTATCAGAATGAATCCACTAATAAACTGATGTATATTATGTTAAGATACATAATGTAATCCCAACCACTAAGAAAATAACTTAAATATTAAAAGTCAACCAGTGAGTTAAAATGGTACCCTCAAAAATAAGTATCTGACACAAAAGAAGTCAGTAAAAGAGATGACATGAGGCATATGGAAAACAAATAGAACAAATGGTAGACATAAATCCAACCATATCAATAATTACATTAAATGTGAATGGATTATATCCCAGTCCAAAAGCACAGACTGTCAGACTGGACTTTTTTTTAAAGCATGATCCCACAGTATGTTTTCTATAAGAAACACATGCTAGATTCATAGACACAAGTAGGTTGAAAGCAAAAAGATAGAAAAGGTTATGTCATGCAAATAGTAACCATAAAAAGCTTGGGTGACTACTGTAATATCAGATAAAATAGACTTTAAGGAAAAAAAATATTAGTAGATATGAAGTGGGCTATTTCATGAAAATAAAAGGGTCAATAAATCAGGATATATAACAATTATGCATGTTTACACATCTAACAAAAGAGTTCCAAAGTACATAAGCAAACCAAGTGTTCTTCAAGATAACTAATGGGTCCATGAAGAAATTAAAAGGAAATTAGAAGAAAAAAATTAGAACTAAATTATAATGCATATACCTCATTTTAAAAATCATGGATGTAGCTAAAATATTATTTGGAGGGGGCGACTGGGTGGCCCAGTCGGTTAAGCATCTGACTTTGGCTCAGGTCATGATCTTGCAGTTTGTGAGTTCAAGCCCTGTGTTGGGCTCTGTGCTGACAGCTCGGAGCCTGGAGCCTGCTTCAGATTCTGTGTCTCCCTTTCTCTCTGCCCCTCCCCTGCTTGTGCTCTGTCTCTCAAAATTGAATAAATGTAAAAAAAATTTTTTTAATATTATTTGGAGAGAAATGTATGGAATTAAGTGCCTATATTTTAAAAGAACAAAGACCAGACATAGATGACATAAACATTCATTTATGAGACCAGTATCATGTAGATATCCACTTGACACGTCCTTTTTCCCCCAACTTTATTTATATAATTGACATATAACATTGTGTAAGTTTACACTGTACAATGTGTTGATTTTATACACTTGCGTATTGAAAATGATTACCACCTTAGTATAGCTAGCACCTCTATCACATCACATAATTACCATTACTTTCTTGTGGTGAGAACACTTAGATTTACTCCCTTAGCAACTTTCATGTACATAATACAGTATTATTGAATTGTTTTATTTCTTAGATATTTCATTGTTAGAATACTGAAATTCCACTGATTTCTGTATGATGATTTTGTATCCTGCAACTTTACTAAATTTGTTAATTAGTCTATCAGTTTTTTGGTGGAATTTAGGATTTTCCATATATAATATCATCTGAAAATAAAGACAAATGTACTTCTTCCTTCCAATTTAGATGACTTTTATTTCTTTTTCTTCCCTGGTTGCCCTGGGTAGAACTTGCAGTACTATGCCGAATTAAAAACAGAGGTCCTATTCCTGATTTTAGAGGAAAAGCTTTCACCCTTTTGCTGTTGAGTGTGATGTTAACTGTGGGCTTGTCATGTATGGCCTTTATTATGTTGAGGTATGTTCCTTCTATACCCAATTCATTGAGAGTTTTTATTATGAAAGAGTGTTGTATTTTTGTCAAATGTTTTTCCTGCATGTATTGAGATGATTGTAAGATTTTAATCTTTCATTCTCTGAGTGTGATATATCACTTATTGATATGCATATGTTGAACCATCCTTGCATCCCTACAATCAATCTTGCTTGTCATGATGTGTAATCCTTTCAATGTATTGTTGAATTCGGTTTACTAGTATTTGTTGAGAATATATCTATATCTATCAAGGATATTTGTCTTTGTTCTCTTCTCTTGAATTGTTCTTATCTGGTTTTGGTATCAAAGTAATGCTGGCCTCATAAAATGAGTTTGAGTGTATTGTCTCTTCAGTTTTTTGGAGGAGTTTGAGAAAATACTTCAGTTCTATATCTGCTTGGTTCTTTTTTTGTTATTTCTATCTCTTGGTTAAATTTCTCACTTAGTTTATGCCTTGTTTTCTGAATTTCCTATTGAATTGTCTTTCTGTGGTTTTTTTTTTGTTTTGTTTTTTTTTTTTTTTTTTTTTTGTAGTTCATTGAGTTTCCTTAAAACAGCTCTTTTGAATTCTTTATCAGGTAAATCATTGAGCTTTGTGTTCAGTTACCAGAAGATTATTGTAATTCTTTGGTAGTGTCTTTTTACCTTCATTTTGCATGTTCCTTGAAGCTTTTCGTTGTTGTCTTTATATTTGAAAGAGCAATCATCTTGTACAATTTTACTAATTGCATTTGGGAAAAAGATACCTCATTCTGAGGCTATCTCGGGCCTTCTGTGGATACCCTTGCCCTTGCTTCTTACTCCATTTTGTGGCACAATTCTTAAACTTATATGCCTTCTCTGGATCCTGCAACACACCAGGCTCTGTATTCACAGCCTCTCTTTTGTTTTCCCACATGTGGCCCTAAAGCTCAATTTTGTGGTCTCTCTCTTTAGCCTGCAGATTCAGCCAATTTTCTGTGTGTGCTCCCTGGCAGTCTGCCAAAACCCACATGCACCATTGTCAAGAGCACACGTAGGGAGCTGGCCATAGGGTGGAGGTGAGGCTTGCAGAGCACCGTGGGTACCTATTAGTTGGAGTTGATCGATGGGTGAATCACTCTCAGAAGCTTATGGACAGGCTTCTGGATGAAATCCACAGGACAGTTAGGATCTATGTCCCTTTTATGTCCTCCAAGAATTCTGTCATTCTCCTCACCTCTTCCCACCCTCCAAATCATAGAGCTTTTAATTAGCATTCTGGATAGGAAGAGAGAGAAATGAGCCCATTTGGCATTGTCCTATATAGCAGGGGAAACAGGTATTCACCCAAATGCTCTTCCTTTTACCTAGGGGATAAATCAAAAGCCAGGAAAAGTCTTTCTTGGCCCTATGCTGTGCTGCCTTGTGGGAGTGGTGATGTAGGTTAAGCCAAATTGTTCTTCCCTATCCAGGGCATCCAAAACCATATTTTATTTCTTATTTTTATTTTAGATTTTTTGCTCTGAGTGCTGGAACTTCTCTGAAAACCAGGAACAAAGGCTGTCTCATTTGTGAGTGATTGTCTTAAGCCAGTGTTCACCAGGTTCTCCCAGATCATGACCAAGTAGAGCCAGTTCAATTTTTGACCTGTTAAGCTTGAGATCCTTATCAAAAACCTGGTTAGAGATGATGAATAGGTAATTAAATATTCAATTCCCTATAACAAGTGAAAACTTTAGGCTAGAGATATAAATTTGGAAGTCATTAGCAAGCATGCAGATGGCATTTAAAGCTGTAAGACTAAGTGAAATCACCAAGGAAGTGAGTGTAGATAAAAAAGAAAAAAAGGACTAAAGTCTGATCCCTAGAGTGCTGTAATATTATGAAGTCAGGAATAAACCAGGAACGGAAATGAGACTAAGGAGGAGGCAGGCAGAAAACCAAGAGTCTGTGGACTCTTGAAAGTCAAGAAAAGAAAGCTTATAAAGGAGTAGGGAGTGATCACCTGTGTCAAATCTTATTTGTTAGATCAAGTAAATCAGGCCTGAGAATTGACTATTGGATATAATGAGGTGAAGATCATAGGTGACCTTGACAAAAATGTTTTAATAGTGTTTTTAGGCAAAAGTCTGATTGGAATGGATTTTAGAATGAGAGGAAAGAATTTAGAAAGGGCAAGTATAAACAACCTTTAACAGAAAGTTTATATAAAGAAGAAAGAGAGTTGAACATGAGTGAATATGAGCTGGAGAAAGATCTGGGATCAAGAAGGAATGTATCTATTTTTAACAGGATAAATTAAAGTTTCTTTATATACTAATGCAGAAGTTCCAGTAAAGAAGAAAAACTGGTATTACAGGAGAGGGAATAATTTGTTCAAGAGTTGATCTTGAATAGGTTAATGGGGATAGGATCTAGTTTATAGACAAGTGGTTGGCATTTACTAGGCTTCTTATATCCTCTTGATGAAGTCACTCTATCATTCTAAAATATTCTCTTTCTTTCTGATAATTTTCCTTTCTACATTCTGAGGATTATCTAGCCACTCTGGTTCTCTTTTCACTAATGTTAGGATGAAACATAATTTTCTATCCTTTTAATCTCTAAATGCCATTATATTTAAAGTGTTTCTTGTAAACACAATAAAGTTGGATCTTGCTTCTTATTTAATCTGACAATCTCTTTTAACTGGAAAGTGTACCATTTATATTTATGTAATCATCAATATAATTGAATATAAATATACCATCTTGCAGTTTTTTCAATTTATCTCCTATGTTCTTTCTTTCTTTTCTCCCTTTTTTTCCTGTCTTCTCTTGGATTCAAGGATTTTTAATTATTATTTCATATGTAGGCTTCTTAATTACACCTGTTTGGGTTTTTTTGTTGTAAGTCATGTCCCTAGGCTTTAAAATATATTTCTTTATGTGAACAAAGTCTACCATCAAATATTACACTGCTTAACATAGATGGTAAAAATCTTACAAAAGTAAATTTATACTCCCTTCTCATCCTTTGTGCAATCGTCATACATTTTACTTCCACATATGTATGGACTCAATTTTCTGTTATTTTTACTTTAGACAATCAATTTTTTTCAAGATATTTTTATAATGAGAAACAATCTGTTATATTTGCTTGTATACTTAAAATTTTTTTCTCATTACTCCTTGTTTAGATCCAAATTTCCATCTGGTGTTATTTTTCCTTTACCATTTCTTATAGTAAAAATCTGTTGGCAATGAATTATCTCATTTTGTTTTTGTCTGAAATGTCTTTGTTTTGATTTAGTTTTTTAAAGAAGCTTTTTTGAGGTGTAATTGTCCTATTATAAACTGCACAAATTTACAGTATATAATTTGATAAACTTTGACATGTGTACGCACCTATGACACTATCACTATAATCAAAATAATGAACATATCCATTACCCCCAAGAGTATCATATTTCCGTTTGTAACTTCTTCCCATTCCCTGCTTCCCTAGGCAGGAACTGATTTACTTTCTGTTACTACCAATTAGTTTGCATTTTGTTTTGGAATTTTATTTAAATGAAATCATAATTATGTACTCATTTAAATCTGGCTTCTTTCACTCAGCATAATTATTAGCGTTTCACTCCTGTTGTTGTATGTATTGACATTCTTATATCACATTTTTTTCCCTCTATTTACCTATTAATGGAAATATAGGTTGTTTCCACATTTCATCTATTACAAACAAAGCTGCTGTGAACCTTTGTACGCATGTCTTTCTTTGGAAATATGCTTTCATTTCTCTTGGGTTTTGCCTTAATTTGACCAATGCAGAATTTTAGGTTGACAGCTTTTTTCTGTGAGTAATTTACAGAGAGTATCTGACTTGCAAATCTGAAGCAAGTCTGCTGAAATCTTACCTTTGTTCCTCTGTATGTAATGTGTCCTTTTTCTTCTGGTTCATTGAATTTTTTTTCTCTTTTTTATGGGGTTTCAGCAATTTGATTATGACATGTCTCGTGTGGATTTTTTTCATGTTTGGGTTTTTTTTTTTTTTAATTTTTTTTTCAACGTTTATTTATTTTTGGGACAGAGAGAGACAGAGCATGAACGGGGGAGGGGCAGAGAGAGAGGGAGACACAGAATCGGAAACAGGCTCCAGGCTCCGAGCCATCAGCCCAGAGCCTGACGCGGGGCTCGAACTCACGGACCGCGAGATCGTGACCTGGCTGAAGTCGGACGCTTAACCGACTGCGCCACCCAGGCACCCCATCATGTTTGGGTTTTATTAAGCTTCTTAGAACAGTGAGGTTTTAGTTTACATCAAAATTGGAAATTTTTTGGCTACTGATTCTTCAAATAGTTTTTGTTTCTTCCCATATCCTCTCCTTTTGGGACTCCAATTACATGTATATATTAGGCTGCTCAATTTAGTCCCAGAGGTCATTGATGGTCTTTATTTTTTTCAGGTTTTTTCTCTATGTGTTTAATTTGAGTAGTTTCTTTTTTTTTTTTTTTTTAAGTTTATTTTGTGAAAGAGAGAGAGAGAGAACGAGGTGGGAAGGTGCAGAGAGAGTGGGGGGACAGAGGATCTGAAGTAGGCTCTATGCTGACAGCAGACAGCCCAAAGCAGGGCTTGAACCCACAAACTGTCAGACCACGACCTTAGCTAAAGTCAGATACTTAACTGACTGAGCCCCCAGCACACCCCTAATTTGAGTAGTTTCTAATGTTATGTCTTCAAATTCACTTATTTTTCTTCCACAGTGTCTAATCTGCTCTTACTACCATACAGTGTATTTTTTATTTCAGGTATTTTTATTTCTATAATTTCAACATTTGTCTTTTAAAATATTTTATTTTTCTCTCCTCATCATGTGTATGTTTTGCTTTTGTTCTGGAGCATATGGAGTATATTTATAATAGCTGTTTTATTTTCATTGTCAGCTAATTCTTTTTCTGTGTCATATTTCTCTGTTTCTATTGACAGCTTTTTCTTTTTTCTGTTTATGGGTCACATTTTCCAGTTTCATAGTATTATTGGTATTTTTCTTATTGGATGCCTGACATTGTGAATTTTACATTACTGGGTGCCAGATTTAAAGTATTGATTTTAATATCTTTGGATTTTGTTTTGGGACATGTTGAGTTACTTGGAATCATTTTGATCCTAGCAAGGCTTTAATTCAGGGCCAACTTAACATCACTGCTAAGGCAACACCCTTCTGAGGACATTACCAAATGACCTACATATTAGGAAATCTTTCTACTCTGGCTGGTACTAATATAAATTACAATCAACTCTGTGTGAGTCCTAGCATTGTCCCACCTACTCTTTTCCTGTGGTTCTTTCCAAGCTTTGAATAGTTTACTCATACAAATGTATAGTACTTGGCCCAAGATTTAAAGGGACTTCTCTGTAGATCATCACAGCTTTTCTCTGCAACTCGCTCCTATAATTTTTTTAGATGTCCTGGCCTCCCCAAACCCTAGTATATGTTTCCTCAACTCAGAAAGACTTTTAGGCTCTTGTTCCTATTCCACTCCTGGCACTGTGGCCTGTAAAGTCCTCTTCACAGTAAGCTGGGGCAATAATAGGATTCACTTGTTATCCTTTTCTTGGAGATAACTGTTCCATGCTGCCTGTTGTCAAATGCCTGAAATCTGCTCTTTCATACATTTTGTTTCATTTTCACGTTGTTTAAGGTAAAAAGTTAAGTTCAACCCTGTTACTCCATTATGGCTAGTAGCCTAAAGTTGAGTCTTGACTTTTTCTAGGAGTGAAGACAGTTCATTGATTTTAATAGAAGAGAAAGAGAAATGTATGGGCACAAATGCATACAGGTATGTGAATGCAACAGTGGCAATTTAAAATTTTTATTTTTATTGTTTATATTTCCTCAGTGAAGTAAGTTACAAAATTCTTGGCTTAGAGTGGGGAAAGGAAAAGAGATGTTAGAGGTTTGGTAGAGAGGAAATGTGGCCTAGAAGAGTGGGAGGGTGAATCAACTAGGTAATAGAACTTGGTTGCTATGCAGCCGAGTCTCCTTGAACTGGTGATCATGAATTTCATTTCAGAGCTTTAGTTTTGTTTTACTCCAGACATGTTTAGCTGTGTAGTATAAGTGCATAATGGTTGGGTTAAACTACTTTGTTATTTTACCAAGAGTCAGAAAATTGTTTTTCTTAAAAAAAAAATTACTGTTTTTAGAAATGAGGCAAAACTGAGTCCAATGTCCTTCTTTGTCATATGGCCACCCAAGGATTGTATAGGAGAACAAATCTAGTTCAACTCACAGTTAACTATTGATTAAAGTTTCCGGGTAATATGTGGAGGTACATATCAAGTTGTAGTTTTTGTCCAGTAGGAATACAGGTAATTACTGCCCAGTGGAACACATAATTTATGACCCTTGTTAAATGTTAACTAGGTTTGTACCTCATGTAGCAATCCTGTACTTAGCTTCTTAAGTGCTCTTTGAACTGGTTATAACTTCTTCTTAATTTCTTCATTAACTAATTAATTCAATAAAATATTTAATCTGAATTTATTTAACATTAACTGATTAATTGAATAAATAGTTGATCTGCATTCATTTAATGTTTGCATCAGTCTCGTTTACAAAGGTTACTATACTTTAACACAAGGAAGCATATCAAAATGAGAGAGAAGCAAGGGAGCTGAGGCTGTATGCAGTGCAATAAATATGATGATTGACCATAGAACTGAATCTGGGAAAGGAAGTACATGAGGATAAGAGAGGAACAAAGGTCCATGTAAAGGTGGAGAAAGCAATACATTGTAGGTTTTGGTATAGTAGAAGATTCTTGGAGGCCAAGTAGTAGAGGAAGTAAGCTAGAGAGATAGTAATGATTAGATGATGATATATAAAGTTATAGTTGTTGGTAAAAATAAAATTTATACTATGACCTTTGGAAAATAAGAGGTCAAAGAACTGAGAAGTCCATTTATTGGGAGGATTACTTATTCTGACATCATCAAGAACCATAACAGGAATATATTGAGGAGGGTGACAATGACTCAGAAGTAAAATCTTCAAAGAATGATGGACTGTAAGCAGTTGGTTGATAGGTGACTGTCACAAGGAAGAGAAGTAGGCAACATAATATTATGACATAATATCAAAGTTGGATGCTTGTAGAGAAGAGGAAGAGGAATTGTCTAGAACCAGTAAAGAGGAGCAAGGAGAACATGGAAGCCCCCCTCTCCCAGACCTCCTGGCCAGGGAGATGTGGAAGAGAAAGCAGCACTTATTTGAGAAAGCTAAATTTGAGGAGCAGCTTTATCCAAACTGTATCCTTAAGGGAGAGTCAACCTTTAGTGAGGGAAAGACAATGAAAATATTCAGAGGGGAAGTTAAGCATATAAGAAGTTTTGCTGCTCCTGGAGAGTGAGTTCCAAAAGGCACATTCAGGTTATTTCAGGAGGTGAGGAACAGTGGGAGATGAGGTCAGAAAAGGAGATGTGTAGGGTCATGCAAGTATTAGAGTGAGGGAGATGGGGAAGAACAGGGAGACCTGGAATTTTTGAGGCAACACACGCAATACTAAAAAGCACAGTGAAAATAGCCTTGATGAGTAATGCGATGAAGGTGGAAAGGTCTTGCTAAGAACACATAAAACTGTAGGATCTCACTTGAACCCCTGATTTATGCTAAAAGGCACACGGAAGGCCACTTGCACTCACCATTTGTGTGGAAACATGATTTTGGGGACACAGGCATACCAATAGGAAATAACTAACAATAATGTAGATAGGAAATATGGTGACTGATTATGGTAACTGCATAGCAACCCAGAGAGTTTTAAGCTTTGAAAGTCAGTATGGGAATCCATTGGTGGTTTATTGAGTCAGTGTAGGAGTTGAGGAATATTAGTCTGGTACTGGAGGGAATTGAAGCTGGAAAGTGAGTGAGACCAAATGGATCCAGTAATCCAAGGGTGATGAAGTGATGAAGATAAGAACAAGGGAGCAGTCATGGATAGAGAAAGGAGTGGACCCAGAGACATCTTGAGAGGAGAATCTGTTGGACATTGAAGCAGTTAGATGCTGATTATTAAGAAAAAAAAGGGACATCAGTGATAACTGAGGTTTCAGTTTTAGGGGTAGAAGGGTGGTAACATTCATAGGTGACAGTAGGATGTCTAAGTGGATACATTTTGCTGATAGTTGGATATCTGAGACCAGCTTTAACCAGGAGTAGCTGCCAGGGTGTACTTCCTAGATTGTAAAGGGATGGTATGAGTGTTTAATTTAACCTAAGCCCCTACCCCCCACCAGGAGCTGCACTGAAAGCAATCTTTCAGCTTCCAGTATTTTTTCTTTCTTTTCCTTGGGGCTGGGTTAAACAACCTCCTGTTCTGTTCTTGTTTTTCTGTTTGACTTTGAGCAAAAGGACATACTCAGGGAACATTTGGTACCTGCAGAACCTCCCCTTTTGCGGGGTTTTGGGCAGAATCACAAATTAGATTCCAGTAGGCATGAATGGCCACTCAGCATGGAGAGGTACCCCTGAATCTCATGACTGCTCCCGAGGTATCTTTCCTATACACAGCCTTTACTTGGCTGGCTGCCTGAGGGTCAACGTGAACTTCCAGGCAACGATGTTCCATTTTCAGTTCAACAGCACACCAGTCAATCTGGGTGGAAAAAAAAAGAAAGGGGTGGGCATTGTGGGAGAGATTGCACTGAGGGGAAATGGTATTGGGCATAAGAAGGCAATTAGAATAAAAGGAAGAATTGTGTGAAATGCTCATAATTAAATAGAAAATATATTAAATTCTAATACCACAAGATCTTAAAAAGTTAGCTTTTTTAATCTTAGCACAGACTTCCTCTTTGGTTTCCTATTCTGACTTTCCTCATCCACGCATTCTGTTGTACTATGTTGGTGGCTTAGGAAGAAGAAAGGTACTTCTTCACTTGAATCCAGGATGGTTGATAGTTTTAAACTTGCATGACAACTAATTGGTTTGTAGTGAATACCTGGAATGCTATATTGAGACAGATTTTAAGTCTGGGTGCTGCAGGCAAGAATGCTGAAACCAGTGAGTAATGTCTGCTCTGGAAATGGGAAGATCTCTTGGGGATTCAATTGCCATACTTTTTGCTTTAGACAATTTTCTAAGTAGAGCACCCCTCATCTTTCCAATTCTATTACCTTCATAACTTACATCTATTTTGCCCCCATCCCTTTCTTTGCTTCAGAAGCCTCTATTATGATTCCAGATGTTGAGTTCATGGAGGATCAGTGTGTGTTCTTCAGGTATCTTCTCACAGACTTCTCAAAATATCTGAACTTCCCCTGAGGAGTGCTCAGGTTTTACCTTCCCACCAGCTGGGTGGGTCTGACCATTTGGCCTCAGTGTTGAGGCAGCGATGGGCCACGGGGAAAGGGGAGGCAACCCATCTTCAAAAAGTTACCCATACTGGGCACCTGGGTGGCTCAGTTGTTAAGCATCGGACTTCAGACCATTTGCTCATGGTTGGTGAGTTCCAGTCCCATGTGAGCTCGAGCCCCTCTTTGGGTGAGCCCCACTTCTCTCTCTCTCTGTCTCTGTCTCTGTCTCTGTCTCTCTCTCTGCCCCTTGTAGAATTCTGTCTCTCCCTCTCTTTCTCTGCTCCTCACTCACTTGCACCCTGTGTCTCTGTCTCTGTCTCTCAAAAAAAAAAAAAAGTTACCCAGACATAGGATGGCCCCAACAGGAGGGGCCAGCAATGCAAATCCCATTGTCCTGGAGGATTCTGGGACCTCAGCTCTTTCCATGCTGGGATTGATACCAGAGGCGTCCAATGTGGTGAGCCAATTGTGAGGTCCATCAGGCTTCAGCAAGTTATTAGCTAGCAGTCAGTGACAAGATGTCACAATTCAGCTCTTGGGAGAAGGGAGTCTCAATAAAGTGGGCTGGTATATTGAGCATGATTTCAGTTCCAGAAGGTACAGGAATGATACCCAGGACACCAATTTGGAGGACTTGGGGAAAAGGGAAAATGTAGTTCTTCGGGAAAGGGAGTACGCTGGACAAATCATATGTTGAGGCAGCAAAATTAATTCTAGCTCTCCCACCAGCTGATAAGAACTGAGCTCCTAATGTTATATGTCAATTATATCTCAATTTTTAAAAAAGACATCTTTCTTTGGACAGCATGTCTGAGGATGAGAATAAGTAGAACTAAGTACAAGGCTGAAATTCAACCAGTCTGTACTACTCTGGCTCTCCAGTGCCCCAACCCATCCTTTCTCTGGGACTCTTCTCCCAACCTCCTTATTATCCAGAAACTAAAAGGGTAAGTCTACACACCAGTGGGATGGGGTTATTGCTTATTTGTATTGTGCAGAATCTAAGAAGTGATCCCATTCAAGGACAGTCCATCTCACACAGAAATAGCCGCCTCAGTTTCTCCAAAAGATCATTATGTATGGCCTCATGACTCGACCACAGAAAAGAGATTTCATTTATCTGCTTCTGGTTACTCTTTATTTTAGCTTAATGGGTGTTTTCTCAGCGTCCTGGTTTCTTCTAGATTTATAAATTCACCTTACTATGTTTAAGTCATATTTTATAAGTTGAAATTAATCATATAGGACTCTAGCTTTTAGGGAAATTTCTTCTCCCATTAAAATACAAGGACTATACTCTTGTTTTCATTTGATGGAGTCAAAAGCATACAGATGTAGAAAGTATTTATGATTCAAGCACTTCTTGATTCTCTATGAATTCTTGGGAAATTATAAAATAACTTTTGGATGGCAGCTAAGACAGACACTATATAGTTAGAAGAAGGCATCCCTCCACTGATGTATTATTTGTGACAGTCAGTACTGTGTTGATACGTGTGGTAACCAAAAGAATATTGATTCCTTCAATCCTCTCTCCAGTCTACAAGAACTGGAATTTCTCAAACAGGCCACAAGGTGGCAGATTAACTGCAGCAGGAAAAAAACCAAAGTCCTGCAAAAGCAATAGAGAAATTTCTTCAACTAAAGTGAAATTAAGAAATATCTTGCCCTCACCTTATCAGTTCCTGTGTAGTAGACCTCTCTGATCAGAAGTCATACTTGATAAAACAAACAAACAAACAAACAATGGTTATAAAGCCTTTTTTTCAATAAATGTTTTACTACTCCTTTGAAAGAAAACAAAACACAAAACCCTCCTGCCTACTTGATAACAACCTTTCTGAACACACAGTTTATTTGAGTCCTACCTGGCAAAGGCCTCTCACAGAAGCCCCAGAAATGACTCCTCGAACTCAGGAATTTTTAGTCTTCTGTCCCTGTCAATCAATTGGATTATTTACAGTGTGTCTTTCTTTTTAGTGCCCATACGTAGTGTCATTGTTGATTCACTGCCCCCCTTCGCTGGGCCTGCTGTCCTCTGTAATTTCTGGGGCTCCTAGAGCTGGTTGTACCTGGCCTTCCTGCTTCCAGTTTCTTCTCCTTCTAACCAACTCTCCTCCTAAAATCCCTCCTCACTGGTGTGGAATCAAATTCAAACTCTAAGGCACAGTACACGAGGCCCTTCCAACTCAACCTTCAAGCAGTCTTACACACACACACACACACACACACACACACACACACACACACTAATTCACTGCAGACATTTTGGTTGTCTGAAAAATACGCTATTTTTTTTTCACACATCTGAGTTTGCATATAATGTTCCCTCTATCTAGAATGCTCTTCTCTGCCTGTGTCTAGCAAACATCCAGTCCCATGGGCCTTGCTCGATACTCGCAGGTGGACCTGTGCTGTTCCTGCCTCTCAGGCCTTAGCACTCTGCACAAAGCCTCCTCTTACTGAACTCATCCTGTTGATATATAGAAGACAGAATTTTATGTCTGTCTTCCCATTTAAATGTAACCTCTTTATTCAAGAAATGGAATGAGTGATGGATAAGATATAATTTTCTAAGTAAATAAATATAACCTTTTGTTAAGTTAAATGATGAATAATTATTACATATCTGGGTCACTTCCAAACCAAAAAAACAAAAACTAAAACATTAATTACAGAACATAGGTTTATCAACTTTGGGCTTCCTTTTACAGAGGAACTAAAGACATTTGGGTCTATTAGTAAAACATATTTTGTGCCACACTAAAAAATTTACTGTGAGAAAGCATATGTTTTTAGAGATTATAAAATGTATTTATAAATTTGCTAAGCCACAGAATGGTAATGTAACAATGGCTCACAATTGCTTACTTTTTAGTTTTCATTAGAAATTAAAGGTTTCTAAGGGTTAAAACTATATTATATGGCATTAAAACTACTAGAATTGGATAGTATTTATCTTTCTCAGTCACCCTTATTTCACTTAGAATAATACCTATTAGGTCCATCCACCTTGTTGCAAATGACAAGACTTCATATTTTTTGGCTGAGGAATAATCCATTGGGTTTACATATACCACATCTTTATCCGTTCATCCTTTATACATTCATCTATGGATGGATACTTAGGTTGCTTTTGTATCTTGGCCATTGTTAATAATGCTGCAATAAACATAGGGGAGCCTATATCTTTTTGATTTAGTGTTTTATTCTTTGGGTAAATACCCAGTAATGTAATTACTGGGTCATATGGTATTTCTTTTTTTAATTGTTTGAAGATCTCCCATACCATTTCTATAGTGCCTGTGTTACTTTACCAACAGAGTACAAGCGTTCCCTTCTCTCCACATCCTTACCAATACTTGTTATTTCTTGTCTTTCTGATTCTAGCCATTCTGATTAGTGTAAGGTGAGACCTAATTGTGGTTTTGATTTCTATTTTCTTGGTGATGAAAGACGTTCTCTATCTTTTCGTATGTCTGTTGGCCATCTGTATATCTTCTTTGGAAAAATGTCTATTCAAATCCTCTGCCCATTTTTTCATTGTGTTTTGTTTTGTTTTGTTTGCTATTAAGTTCTTTATATATTTTGCATACAAACTCCTTATGGGATATATGATTTGCAAATATCTTCTCCCATTCAATATGTTGCCTTTTTATTTTGTTGATGGTTTCTTTCATTGTGCAAAAGATTATTATTTTGATGGAGGTACAACAGTTTACTTTTGCTTTTGTTTCCCATGCCTGAGGAGACAGATCCAGAAAAATATTGCTAATACTGACGTCCAAGAGATTACTGCCTATATTTTCTTCTAGGGAGTTTTATAGTTTCAAGTCTCACATTTAGGTCTTTAGTGCATTTTAATTTTATTTTGTATATGGTTTAAAGAGTGGCCTAGTTTCATTCTTTTGCATGTTTGCTGTCCAGTTTTCCTAGCATCATTTATTAAAGAGACTGTCTTTTCCCTATTGTATATTCTTGCCTTCTTTATCATAGATTAATTGACCATATAATTGTGGGTTTATTTCTGGGCTCTCTATCCTGTTCCACTGTTCTATGTATCTCTTGTTGAGCCAATACCATACTGTTTTGATTACTACAGCTTTGTAGTATAGCTTGAAATTTGAGACTGTGATATCTCCAAGCCTTGTTCTTTTTTCTTAAGATTGTTTTTGGCCATTTGGGGTCTTTTGTGCTTCCATACAAATTTTAGGATTATCTGTTCTAGTTCTGTGAAAAAAAAAAAACCACGCTATTGTTATTTTGACAAGGATTGAATTGAATCTGTAGATTTATTTGGATAGTATGAACATTTTAACAATATTCTTCCAGTCCATGAGCATGTATATCTTTCCATTTGTTTGTGTCATCTTCAATTTCTTTCATCATTCTTTTATAGTTTTCAGAGTACAGGTCTTTCACCTCTTTGGTTAAGTCCATTCCTAGGTATTTTATTCCTTTTGGTGTAATTGTAAATGGGATTGTTTTCTTAATTTTTCTTTCTACTACTTCATTATTTGTGCATAAAAATGTAACAGATTTTTTATATTAATTTTATAACATGAAACTACTGAATTTATTCATTTATTACTCGAATAGTTTTTTGATAAAATCTGTAGGGTTTTCTGCTATAGTATCATGTCATCTGCAAACAGTGACAGTTTAACTTCTTTTCTACCAATATAGAGGTCTCTAATTTCTTTGTCTTGTCTTACTGCTGTGGCTAGTACTTCCACTACTATGTTGAATAAAAGTAGTGAGCATGGACATCTTCGTTTCAGATCTTGGAGGAAAATCTTTGTATTTCATCATTGACCATGATGTTAGCTGTGATTTTGTTATATATGGCCTTTATTATTTTGAGGTATGTTCCCTCTAAACTCACTTCATTGAAAATGTTTTTCATGAACAGATGTTGAGTGTTGCCAAATGCTTTTTCTGCATCAATTGAGATAACGATATGACTTTTATTCTTCATTTTGTTGATGTGGTGTGTCTTGTTGATTGATTTGCAAATCAGTCTGATCCATCCTTACAACCCAGGATAAATCCCACTTGATGGTGTTGAATGATTCTTTTAATGCATTGTTGAATGCAGTTTGCTAATATTTTGTTGAGGATTTTTACAACTATGTCCATCAGGGCTGTTGATCTATTCTCTTTTTCTGTAGTGTCTCTGTCTGGTTTTGGTATCAAGGTAATGCTGACCTCACAGGATATATTTGGAAGCCTTCCTTCCTCTTCTATTTTTTGGAATAGCTCGGGAAAGAATAGGCATTAACTCTTCTTTTGTAGAATTAACCTATAAGTCCATCTGGTCCTGGATTTTTTTGTTTGTTGGCAGTTTTTTGTTACTGATTCAATTTTGTTGCTAGTAATTGGTCTTTTCAGATTTTCTATTTCTTCCTGACTCAGTTTTGGAAGATTTTATGTTTCTAGGAATTTATCCCTTTTAGGTTGTCTAATTTGTTGGCTTCTAATTTTTCATAATATTCCCTTATAACTCTTTGTAATTCTGTAGTGTCAGTTGTTACTTCTTTTTCATTTCTGATTTTATTTCAGTCCTCTCTCTTTTTTTCTTGGCGAGTCTAGCTAAAGGTTTTTCTGTTTTTGTTTATCTTTTCAAAAAAACAGCTCATTGACCTTTTCTTTTTCTTTTAGTCTGTATATCATTTATTTCCACTCTCATCTTTATTATTTCCTTTCTTATAACTTTGGACATTGTTCTTGTAGTTCTTTTAGGTTTAAGATTAGATTATTTGTTTGTTTTTCTTATTTCTTTTTTTTTTAATTTTTTTTTCAACGTTTATTTATTTTTGGGACAGAGAGAGACAGAGCATGAACGGGGGAGGGGCAGAGAGAGAGGGAGACACAGAATCAGAAACAGTCTCCAGGCTCTGAACCATCAGCCCAGAGCCTGACGCGGGGCTCGAACTCACGGACCGCGAGATCGTGACCTGGCTGAGGTCAGACGCTTAACCGACTGCGCCACCCAGGCGCCCCTGTTTTTCTTATTTCTTGAGGGGGGCCTGTATCACTGTAAATTTTCCTCTCAGAACAGCTCAGCTCTCAGCTTTTACTGCATCCCAAAGATTTTGGCCATTGTGTTTTATTTTCATTTGTTTCCACGTATTTTCCTCTTTAATTTCCTCATTGACCATTGGTTGTTTAGTAGCATGTTGTTTAGCCTGCATATGTTTGTGTTTTTTCCAATATTTTTCTTGTAATTGATGCCTACTTTGATATTATTCTTGTTGGAAAAGATGCTTAAAATGATTTTGGTATTCTTAAGTTTATTGAGACTTGCTTTGTGACCTAACATGTGATTTATCCTGGAAAATATTCTGAAACATGAATAGACACTTCTCTAAAGAAGACATCCGGATGGCCAACAGACACATGAAAAGATGCTCAACGTCGCTCCTTATCAGGGAAATACAAATCAAAACCACACTCAGATATCACCTCACGCCAGTCAGAGTGGCCAAAATGAACAAATCAGGAGACTATAGATGCTGGAGAGGATGTGGAGAAACGGGAACCCTCTTGCACTGTTGGTGGGAATGCAAATTGGTGCAGCCACTCTGGAAAACAGTGTGGAGGTTCCTCAGAAAATTAAAAATAGACCTACCCTATGACCCAGCAATAGCACTGCTAGGAATATACCCAAGGGATACAGGAGTACTGATGCATAGGGGCACTTGCACCCCAATGTTTATAGCAGCACTCTCAACAATAGCCAAATTATGGAAAGAGCCTAAATGTCCATCAACTGATGAATGGATAAAGAAATTGTGGTTTATATACACAATGGAGTACTACATGGCAATGAGAAAGAACGAAATATGGCCCTTTGTAGCAACGTGGATGGAACTGGAGAGTGTGATGCTAAGTGAAATAAGCCATAGAGAGAAAGACAGATACCATATGGTTTCACTTTTATGTGTATCCTGAGAAACTTAACAGAAACCCATGGGGGAGGGGAAGGGAAAAAAAAAAAAAAGAGGTTAGAGTGGGAGAGAGCCAAAGCATAAGAGACTGTTAAAAACTGAGAACAAACTGAGGTTTGATGGGGGGTGGGAGGGAGGGGAGGGTGGGTAATGGGTATTGAGGAGGGCACATTTTTGGATGAGCACTGGGTGTTGTATGGAAACCAATTTGACAATAAATTTCATATATTGAAAAAAAACATTCTGTGTGCACTTGAAAAGAATGTTTATTCTGGTGTGTGTGTGTGTGTGTGTGTGTGTGTGTGTGTGTGTGTGTGTGTGTTTGCATATGTATACACACATCTGTTAAGTCCATCTAGTCTAATGTGTCATTTAAAGCCACGGTTTCCTTCTTGATTATCCCACTGGATGATCTATCCATTGATGTATGTGGGATGTTAAAGCCCCCGATTTTTATTGTATTACTGCAATTTCTTTGTGTCTGCTAACATTTACTTTATGCATGTAGGTGCTTTGATGTTGAACATACAGATATTTACAATTGTTATATCCTCTTGTTGGACTGATCCATTTGTCATTATATAATGTCCTTTTTTTGGTCTCTTGTTATCTTTGTTTTAAAGTCTACTTTGTCTGATATAAGTAAGCATTGCTACTCTCGCTTTTTTTTTCAGTTCTATTTGCATGGAATATATTTTTCCATCCCTTCACTTTTCAGTCTGTACATGTCTTTAGGTCTAAAGTGAGTCTCTTGTAGACAACATATAGATGGGTCTTGTTTTTATATTCATTCTGTTACCCTATGTCTTTTGATGGGAGCATTTAAACCATCAACATTTAAACAATTATTGATAGGTAAGTACTTATTGCCATTTTGTTAATTGTTTTCTGGAGTTTTTTTTCTCTTTCTTTCTTTCTTTTTTTTATAGTTCTCTATTCCTGTCTTCTTCTCTTGCTCTTTTTCCTTGTGAATGATGACTTTCTTTAGTGTTATATTTGGTTTTCTTTCTCTTTATTTTTTGTATATGTATCACAGGTTTTTCATTTGTGGTTACCATGAAGTTCATTGATAACATACTAAGTGTATAGCAGCCTATAGTAAGTTAATGTCCAGTTAAAGTTAAACACATTCTAAAATAACTTATTTTTACCCCCTCAATACTTTATGTGTATGTTGTCATAGTTTGCATCTTTTTATTTCGTGAGTCCTCTTAACTAAGTATTTAGATACAATTTACTACTTTTGTCTTTTAATCTTCCAAGTTGCTTTATTAGTGTTGCTCTACTGCCTTTATGTTTGCCTTTACTCGTGATTATTTTTTTATCTTATAATTTTCTCACTTCTAATTAAGGCCTTTTCTTTTCCTCTTAAATAAGTCCCTTTAACATTTCTTGTAAGGCTAGTTTAGGGGTGATGAACTCCTTTAACTTTTGTTTATCTGGGAAACAGATATCCTTCCATTCTGAATGATAACCTTGCCGGGTAGAGTATTCCTCGTTGTGGGTATTTTTTTCCTTTCAGCACTTTGAATATATGATGCCACTCCCTTCTGGCCTTCACTGTTCCTGCTGAAAAATCAGCTGATAGCCTTATGGGGTTGTACCTAAGTAATTTCTTTATGTTTCTGCTATTAATTTGCTCTGTTTATCTTTAATATGTGACATTTTAATTATATTGCATTGTGGTATGGACTTCCTTGAGCTTACCTTGTTTGGAACTCTCTGTGCTATCTAAACTTAACTGTCTGCTTCCTCAGATGAGGGAACTTTTCAACTGTTGTTTCTTAAAATATATCCCATACTCCTCTCTTTTCCTGCTGGGACCCTTATAACGCAAATGTTTGCTAGGTGTTGTCCAGGATATCCCTTAGCCTATTCTCTTTTTTTTATGTTTTTCTTTTTGCTATTTAGCTTTCCATTTTCCTGTCTTCCAGATCACTGATCTGTTCTTCATTCTCTAATCTATTGTTGATTCCCTCTAGTATATTTGTCATTTCAGTTTTGTATTATGCAACTCTAATTGATTCTTTTTTATATTTTCTATCTCTTTGTTGAAACTGTCACTGAGTTCATCCACTCCTGTCTCTAAATCCAGTTACATCTTAGTGACCATTACTCTGATGTCTTTTTCAGGTAGATTACTTAACTCCATTTTATTTCATTCTTTTTCTGAGGTTTGTCTTGTTCTTTCATTTGAATCATATTCCTGTCTCCTCATTTTGCTTGACTTTCTGTTTGTTTCTCTAAATGAGGTGGAACAGCTACTTCTCCTAAATTTGAAGGAATGGTTTGTGTATGGCCATCTCCTGTGTAGACTATATGTGCCTGGTGATTCTGGCCAGCTCACTGTCATTGTGGTAAGCATAGGCTACGGACCCCAAAGCACTCTGTGCTGCAGCAGCCCTGATGGGATAGTCAGAGCTAAAGTGGGCATGGACCGGGGTGTCCATGCAGAGGGCACTTGGGCAGAACAGCTGAAGCTGAAGTGGGTCCAAGCCATGTCCTGGGATGCTCTGTTCAGGGAGTCACATGACAAGATATCTGGAGCCAAAGTGAGTGAGGGTTGAGAGATCCCAGGGCACTCTGCACCTAAGCCACCCTAGCAAGTTGTCTACAGCCAAAGTGGTATAGGCCTGGAGTGTTTCAGAAGGCTCTTTCTGCCTGTGTCTCTTGGGCAAGGAGGCTAGCGTGTGGTGAGGACTGACTGGAGGTATCTTCGTGTGTGCTGCTCTGGGGCCACCTTGATGGGATCACTGGTGTTAATGTGGGCTAGGGGCCTGAGGTTCACTCAGACAGTAGGCTGGCTAAGATGCCAGGACCCTCATCCTGTCTTCACTATTAAAGTGGAAGGGGAACATAAACCATGATGCACACCAGCCTCTCTAACCTGGAGAGAGTTCCAGCAGCTCCCCACTGTTTGGTACAGTTTTAGGGCTCGATCTTTCATGTTCTAGTTGATCTTTTAACTCATGATCATTTTTCTGTGTCCTAGTACAGAGGAATCTGCTTACAGTCCTTCAGTACTATCCCTAAGGAACTATGCCACATGTTCCTTACTGTGTGTCTGTCTCTTTTGCCATTGTTTGTGTGGTATCTGTATCTTATGTTGTGCAGATGCTGTTCAGACAGCCCTCAGTTCTTCAGGAAAAATTGCTCTACAAATAGGCATAGATTTGGTGTGTCTGTGGAAGAGGTGAGTTCAGGGTCCTCCTATGTCACCATCTAGGACCCTCCTTTTCCTAACTCTTGAAAGTATTGTGGAATCTACCACTAAAACAATAGGTGCCCATCAAAAATCATTAGATTCTGGCCAAAGTTATTGATAATAACAGTCCTTAATTATCTCTTAGCTGAGCAAGGAAGTATCTGTGCTGTGACCTACACCACCTGCTGCCCCTGGTTTAACACTTCTGGAGAAGTTGAAACTCAGTTACGTAAGATTGCTGAGCAAACTGTTTGGCTTAAAAAGATGACTCTTTCAGTGTGGTCTCTCTTTGACTTATTTGGTTTGATTGTTTTCAGTCTTGGGGACCATGGCTCCAACGAGTACTTCAAGCATTGGGAATTATCCTACTTAGAACAATCAGAGTAGTCTCTCTGTCACATTGTATTCTCTCAAAGGTTTTCAATACATGTTCACAGTTACTAACCACCAAGCAGATGATCTCCCTAAGACTGGAACATCAGAAAAGGAATGAAGAGAATGATCAACCTAAAAAATTGTGAACCTGAAGTTATGACCTGTGACTATCACAGAGATTAAGCAGAACAAAACAAAAGAACAACAAAAAATCATGACCTGTGATCACCACACAAAGGATAAAAAAAAAAAGCACAAAAAACAGAACTTCTGTTCAGAGAGCGGTGTTAACACCTTAAAAATCTTCCATATCTCTCAGTTTAGCTGAGATTCTAATCAAAAGGGGAAATTGTTAAAAAAGTGATCACAGGGCTAAAATAGAGTCATTTATGCTAAGCCCCATTCCTCTAATTGAAGGTTCAGCCTCTTCAGAAATGTAACCTTTAACCAATTAATCCAGAATAACCTGGTCAGTCCTAGTAGGAAATTCACCAGATATATCCTTTCCATCCCCCTAAGGAGGTGACCTTGCTGAAACCAGGTACTCTAATAAACTTTTCCTGCCCCCTTTCTGCCTTTAAAAACTTTTCCTTTCTACATCTCTTTGAAGATCCTTTCTGTTGGCTAGATGGGATCCTGCCCAATTTATGAATCCTTGAATAGAGCCAATTAGGTCTTCAAATTTACTCGGCTGAATTTTTTTTTTCAAGCAGGCTTCCTGCCCAGCCCAGGGCTGAGCTCACAACCCTGAGATCAAGACCTGAACTGAATCAAGGGTGGGAGCCTTAACCAACTGAGCCACCCAGGCACCCACAATTTCGTTTTAACACCCAGATCAAGTCATGTTGGGACTGAGCTTTTGCACACCACAGGAAAGCAATTCTTGGGTAAACTTGAGGGTCTGCCAAGTAGAAAGATGAGTCCACAGCTCTCCAGTCATGATACAGAGGCACTGTGGGAGGTTCTTCCCGCCTGAAACTTCGGCAAAATTCTGCTGATTCATCCTCACACAGCGGAATTCTTAAGGGGGAGGAGGACTGGGGGAGCAGGGAATACCCTAGACCATGTAACGTGGAGAGGAAGCTTGGCCAAGAGAGCTCCAGAACTGTGGCCTGAATGCAGGCTTTGTTCAGGTGGGAGGAACCTGGTGCCATTTAGCTCTGAAATAAAGAATTGAGGCGTGAATCCACTGGTCTTGCTAGGTTTTGTTCTATTCACTCTCATAGAGAAACCTATTTCAAGTAGGCTATTGCTTCAAGGAAAAAGAGATTCCTGTGGGTTAACTCTAAATGTAGTTTGGGGCTTCTTAACAGGGTCCAGGGGAAAAATAACACCTAGCTGTTGAAGGGAAATTGTGGCTATCTACCTCCTCAAGCCAGTTGATTCTCTGGGGATTTCCACCTCAGAAGTTACTTCCTGAGAGAACTTCAGCCTGGAAAGGGTGGTGCCCTCACTACACAATATGACGCATGTAAAAATATCGTGTAATATTTCTTGGTTTTATTTTTCTCCAGGGAGAAAGCCTGGATTAGAGATAGGTGGTGGGAAGAGGGAGCTGAAGATTCCCAGCAACTTAACTCACCACTTAGCACCAACTAACTGGTGGTTATCGGCCTTACCTCACAACTGCCCATCTTTTGGGACTCAACTTTCTTCTCCCCTTCTCAGTGTGGGCTAATTGACCCACATTTAGCTCTCCTATCAGGTACCTCCCCTTTCCTGGACTATGAGTCAAGGAGGACAGGCTCTTTCTTGAGTAGTGTCCCCCAGTGGCTAATGTAGAATTAACTCTGTACACACTTATGAAATGGGCCAAGTGGATGAGTAAGTTAATGAGTGAATTCCTAGCCCTTATAGTGGTCTCTCAAAATAGCCCACTTTCTTGTCTATCTCACCAACTAAATTGAAGGTTGTTTTAGGAAAGAAGCTGTTTGCCTTTTTTCAACAGGACTGTGTATCCCAGTGCCAAGCATAGTGCCTGACCAAAGTATTTAAAATATTGAAAGGAGAAGGGACAGGGTGATCCTGATCCTTTGTTTGTCTCCCAGTTGGGAAGGGCAGATGAACATGTATGGAAAAATCTGAGAACCATAAACAGCTAAGCTGACAGCTGTGACATTCAGAGGGCACAAGATGCCCTGAGGAGAGATGGCACCAGTTGGAGAGGGATTGCCTGGAGACTGAGAGAACCAGAAAGCTCTGCCCCAGGAAGAACTGGTCAGGGTGACGGACTGTGTTAGCAGAGTTTGGTGGGGACAGCATTGGGAGTTTGATAATTTCTGAAAGGAAGGGAGGTTTTGCTAACTGACCAAAGCCAATTGGATTTAGGTTACAGACACCAAGTGGTTAGGTGAGAGAGAGCTCTAGAAACTTTTTCTCCAACCTCATTGCCTGGAGCTGGACTAAAATGAAAGCAGGTGGAATTCAGCCTCCCAGACAAGTCTATCTTAGCAGACAAGATAATGAGAGTCACACCATTTTTGGTAAACTCACTCCCCACTGTCTAATCTCTGGGCACTTGATAAGTGCTTTGCATGAAAAGTTCACTCAAAACAGATGTACCAGCATGGTAGTGGCAGGAGAATCCACTACACTTCTCCTGGATCAGAATCCATTGTCAAGTGATAGAATATAAACCCAAAGGCAATCCTAGGCCTGGAATGCTCCCCAAAGAAAATTAGGCTACTGTGCCCATTAGATTGTTATTCCTAATTCAAGCAAGTGTGGGGATTTCTAGCCATATATACTAAAGTTTCAACAATGAAATTATATTTTGAATTCCCTTTATGTTAATCACCTCTTCCCCTAGTGCATATTTACACAGAGAATGTTGGAGAGCTGGCCTCAAATGCTAACCCTGCTGCAGTGTTTATTTCTGAGTAGGGCTCTTTAAATGATAATTAACCATCCCTCAGATTTGAATTAGAACTAATGTATCCACCTATATGTTACACAGTGCATATGCTGACGTATTTCAAAGTAAATTACAGACAGCATAACACAGAGGATTATGAAACATTCTGAGTGTAGAGAGAGTTGGCATTATTGTACATTGTGGAGGGGGTGAAGTCCTCTTGGGCAATAAGGAGAAGTTGACCCCTGATGGGGAGATACCAACACCTGACTCAACCTCAAATGTGTCAGTAATCTCTTATTTCACAGCCCTTGTCCTCATAGCTCCTGTCCTATCATCTCATGTCCTGAATTATTTTAACAGCTCCCTAACCAATATCCCTACCTCACATATTTTTCTCACCACGCCTCCCACCCCCAGGCAAAGCCGTTCTCTTTATCATCATTTGTGTATTCTCTCTAAAGTACAATCTGCTATGAAACTTGATGGTTTAAACCCTTTTAATAGCTTTCCCACTTTCTAGAACGAACCCCTAATCTCTTAATTCCTTAGCTTAGCTTAAATGCCCTCTAGAATTTTCTCTTTGTAGTGTCACCTCCTGTCACCTCCTGCTTGGATATTGACACTTGGATTAATGTTTTAGAGTTGCCATCCTGCCTGCTTTATCTTATTCATGCCTCAGTACCTTTGTGTCAGATGTTTGCTCTTTTTCGCATTCGCCAACCCCATGTAACTAGCTGCTACTTATCCTGCAATAGTCTCTCATGATAGAAGAATAATATACAAAAATCAATTGTATATATATGAGCAATGAGTAATTGAAAATTGAATTAAATATGATGGAAACATTTATAATAACATAAAACAACATAATGTGGGGCGCGTGGATGGCTCAGTTGGTTGAACCTCCGGCTTCAGCTCATGTCATAATCTTGCAGTTTTGAGTTCGAGCCCTGCATTGGGCTCTGTGCTGACAGCTCAGAGCCTGGAGCCTGCTTCTGATTCTGTGTCTCCCTCTCTCTCTTGCCCACCCCCCTCACTCTATGCCTCTCTCTAAAAATTAAAAACATTTAAAAAAACGTGTTTAGCGATAAATTTGACAAAATACAGTTGATTTTTGGACAAGGTTTAGAACCACACAAGATTATTTATATTCAGATATTTTTCAATAAATACAGTACCAGTACTGTAAATGTATTTTACCTTCCTTACGATTTTCTTAACATTCTCTTTTCTCTAGTTTATTGTAAAAATACAGCATATAATACATATGACATACCAAACATGTGCTAACTGACCACTTACGTTATCAGTAAGGCTTCCAGTCAACAGTAGGCTATTAGTAGCTAAGTTTTGGGGTAGTCAAAAGTTACACGTGGATTTTCGACTGTGTGGGGGGGGGTTGGCACCCCTCACTACCACATTGTTCAAGGATCAATTGTGTATGCAAGCCTTAGATGCTAGTAACTATAAAACCTTGATGAAAAAAAGGACCACAGTACTAAAAATTCTTAAATTTTCTTAACTTTTAAAAAAATTATTGAGACATAATTTACATACAGTATAATCCAACCTTTTCATGTATAGTTCTAGTTTGACAAATGTATTAGTAATATAATCATTACCACAATTAATATATGTAACAATTCCCTTTTCTTCCCCCAATTCCTCTGTGTTTCTTTCTAATTAACCCCTCCCCTCCACTAGCTCTGGTTAACCGTTCATCTGGTTTTTTGTTTTTGCCTTTACCAGAATGCCATAAAGTAAATACACTTTTGAGTCTGGTTTTATTCACCTAGCCATAATGCTTTTGGAATTCAATCCTGTTGTTACATGTATCAGTATTTCATTCCTTTTTATTGTAGAGTAGTATTCTACAAGTCAATATTTTCACCAGTTGAGGTTCATTTGGGTTATTTCCAGTTTTTGATGGTAATGAACAAAACTGCTATAAACTGTCATGAACAGGTTTTTTTTTTTTGAACGTAAGTTTTGATTTATCTTAGACAAATATCTAAGAGTGAGTTTGCTGGGTCTTATGGTAAGTATATATTTAACTTTGTAAGAAACTGGCAATCTGTTCTCAAAAGTGGCTGTATCATTTTGTGTTCCCAACAGCAGCTTATCAGACTCCTAGTTGCTCTGTATCCTTAACTGATATTTGGTATCCTCAGTTTTCCCTCCATTCTAACAGGTGTATTGTTGGCTCTCATTGTAGTTCCCTGATGACTGATGATACTGAACACATTCATGATTTTTTTTTCCATATGTAAATCTCCTTTCATAAAGTGTTCAAATCTTTTGCCCAATTTTTAATTGGATTGTTCATTTCCTTTCTGAGAGCTCTTTATGTATTCTGAACACAAGTCTTTCACCAGATGTATGTTCTGCAAAATTTTCCCTCTGATTCTGACTTGTCCTTTTATTTTCTTAACAGTGGCTAAATGGTTAATTTTATATGTCAACTGATTGGCCAAGGAATGCTAAGATTAAATATTATTTCTGGGTGTGTCGGTAAGGATATTTCCAGATGAGATTAACTTTTGAGTTGGTGGATTCAGTTGAATAAATTGGTCTCTTCAGTATGAGTGGCATCATCCAATACTTTGAGGGCAAAAGGAGAAAACCTCCTATTGGTTGTTTCCCTGAAGAACTCTGACATGCAGTGGCTTTCAAACAGAACATGTTTAATTTTGATAAAGTCTAGCAATTTTTTAAAATGTCATGGTTTGTGCTTTTTGTATCCTCTTTAAGAAGTTTTTTGCCTAACACAAAGTGATAAAGACATTCTTCTCTTTTCTTTTTTAGAGGTTGTATAGTTTTAGGTTCCATTTGGGTCTGTGATCCAACTTGAATTAACTTCTGCCCTTAAGTAAGGCAGAGTGTCATTTTATTTATTTATTTTTTTACATTTGGATGTCTAATTGTTCCAGCACCATTCATTGAAAAGGCTATTCCTTCTCCTTTGAATTATCTTGTCACATTTGTCAAAATCAATTGATTGTATATGTGAGGGCTTTCTCTAGATCCTCACTTCTGCTCTACTGAATTAAAGGTCTAAGGCCAGTCCTACACTGTTCTCACTACTTTCCAGTAATGTCTTGTAGTTTTCCAGTAAGTCTTGAAATCAGCTAGTGTGATCCTCCAACTTTATTCTTCTTTTTCAAAATTCTTTGGCTATTCTAGAACTATTGACTTTCCACATACATTTTAGGATTAGCTTGTCAATATATAGGAAAAAAAACCTGCCAGGATTTTGACTGGGATTGCAATCTATAGCTCAGTTTGGGAGAAATGAATCTTAACAATATTGGCTCTTCTAATCTATGATGTTGACCTTGATTACCCTGCTGAAGTAATGTCTGTCAAGTTTATCCATAGTAAAGTTATTCCTTTTCTCACCTTTTCTATACGGTACTGTTTGTAAGGAGGTCACTAGGCACAGCCCACACTTAAGGAGTGGAGAATTATGAGCCATCTTCTAGAGGGTGGAGTATTACATAAATTATTTGGCACTCTTTTGCATGAGAGATTTCTCTTTTCTCCATTTATTTATTTATTCCATCATTCACTTATATCTGTATGGACTCATAGAGATTCCTTTTAATCTTTGGGTTAGAATAGTTTATTTCATTGCTCAAATTACTCCAGTTTTGGATATTGGAAATGTTTCCAGTTGGCTCCTGTGTGCCTTTTATATGCCCCATCATTGTGGTGGGTTGTTTTTGAGCATGCCCTTGCTTTTTGGGGCTATAAGATTCTCCAAGTTCATTTTTACATTTCCTACCCAGTCCTAGGGTTAGCCATTTCTCCAAGGAACCCTGGTTCCTTTTATTGAAGAAGGGTACTAGAAATCAAGATTTGGGCTCTAGAAGGGCTCATTCTTCTAGGCCCTCTCAGCTGAAAGAGCAAGAAAATATATGCTCGCATATATATATATATATATATATATATATATATATATATATATATCAATAAACATTACTGTATGGAATCATCTGTATCTGTGTTAAACTAAACATGAGTTCATACTGATGCCTTCAACTTTAATCTATTAGCGCAAGGATCATTCTGGCCTCCTTCCCACTTCAACAGTGAGAAACCTGGCTCCTACCATCCACCATGCATTTACTTAATTGTTCATTTCCAGAACACATGTGTAATAGTATAAGGATCGTTAACACAAGGAAACAGGCTTATCCACTCAAATATAGTGCTTACGGATGCCACTCATTTCTGAAGTCACTAAGGTAACTTGGCACTTTGAGCATACTGTATGACCCAGCCATTCTACTCAGGTATTTACCCAAGAGAAATGTAATCATATGTTCATACAAAGACTTATACACAAGTGTTCATAGCACCTTTAACAGCCCCAAACTAAAACAACCCAAAATGTCTATTAATAGAAAATGGACAAATTTGATATAGTCAAACAATGAGATACTATTGAGCAATAAAGAGGGATGAACTATTAGTACATGCACAATACATATGAATCTCTAAATGATTACTGAGTGACAGAAGCTAGACTCTGTTTAGCTGTCAGCAGAGAGCCCAATTCAGATCCAGATCCTCTCTCCCCCGCACCTCTGCTCCTCCCCTTCGCGTTCTCTTTCTTTCAGGAAAAAACAAAAAAAGTGTATGCCTAAAACTCCTCATCCTTTTTAACTCTCTGGCAGTGCTTCCCAAACTTTAATGTACACATGAATCTCCTAAGGGTCACGTTAAAATGGAGATCCTGAGCTTCTAGTCTAGGGGGGCAACTTGAAATTCCGCATTTCTAACAAGCACCCAGGTGGTGCAATTGCTAGTCTGTGGTCCCATGCTGAATGTAAATGCAGTTCATCAACTTTAGTTGGAATCACCTGGGGAGTTTTTGGAACCTGCAGATACTTTGAACACAGAGATGAGGATTCTTATAGGCGTGTGGCAAAGTCTGGAAGTGCACTTTTCACAAGACCCTCAAAGACTCTAATGCTCTGATACTCCATGACCAGATGTGGGAACACATTAATCAAGGGCTTGCAAACCAACTTGGCCATGTTCTCTAACATACTCAATAATTTGAACCAAATTTCCAGACATCATTTTAATCCTTTCAAGTTTTCCTCCCACACTTTTTATTCTTCAACTTTTGTTTGTATAAAATAAATAGAATTGGAGACCCAATGAGCAGGTGAAAGTCCAGACATCATTGTATGAGGAAGAAGGGAGGTAATTTAACACCTATAACTACAAAGGATTTATTGTGCTTTGGGTAACAATTGAGAAAAGACTCCTTCTTCCATTTTTCTCTTTAATCTGGGCAATAAGGCTATAGAAAAATTTCAGATTGAAGTTAGGCAAACTGGGATTCTTAGTTATACAAATAGCACTCTAAAGTTGGGAAAGTGTACTCCTTGAGCCTGTTTTTTTTTTTCTTTTTACTAAATGGGGATAATAATACCAGTTTTACAATAAATTGGGCATAATGCAGAGGAAAACCAAGGAGCTTCCTTTCAATAAGTAAAGTAAAATACAGTTAATGGAAAAGAAAATACAAATGGAGTTTATATATATGAAGTAAGCCTTAACTTGATTCCCAACAAGAGAAATGCATATTAAAACTACAGTCAGGAACATTTTTTACCCATAATATTGGCAAAGGTCATTTTATATACTGTGTTGACAAAAGCATGAATTATAGGCACTTGCATACCCTGATGGTAAGAATATAAACTAACACATCATCTGTGGAGACCAATTTGGGCATGTCAATAAAAAATAAGATCTTTATACACCTTGAACCAGAAATTACACTTCTAAAAATTTATACTGTAAGTACTATACATAGGAAATAGAGCATTTATTGTAGTATTGTTTCTGATATCAAAATATTAGAAACATAAATTACCATCAATAATTAATATATGTAATACATGTAATCTATATAATATTATGCAGTTATTAAATGGATGACACATTTATATGGAAGGATCTCTTAATACATATATGTATAAACGCATATGGTGGAAAGAAAGAGTCTAAATGTCCATCAACTGATGAATTAATAAAGAAGACATGGTGTATATATATACAATGGAATATTACTCAGTGATCAAAAAGAATGAAATCTTGCCATTTGCAACAACATGGGTGGAACTAGAGTGTATTATGCTAAGCAAAATAAGTCAATCAGAGAAGAATACCATATGATTTCACTCATATGTGGAATTTAAGAAACAAAACACATGAATATAGGAGAAGGGAAGGAAAAACAAGATGAAAACAGTGAGGCAAACCATAAGAGACTTAAATATAGAGAACAAACTGGGGGTTGCTGAAGGGGAGTTGGGGGAGGGTGGACTAAATGGGTGACAAGCATTAGGAGGGTATTGTTGGTGATGAGCACTGGGTTTTATATGTAAGTGATGAATCACTGGGTTCTACTCGTGAAACCAATACCACACTGTATGTTAACTAACTTGAATTTAAATAAATAAAATTTAAAACTAAAGTAAAATAAATAAATAAAATTTTAAGATAACAGTGATTTTAATTCTTGAAATGGACTCTAATAATACATGATATTTATAATTTTATCATAATCCTATGAGATAAATAATAATATTTTATGAAGTTTGGGATTAGAATTCAGGAACATAAAAAATTAAGGCAACATGACATGAAATTATTGTAAGTACAGAAGATTTAGACAATAAAAATATGAAATATGTTACAAAAAACACATGATGAATATACATGTATTTATTTGTACAGAAAATATCTGGAAGTATTTACAAGAAAATGTTAATAGTAGCTATATTCAAAAAAAAATTTAAGTTTAATTATTTATTTTGAGAGAGAGAGAGAGAGAGAGAGAGAGAGAAGGGCAGAGAGAGAGGGAGAGAATCCCAAGTAGGCTCTGTGCTGTGGGACTCAAACCCATGGACCTTGAGATCACAACCTGAGCTGAAACAGTCAGATGCTTAACCAACTGAGCCATCCAGGTGCCCCTTAGTAGTAGCTATCTGTTGGAAAGAGAATTTATTCCAGTAAAATAGGTTGATGGGAAAATTGTATGCCCTTTTCTTCCTTTTAAAATTTTATTTATTTTTACTCTTTAACTTTTTATTTTACAAAATGTTCAGGCCTAGGTGAAGTGTGCAAAAAATATCAGAAAATTCTTGTATCTTACTTTGCAAATGTTAACACCTTATAAAACCACCATATAGGAAATTAACCTTACTATATAGTACTATTAGCTATTTACCGATATTTTTTCGGATTTCACCACTAATGCTTTTTTTCTCTTCCAAGGTCACGTGTTCATGTTGCCTTGCTCTCCTCCAATCTAGGATAATTCCTAATTTTTCTTGGTCTTTTGTGACCTTGCTGAATACTGGCCAGATATTATGAAAAATGTGCTTTGAGTTTGGCTAAGGTTTCCTCGTGACAAAATTTAGGGAATGCATTTTTTGGCAAGAGTATCACAGAAGCGGTGCTGTGCTCTGCTCAAAGCATCATCGTATCAGGAGGCTTCAATATCAATATGTCTCCTGAGCTTGACTCTGATCATACAGTTAACTGAGGTTCCGCCCCTGAAAACTTACTCTTTTCCCCTTTGTCATGGGAATATGCTTTGAGGCTGTGCAAATATTTTTCTTAATATATTTACCCCAGTAACGTCAGCAATTCAAGTTAGTTAACATACAGAGTAGTATTAGTTTCAGGAGTAGAACCTGGTGATTCATCATTTACATTACATTACATTCATACATTTACACCCAGTGCTCATCCCAACAAGTGCCCTCCTTAATGCCCATCACCCAAAAACCAAAGATGAAGGCATCACAATTCTGGACTTTAATCTGTATTACAAAACTGTAATCATCAGGACACTATGGGTGATTCTTAGTTACAACTAATACTGTAGTGTTTGCTGATTAGTAATTTATATTTTCATCATAGCTTCTATATTTAGAGATTGGAATTCTGCTGTAAGAGCTTTCCCTCTCCCACTTTAATTACTTATTTACTTCATTATTTATGTCACAATGAACTCATAGATATTTACTTTATTCTGTGCATTAAAATCAACTATTATTGACATTTATTTTGTCACTCAAATTATCCCAGATTTCACCATGCAGAAGAGCAAGTTGAATTTGGCCAATGTGTCCTTTTTAACATGTCCCTGTTATTGTTTGTTCACATTTTTTGTTCATTTTTCTATCAAGTGTTTGGTTGTTTGTCCCTTAATGTCTAAGAAGTTTTTTAATATTAACCCTTTGTCTAGGATAGATGTTACAAAGTCTTTCTTTTAAATTTTATACTACATGAATATTATATTTATACTATTAATGCAATGGCCTACATCTGCAAACAAAGTCCAGCCCTGCCAACGCCTATCCCAACTATCTGACAGAGAAGAAACCACACTTACTGTGGTATATAACCCAAGTTATATAGCCAGTTCTCAGGCAATATCATCTTCCAATACAAAGAATGTGGCTAGAATACTTATATTGCCTCAATATTACTGTAAGAAATACTTTTCTCAGCCACTCCTGGCCTCCCCATTCTTCCCAATGAATACATCCTATATAACCAACTCCAGACATTCTCTGGACAGGTTGTATTCTCATACTCTTCAATGCCTTTCTGTGTTCTGTTCACTTTGCCTGTGACGCCATTCATTTACTGATTCATTTATTCATTGAAGAACAAATTTATTGGTTGTTTTGTTTTCCTTTTACCGATTAAGATTGATTTTTTTAATTTGCCAGTTAGTTTACTGATTGCCAATTACATTCCAGTCATTGTGCTCGGTGTCAGGGATATTGTGATAAACAAAACATACATGGTACCTGCCCTCTTGGGAGATAGAGAGACAATAAATAAATAGAATCAAATATTTGCTTACATGATGTGATAAGCATCAAGAAGTAAATGACTATGGTGGAAGAGAAAATACCAGATGGGAGCAACAACAGAGAGTAATTAGGAGTGGCTGCCTGGCCACCTGCCCTGTGAAGCATTTCCTCACCAGCCCACACTCCCACCTCCACTCAGTCACTCTTCTGTGCTCCAAAGTCATTTGCTTCTACTTCTGACTTGACACCTCTCTTTTGTAGTTCGTTGTTTCTGTAGCCACACCTCTAAGTACTAGAGTATTAGTTTTCTCAATGCAAGGAGGGTACAGGGGAAAGCATATGGAATTTGGGAGTCAGAAAACCTGACTGTGAATTATAGTCTTCCATGTAAATGCTGGAATACTTGGAGAATCATCCAAACTCATGATTTTAGTCCAGGTTCCTTGGAAGTAGAGCTGGCAGTATCAAGGCTTGTGTATGGATAGTTTATTTGGGAAGAAACTGAAAGGAGTAGAAGTGAAGGATGGAAAGCGAAATGAAGAAGGAGGAAGAGCCAACATAAGGATGTATTATTTAGTTGGCCACCACTGCAAGCAATGGGCCCCTATGCCTGGGAGGAGCCCTATAAAAATGGTCTCTGATGAGGGGAGTATTCATCTGTTGGCCATTTCCCCACTGACCGAGGAAGCCCACATGAGCACAGACCTCCGCCCCCTTCATTACTAAGTTTCACAATATATAAGCTACCAGTAGATGCAACAAGCTGCTCATCTGAGATGTCACAGACACCCAGGGCAGGAAGTTGGAGAACACACCCAAGGATAGATACTGTCCAGTTGTATCTGAGTGAGGCTGGGCAGTCTCATAGAACTGGCTAATGAGGCAGTGATTAGAGTAAGGGATATGATGAGAGGGTTTAAACTTGAGGCATCTGATGCCCTCATTTAGAAAATAGACACAGGAGCAAAGCCTGCCTCTTTGGCATGTGAGAGTTAGATGAGATGCCCTATGTGGAAATGTTCTATACCCAGAAAACACTTATGCAAGTACTAGTCACTATTGTCATGATAGCAATCTTCAGTTTATAACCTTAGGAAAATATATCACACACAATTAAAAACCTAATGTGAGTTTTGTTAATAAGTAAGACTGAGGAGTCAATCCCAGGCTCTTTACCCAAGGTTCCTACCCATGTAAGATTAAAAAATATATATTTCATTCACTCCACATTCCTTCTGCATTCAATTAGATGTAAATTAAGTTAATGGTGGCAGAAGAGATACTTTTGAAATAGGTTACTGAAAATGTTTTAGGCCATGCCTTAAAGAGAGCTAGGAAAAGGTTTATTTGCCTATGGAATGTGAGCCCATTAATGTGCTTAATTTCCTTTGGTTTTGTCCATTGTCTGATAAATACTCAAACAGAATTTGAGTGAGAAATCATTCAGAATTAGAAGCTAGGGTTCTCTCTGTCTTAAAAGCTTATAAACCACGGGGTGGACAGGGCAAAGCAAATTGCATTCAGTCATAAACAATAAAGCAGGCATAGCATGTTGACAGAGTCAATAGTTACCCATGATAATGGACTAACAGGACTGAAGTCAAGCAGCACCAACCAGGGAAGGTTTCATTACGACTTACTTCATTTCAATTAGCACTTGCAGATCCTATGATAGATACAGCCAGTCAGTGTTAGGCAATGGGGCTGCAGGGGTAGTGAGGGTGACAGACAAGGAAATTAGCAGTAAGAGCAAGTGTCATAAATGCTATCAAGAGAGCTTCACAGAGGTGTTAATGGAGGGTAGAAAACGGGTACAAGTAAAGGGCACCTAAGTCATCTTGCAGGTGAAGAGAGAAGGGCCCAGTTTTCCAAAAAGAAGAGATATTTCACCTATGCCTTGATGGAGGAGTAGACATTAATTGAATGGTGTGAAGGGGAGAGGCCATGTTAGGCAGAGTTAATAGCCTGGACAAAGCCCTAGGGATTGGAGAGAACATGGTGCTTTGGAGGAATTGCAGGAGGGTTAGCATTCAGGAAGAAGGAGAACATGCAGGGATGAAGTGAACAATGAGGCTACAAGGAATTAGTGGGGGCAGGGTCATATGGAAACTTCTGTGTCAGAAGGATGCATTTCAACTTTCCTAAGGGGAAAAGGCAAGTCACAGAAGGATTTTAAGCAGTGGGATGATGCAATCCTATCAGTGCTTTCTAGAAAGATACCTCGGGTCATGGTGTGAGAGTGGAAGATAAAGTGGGGTTGGATACATGTGAGTGTAGAGAGCTCATTTTGGAAATGACGATAGTAGTCAGTCTGAGGAGAGAGGATAATGATCTGTGGCAGTATAGTAGGGATAGAGAAGATTCTCAGAGGGAAATCGACAAATCGACATGCTGGTGACCATTTGTTTGAATATGGGAGAAAAGGGAGGTGGTGGACCAGGTGGACAATTGTGCCATTTGATGAAGAGAATAAAAAAGTTCATGGAGAAAGTAGAGCAGAATTGGAAGAAGAGTCGAAATGTGGTTGTAGGAGACATCTACTCAGAATGTTTTATTTTTCTCTATTTTCCTTTAGGACAAGGGACCCTTATATAAAATTTTTGTACATGGAAAGGAGTATGATCCTCAAAGGGTCTCAGGACTCCCACAAATGGTTGTGTGGTCTATCCCAGCAAAAGTGTATCTAGCCAAAGAGAATAAGTGGGACTGATATGCAGCCTATGAATTCTCCTTAGGTGTGTGTAGCCAGGGCCACATCTGCCTGGAGGAAGAGGCACCTGTGCTGAATACTTTCCATTTGCCTCTCTAGATCCAGTTCCCACCTATTACCCTCCTCTGTTCGTTGGGTGGCTGCCCTGCATGGACTGTATTCCTCAACCCCACCTTCTGGCTGGTTCTACCAATAGGAGGCACTGGCAGGATATCAAAATGAAGAATGTTAGTTTCTCTCAGCTTCCTCTCTGCTGGATGGCCATTGATGACTAAGGGTCACAGCTCCCATAGCTACAGCTCCTGTTAGATTTTGAGTATAGGGTTCTCTCCTCTTGCTCCTCAGGGATAGGGTGGTAATGACATCCCACCATTGCTAGCCCCAGGGTGCTGTGGCATTTCTTGTGGATTTCTCTAAATCCTGCCCACACCTTTGTAAATGATGTGTTCTTTATACTGTCCTCAACTATTCATTTCTAAGTCATCATTAGTTTCTTGCTAGAACCAGAACTGATTCCGAATATTTTTCTGTTTAACACAAAGCAACATCTTCATTCACTTACCCATGTATCTGTAGAGCTATGACAGTCATAGGATCCCCTGTTTCTAATTCTTACAAAGGTGCTGTATAGAAAGGGGTACCTATGGGGTCTGAAACACAGGCAGCCTTAACCCATCAAGGAAGTAGGACCAGACTAACTTTTTAGTCTGACAGGAAGTTTGATTTGGAAGCAAAGACAGAAGATAGTATGTTTGAGTCTGTTCAAGCTGCTACAACAAAGTACCAGAGACTGGGTGGCTTATAAACAACAGAAATTTATTTCTCATGGTTCTGGAGGCTAAAAGCCCAAGATCAAGGTGTCAGCAGGGTTGGTAAGAATCCTTTAAGAATCTTTAAGGGTTACATTTTCAACATATGAATTGGGGGTGGGGGTGGGCACAAACATTAAGAGCCTAGCAGTGGAGAAGAGGAACATGCTCAGAGTCTCCAGACCCTGAGGAGAAGCCCTGTGGATTGTCAGTGTCAGGTATCAACATCCATCCATCAAGCCTTCCTTTAGAATTGGGAATGCGCCCTTGGGGATTATTTGGGTGGGAGTAGAATGGCAGATGTCAACTCCCTACCAAGGAGGAATCCTCCCCTTTTCCAAGTCTCTCCCTTTCCTACCCAACCATACCCTTCCCCTGTCCTGGCCAAATAAAACTCCTACTTTTCTTTAATGCTGGAATCAAGTTCAAGAGAGTATCTTAGTTTAACAAGATAGTGGGAAAGCTTTTAATCTTCACTCCCCCCAATGCAATAGAGGTAGAGAAATTGTTATTTATAAAATTTGGGGTTTTTTTATGTGCGTATTTAGAGCCAATTATTTATTTGCCAACAGCTGTCAAGTATCACCTAACACTGGATCACTGTATCTGTTCTCTGGTGGTCTTCTGACCTCTAATGAGGTGTGCCAGGGCTACAGCAGGATGGGTGAATGCAAAGCCATAATAAGTAAAAGGCAGATGGAGGAGAGGCAGGGTGGGGCAAGCATCCGACCCTTCCCATGATGGCAGTCAGGCTGAGGCCAGTAGTGAGGATGACCATGGGCAGGCACATGTTCTCACTCCATGTTCACATTCACTTATGATCTTATGCCGACAGCTCTGCATATGTGGAGTGGGCCATGCTGGAGGCCTACATATTTCCAGATACTTGACCCAGCTGTATATGGAAGCCTGAAATCTTCCAAACATGAAGCAAAGGGTCAATGGAGGCCTGTGAGCTTGTTCCCCAGGCCTTTCTGTACTCAGTAACAAAATGCCTCATCTCATCACCAAGGCCCCATTGGGTCCCCTTCTTCCTCTGACTCTTTCCAAACTTTGGGTGGGTGGCACTGTGCTATTTTGGGGTTACTGAGCTATGGGGTGGTGTTGAAGATGCTCTGACATCTCAAATTTATTGCTTAAGTATCTGAATCCTTATTCCAGAGAGTCATAGAGCTTCTAAGAGGCACATATGAAATTTTGCTATAAAATAAAATCAGTGACATTTGATCTGGGGAAATCCCAGAGCAAGTTCTCAAGGTTCTCTTACCAAAGTGATGAATTGACAAGGGGTCCAAACTTGCTCCTGTTTGCCTGCCTTCACCAGGGGCCCCTAATTTCCTGAGGACCATGCATGAGCAAATGGCCTTACTCAACCCTAGAGAGCTTTAGCCCTCCAATTTGCCTGTTTTTTTTCTATACCTAGCTATTGCTATATATACCGAAGTGGTGGGATCTCCCCACTTCTCTTTCTCTGCCCTACCCACCTTGCCATAGCTGAATGAGAAAGAGTTTAAAAATGAGATTAAGATCTGCTTTTCCAAATCTTTCATTTTTTAACGTTTTTCTATTTTTTTCCCTTCTCTTCCTTTCTCTTTTGTTCATTAATTTATCCAATTATTCATTTATTACATTGTATCTGGGGTCTGAGCCTATGCTAACTAGCACCCCTTTCACCATTAGGATTTAGACTTAAGTTTGAGGATACCTGGATGATTTGTGATGTGGGCCTACCATGGGCCTGTATTTCTGAGGGATAGGAGTCTCCTCAGAAGACTCACTCCAAATGAGACAAAGGTGAGGACACATACTTAAGGTTTATTTGCAACAAACCAGGACTGGGGTGTGCTTTGGGGTGGTCTTGGTGGGATTTTGGAAACAGCATAGTGACTGTCACTCATATATCTTCTGGCCTAGCACCCAAGAACTTGTGCCTGGGTCCTAAGGTGAGAATGTTGGGATAAAAGGGCAAGTGAAAACTAAAACAGCTCTTCACTCAAACATCCCTAGGTTACAAAAGCAGCAGCTTCCAACACAGCAGCCCAGAGCCAGGTAGATGTTAGCATACTTCACCCTGGGTAGGCACAGCTTTGGCTCGGTGTGGGCACCAACATGGAGGTCATGCCTCAAAAGGCCACTTTCAGTGTCAGCAGCAATGAAGACAGCCCAGTAAGCACCAGCATGTAAGAAAGAAAGTGGCAGGTGCCATGCATAATGGCAGGGCCATCATGCTCAATATCTATAAGAAAATCACTGAAGAATCCTAGACTTTGGGAATAAACTTGATATAAGGATGTATGGTTGGAACATCCACAGACTACATTTGGGTTAATCCAGAGAGCACTGTTTTATGTCTCTTGTAATTAAGATCCTGCTCCAGCGGCTGAGTTTGGGGCACGCAGACTGTTATACATTCCTTAAAGCCAACTTAGTTCCACACAGGATTTGTAGGAGCTTTACATGAAAGCTTTGGATATAAAAGGGCTAATTTTTTAAAAAGAAAATAAAAGAACCATAGTCAAGAAATAAAGACTGGAAGGAAGGGAAGAAAAGAGGTGTTGCCTTAGAAAACCTAGTGAAGCAAATGTTCTTGCTTGACTTGAAATCCCTGTCTCTTTTGGGTTTAATTCTTGATAATGCACACTCTATGCCTAATCAAGATCCACACAAAGATTAAATTCAGTTATTCAGGCAGAGATGCCTCCCCCCCCCCATGTATTACGGTGCCCAAAGTTTCCACAGTTCTGCATGGTTAGAGAGCTACCTGTAGTCGTTGAAGTTAGTTTGAATAGATTGTTGGGAAACTCTGATTATCACATCCCTGCTCTGGTGTCACAAACACCCTAAAATGTAACAAACTGAGTGCCAAGCTGAGGGGTCATATACATGGCTGAGGGAGCTGGAAATGCCCTGTGTTCATGGCCAGTCCTGTGCCTCTCTGCTGCCTTTCATCCTCACAGTGATGCCAGTAGATGGGTGGGCAGGAACAATTATCTGCACTGTGCAGGTGAAGAAACCGCAAGACAGAGAGGGCCATGGCCCACCCAGGGCCACATTTGCATGCCAGGCTGATGTTCGAACATAGTTCTCCAGTTCTATGTTCTAGCTGCACTGCCCCTGCTTGACTGTAGGTCTGGAATGGTAAGTCGCTCTGATTTTTCTACTAGCATCTGGAAGACTGATGCTCATCTAGGTTTGAAAACCTCACTCCTCTAAACTGTCTGTCCTCAGCCAGAAGACTCCAGGGGTGAATTGTCTCAGGTTAAATGTGGCTGTCTGTCCTCAGCCAGAAGACTCCAGGGGTGAACTGTCTCAGGTTAAATGTGGTTGATAAATATAGGAATCTAATTGCTAAATGTGATTCGTGGATAAAAAGAAGATATGGTCCTTGAATGAAGAGCATACAGCATGATGGAAAATTGAGGCAAGTATCAAAGAAATGGCAGTTCTTTTTTACTTAATTCTTTCAGATGTTTTTATATATCCAAAGTAAAATCATTCCTACAGAGCCAAAAGAGAGACTGGCACTAGATGGATGGATCCCACTTGGATCCCACTGATGCCTGCAGTCAGAATTTGCATGTCCAGAGTGGGCAGAAGAGGGCCTACACCTGTCTGGGAGGGGGACCCCCCCCACACACACACACATGCGCACACATGCACACACACACACACACATATACACTATCCTGTCCTCTCAGTGTGGAAAAGTCTAGGAAAATGGCAACTGACCTATATCATCTTTGACCCCTTAGGAATTCAAAACTGCTATAACTAGACAAGTCCAAGAATTTTCAAGGACCTCAGATTATTATAGAAAGTTAGAGCTAGATGTCGGGAAGAAGGCAGCGTAGGAGGACGCTGGGCTCACCGCGCGTCCTGCTGATCACTTAGATTCCACCTACACCTGCCTAAATAACCCAGAAAACCGCAAGAACTAGCAGAACGGAGTCTCCAGAGCCAAGCGCAGACAAGAGGCCCACGGAAGAGGGTAGGAAGGGTGGCGAGGCGGTGCGTGCTCCACGGACTGGCAGGAGGGAGCCAGGGCAGAGGGGTGGCCTGCCGGCCAAGCAGAGCCCCCGAGTCTGGCTTGCAAAAGCGGAGGGGCCTGACGGACTGTGTTCCGACAGCAAGCGCAACTTAGCGTCTGGGAGGTCATAAGTTAACACCTCTGCTCAGAAAGCGGGAAGGCTGGAGGACAAAGGGAGGGAGAGCTGCTGAGCCCCCGGAGGACAGAGCTCAGTTTGGTGGGGAACAAAGGCGCTCGCCAGCGCCATCTCCCCCGCCCATCCCCCAGCCAAAATCCAAAAGGATCCAGTTCCTGCCAGGGAACTTGCTCGCTCCACACAAACACCCAACTCTGTGCTTCTGCGGAGCCAAACCTCCGGCAGCGGGTCTGACTCCCTCCCACTGCCACAGGGCCCCTCCTGAAGTGGATCACCTAAGGAGAAGCGATCTAAGCCTGCCCCTCCTGCCCCCGTGCACCTTGCCTACCCACCCCAGCTAATACGCCAGATCCCCAGCATCACAAGCCTGGCAGTGTGCAAGTAGTCCAGACGGGCCACGCCACCCCACAGTGAATCCCACCCCTAGGAGAGGGGAAGAGAAGGCACACACCAGTCTGACTGTGGCCCCAGTGGTGGGCTGGGGGCAGACATCAGGTCTGACTGCGGCCCCACCCACCAACTCCAGTTATACACCACAGCACAGGGGAAGTGCCCTGCAGGTCCTCACCATGCCAGGGACTATCCAAAATGACCAAACGGAAGAATTCCCCTCAGAAGAATCTCCAGGAAATAACAACAGCTAATGAACTGATCAAAAAGGATTTAAATAATATAACAGAAAGTAAATTTAGAATAATAGTCATAAAATTAATCGCTGGGCTTGAAAACAGTATAAAGGACAGCAGAGAATCTCTTGCTACAGAGATCAAGGGACTAAGGAACAGTCACGAGGAGCTGAAAAGCGCTTTAAACGAAATGCAAAACAAAATGGAAACAACAACGGCTCAGATTAAAGAGGCAGAGGAGAGAATAGGTGAACTAGAAGATAAAGTTATGGAAAAAGAGGAAGCTGAGAGAAAGAGAAATAAAAAAATTCCAGGAGTATGAGGGGAAAATTAGAGAACTAAGTGATAAACTAAAAAGAAATAATATACGCATAATTGGTATCCCAGAGGAGGAAGAGAGAGGGAAAGGTGCTGAAGGGGTACTTGAAGAAATTATAGCTGAGAACTTCCCTGAACTGGGGAAGGAAAAAGGCATTGAAATCCAAGAGGCACAGAGAACTCCCTTCAGACGTAACTTGAATCGATCTTCTGCATGACATATCATAGTGAAACTGGCAAAATACAAGGATAAAGAGAAAATTCTGAAAGCAGCAAGGGATAAACGTGCCCTCACATATAAAGGGAGACCTATAAGACTCGTGACTGATCTCTCTTTTGAAACTTGGCAGGCCAGAAATAAGTGGCACGAGATCTTCAGTGTGCTAAACAGGAAAAATATGCAGCCGAGAATCCTTTATCCAGCAAGTCTGTCATTTAGAATAGAAGGAGAGATAAAGGTCTTCCCAAACAAACAAAAACTGAAGGAATTTGTCACCACTAAATCAGCCCTACAAGAGATCCTAAGGGGGATCCTGTGAGACAAAGTCCCAGAGACATCACTACAAGCATAAAACATACAGACATCACAATGACTCTAAACCCATATCTTTCTATAATAACACTGAATGCAAATGGATTAAATGCGCCAACCAAAAGACATAGGGTATCAGAATGGATAAAAAAACAAGACCCATCTATTTGCTGTCTACAAGAGACTCATTTTAGACCTGAGGACACCTTTAGATTGAGAGTGAGGGGATGGAGAACTATTTATCATGTGACTGGAAGCCAAAAGAAAGCTGGAGTAGCCATTCTTATATCAGACAAACTAGACTTTAAATTAAAGGCTGCAACAAGAGATGAAGAAGGGCATTATATAATAATTACAGGGTCTATCCATCAGGAAGAGCTAACAATTATAAATGTCTATGCGCCGAATACCGGAGCCCCCAAATATATAAAACAATTACTCATAAACATAAGCAACCTTATTGATAAGAATGTGGTAATTGCAGGGGACTTTAACACCCCACTTACAGAAATGGATAGATCATCTAGACACACGGTCAATAAAGAAACAAGGGCCCTGAATGAGACATTGGATCAGATGGACTTGACAGATATATTTAGAACTCTGCATCCCAAAGCAACAGAATATACTTTCTTCTCGAGTGCACATGGAACATTCTCCAAGATAGATCATATACTGGGTCACAAAACAGCCCTTCATAAGTTTACAAGAATTGAAATCATACCATGCATACTTTCAGACCACAATGCTATGAAGCTTGAAATCAACCACAGAAAAAAGTCTGGAAAACCTCCAAAAGCATGGAGGTTAAAGAACACCCTACTAACGAATGAGTGGGTCAACCAGGCAATTAGAGAAGAAATTAAAAAATATATGGAAACAAACGAAAATGAAAATACAACAATCCAAACGCTTTGGGACGCAGCAAAGGCAGTCCTGAGAGGAAAATACATTGCAATCCAGGTCTATCTCAAGAAACAAGAAAAATCCCAAATACAAAATCTAACAGCACACCTAAAGGAAATAGAAGCAGAACAGCAAAGGCAGCCTAAACCCAGCAGAAGAAGAGAAATAATAAAGATCAGAGCAGAAATAAAAAATAGAGAATCTAAAAAAACTGTAGAGCAGATCAACGAAACCAAGAGTTGGTTTTTTGAAAAAATAAACAAAATTGACAAACCTCTAGCCAGGCTTCTCAAAAAGAAAAGGGAGATGACCCACATAGATAAAATCATGAATGAAAATGGAATTATTACAACCAATCCCTCAGAGATACAAACAATTATCAGGGAATACTATGAAAAATTATATGCCAACAAACTGGACAACCTGGAAGAAATGGACAAATTCCTAAACACCCACACTCTTCCAAAACTCAATCAGGAGGAAATAGAAAGCTTGAACAGACCCAAAACCAGTGAAGAAATTGAATCAGTTATCAAAAATCTCCCAACAAATAAGAGTCCAGGACCAGATGGCTTCCCAGGGGAGTTCTACCAGACGTTTAAAGCAGAGGTAATACCTATCCTTCTTAAGCTATTCCAAGAAATAGAAAGGGAAGGAAAACTTCCAGACTCATTCTATGAAGCCAGTATTACTTTGATTCCTAAACCAGACAGAGACCCAGTAAAAAAAGAGAACTGCAGGCCAATATCCCTGATGAATATGGATGCAAAAATTCTCAATAAAATACTAGCAAATCGAATTCAGTGGCATATAAAAAGAATTATTCACCATGATCAAGTGGGATTCATTCCTGGGATGCAGGGCTGGTTCAACATTCACAAATCAATCAACGTGATATATCACATTAACAAAAAAAAAAGAGAAGAACCATATGATCCTGTCAATCGATGCAGAAAAGGCCTTTGACAAAATCCAGCACCCTTTCTTAATAAAAACCCTTGAGAAAGTCGGGATAGAAGGAACATACTTAAAGATCATAGAAGCCATTTATGAAAAGCCCACAGCTAACATCATCCTCAACGGGGAAAACTGAGAGCTTTTTCCCTGAGATCAGGAACACGACAGGGATGCCCACTCTCACCGCCTTTGTTTAACATAGTGCTGGAAGTTCTAGCATCAGCAATCAGACAACAAAAGGAAATCAAAGGCATCAAAATTGGCAAAGATGAAGTCAAGCTTTCGCTTTTTGCAGATGACATGATATTATACATGGAAAATCCGATAGACTCCACCAAAAGTCTGCTAGAACTGATACAGGAATTCAGCAAAGTTGCAGGATACAAAATCAATGTACAGAAATCAGTTGCATTCTTATACACTAACAATGAAGCAACAGAAAAACAAATAAAGAAACTGATCTCATTCACAATTGCACCAAGAAGCATAAAATACCTAGGAATAAATCTAACCAAAGATGTAAAAGATCTGTATGCTGAAAACTATAGAAAGTTTATGAAGGAAATTGAAGAAGATTTAAAGAAATGGAAAGACATTCCCTGCTCATGGATTGGAAGAATAAATATTGTCAAAATGTCAATACTACCCAAAGCTATCTACACATTCAATGCAATCCCAATCAAAATTGCACCAGCATTCTTCTTCTTGAAGCTAGAACAAGGAATCCTAAAATTCATATGGAAACACAAAAGGCCCCGAATAGCCAAAGTAATTTCAAAGAAGAAGACCAAAGCAGGAGGCATCACAATCCCAGACTTTAGCCTCTACTACAAAGCTGTCATCATCAACACAGCATGGTATTGGCACAAAACAGACACATAGACCAATGGAATAGAATAGAAACCCCAGAACTAGACCCACAAACGTATGGCCAACTCATCTTTAACAAAGCAGGAAAGAACATCCAATGGAAAAAAGACAGTCTCTTTAACAAATGGTGCTGGGAGAACTGGACAGCAACATGTAGAAGGTTAAAACTAGACCACTTTCTCACACCATTCACAAAAATAAACTCAAAATAGATAAAGGACCTGAATGTGAGACAGGAAACCATCAAAACCTTAGAGGAGAAAGCAGGAAAAGACCTCTCTGACCTCAGCCGTAGCAATCTCTTACTCGACACATCCCCAAAGGCAAGGGAATTAAAAGCAAAAGTGAATTACTGAGACCTTATGAAGATAAAAAGCTTCTGCACAGCAAAGGAAACAACCAACAAAACTAAAAGGCAACCAACGGAATGGGAAAAGATATTTGCAAATGACATATCGGACAAAGGGCTAGTATCCAAAATCTATAAAGAGCTCACCAAACTTCACACCCGAAAAACAAATAACCCAGTGAAGAAATGGGCAGAAAACATGAATAGACACTTCTCTAAAGAAGACATCCGGATGGCCAACAGGTACATGAAAAGATGTTCAGCGTCACTCCTTATCAGGGAAATACAAATCAAAACCACACTCTGGTATCACCTCATGCCAGTCAGAGTGGCCAAAATGAACAAATCAGGAGACTATAGATGCTGGAGAGGATGTGGAGAAACAGGAACCCTCTTGCACTGTTGGTGGGAATGCAAATTGGTGCAGCCACTCTGGAAAGCAGTGTGGAGGTTCCTCAAAAAATTAAAAATAGACCTACCCTATGACCCAGCAATAGCACTGCTAGGAATTTATCCAAGGGATACAGGAGTACTGATGCATAGGGGCACTTGTACCCCAATGTTTATAGCAGCACTCTCAACAATAGCCAAATTATGGAAAGAGCCTAAATGTCCATCAACTGATGAATGGATAAAGAAATTGTGGTTTATATACACAATGGAATACTACGTGGCAATGAGAAAAAATGAAATATGGCCTTTTGTAGCAACGTGGATGGAACTGGAGAGTGTGATGCTAAGTGAAATAAGCCATACAGAGAAAGACAGATACCATATGGTTTCACTCATGTGGATCCTGAGAAACTTAACAGAAACCCATGGAGGAGGGGAAGGAAAAAAAAAAAGAGGTTAAAGTGGATGAGAGCCAAAGCATAAGAGACTGTTAAAAACTGAGAACAAACTGAGGGTTGATGGGGGGTGGGAGGGAGGGGAGGGTGGGTGATGGGTATTGAGGAGGGCACCTTTTGGGATGAGCACTGGGTGTTGTATGGAAACCAATTTGACAATAAATTTCATATATTAAAAAAAAATAAAATAAAATAAAGTTAGAGCTAGATGGGTCCCAAGTGTCGAAGGAGAGAGCAATGTGGAGAACAAGAAACAATAGAACATTGCTGGTGTGACAGTAGCAAAGCTTTGATGGCAGAAATTAGCTATGTGTTTGTGAGATGCAAGACGTAATCTGCTAGGGAAAGAGAAGAAAAAGCATTTACTAAGCACCCAACATGTGCCTAATTCTGTACTTTCATGTATACCTTATTTCATTCTCAAATAGGCATATAGGTATGTATTTTGGTTCTATTCTATAGGTGAGGAAACTGAGACTTAGGGCAGGTTATTTATCCAAGGAGACCCAGACAGTAAAAAATGAACCAAGACTTGACATCCAAGTCTTTAAGGACACAAAGTCCATGCTCACCCTGTCACAGACCTGTGTATGTACCTCTCTTTGGTCTAACAAATGCAGCATCTAGTAAGTTCCAGGCTCTGTCCTAAGTGCTTACAAATATCAACTCATTTAATACTGACAGTAACCTTAGGACATAAGTGCTACTATCATCCCCAGTTCACAGATGAGGCAATAGAAAGAAAAAAGAGGTTTTGTAGCCTGCCAAATCCCGTATCTGTGGCAGAGCTGACTGACTGGCTCAGAGCCCATCCTTGTCATATTACTTCATGGTGTTCCTGCACAAATGGGAGTGCACTGGCCAAGCATACACTCTGTAGCAGGCATTATTGGTCCTGTGGTGAGTGTTTTAAACTTATTGACTTGTTTCAGTTCATGTGGTCAGGCAGTCTAGATGCTGAAGGTCCCTAAGGCCACAGGTCATGGTGGCTAGATTATAAGTGTGGGCTCTGGAATCAGTGCCTGGCATTTATTAGTTAAGTGACCTTGGGTAAATAATTTAATCACTCAGTAGCTATTTCCCCATCTGTATAGTAAGAGTCATAATTGCTTCTGCTTCATAGATTTGTGGTAAATATTAATTGAGTTTTTATGCATAAAATGCTTGGATAGTGTCTGAAAGTAGAAAGTGCTGGAGGGTTTTTTTTTTTTTTAAGACAAGCAGAGACAGACTCTTAAGTGCAGAGAACAAACTGGTGGTTGCCAGAGGAGAGGTGGGTGGGGGAATGGGTGAAATAGATGGGGATTAAGAATACAATTATCATGATGAGCACCAAGTGATGTATAGAATTGTTGAATCATTTTTTGTATACCTGAAATTAATATAACACTATATTAATTATACTTGAATTTTTTTAAAAAGGCAAACAGAGGAGTTTGCATATAATGCATGAAGATGTGAGGATGTCCTAATGAAATCCTGCCCTTGGCTCCAAAGGGTCAGTGTCTACACAGTACTGCAGCCATGACTTCCACCTCCTGCAGAGTCCTTACCAGCCCCAGGACTGGCTGCTTGTGCGTGTTCTCCTTTGGCAGAACAGACATCAGCAGAACATTGGCCCCCCACTGTTTTTTATTTTATTTTATTTTATTTTATTTTATTTTATTTTATTTTATTTTATTTTCATTTATATTTCAGAGAGAGAGAGAGTGGGGGAGAGAGGCAGAAGGAGAGAGATAGAGAAAGAATCTTTAGCAGGCTCCATGCTCAGTGTAGAGCCCAACATGGGGCTCAATCCCATGACCCTGGGATTATGACCTGAGCTGAAATCAAGAGTCAGAAGCTCAACTGACTGAGCCACCCAGGCACCCTACCCCCACTGCTATTTTAAGCTGGAGTTAAGGGTTGGCTCTGATTCCAGAAATAAGCTGAAATGGGGAAACTAGGAGGAAGTAGGAGGCTATGAGGTGCTAATGGAAATCTGTCTTCTCAGGACCAGATTGCTTATCCTTAATAAGTAACTCAGACTCTGCCATCCTTGAAACAGAGCCTTGACTGTCTGGCAGTTAATTAACTTTTCAAGGCTATTTGACATGGCATAAAATAATAGATGACTCTGCTGTACCAAGATGACTGCTTAGCCTCAAGGCCGAGGACTGTGTTTGAGGGACCATTACTGGCAACCTAAAGGCAAAAGGCCCAAAAAGAGCAAGACAAATTAGCAGCAGGCTGATATACCAGGACTGTTACCAGATCCAGCACTCCCTCCTCGATTATCTCTCCAGCCTGGACCGCCTCCTCCATTTTGGAAACACTGAGGCCCTAGGGATTCATGTGATGAGGTCAGAATTTATAGGCCAGAGCTTTTTCACATGAGATGAGTCCTTGGTCCCAGGAGGAATGGCTGCCTAGCTCTGAATATGTGCTGAAATGAGGAAACACATAGAGCCACAAGGAGTTACCATGATTGTCTCCATCTCTGATGTTCCTCTTTGCCTTGTGCCTCCCACACATGTGCTGAGCTTTTGCACATAATACCTCAATTGCTGATTGTTGCTATTCTCTTAGTTTTATAGAGGAAGAAACTGTGGCCCAGAGGTGTTGAGTAATTGCCCAAGATGGTACATCAAGGAAACAGGTCTGGGGGGGGTGGCCACAGATGAGGAAGCCAGAACATGTAGGAATTTATCCATTTTTTTAAATTTTCTACTGCAAAGGGGCACCACTGAAAGGTTTTAAGCATGGGCCAGGCAAAATCAGACTTGAATTTTAGAGAAGACACTCTGACTGCTGAGTGGAGAATGGATTAAATGAAGGGGGGTGAGTTTTGAGTCTAGTGCAGTAGTCCTGGTGAGAGAAGGGGGCAGACTCAAGTGGTGGTGAGGGAATGAAGTGGACGGATTCCAGAGATATTTGAAAAACAAAGGCCTGCTTGCATTTAAGGGATCCCTGGTTAATAATCACATCTCCTTTTCATCAAGTTTTCCAGAGAAGAAACATTCCTTTGTCAAGACAAAAGAAGGAACCTCAGGGGCTGTTCTGAGCAAGGAACAAACTTGGAAGCTCCCCAGGAATTATCATAAAAGTCTTGGTGCTTTACGTATAAACTTTTCAGAAATGTAGTCTAGGCAGTGAGCAGTCAAAAAGTATTACACAACCCAAAACACTTGGAAAAGAATTATTCTGGGAATGTTGAGAGTCTCAACATCTTCTAGATCCTTCCCTGTCCAGGCTCCTTAGAGCAGAGCATCAGGGACCTTGGCCACAGAAACCACATGTCTCACAAAAGACAATGCTGACTTCTCCTTCAACTCTGAAGGTCTGTGTTTATAATCCCTTATATCCTCAGTATTTTACTACAATCCATGTCAAAGTAAATGGAACTGGCAATAATAGATTTATGAAGAAAGTTCGAGGAAGCTAAATGGAGAGGCTTGGCTGAGGATCCAGGGAATGAACCTGACAACCAATTGGTGCCAGGCATTGAAGTGTGTAAACAGAGACCTTCTTGGAAAGCAAGGAGGGAGATGCCCAGTAGCTGAGCCAAGCATGCCCTAATTATGTAAACATTTCCCACTGAGGAGCCAGAAGAATCACAGATGGAGAAGTGGCTGTGACCTGAGGCATTTTAGGGCTAAAGGCTAAGAATTTGAAAAGAGTGACTTCCTGAATTTTCAGAGATAAGTCAGACTCCAGGACAGAGGTTTGAGTCCCTTGGTTGCTCTCTTTGGTTGAGTGAAGGAGGCTACTGAAAGCTTGGTTCAGCCACATGCATTCCTGCCTCAAGAACCTTGCTCTACCTGTTTACTCATCTGGAATTCTCCCACAGGTCTTGATGTGACTGAATTCCTCTCCACTGTATCATTTTACTTCATTTTCCCTGAAGCACTTATCATTATTTAAATTTTTCTTCTTTAATTTGCTTTTTTACGTATCTATCATTGGCCAAGTGTCTAAGAAAGCAGTAACTTCACATTGGTGCAAAACAGTGTCCCAGTAATAGTCCCGGTAATAGTGCCTGGCCTAGTAGGCACTCAGTTTTGTTGAATGAACACCATAAGTTGATAAGTCATGAAGCTGAAATTTTGCATATATACTGCAATAGTCACCAGTTGGAAGATGGAAATTTTAGGCTAATCGTTTATTCAATGTTTATTGTGTGAACCAACTAATTGGACCAATTTTGTTTTTAATTTTGTCACTTGATTATCTTAGAATGTCTCAGGGACTAAAACAAATGCATATTTATATAAAAAACTAAGGCACAATATAGTAAGGTTAAGGAAGTAGTGTGCACACATAAGTTTGCTAACAAAATAAGCTGTGCTAGAACACTTTCTCAGTAATATTGTTGCAAAAAATAGCTCTAATATAAATATTGAAACAAAAATGCAAAATAAAGGAATTGTTACTTCATTTTTAGAAAGATGAATTTCTGCTTCTGCAGAAACAAACAACCACTTGAAGTTTACAGCAGCCTGAATAATTTAAATAGAGCATTTTTGAGTGCACAATCATTGCAAGATGTCAGACTTATTATAGTTGAGATTCAGACCCAGCCTCCTAGAAAAGAAAACCATAGCAGGAGGAGAATTCTAATTAGTCACACCCAGGGAATAAACCAAACAACCACGGCACAGGAATGAGATTAGGCCCCGGGATATCCAAGTTCTTTTCTTTTCTCCTTTCATGGGCTAGCGTTCATCCCCAGCCACCATGATAAAGACACTCTGAGATTTCAACCTGCAGGCTGTTGTTGGGCCACTGTGAGCTTGGCCTCCTATAATGTCCTCAGCAGAGGTCCAGGTTCATGTGGTACATATTAGATGCTGTTTGGTCAAGATGCTGAGAGAACTAACAGATGTTTCATGTTGGTCAGAATGTGATTCAGCCAAGAAAGATCTATAAGAAGGAGCCTGGCAAAACTGAGTAACTCAGTAATCCTCCAACTCCTCAACCTTTGCAACATCATACATGCCTCTGAGCTATTGTGTATGAAGCATTCCTGGGTAAGAGTCTCTAAATGGAATTTTAGTCTGCTCATCTTGTTTTCTAAATTTCTCATTAGCAAAACCTGGGGGCTACTCAGGATAAAGCTGAAAATCAAAGAGACATGGGTCTGTGGCCCTGTCAGTGTTTCATTGATTCTCCTTCTTCCTGCTATTCTTCAGACTAGAAGAAAGAAGGAAATAGAGAGGGAGGTGAGTTTGCATCTTGCTGCCTGATGCTGGGCAGAAAGAAAAAATTATTGCAAGGTCTGGAAAGCCCTGGTGGCTTTGAATGAGAGAGCAGTAGGCTTAGTCTTTATGCCATGTTGGAGCAGCCACTCCATTGGATGTGACCTCAAAGTGGAGTAGGGGTGATCAGAGGTACGTGAGCCTCTGCCAATCCTAGGATCCTAGTTTTCCTATGGGACACCCTTCCACCTTCTATCTACTTGATCCTCCTGCCTTGACAGAGGAGTCTTATATACTATTAGGGGTACCTTTTTTTTTTTTAATATTCATGTTCAGGTCTTTCAATAACCTTTTTAACTTTATAATCTTCCCACACAATAATAGCTCTGAATGAGAGGAGTTCACCAAGTATTATGGATAGGTAGGAACAGGGACGTGTGAATTTCAGCTCACAGGACATCTCCCTACCACATGTGATAACTATGGGACTGATACTGAAGTCAAAGATCATTAATTAGTGGTTATTAGTACCTTTAGCCTTGAGTGTACAATAAATACAAAACCTTCCAGAAACCCAGTTAAAGTAACTGATAGGGTCTAGCTTCTGGTAACAGTGAATTGAATTTACTACAAATAATAATTATAAAATCTGGACAGAGTATTTTAAAAACACATACTATTTGAAACTATTTAAAGTGACCAAAAGTAGATAGAAACCAAGGGAGATTAACTCTTGAAATATAGTATAATGGATAAAAATAGAAGACATGTAGGTGTTTGGGGTTTTGTTGTTGTTGTTGTTGTTGCTTTGTTTTGTTGCCTGAAGGCATTACCCAATTTTGCAATTTAATTGGCAGAAAACCATAGTCTTATTGGCTTGAAGTGACAGAGAAAGATGTTCAGGGCTGAGAGCAGCTGGAAAAATCGTGTGGGAGGGAGAGAAATCCTGAAAGTGATGAGCCACAGAAATGGTAAAACCCAAAATCTTAGTGTAAACTCTGCTTGAATCCCTAATGACTGCTAAACCACATGTGCACAGGGAAAACCCCAGGGACTCCAGTTAAAAAAAATTTTTGAAGACAGAACTGCACTGGATTGGATAAACTTGTAAATTTGCTGCTTTTTTAATTGTCTTCTCCTACACACATCTAATATCAGAGGATAGAGCTCAAGGCAGACAGAACAACAAAAGAACTGAAAAATATGAGTATAATCCCTACCCAAAACCTTTACTGACCACTCAACTATACAGGTTGAGGGGATACCCCTGGGAAGCAAGCTAAAAATCAGTGACTTAAAATTGAAAGAACTGAACAGAGATATCAGCTGCTGCACAGTGTTAGGTGACATAGTTTGAGTCTAGGCAAATTAACAGCACTGTAAAACCTGTCCTTAGAAGAGCATAACACATTACAGAGTTGCTACAGTGTATCATCCAGTTATTCAGTTTTCAGCCAAAAATTATCATATCTACAAGAGGAAAAATTGACCTATACACAGGAAAAGAGGCAATAAATAGAAATTGACTCTGAATGGATCCAGATATAGGATTTAGCAGCCATATATTATAAATATGCTTAAAGAATTAAAGGAAGCATAATCTCAATGAGTGAATAGATAGAGAATCTCAACATATAAATGAAAACCACATAAAAGTAATGAGAGGGAAAATCTAGCTAAAAATACAATAACTGAAATGAAAAATTCACTAAATAAGCTCAATAGCAGATTGTAACTGACAGAAGAGAAATGAATGAACTTTAAGATAGATGAAGAAAAATCATTTAATTAAATGACAGAGAGTAAAAAGAATTAAGACAGAGTATTAGAGACCTATGGATCAACATCAAATGGACCAATATAGTTGAAATTGAGACCTTAGAAGGAGCTAAGAGCAAGAAAAGGAAGAAAACCTGTATTTAAAGAAATAAGGAATAAAATTCCCCAAATTTGGTGGGGAAATTAACTTCCAGATCCAGGAATGTCAGCCAAACCCAACCAGGTTGCAAAAAACCCAACATTATATGTAAGGGAACTGTGATACAATTAACAGCTGACTTTTTATCAGAAACAGTGGATGCCAGAAGTCACTAGAAAACATCTTCAAAGTGCTGAAAGAAAAAAATGTACCAACCCAGAATTTTATATACATAGAAGGTATATACTTCATAAATGAAGATAATCAAATGTTTTTAACTAAGTTAAAATGAAAATACAACTTGTCAAAATTTGTGGGATGCAGCAAAATGAATACTTAGAAAAAATTATGGCATTAAATGCATATGTTATAGAAGAATAAAATATCTAAAATCAATAGCCTATGCTTCTACCTTAGGAATGTAGAAAAAGAAGGGAAAATTAACCCTAAAGCAAGCAGAAGAAAATAAATAATAAAAATTATTTGAAAAAATCAATTGAAAATTGGAAATAATAGGGTAAAATCAATGAAAGTTGGTTCTATGGAAAGATCAATAAAATGATAAATCTCTAGGTGGGATAACCAAATGAGAGAGAAAGAGAGAGAGACAGAGAGAAATAGACACAAATCACAAGTATCACAAAGAAAATAGATTAAACTAAAACCAGTGTAATTAAAGAGAGTAATATACAAATTTGGAGGTTTTGACATACTTCTTTCAGCAATTGGTGGCATAATTAGAAAGGAAAATCAGAAGACAAAGAATGACACTGTCAACCACATTAGCCTAATGCTTACAGAACTCTATACTCATCAATTGCAGAATATACATTATTTTCAAGTGCATACAGAATATCCAACAAGATATATCATTTTCTGGCCCATAAGAAACTGTTGAGAGATGTTAACACATAAAGAATTAAATTACAAATCAATAATAATAATAATAATAATAATAACAATAGTAATAATAATTCTACAAAAGCCCTAAATGTTTGAAAATGAAACAACACTCTCATAAATAACCCATAGATCATTAAAAATCACAAAGATAATATAAAAGTTTTTTTTAGCTGAAGGACACCTGGGTGGCTTCGTCAGTTGACCATCTGACTTCACCAGGTCATGATCTCGCAGTTCATGCTTCAAGTCCCACATTGGGCTCACTGCTGTCAGCCTGTCAGTGCAGAGCCACTTCAGATCCTCTGTCCCCCTCTCTCTGCCCCTCCCCCGCTTGCACTCTCCCCAAAATAAGTAAATATTTAATTTTTTTTTGCATTTATTTATTTTTGAGAAACAGAGTAAGACAGAGCACAAGCAGGGGAGGAGCAGAGAGAGAGGAGACACAGAATCCAAAGCAGGCTCCAGGCTCTGAGCAAGCATTCAGCACAGAGCCTGACAAGGGGCTTGAACCCATGAACCATAAGATCATGACCTGAACCGAAGTCAGTCACTTAACCAACTGAGCCACCCAGGCACTCCTCCAAAAAAAAAAAAAAAAAAAAAAAAGGAAAAAAAATTTTTTAGGTGAATAGTAATAAGAACATAGTATGTAAAAATCCATGGTTTGTAGCTAAAGCAGTTGCTGAGGGAAAATTATAGTTCTAAATACTTACATTAGGACAAAAGAAAGGTCTGAGAGAAATAACCTAAGCTTTCATCTTTAGAAGCAAATTAAGCCCAAAGTAGGATAAATGACAAAAATAAGAATGAAAGTCCATGAAATAGAAAATAGCCAAAGAATAGGGGAAAATATCAATGAAATTAAAAGCTAATTTTTAGAAAAGATCAAATGACTTTTATGCATTTAATCTTCACAACAACAACACAAGTTATGTATTATTATCCTCATTTTATAGATGAAAAAATGAGGCACATAAAAGCCAAGAAACTCACCCCAAAATGGTAAAGTACTAAACTGAAATCTGACTCCCCTTCCTAGCTTCTTTTGCTTGTAGCTTTCCAGTTTTCTCAGTACCATGCACCAGTCTTCTCCCCATTTGTATGTATTTGCCTCCTTTTTTGTAGATAAATTGACCACATAAGCATGGACTTATTTCTGGGCTCTCTGTTCCATTGATGTATGTGTTTATTTTTGTAGCAGTACCTTAATGTTTTGACTACTATAGCTTTGTAGTATAGCTTGAAATCTGGGATTGTAATACCTCCAGCTTTGTTCCTCTTTCTCAAGATTGTTTTGATTATTTAGGGTCTTTTGTGGTTAGATACAAATCTTAGAATTATTTGTTACAGTTTTGTGAAAAATATTATAGGTATTTTGATAGCGATTGCATTGAATCTATAAATTACTTTGGGTAGTATGGACATTCTAACAATATTAATTGTACTAATCCATGATTGCAGTGAATCTTTCCATTTGTGTCCTCTTCAATTTCTTTCATCAATGTCTTATAGTTTTCAGAGTAAAAGTCTTTCACCTTCTTGGCTAAATTTATTCCTAGGTATTTTATTCTTTGGGGGGTTTTGTTTTTAAATTTTTTTTAATGTTTATTTATTTTTGAAAGAGAGAGACAGACAGAGACAGAGTGCAACTGGGGGATGGACAGAGATAGAGGAAGACACAGAATCTGAAACAGGTTCCAGGCTCTGAGCTGTCAGCACAGAGCCCAACATGGAACTCGAACCCATGAACTGTGAGATCATGACTGGAGCCAAAGTCGGACGCTTAACCAACTGAGCCACCCAGGTGCCCCTATTTTATTCCTTTAGATAGAATTTTATTTTTCAGTTTTTATTTAAATTCCATTTAGTTAATGTACAGTGTAACATTACTTCCAGGTGTACAATATAGTGATTCAACACTTCCATAAAACACCCTATGCTCATCACACCAAGTATACTCCTTAATCTCCATCACCTATTTAACCCATACCCCCAGCCACCTCCCTTCTCATCAGTTTGTTCTCTATAGTTAAGGGTCTCTTTCTTGGTTTGCCGCTCTCATTTTTTGTCCTTTTGCTCATTTGTTTTGCTTCTTAAATTCTACATATGAATGAAATCATATGGTATTTGTCTTTGACTCACTTGTTTTGCTTAGCATAAACTTTAGCTCTATCCATGTCGTTGTAAATGGCAAGATTTCATTCTTTTTCATTACTGAGTAATTATTATGTTACTGAAATATGCATATATGACTATTACTTTAATGCTTTAATGGATAAATAAGATGTGGTATATTTTTGACGCAATTTTAAATGAGGTTATTTTCTCAGTTTCTCTTTCCACTACTTTGTTATTAGTGTATATAATTTTGAGAGGTTTCTGTATATTAATTTTGTATCCTGAAACTGTACAGAATTCATTTATTCTGATAGTTTTTTTATAGAATCTTTAGGGTTTTCCATATATGGTATTATGTCACCTGCAAATAATGACGGTTTTACTTCTTCCTTACCAATTTGCATGCCTTTTATTTCTATTTCTTGTCTGATTGCTGTGGCTAGAACTTCCAGTAGTAAGTTGAATAAAAGTAACAAGAGTAAACATTCTTGTCGTATTCCTAATCTTAGATGAAAAGTTATTTACCATTGAGTATAATGTTACTTGTGGGGTTGTCATATATGGCCTTTATTATGTTGAGGTGTCTTCTCTCTAAACCCACTTTATTGAATTTTTATCATGAATAGATGTTGAATGTTGTCAAATGCTTTTTCTGCATCTATGGGAAATGATAATCATGCTGGGTAGCATATTCTTGGTAGTAGGTCTTTGTCTACATGCCACTCCCTTGTGGCCACTCCCTTGCGGCCATGCAGAGTTTCTGCTGAAAGTCAGTTCATAGCTTTATGAGCTTTCCCTTGTATGTAACTGTTTGGTTTTTATTTTTCTTGGTGATTTTAAGATTGTTTCTTTATCCTTAATACTTGCCACTTAAATCATTATGTGTCTTGGTGTGGACCTCCTTGAGTTCATCTTGTTTGGGGTTTTTTGTGCTTCCTAGACCCAGATATCTGTTTCATTTTGAAGATTAAGGAAGTTTTCAACTGCTATTTCTTCCAGTAAGTTTTCTGCCCCCATTTTCTTTTTCTCCTTCTGTGATCCCTATAATGTGAATATTGTTACACTTGGTGTCAGAGAGATCTCTTAACCTATTCCTATTTTTTATTATTCTTTTTGTTTTTTGGTATTCAGCTTGGTTGCTTTTCATTACCCTGTCCTCCAGATCACTGACTCTTTGTTCTGCACCCTCTAATCTGCTGTTGATATATACCACCCTTCTTACTAATATTCATGAAAATGCTTAAAGACAGATTACTCAGATGTTTAGTAATTTTGTCTCTCTTCCCCCAAAATGAGAACTTGAGTCTTCATGTCATGCCATTAAGTTCAAAGTCCCCCACTAATGTTCTTCAAATGTCTTCCTTACTTATCTTATTGTAAAATTGATGCCTAAGTGAAATCAGGACCTCCTACTAAGTGAAATGGGCATTATACTATGGTATTGATAGTATATCAGTTTTACCTTATCATTGCTACTCTAAAAGAGGTCCTAGAATGAGTGTTGTATTATAAATAAAGTTTACTTCTACTATTCAACATATACAGAGGGCTTATTAAATGCCATCCATATGATACTGAGCATGTAGTCACTCTTGTAGAAGCTTAGCTGCTATGACCATATCATACATAGTCAAATAGGAGTGCGTATCAAAATTTTGGAAACTACATTTGCTTTAGTCTTACTCTAGAAATTCTTATCTAGTAAATCTGGGGTAAGGCCTAAGTATCATGGTAAAAAAAAAAAGTTCCTCAGGTGATTCTGATTTGAATCCATGATGAGTGTGTACTATATGTATGGTAGACAAATATTTTAAACATATGTACACAAACACAGTTATATGGCTGTTGCATTCCTGAAAGCTACTTGTCAAATTTGATAACTATCAAACATTAAAAAGTTCTTTAAAACATGAATTCACTAGAAAAATTTTTAATGAAATTTATGCTCTATTCAACAGAGCAACAGTGACACATATGTCAACAAGATAGGTGTAAATCAGCATCTCAACAAAAAATAGACAACACATTCAAAATAAAATAATTTGAGATGGGTTTATTTAAATCTAGTTCAAAAATGTGGGAAGAATATAGGAGACCAGAGGACTATTTCGGGAACAAAGCTCTAGCCATAGCTGAGTTCTTACGGCTCTAGATCTGATTGGATAGAGGATGGGAGGGAGAAGGGACAAGAACTTGGAAGGACAGAGAGTCCTATAAATGGATCTACTGTGGGACACAGGCAGCCTAAGGCAAATCCACAGGGAAGGAGTCAGGAGAATAAGCACCCACCCCAGGTCTACTCTCTCCTTCTGGGACTCCCATGGGCAGAACTAACCTGGACACCAAGAGCAATGGAGCCTGTTACTGCAATCCATGTCAGCTGAGGAGCAGATAGCTGGCTGGAGAAGAGTTAGAAGTGAACCCAGCAGGGCAAACTGTAGGTGTATAGAAACAAATACAGCCTATTATGTGGTATTTAAGTTACCTGTCCTTGTCCCATCCCACAACCAGTCTATGCCCCCATCCCACCCCCCAGGAAGTAGTTCTGAAATACACCAAGGACCAAGAGCAAAAGGTATTATGGATGGAGATAAATCGTCACAGAAATCTGTAAGTAGAATCTAATAATATTTGCTGTTGGACAGGTTGTGGTATGTGAAAAAAGTAGGAGAATCAAGAATAGGAAGAGTTATGAAAAAATATATGGAGAGAATTCGAGAAACCAGGATTTTACTACAAGCTATTCTTTGAACTATTAACAGCTGATAGGTAAGGGACAATAAATAGGCCCTTAGATGAACTTCAAGCCCTGTCCCTAAGTATAAAATTAAAGAAAAAAAAAAGCTTTCTTTCTACTTAGTTGAATGAAGGACTTTAAAATCTGTACTGCTGGAAGTATATGAGTTTGGGCTCTATTGTCTATTTATTGCTTGACTTGAAAGCAATTCTCTCAATCTCCAGCTTAACTCCTGTCCTCTCTTTTAGGCTGATTTCTTTTTGCTTTACAAAACAAATAAATGATCAACTATTTAGTTTATCTTTTATACTAAGAAGGATTTTCATGTGCTGACTTTGCCTAGTATAGGATCAACCTTGACAACAAGAATTAGTAACCTAACCAAAAAAATCAATCATTTAAAAAAATACTAAGTTTGTGACTGTAACCAAAAAGAGGGGAGAAAAGTTACACAAAGGATAGTAAACATTTCAAAATGTTCAGCCTCACAAGAAAACAAAGAAATGCATACATATACAATGGTGAGATGTTTTCCTACCAAATTGGAAAATATTTTTTAATTATAATATTCACTGTGTTAAGGAAAAGAGGTCTGTACATCTCCTCTTGGTGGGAAATTGATAGAATCTTTCTAGAAATAATTTCACAGTACTTATTAAGAGCCTTATTTTAGTTAAGGTAGATTAATTAACTCTTATAACAAAAATATCCCCCAAAAGAAAAAGGCTTCAAAACAGCAGTTTATTTCTTATACATGTAATAAATACTAGATGGGACAATTGGTGTTGCCAGCTGTGCCATTTTTTTTTAATGTTTATTTATTTATTTTGAGAGAGAGAGCATGAAGTGGGGAGAGGGGCAGGGAGAGAGAGAATCTTAAGCAGGCTCCATGCTCAGCACAGAGCCTGATGTGGGGCTCTATCCCACTACTGTGAAATCATGACCTGAGACGAAATCAAAAGTTAGACGCTTAAGTGACTAACCACCCAGGCGTCCTTGGCTCTGCCATTCTTTAATAGGTGGTTTCCAAGTTTGTGTGAGGCACATCTCCATTCCAAGAAGCTGGAAAGGTGGAAACATGCAAGACTTTTCTAGGATCAGGCAAGGAAATGATACACATCACTTGTGCTCAAATTGCATTAGCCACAATACATATCTTATTGCAGGTGAGACTGTGCAATAGTCTGTGTGGCCAGAGAGAAAAAAAGAATGTCAATTTTGATGAGTGACTAGCTAGCAGCTTTTAAAATACATGTAGATTTTAACTTCTTAATCTAGAAATCTGTTTTAAGGAAATATTCAGAAGTTTAGTCTATTGCAGACTAAACTGTGGTTATCCCCCCCAAATCTATTTTCCCCTTTTTCCTTAGTAATAGAAGCTGTATATTTTGCTAGCAGATGGCCATCCAGAAAAGAGACTATCTTTTTCAGTCCCTCTTATGCCAAGGCATGGTATATGACTAGCTTCTGACTAGTGGAAGTCCTGCAATCATTCCTAAATTCAATTCCTAAAGGATTGCCTGTTTTACACACTTCCCTTTTGGATGGGGATTCTTCCTCCATCCTTGTGTCCAGAACATGGATGTGAAACCTAGACCTCTTGATGTCATGTTGCACGATGAGGACAAAGGCCACAGCCTAGAGATAGCAGAGTGACAAGCTGTATGGAGTCAAGGGTCACTAGAAGTTGAAGGGCAGAGCCCCCACAGTAACCTTGGAATACCCATTTCCAGACTTGGAGGTGAGAGAAAAATAAGTTTCCTTCATGTTCAAACCAGTATTTTGGTCTTTTGTTTTTGTTTTGTTTTGTTTTGTTTTTTAAATACAAATTAGTTAACATATCCTGTAATAATGATTTCAAGAGTAGAATTTAGTAATACATCACTTTCATACAACACCCCGTGCTCATCTCAAGTGCCTTCCCTAATACCCATCACCCATTTAGCCCATCCCCCACCCAATATCCCTCCAACAACCCTCAGATTGTTCTCTATATTTAAGAGTCTCTTAGGGGTGCCTGGGTGGCTCAGTCAGTTAAGCGTCCGGTTTCAGCTCAGGTCATGATCTCAGGGTTTGTGAGTTTGAGCCCCGCGACAGGGTCTGTGCTGACAGCTCGGAGCCTGGAGCCTGCTTTGGATTCTGTATCTCATTCTCTCTATGCCCCTCCCTCACTTGTGCTCTCTTTCTCTCAAAAATAAATAAATGTAATTTTTTTTTTTAAAAAAAAGAGTCTCTTATGGTTTGCCTCCCTCTCTGTTTTTATCTTATTTTTCCTTCCCTTCCTCTACGTTCATCTGTTTCATTTCTTAAATTCTACATATGAGTGAAATCATGTATTTGTCTTTCTCTGATGGACTTATTTTGCTTAATATAATATACTCTAGTTCCATCCTCATTGTTATAAACAACAAGATTTCATTCTTTTTGATTGCCAAGTAGTATTCTATTGTATATGTATACCACATCTTCTTTATCCATTCATCAGTTGATGAATGTTTGGGCTCTCTCCATAATTTTGCTATTGTTTATAGCACTACTATAAACATTGGGGTGCATTTACCCCTTCAAATCAGCATTTTTGTATCCTTTGGATAAATACCTGGTAGTGCAATTGCTGGGTCATAGGGTAGTTCTTTTTTTTTTTTTTTTTTTTTTTTTTTTTAGTTTTTTAACGTGTGTTTATTTTTGAGAGAGAGACAGAACACGAGAGGGGGAGTGCAGAGAGAGAGGGAGACACAGAATCAGAAGGAGGCTTCAGGTGCTGAGCTGTCAGCACAGAGCCGGACGCGGAGCTCGAACTCACAAGCTATGAGATAATGACCTAAGCCAAAGTCATATTCTCAACCTACTGATCCACCCAGGTGCCCCAGGGTGCCTAAAAATAGTTCTATTTTTAATTGTTTGAAGAGCTTCCATACTGTTTTTCAGAATGGCTGCACTAGTTTGCATTCCCACCAGCAGTGCAAAAGAGTTCCCTTTTCTCCACATCCTCACCAACATCTGTTGTTTCCTGTGTTGTTAATTTTAGCCATTCTGATAGGTGTGAGGTGGTATCTCATTGTGGTTCTGATTTGTATTTCCCTCATGATGAGTGACGTTGAATATCTTTTCATGTGTCTCTTACCCATCTGGATATCTTCTTTGGAAAAGTGTCTATTCATGTCTTTTGCCCATGTCTTCACTGGATTATTTGGGGTCTTTGTTATCCATAGCCAAATCTAATCCTAACTGGTATAGGCCAGAGATTTTTCTTCTATAAAACATTAACTTTTTTCTGTTTTCTTATACAGTTGACCCTTGAACCACACAGGTTTGAACAGCACAAGTCCACTTTTATTCAGATTTTTTACAACTGTACCGTAAACGTATTTTCTCTTCCTTATGATTTTAACAACATTGTCTTTTCTGTAGCCTACTTTATTGTGGGAATATAGTATTAATATATATAACATACAAAATATGTTAATTGATTGTTTATGTTGTCCATAAAGCCCCTGGTCAATGGTAGGCTATTAGTAGTAAACTTTTTGGGGAATCAAAAGTTATATTTATATTTTTTTTGAAAGAGTCCTCTCAGTGCTGGAACTTTCTTTTGTTTCTTTTTTCTAATTTTTTTAAAACATTTATTCATTTTTGAGAGACAGAGAAAGACAGAGTGCAAGTGGGGGAGGGGAAAAGAGAGAGGGAGACACAGAATCCAAGCTGTCAGCACAGAGCCCAATGCAGGATTTGAACCCTTGAACCATGAGATCATGACCTGAGCCAAAATCAGATGCTTAACTGACTGAGCCACCCAAGTACCCCATATTTAGACTTTTGGCTGCACAGGAGGATATGTGCCCCTACCTCCACATCATTCAAAAGTTAACTATATAACACGATGACAATTTGTTAAAATATATTTATCATAAGTCAGCGGGACATTTTATATAATGGGATACAGAAATGGGAACTATCTTCTAAAAGTTGCAAACAGTATTCTCCCTTTAAAGACTGAGATTTTGATTCACCTTTGTGGAAGATTGTTGCTTTGTTTTAGTAAAAGATCACCTAAAAGGGTCCTTACAGTGCACAAAAGTAAAAATAAGAACCCACCAATTGTTTGGAAATTGTGGTATTGTCATTTGGAAATGAAATTTGTCATACACAGTTGAATCACTATCTCCAGACTTCTGTTTTTGTTTTGGGTTGTTATTGTGGTGGTGTTAGGTGATAGTGAGGTTAGAAAAGGAAGAAGAGAGAAATGCTCCCAGGGAGAAATGAATGGAGACAGGGCTCTGTCTGTATTATGGCTTTTTCCTGTAGGTGGCTCATTTTAGTTAACCTGATGAAAATGAGGAGGAACGAGACAATCTGAAATGGATGATTTTGTGAGGACTTTCAAGATGAACATGAGTCATGGATGCTTTAGAAGTGCTGGGAAGAAGTGCATGCAGCGTAAGAAGGAGTAGAGGAGCATGTGTGTTGGGGTGGGTCCCAGTGATGTGAGTTTGAGAAACAAGGTTTGAACAGAGAGCATAAGTTTGCACATTTATGTGCCTTCTTATTTGCATAAGAAGAAGAAGCCCTGGGGCCTTGTAGTCAGGTCCCTGCCAGTGTCTCCATATGGATATCCTATAGGTATATGACTAACATGGCTGCCCAGACTACTTACCCGTGTGCACTCATTCATTCCTGACTCTTTTTCCTCTTATCTGGGCCACTACCAAGTCCTGATCCTCCTTCCACCTACATATCTTCAAGTCACTACTTCTTTCCATCCTAGTGATGCTTTTAGTGTCTCCTTTTTAGACCACCATAATCTCTTATAGGAATTTAAGCAACAACTTCCTACTTGATTTCCCCCAACTCCAGCTTTCTCCTGTTCCAATCCATTCTCTACATTTCATACAGAATTATCTTATTTTTAAAAATCCAATCAATAATAGGGAAAATTTCTTGGGAGAAGGTGTATTTTATATTTTGGAAAAATCCCAAGTAGTGAGAAAACATTACCAGAACATGTTTAAATTCTTAAATTGATGGATGTACCATTATCCCTGATTAGCCTTGTATTGAGTTACAATTAATGTTATACTCTCCAATGCACCAAATCAATATTATAAAAATGGTTTCAAGGCTTAGTTTTTAATCTCCTTGTGTTTTGTGCCAGCCCTTAAAGATTTCTGCCTTCTTTTCCTTCATCTTAATCTTTTCACTCACATTGAAAGGCATTGCTCAGAGCTGCCCTTGAAGGCCTTTAAATATGGCATACAGCACACATATTATTCTAAACACATTTCATAGACTTAATTGGAGTACCCCATAGCCAGTCTTTAATAAAACTATCTTTGTGATGACTGCTTATCATACCAGCTATCCTAAGGATGTTTATTTGTGTGGAATTAAGCATCCCTTTCATCTTTGTAGACCTTATCAATAACATGTGAAGTTAGCTGACTTTTTCCTGTACCATAAAGCTATCTTTGGAAAAAAAAAAAAAGGATCCTTAAAATGCTTGCCTTACTTACCACCTGAGTATTGAATTGTTTTGTTTCAATGCACCCAGCACTTCTTTTTTCCTGATTTTCTGGGATACTGATTACTTATCTCCTATGTATACTTCCTCAGACTTGATTTATCAACCCTGCACTGACTTGGCTTTTGACCTCATCTATACCTATCACTCACCCTCTTTGCCCTTGTGTGCCTCTGACCTCCCAGGTAAATTAGGTACCTACTTCATTCTAGTTCAGTGGCTGTTCCCAACACAGACCCTGTGAAGTCCACATTCTTTCTTAAGGCCTTGCCCTCACAGCTGTGACCCAGGATTAGTTTCTATCTCAGATCTTTTTCTTCACTAGAATTCTTTAATGTCGTTATCCATAAGAAGTTGTGTGACTATAACTCTTTTATTTTTCCCCATGACTTAATTTCTTCAAGAAGCTTCTAGTTTCTTATAAATATTTTATCAAGTGTCTGTGTCTTGCATCCTGGTCTGATAGCTCTCCTAGCCTTTCCTGACTTCCTCCCTCTTTCCTTTCATGCAGATATTTGCCCTAATACAATCCTTGAGCATTCAATCCCTTCATGGCACCTTTTTCTTGGAGGACCAGGATCAGGACATACTGGTTTTAAAGTATAGTACCCTAATTACTATATTTTTTCTTCCTCTCTTTTTCAATAAAAAAGAGTCACCATGCTGTACGTTACATCCTCAAGATGTATTTATCTTACAACTGGAAGTTTGTACCTTTTGACCACCTTTACCCATCTTACCCACCACTCATTCACCACCCATTGCCTCTGGGAATCACCAATCTATTTTCTGTATCTATATGTTCTTTTTCTTTTTTCTTTTTTTTAGATTCTACATATAAGTAAGATCATACAGTATTTGTCTTTCTCTGACTTATTTCACTTTGCATAATACTTCAAGGTCTATCCATGCTGTTGAAAATGGAAAAATTACATTTTTTATGGCTGAATAATTTTAATGCCATTGTATATTTATAAGCCACCTTTTCTATGTTTATTCATCCTTTGACAGATACTTAGGTTGTTTCCGTGTCTTGGCTATTGTAAATACTGTTGCATTGGACATGGGAGCGCAAATATCTTTTCAAAAGAATGATTTTGTTTCCTTCAGATAAATAGCCAGAATTGGAATTGTTGGATCATATGATAGTTTTATTTTTATTTTTTTGAGGAAACCCCATGCTATTTTCCATATTTCCTGCACCAATTTACACTCCTACCAACAGTACACAAGGGTTGCACCAACACTTAATTCTTGTCTTTTTTTTTCTTTAAGTTTTTAATTCCAGTTAGTTAATACACAGTATAATATTAGTTACAGGTAAACAATATAGTGATTCAGTACTTCCATTCATCACCCAGTGCTCATCACAACAAATGCACTCCTTAATCCCTGTCAACTGTTTAACCCATACTCCCACTCACCACCCCTCTGGTAACCATGAGTCTGTTCTCTACAGTTAAGAGTCTGTTTCTTGATCTCTCTCTCTCTCTCTCTCTCTCTCTCTCTCTCTCTCTCTTATTTTCTCCCTTGTGTGTTTTGTTTCTTCTTTTTAAATATAATTTATTGTCAAATTAGCTTACATACAACACCTAGTGCTCATCCCAACAGGTGCCCTCTTCAATGCCCATCACCCACTTTCCCCTCTCCCCCACCCCCATCAACCCTTAGTTTGTTCTCTGTATTTAAGAGTCTCTTATGGTTTGCCTCCCTCCCTCTCTCTAACTTTTTTTTCCCCCTTCCCTTCCCCCATGGTCTTCTGTTAAGTTTCTTAAGATCCACATGAGTGAAAACATACGATATCTGTCTTTCTTTGACTAACTTCACTTAGCATAATACCCTCCTGTTCCATCCGCATTGCTACAAATGGCATGATTTTACTCTTTCTCATTGCCAAGGAATATTCCAGTGTATATATAAACCACATCTTCTTTATCCATTCATCAGTTGATGGGCCATTATGAATAATGCTGCTATGAACATTTCATACAAGTTCTGTGGATATATATTTCCACTCCACTTGGATAAGTAGTTATGAATGATAATGCCAGATCAGATCATAACTATATTAACTTGCTAAGATATTGTCACACCGTTTTCCAAAGTGACTACCATTTCATATTTCCATAAGCAGTATATGAAAATTTCAGTTACTCCACATCTTCATCAACATTTGATCTTTTAGTCTTCTAAAATTTAGCAATTCTAGAGATTGTCTCATAATACCTCATTATGGTTTTAATTTACAATTTCCTGATGACTAGGGATGATGAGAATCTTTCAGTATAAGTATTGGCCATTTGAATATATTTTTGTGTGTTTAATTCTTGTACCCTTTTTTTTAACTTGAGATATTTATATTCTAATTATTGAGCTATAAGAGTTTTTAATGTATTCTGAATATAAGCCCTTGTCAGGTATAGGCTGTAAAATATTTCCTTCCTTTCTGTTTTTACATTTTCTTGTTTTACACTTTCTTAACTGTGTCTTCTGAAGAGCAGAGGCTTTTTATTTTAGTAAAATCTATTTTAGCAAAATCTATTTTAATCTTTTAATGGCTTGTGCTTTTTGTGTTTTGTTTAAGAACCTATGCCTAGCCCAGTGTCACAAAGATTTTCACTAATGTGTTATTCTCTAAGCCTAATTGTTTTAGCTCTTAAATTTAGATCTATGATCTATTTTGTATTAATTTTTATGCGTAGCAAAAGTTTAGGTTTTACTCCCATACAGATGTCCAGTTGCCATTGAATTATGTTGTTACCTTTGTTGAAAATCAAATGACCGTATTAAGTGTAGGTCTATTTCTAGCCTTTCTATCATGTTTCATTGACCTGTATGTTTATCTTTACACCAATGCCACACTGTCCAGATTACTACTGTTTAATAGTAAGTCTTGAAACATTGTAGTATAAGTCCTTCTACCTTCTTCTTTTCAAAAATGTTTAGGTAATCTAGGTCCTTCACTTTCATATTTAATTTTTAAGCATCTGTTTGTCATTTGTATATATTTTTAACTTGATAATATTTAATTCAGATTGCATTCAATCTATAAATCAATTTGGGGAAATTTAACACTGTCAAGTCTTCCAATTCATAAACATGATATATCTCCCGATTTATTTAGATCTTCTTTGATTACCCTTTATAATGTTTTATATTTGCCAATGTGTATATCTCATACATCTTTTGATAACTCTATTCCTAAGTTTTTATTGTTTTAATGCTATTGTAAATGAAATTTGCCATTTTTCTTTTCCTTTTTTATTTATTTTTAATGTTTATTTATTTGAGAGAGAGATCTTGAGCAGGGGAGGGGTAGAGAGAGGGAGACGCAGAATCCCAAGCAGACTCTGTGCTGTCAGCACGGAGCCCCATGTGGGGTTCAAACCCACAAATCATGAGATCATGACCTGAGCCAAAACCAGGAGTCAGTCTCTTAACCAACTGAACTACCCAGGTGCCCCTATACATTTTATATTCTAATTATTCATTGCTAATATACAGAAATACAATTGATTCCTATATAGTTACCTTTTATTCTGTGACCTTATTAAATTCACTTACTAGTTTTAAGAGCTTGTTAGTAGTTCCTTAGAATTTTCAACATACATTGTCACATCATCTGCAAATAGAGATAAGAGACTTTTTTACTTCTTTATTACTAGTCTTTTTGTATTTCATTCCTTTTTCTTAGTGCACTGACTAGGATCTCCAAAACAATGGTAGATAGAAGTAATGAGAGATGACATCTTTTCCTTGCTATTGACTTTAAGTAGAAAACACTGACCATTCAACACTAAGTATGAATTTAGCTATAGATTTTTTTTTAGTAAGTGTACATAATCACATTAAGAGAGTTCTAAACCCAGGTAGATGAGAGATTTTTTTTTTCATAAATGGGTGTGTTAAGGCTTTTTATTGCCCAGGCCATGGTCTATTTTGGCAAATGTACCATGTGAACCTGAGAAATGCATTTTTCCATCATTCTTTGTACTATTCAATAAATACCAAACTAAGTCAAGGTAATTAGTAGCGTTGTTCAGATCTTTGTTGAGAGAGGAGTGTACAAATCTCCAATCATGATTATGAAATGTCTATTTCTCTCTTTAATTTTGTCTATTTTCATTTAATGTATTTTGAAGCTCTTACATTAGCCACACACATATTTACAATTGTTTTTTCTTCCTAGTGAATTGACATTTTTGTCATTATGAAATATCCCTCTTTATATCTTATAATTTTTATAGTATAGAAATCTATTTTGTCTGATATTAGTACAACCAGTGCAACATTTTTATGCTTACTATTTGCATTGTTTGACTTTTCCCATTCATTTGGTTTCAAACTATCTGGGCCTTTATATTTAAAATACATCTCTTATGGACAGAATATAGTTGGGCCATGCATTTTTATCCATTCTGACAATTTCTACATTGCAGTTGGAGAGGTTAGTCCATTATTATTTAACACAATTATTAATAAGGTTGAGTTTGGGTCTATCATTTTATGATTTGTTTTCTCCCCATCTCTTCTTTTCTTGTTCTTCTGTTCTCCCTTTCTTTTATTTTTTGGATTGTTAGAATAATTTTTGAACTTCATTTTCATTTTCCTACCGGCTTTTTGCCATACTTCTCTGCATTACATATTTTTAATGATTGCTCTAAAGATTATACATCTTTAATTTTTTATAATCAACTAATAGTTAATATAGTACCTCTTCATGATATATATGGAAATCTTGGAATCGCATACGTCCACTTACTCTCATCCCAGATCCTCCTGCCATAGCTATTGTATATACTACTTCTACGTATTTTAATTCCACACATCTTTTTGTTTTAAACAGTTATATGTATAATAAAGATATTAAGAGGAAGAAGATAAAATCAAATTGTTTAGCATTTAGCCAGATAATTGCTGTTTTTGATGTTCTCCATTCTTTTCTTGTGATCTGAGATTTTATCTGACATCATTTTCCTGCAGCCTGAAGTACTTTCTTTAGCGTTTTTTGTAATGCAGTTCTGCTTGAAACAAATTCCTTTATTTTTGTTTCATTTGAAAATTTCTTTAATTTATCTCCAATCTTGGAGGCTATTTTCACTGATTGTATAATTGTAGAATTCTGGGTTTTCAGGATGTGTGTGTGTGTGTGTATGTGTGTGTGTGTGTGTGTGTGTGTGTGTGTGTGTTACTTTCAGGCCTTTAAAGATTTTCCACTTTCATCTAGTCTCCATAATTTTTCATGAATATCAGCCCTGAGCTACTCTTATCCACCTACTATCTTGTACAAAAGCTAATCATTTTATTCTCCTTTATCAGGAAGATAAATTCACTTTACCAACTTTGTTTTGCCAAACAATTGGCAGAGATATGAGAAGATTTTTAGTCTTTTTTTTCTTCCCTGTCTACATAGCCCTCGTAAATAAAGGGTTATTTAGAAAAAAGTTATTAAAACAAATGTCTCCAACCTGACCTTGAATTAATAATCTCTGCCCCTGTGAAAAGAAAGAAAAAAGAGCATCCTTTTCTAGCCTCAGGATATATGTTCCCTGAATGACTTTTTTGGAACTGAGATGAGAGAAAAGTGTTTGCTTTGAAAGCAGTCTTTTATTCCCAGGTGTATTGGAAAGCTGGTGTTGTGCATGGCAGATCTTGGGTTGGAATTAAGCCTATAATTATATCAAGAATAAAACTTCAAGGGGCTACACACTCCTTCCGGAAGCACTTTAGTCTCTATGCTCAGATGAAAAGGGAAAGAAGTAGCAAAGTCACCCATCTAAGTGGTGTATATAAACAAGAAGAAGTTAACTTCTGAAAAACAGAACAAAACAAAACAAAAAATAAAAAGGAAACAGAACAGACTGGTTCTCCCCTTTTAAACTTGCCCCTCCCTATATCCTGAAAAACATACCCAGTGTTTAGGGCTCAACTACATTTGTCTTTAGTCTTCTCTAATGGGCATTTATAAGGAATGTGCCCTGTTCCAGCATGCTAAAGGTGTCTTATGCTTTTAAGTGTCTAAAAAGGCATACTACAAATTTCCTCCTGAGTGGAGCGCAGCTTGAGAAGCCGTATGATACAGGTCAGACTACAGCATTTGGAGCCAAGTCAACATGAGTTCAAATCCTTGCTGTGCCTTTTATTGAAAAGCCTCAGATGTAATAAGTGAATCAAAAACTTTAAATGAAAAGGACTTCAAGTCAAATTCATACTCCTAAGAACACCTGTTTTTACAGACTAAAAGTTGGCGAAGTCCATTCTGTCTTCAGGCTACCTGATAACATGCCACCTAGCCACATAATTTGGGCATTTTTCTGAATTCCAGGCATAAACTGAGATAACCACTGTGTCTCTGGTAAAAGGAAGACCCCAGAGCTGCATACCTGCTTATTTGCTGTTTCCTATTCTGGGGTCAGTTCCGAGCTTCCCACTGTTAAGTAAATTGTTCTTTACTTGAACACATCCTATCCCTCCTCTCAGAAGGTTGTAATTCTTAGGAAAAAATAGAGGAGGCTGCAAAACTGGGAAATGTTTCCCAGCTTACTGATAAAACATAAGGAACTGTCATTCATAATGGATAATTACAGATATTAACGCAAGACAAAGGTTTGGGAGAACATCCTTTCTCATCTACCTCTTCATTCTTGACAATCCACAACATTTTTCTTGGTTCCGATGACAATGAATTGGAAACACGAATGTTGTGTGAAGTCATTAAAAAGTACAAAGTGAGTTACATTGTTCTACATATGAGTAATCATAAATTCTGGAAATCATCTAAGTTGATGGCAGAAAAGGAAATAGCATTAAATATTAAATGCAAGCTTGGGGGCTAAGAAAATACCCTGAGGAAAATTCTTTGTAATACTAAATGAAGACCATCCATCAAAGCAGGAGAGTATAGAGAAGATGGTGTGCCCTTAGGCAGATGGGACTGGTAGAAACCCTCTTCCCACTCACATCTTCCAGCCCGGTTGAGGATGTCAGTGCAAATTTAAAGCTGTCACATAGTTATCATGCCACAATTTAACCCAACTGACAAAAGTATCTAGCATCCCAAGATGCCACAGCTTAATAGATAACTTTTAATTTGAAGATCTGTGAGGAGTGCCCACGTTCCTACAAAACCTGGCCTCTACTGAAAATTCCTTCCATATGTAGGTGGTGAGGTCCATTTCCTTTTCTGAAATTAAGTGGGCTCCTGGAGAGTGTATGGTCAACCACATGTATGCTATCCCTTTACTTTTGTTGTCAGGTTTAGAAGAATGTCTTTAAAAGGAATGGCAATTAAGCCACTACTTAAAAAAGCCAAATGCCTTTTTGCCTTCATCCTTTGTTTGCTTCTATCCAGCCCTGGGGTAGAATGGTCTGCTACCTAGGCAAGTTAACAGAAGTTGATTAGAATTTAGGAATTCAACTCTGGTGCAAAATTTCAGTTTTAGGGGCATCTGGCTGACTCAGTGGGCGGAAGCATGTGTCTCTTATCTCAGGGTTTTGAGTTCAAGCCCCATATTGGATGTGGAGATTACTTAAATAATAAAATCTAAAAAAGAAAAAAAAAGACTTCCAATTATAGCTGCCTTCAGCATCTCACCTCCGCTGTTGGCATTTATTTTTTATTTATTTCGCTTTCTACCTAAGTCAGGTCCACCAGCTTTTCCAGCACATACACTCAGAGTTGTCAGACCTGGAGCCTTTTGGTGTATGAGTCACCAGTTCTTATGACTTAGGTGCAAATGGATCCCTTAATAACTAACAGGTAATTTTGAAAATTAAAATTGGAAAATATAGAATCATAGAAACAGAGCATTTACCATCATGGAATTTTTATTCTAATAAAAAAGCCAAACCCTCCCTCCCTCTCGCTCTCTTTCAATCTCTCTCTCTCTCTGCCTCTCTCTTTTTTCTTTTTCCTTTCCTTTCTTTCTGTTTGTGGTTGTTTATTTTTTGATTCAATTATATCTGGCTTTATCTTAGACTACACTGTTCTGATCCTTAACTGAAGACAGTGGGGGGTTGGTATACATACTAAGTATTTTTTGTAGCTAGGTTCAAGGATTCTGCCCCTGGATTTGGATCTTCATTTGTCATTAGCCCCTGCCCTATCCTAGCCCCAAGGACTTGACAGCTGATCTTCCTCCTTCCCTAACCAAGTTCTATTCTGCAAAGTTCAGCCCTTCATTGTTGTTTTAAACTATGCTTCAAACCTTTAAAATGGAATTATAGTTCATTTCAGATTTCACTATTATTAATGTTCAAAGTTAACTTTTCACATTATTGACTTGTGTTATTTATTGATTTGTTTTATCTGATATATGCATATAGTGCAAAATTTATAAGCTACAGAAGTCCTTGTGGTCAAAAGTATGTCTCCCTCCCAAGCCCTACCTCCCCGCCGATTGGTTTTCCTCTAGAGAGTCAAAAGCTCTTACCAACTTATTAAATTTTTTTCAGAGATATTCTATGTATGTACAATTATTTTCATATGTCTATATGTGTATATTCTTTAAATTGATTTTTAATTATATAAGCAATGTATGAACATTATTTCCTTATACAAATTAAAACAATACAGGGTAGGTTTAGGTCCTCTTTGACCATTTCTCCAATCCCAGTTTCTTCCCAAATGTAACCACTGTGAGTAATCTAGCATCAGCATAGCATAAATTCTTCCAAAATGTTTCTTTGCACGTACTAAAAATATATGTATCTACAGAAAACATGTAGCATTATTTATTTATTTTTTTTACTAAAAGATATACTGCAAGAATCATTCTCCACCTTGTTTTGGGTCAAACTTTCAAAGCACCCCCACTTCTAACGGTAGAAACCTTTTCTATATTGTACCTGGTTTTTCCAAAAGCCAGAAGATGACTTTATTACCTCCAGATCCCAGGACAAGCCTCCCACTGGTCCATCCACAAAGTTCTTGTTTGTTCTCAGAGAGAACCCTTGGAACTGAGATGGGGAAGAGAAGGGCTGTGTTCAATGAAGGAGGGAGGTAGCTTGGCAACAAATATCTCATGTTCTCTTTGATGGCTCATCCTGTAGTTTTTTTTCCTAGGAAGTAGTGACCTTACAGAATCCTTTTATCATGGAATAAAACTTGACACAGACACTAACAAGACAACTGGCCTCTCCTCTGGTCATTAACTGGAGAGTTCAAAACCAGGAAAACGTATCATGCAGAGCTGTTTCTTATCATGAACAGAAAGAGGGTGGGTCACAATCCCACCACTGTAATAGGAACTTTTAACATATTGTGTAAGGAGAAAAGGCAAAATCGGAGACATCTAAGTGATCAGATTCTGTGCAGTTACTTGACAGTAATGTCCATGTCACTTTGACAATGTACCTCACACTAATGATCACACAGCCTTCCAGAGGGAAGATGCTATTTTTGAGAAATGATCAAAGCTTTGCCACAGATTTGTATGACCATCTTTATGATTTGAAAATCTTACATGATGTTAAACAGGGTATCTGAATATTTTAAGGAACCAGGAAGCCACTAAATTAGAGAGACACCTACTGCATTGTGAGACTGCTTAATTGGCTCAGTTTTTTCATTACTGAAACTTTGGATCCTACTCTGACCTCCAGGTCAACATTAAATAAATTTAAGCCCTCTTAATAATGATCAGAGCCAATCTTTCATAAGACAAAACCCCCTGTTAATCTGAGAATGCTTATACCCATCTAGAATATGAACAGGCTTCTAAGACATCTTATTTTTACCTAGACCTATCCATCAGAATTTAAAGGCATCAGCTCTCTTTCATCATGAACAAGTTTCTTAACAATGCACTTGTCATTGCTTACTATAAATTTTTGTGTTTGAAATGAGATTCTTGGAATAAATCTCCTTTTATTTTGTTATAGTTTGTGTAGAAATGAAAATCAAGGTCATCCCTGGGTTATATTATTTGTTTGCCAAAGCAAGAATCCAAGAAGTGGCCAGTCATAACCTAGCCCTTCCTTCCCCACAATATTTAATGTCATCATTGCTTAATCTTATTTCACTTATTTTAATCCCATCAGATTTTTGGTTGATGAAACAAAGTTTTGAGATATTAGCTCATATTTTTTCCACAATATATCTATCAGTATAGTAAAAAAAAAAAAAAAGAAGAAGAAGCTATATCTCGTGCTTTTGCTTGATATATATGGGATGCTTATATTAGTATTTGGCACAATCTGTGTTTATCATACAAGATAAAGAATGGGTTTTTGTAAGCAAGTCAAAATATCAGATGCTGTCCTTGTAATGAAATAGCCATTTCTCCTTAAGAGGCAAAATCTTCAATTAATAATTTGAATAAAATAGTTTGTTATAAAAGAATATCATCTGGTGACAAAAACTCATTTATGATTTTTCTTTGGTTCTTGTCCCATGCCATGTTTGCTTGATTATGAACTGGGTAAATCTTTACTCATTTTGAGCTGCCTTTTGCCAGTTGTTTTATTTCTTTTAGCAACACAAATGGTTCTCATAGCCTACTTGTCCTCAGCTAGGCTGTCTTGCATTATTGACAATTTGAGGATGGTTTCAGGTTTGTCAACATGTTTTCAGGGAAGGGTTGGGCAAGGAATGTTTCCTTCTTTTGTGTGTGTGTGTCTTAGAATTAACTTTGTTCTTTCCTATTCTCCTTTGCAGCCCATCCCAAAATCCCCTAAGGATTCAAACCTTAGGACGGGACTGACTCTGGGGGGTGGGGGGAAGATTGTGGAGGGAACTTTTAATATGATTTATTTGGGTCTTTTCTCTTCTTGAGAACCACCAAAACATTGGCCCAAAGCTTCTAGTCTAGATCTTCCCTTCTCCTAGCACTAAGTTGAGATTTATAAGTGATATTCATGAAGGCCTTTTGCAAAGATAGGGAATGGGGGAAGGAAGATACTTCTGCTACCATGGGCCTGCCTCACTCTTTCCCATATTGTGTCGTCCTCCTGTCTACTCTCCTTACCATGATGTCTTACACAGGGCAAGTGTTCAATAGATATGTACGAAAAACTACTCCCTCATTTGATGTCCCTTGACCACCATGCTAGGCCAATCTCTCCCTCAAGGATGAGAGGGAAGTAAGTCTGCATTGGCTTACTAGGTGTTGCAGGGTCTAAGTGAACGTACTAGAATTCACATATGAAAAATAATGTAACTGTGTTTTCTGTGACTGATCTAGAACTCTGCAGACTCCTAATAGCCAATCAACACATATGAGTTAAAAGAATGAATGTGTTTCATCTTGCTCTGAATCCTCTTCCCAGTGCTGGCAGGCAGTAGTTGTGGGATGATTAAATCTTGTCCATTTGCAGTAACTCAGTCTTTTCTAGCTTTAGAGTCTATTTTGGGCAAACTTAATCCCATTGGGGTAATTGTTCAGTCCTTCAGGGCTTCTGCCTCTTCCCCAGGTGGCACATGGGCACAGAAGGGACTTGTGGGTATTCAAGGTGACACTGGTAAAGAGCTTTTTGTTCTCCCTTGATCCTTCTCTGGATGACTGAGATCACATTGAGATGTAGTTCATGTTTCCTCGTGTTTGGACATCAGTTTCTGTCCTCCCTGTACCCTCTGCTGAATAGGGTGGTCAATTTTTGGTTCACTATTTTGGTTTTAGCAATAGTGATTGCTCTCGGAGAACACAACTCACTACACCCTGCTGACTGCTCTTTAAAAAAAATTGTTCCCTTTTTATTGTTATAAGAACACAACATGAGATATACCCTCTTAACAAAAATTTCAAGTATACAATCCAGTAATGTTAACTATAGGCACAATGTTGTACAATTATCTCTAGAACTTAATCATCCCGCGTAACTGAAACTTATACCTGTTAAGCAGCAACTCCCCATTTTCCACTGCCCCCAAACCCTGGTAACCCCAGTTCTACTCTCTCCTTCTCTTTGAAAGATTTATATACCTCATATAGGTGGTATCATACAGTATTTGTCTATGTCTGGTTTATTTTACCTAGTATAATGTCGTCAAGGCTTATAATGTTGTTGCCTATGGCAGGATTTCTTTTCTTATTAATGCTGAATAATATTCCATTGTATGTATATGCCACATTTTTTTATCCATTCATTCACTGATGGATGTTTAGGTTGTTTCTACATTTTGGCTATGGAAAATAATGCTGCAATGAATATGAGAGTGCAAGTATCTCTTTGAGATTCTGATTTCAATTCTTTTGGGTAGATATCCAGAATGTCCTTCGAAAAAACTGATAAGCACATGCAAAAGAATAAAATTGGACCCTTATCTCACATCATACACAAATGTCAACTCAAAATGTAATAAAGACCTAAATGTAAAACCTGAAACTGTAAGGCTCCTAGAAGAAAATATAGGCTCCTTGACATTGGTCTTAGCAATTGTTTCTAGGATAAGACATCAAAAGCACAGGCAACTAAAGCAAAAATAGGTAAGTGGGACTACATCAAACTAAAAAGCTTCCACACAGCAAAGGAAACAATAGAGTGAAAAGGCAACCTATGAAAGACAGTATGTGCAAACACATTAGTTCTCACACACTCTACTAACTTCTGAGGCTCTCCACCTAAGACATTCCCTCATCCCTTGTTATGTTCCTCACAGCATCACACAGGAATCTCTGTATCTCTTCCATCCTACCCACTGGTTCATCAGTCCAGTGTAGACACTTGTCCTCATGAGGGGTGTTCTACCACATTCACCTCATGTGGGAATATAGCAGGAGTAAATTAGTTTCCCAGGGCTTTCCTAACAAATGTCCACATTCTATGTGGCTTAAAACAGCTGAAATAATTCTTTCACAGTTCTGGATTCTAGAGGTCTAAAATCAAAGTATCAGCTAAGTCTGTTTCTTCTGGAGGGAGAATCTGTTGGATGTGTCTCTCCTAGTCTCTGGTGGTTGTTGGCAAATCCTTGGTATTCTCTGGCTTGCAGCTGTACATGCCTCCTTCATCATACAGTGGTCTCCTTGTGTTCCCTGTGCCCAAATTTCCCTTTTCTTAGAAGAACCAGTTATTGGCTAACCCTAATCCAGCATGACCTCGTCTTAAATTGATTACATCTGCAAAGACCATATTTCTAAATAAGATCACATTCACAGCCACCGGGGCTTAGGACATCAACCTGTCTTTTTGGAGGACACAATTGAAGCCACAACAAAGAGAACTAAATTGGAGCACAAGCCCACGTTCTTGGACTCTCCTTCATCCAACCTGAGGTTTGTATTTGGGTTTCTATCATCTAGCACCACCCATCTTCAGGGGATGAGGATACAAAATCTCTTCTACATTAGTGTCATCCCCCAGAATATCATTCCTTAATTCCTTGAATCCTCTTCTCACAATGGAAAAATGCTAGTCTCCTTCATGTCTGGTAGAATCTCTACCTTCATCATGTTCCCTTTACCTCACTGTAGAATTCAATGCTTAAACTTCCCAGCTTTGCTCTTGATATATCAACATTGAAGATTGGTCAGAGAGATTTCCCAGCACCCTTTTCTGGGGCTCAGCCATTGCCTCCCATCCACAGAAGCCACTGAGTACTCAGCATCATGGGAATTCTTCCCATGCTCTGAGGGAATGTATACCCCTGCTTACTCCTAAATGTTCTTTTACTTTCCTTAAAGATCAGTACTCCTGGATTTTCTCTGTGAAGATGGTCTTTCCAGTACTTTGAATGAAGGACTTCAGGGGTAAACAAGTTGTGGACTGGCATATTCAGCAGACCACATACCCCATTGAAGAAGAGAAAGACCTAGTATATATTGATCCCTCCAGAAGTAGGATTGTTCAGAGAGGAGATCAGCAGGTTCTGCATGCACAGGATCCGCAGCGTGAAAGTCCTGTGTGACTAGTCGTCTATGTACAACACCTTTGAGAGAGAGAGATCAATCTGTCATGCTTCCTCTGCAGAATCATTCTAATGCCACTGCATTTTTTGGCCCATTCCAAGCAGCACGGAAGTCATGAGTACTTTATCTGTGACTCAAGTGACTTTAAGATTAATACTGGTTTTAATCTTTAAGTCTCAGCTTCCTTGTATATAACACAGGATGTTAGTATCCTCCTTGAAAGGTCATTATCATTATTAGACAACATATATGCATAGCAACTAGTCTAGTGCCTGATGCTTAGGGGATGCTTAACAAGTAGTAATACATGTATCATTAGTCTATTCTGCTTCCCTCTTCTCTCTCTAGATCACATCAGTACTCTGAAATTACTCCTCTTTTCATTGCACCCTCCCCCCAGAAGAAAGACAAGGGAGAAGAAAGAGTATTACCCTCTCTAGAGCTCCTCTTGTCTGCTTCCCCAAAGAGGGAACTTCTGGGATTCAGAGGTTTTCCTGGGCATCTCAGACCAGAACTGATTCTATAATTTGTCAGCCTGACCAAATGAAAGCAATCATAACTACAGAAATTTATGACATGTATGCCAGTCTACTATGTTGCATGGTAATTATGCACAGCACAAAATATGTCTAAGTTTTATTTGGAAGTGTTATTTGACCATTAACACTTAGTTCACTTGTGCTCATTCTTAGTTGATCTTAGTTCACTTGTGCTCATTCTTCACCATTTTTGGTCACAGTGTCTTGGAAAAAAGGAAATGCCAGTCAGTCACTGCACTGAGTCCTCTGGAAAGGGGAAGTGAAACTGGTCCCATGGTCCCTTAGCTCTCCTACTCATAAATGCCTTATCTCAATCCAGGTCTGGCCAGCTCAGTCCAGATTCTTACTGGAGACCTGGTAAAGGGTAGCATCTCATCAGAGCAAGAGGATGTGGGAATTTCATTAGAAGGAAATAGTAAAGATTCATCTGGGAGTGGCTCGAGAGGAGCAGGGTGTTTGTTGTTGTTTGTTTTACTTTGTTTTGTTCTCTTGACACAGATAAGCGAGACCTGTCCGGTCAAACTAACACTGGGTAGTCCCATTTCATCACTGATACAACACTGATACGTTCACCCTGCTGCTGAGGCTAAAACCTGGGAGTCATATGTGACTTTCCTTTCTCTTATATCTTGAATCGAATGCAGCAACAATTTCTATCTGTTCTGCCTTTAAAATATACCCCAAATCTAATTACTTCTTTGACTTCCACCTTCATCTCTCACTCAAACCACAGCCTCTACTTGGCTTCCCAATCCCTGCTCTGGTGTCTCCAGTCGATTTTTCACCCAGGTTCCCAAGAAGTCTTTAGAACATGGGTTAAATAATTTTATTGCCCTATTCAAAGCCTTCTAATAGTTTTCTGTTGTACTTGGAATACAATTCAAATTCCTGATCTCAGCCCACAAGATATCTCAGAATTTTTACACCACTCCCTGCCATGTCTTTACTCCACTTTAGGCACACTGGCCTTCTTGCCATCCTTCCTGCCGCCCAAACATGTTCTCACTTGCTATGCCCTTAGAATGGAACATTCTTACCTCCTTCCTTTCACTTAGATGTGACCAGCTCCAAGAGGCCTTCTCCATCCCTACTTCCATCATTGTCTGTTCCATTACTTGGTTTTATTTGTCTTTGTAGTTATTAGCACAATTTCAAATTATATATATAGTAAATATTTAATTTATGCATTTCTTCTATATCCCCATCTAAAAGGTGAGCTCATGAAAGCAAGAAGCTTGTTTTGCTCACTGCTGTGTCCTCACAATTTTAAAGAGCACCTGGTCATAATAGATGCTCAGAAGGAGTTGGCAAATGAAGGGAAATTCATCTCTTCATTTGATATCTCCAAATGATATCTTTAAATATCTTTAAAATATCTCCTTGTATTTCATTCTTCACCCACACCTTCTAGCCTCTGAGTTTCCATTTCTTTAGTTGAAACAGTATCTCTAGGTGTTTGGGCTTCAGAAATATTTCCCCACATCATCCCAACAGGCAGCCAAGATTGAGAACCACTGAAATGAATCAGGGATTTCAACATTTAATGTACATATAAGTCACCTGGAAATCCTGCTAAAATGCAGATTATGATTCAGTAATGGTAGTAGTAGGCTACTTGAAAGCCTGCATTTTCAATAAGTTTCAGGTGGTACCACTACTGCTGGTCCATGAAGTGTGCTCTGAGTAGCAAGGGCCCAGATAATTTCCAAGATCACCTACAGCTCTACATTCTGAAACCAAAGTGAAGATAACACAATCCCTTCCACTTCTGTCCATGAAGACTAATACTGTGTCCCACCCTGGATGGCTCTGGGTTGAGTGCTGTGAGGGCACAAAAGATGAAACATCATTTCCTTCATTTAAAATAATTTTTTTATGTTTAACTTTTAATTTTTAAATAACATCATACTTAAAAAAGTTGCAAAAATAGTAGAAAGATCTCCTGTATATCCTTCAACAAGATTTCTCAAATGCTAAATCTCACTTAAGCATAGTACCATGATCTGAATCAGAAAATTAATGTTGGTATAGTACTATTAATCTACAGACCATGTTCAAATTTTGCCAGTTGTTCCCACTAATGTCCTTGCTTTTTTTTGGCCTGTGGATCCAGTCCAGCATCATGAATTGCATTTAGTTGTTCTGTATCTTTACTTCCCTTAAAAACAGTTCTTTGGTCTTTCTTTGTCTTTCATCATCTTAAAATATCTGTAAAGTACTGGCCAGTTATTTTGTAGAATGCCCCTCAATTTGGATTTATCTGGTGTTTCTTTTTTTCTTTTTTTCTTTTTTTAAATAGGCTCTGTGCCCAGCATGGAGCCTCATGTGGGGCTTGAACTCACAACCCTGAGATCAAGACCTGAGCTGATATCAAGAGTCAGACGCTTAATCAACTGAGCCCCCAGTCTGCCCTGACTGATGTTTCTAAGTATTAAATTCATATGGTGAATTGGGGGCAAGAATATCACAGAAGTGATAATGTGTCCTCCTCAGTGCATCATATCAAGGGGGCACAAAATGTGCATTGATCTATCAGTGATGTTAACGATGGTTTCTTGGTGTCTTCCAATACTATTTTCCTCTTTGCAATTAAATACATATGTTATTAGGAGACACTTTGAGATTGCAAATACCCTGTATCTCATCACATTTTCACCCACTAATATTAGCATCCATTAATGATTCTTACTTTAAACAATTATTATTGTGGTATTTAGTCAGATGGTGATTTCCAGTTTCCATCATTCTTTCTATATCTGTTGGAACTCAGCTGTAAGGAAGAGCTTTTCTATGCCATTTATTTATTTATAAAATTATTATTTATATATACATAAATTTGTGGAATATATATAATATATATAATTTGCTTCCATGTGTATTTTTTTTTTATGAAATTTATTGACAAATTGGTTTCCATACAACACCCAGTGCTCATCCCAAAAGGTGCCCTCCTCAATACCCATCACCCACCCTCCCCTCCCTCCCACCCTCCATCAACCCTCAGTTCTCGGTTTTTAACAGTCTCTTATGCTTTGGCTGTCTCCCACTCTAACCTCTTTTTTTTTTTTTTTTTCCTTCCCCTCCCCCATGGGTTCCTGGTAAGTTTCTCAGGATCCACATAAGAGTGAAACCATATGGTATCTGTCTTTCTCTGTATGGCTTATTTCACTTAGCATCACACTCTCCAGTTCCATCCACGTTGCTACAAAAGGCCATATTTCATTTTTTCTCATTGCCACGTAATATTCCATTGTGTATATAAACCACAATTTCTTTATCCATTCATCAGTTGATGGACATTTAGGCTCTTTCCATAATTTGGCTATTGTTGAGAGTGCTGCTATGAACATTGGGGTACAAGTGGCCCTATGCATCAGTGCTCCTGTATCCCTTGGATAAATTCCTAGCAGTGCTATTGCTGGGTCATAGGGTAGGTCTATTTTTAATTTTCTGGGGAACCTCCACACTGCTTTCCAGAGTGGCTGCACCAATTTGCATTCCCACCAACAGTGCAAGAGGGTTCCCGTTTCTCCACATCCTCTCCAGCATCTATAGTCTCCTGATTTGTTCATTTTGGCCACTCTGACTGGCGTGAGGTGATACCTGAGTGTGGTTTTGATTTGTATTTCCCTGATAAGGAGCGACGCTGAACATCTTTTCATGTGCCTGTTGGCCATCCGGATGTCTTCTTTAGAGAAGTGTCTATTCATGTTTTCTGCCCATTTCTTCACTGGGTTATTTGTTTTTCGGGTGTGGAGTTTGGTGAGCTCTTTATAGATTTTGGATACTAGCCCTTTGTCTGATATGTCATTTGCAAATATCTTTTCCCATTCCGTTGGTTGCCTTTTAGTTTTGTTGGTTGTTTCCTTTGCTGTGCAGAAGCTTTTTATCTTCATAAGGTCCCAGTAATTCACTTTTGCTTTTAATTCCCTTGCCTTTGGGGATGTGTCGAGTAAGAGATTGCTACGGCTGAGGTCAGAGAGGTCTTTTCCTGCTTTCTCCTCTAAGGTTTTGATGGTTTCTTGTCTCACATTTAGGTCCTTTATCCATTTTGAGTTTATTTTTGTGAATGGTGTGAGAAAGTGGTCTAGTTTCAACCTTCTGCATGTTGCTGTCCAATTCTCCCAGCACCATTTGTTAAAGAGGCTGTCTTTTTTCCATTGGATGTTCTTTCCTGCTTTGTCAAAGATGAGTTGGCCATACGTTTGTGGGTCTAGTTCTGGGGTTTCTATTCTATTCCATTGGTCTATGTGTCTGTTCTGGTGCCAATACCATGCTGTCTTGATGATGACAGCTTTGTAGTAGAGGCTAAAGTCTGGGATTGTGATGCCTCCTGCTTTGGTCTTCTTCTTCAAAATTCCTTTGGCTATTCGGGGCCTTTTGTGGTTCCATATGAATTTTAGGATTGCTTGTTCTAGTTTCGAGAAGAATGCTGGTGCAATTTTGATTGGGATTGCATTGAATGTGTAGATAGCTTTGGGTAGTATTGACATTTTGACAATATTTATTTTTCCAATCCATGAGCAGGGAATGTCTTTCCATTTCTTTAAATCTTCTTCAATTTCCTTCATAAGCTTTCTATAATTTTCAGCATACAGATCCTTTACATCTTTGGTTAGATTTATTCCTAGGTATTTTATGCTTCTTGGTGCAATTGTGAATGGGATCAGTTTCTTTATTTGTCTTTCTGTTGCTTCATTGTTAGTGTATAAGAATGCAATTGATTTCTGTACATTGATTTTGTATCCTGCCACTTTGCTGAATTCATGTATCAGTTCTAGCAGACTTTTGGTGGAGTCTATCGGATTTTCCATGTATAATATCATGTCATCTGCAAAAAGCGAAAGCTTGACTTCATCTTTGCCAATTTGGATGCCTTTGATTTCCTTTTGTTGTCTGATTGCTGATGCTAGAACTTCCAGCACTATGTTAAACAGCAGCGGTGAGAGTGGGCATCCTTGTCGTGTTCCTGATCTCAGGGAAAAAGCTCTCAGTTTTTCCCCGTTGAGGATGATGTTAGCTGTGGGCTTTTCATAAATGGCTTTTATGATCTTTAAGTATGTTCCTTCTATCCCGACTTTCTCAAGGGTTTTTATTAAGAAAGGGTGCTGGATTTTGTCAAAGGCCTTTTCTGCATCGATTGACAGGATCATATGGTTCTTCTCTTTTTTTTTGTTAATGTGATGTATCACGTTGATTGATTTGCGAATGTTGAACCAGCCCTGCATCCCAGGAATGAATCCCACTTGATCATGGTGAATAATTCTTTTTATATGCCGTTGAATTCGATTTGCTAGTATCTTATTGAGAATTTTTGCATCCATATTCATCAGGGATATTGGCCTGTAGTTCTCTTTTTTTACTGGGTCTCTGTCTGGTTTAGGAATCAAAGTAATACTGGCTTCATAGAATGAGTCTGGAAGTTTTCCTTCCCTTTCTATTTCTTGGAATAGCTTGAGAAGGATAGGTATTATCTCTGCTTTAAACGTCTGGTAGAACTCCCCTGGGAAGCCATCTGGTCCTGGACTCTTATTTGTTGGGAGATTTTTGATAACCGATTCAATTTCTTCGCTGGTTATGGGTCTGTTCAAGCTTTCTATTTCCTCCTGATTGAGTTTTGGAAGCGTGTGGGTGTTCAGGAATTTGTCCATTTCTTCCAGGTTGTCCAGTTTGTTGGCATATAATTTTTCATAGTATTCCCTGATAATTGCTTGTATCTCTGAGGTATTGGTTGTAATAATTCCATTTTCATTCATGATTTTATCTATTTGGGTCATCTCCCTTTTCTTTTTGAGAAGCCTGGCTAGAGGTTTGTCAATTTTGTTTATTTTTTCAAAAAACCAACTCTTGGTTTCGTTGATCTGCTCTACAGTTTTTTTAGTTTCTATATTGTTTATTTCTGCTCTGATCTTTATTATTTCTCTTCTTCTGCTAGGTTTAGGCTGCCTTTGCTGTTCTGCCTCTAGTTCCTTTAGGTGTGCTGTTAGAGTTTGTATTTGGGATTTTTCTTGTTTCTTGAGATAGGACTGGATGGCAATGTATTTTCCTCTCAGGACTGCCTTCGCTGCGTCCCAAAGCGTTTGGATTGTTGTATTTTCATTTTCGTTTGTTTCCATATATTTTTTAATTTCTTCTCTAATTGCCTGGTTGACCCACTCATTCGTTAGTAGGGTGTTCTTTAACCTCCATGCTTTTGGAGGTTTTCCAGACTTTTTTCTGTGGTTGATTTCAAGCTTCATAGCATTGTGGTCTGAAAGTAAGCATGGTATAATTTCAATTCTTGTAAACTTATGAAGGGCTGTTTTGTGACCCAGTATATGATCTATCTTGGAGAATGTTCCATGTGCACTCGAGAAGAAAGTATATTCTGTTGCTTTGGGATGCAGAGTTCTAAATATATCTGTCAAGTCCATCTGATCCAATGTGTCATTCAGGGCCCTTGTTTCTTTATTGACCGTGTGTCTAGATGATCTATCCATTTCTGTAAGTGGGGTGTTAAAGTCCCCTGCAATTACCACATTCTTATCAATAAGGTTGCTTAGGTTTATGAGTAATTGTTTTATATATTTGGGGGCTCTGGTGTTCGGCGCATAGACATTTATAATTGTTAGCTCTTCCTGATGGATAGACCCTGTAACTATTATATAATGTCCTTCTTCATCTCTTGTTACAGCCTTTAATTTAAAGTCTAGTTTGTCTGATATAAGTATGGCTACTCCAGCTTTTTTTTGGCTTCCAGTAGCATGATAAATAGTTCTCCATCCCCTCACTCTCAATCTAAAGGTGTCCTCAGGTCTAAAATGAGTCTCTTGTAGACAGCAAATAGATGGGTCTTGTTTTTTTATCCATTCTGATACCCTATGTCTTTTGGTTGGCGCATTTAATCCATTTACATTCAGTGTTATTATAGAAAAATACGGGTTTAGAGTCATTGTGATGTCTGTATGTTTTATGCTTGTAGTGATGTCTCTGGGACTTTGTCTCACAGGGTCCCCCTTAGGATCTCTTGTAGGGCTGGTTTAGTGGTGACAAATTCCTTCAGTTTTTGTTTGTTCGGGAAGACCTTTATCTCTCCTTCTATTCTAAATGACAGACTTGCTGGATAAAGGATTCTCGGCTGCATATTTTTTCTGTCTAGCACCCTGAAAATCTCGTGCCAATTCTTTCTGGCCTGCCAAGTTTCAAAAGAGAGATCAGTCACGAGTCTTATAGGTCTCCCTTTATATGTGAGGGCACGTTTACCCCTTGCTGCTTTCAGAATTTTCTCTTTATCCTTGTATTTTGCCAGTTTCACTATGATATGTCGTGCAGAAGATCGATTCAAGTTACGTCTGAAGGGAGTTCTCTGTGCCTCTTGGATTTCAATGCCTTTTTCCTTCCCCAGTTCAGGGAAGTTCTCAGCTATAATTTCTTCAAGTACCCCTTCAGCACCTTTCCCTCTCTCTTCCTCCTCTGGGATACCAATTATGCGTATATTATTTCTCTTTAGTGCATCACTTAGTTCTCTAATTTTCCCCTCATACTCCTGGATTTTTTTATCTCTCTTTTTCTCAGCTTCCTCTTTTTCCATAACTTTATCTTCTAGTTCACCTATTCTCTCCTCTGCCTCTTCAAGCCGAGCTGTGGTGGTTTCCATTTTGTTATGCATTTCGTTTAAAGCATTTTTCAGCTCCTCGTGACTGTTCCTTAGTCCCTTGATCTCTGTAGCAAGAGATTCTCTGCTGTCCTGTATACTGTTTTCAAGCCCAGCGATTAATTTTATGACTATTATTCTAAATTCACTTTCTGTTATATTATTTAAATCCTTTTTGATCAGCTCATTAGCTGTTGTTATTTCCTGGAGATTCTTCTGAGGGGAATTCTTCCGCTTGGTCATTTTGGATAGTCCCTGGCGTGGTGAGGACCTGCAGGGCACTTCCCCTGTGCTGTGGTGTATAACTGGAGTTGGTGGGCGGGGCCGCAGTCAGACCTGATGTCTGCCCCCAGCCCACCGCTGGGGCCACAGTCAGGCTGGTGTGTGCCTTCTCTTCCCCTCTCCTAGGGGCGGGATTCACTGTGGGGTGGTGTGGCTCGTCTGGGCTACTTGCACCCTGCCAGGCTTGTGATGCTGGGGATCTGGCGTATTAGCTGGGGTGGGTAGGCAAGGTGCACGGGGGCAGGAGGGGCAGGCTTAGATCGCTTCTCCTTAGGTGATCCACTTCAGGAGGGGCCCTGTGGCATCGGGAGGGAGTCAGATCCGCTGCGGGAGGTTTGGCTCCGCAGAAGCGCAGAGTTGGGTGTTTGCGCGGAGCGAGCAAGTTCCCTGGCAGGAACCAGTTCTCTTTGGGATTTCGGCTGGGGGATGGGTGGGGGAGATGGCGCTGGCGAGCACCTTTGTTCCCCACCAAACTGAGTTCTGTTGTCAGGGGGCTCAGCAGCTCTCCCTCCCTTTGTCCTCCAGCCTTCCCGCTTTCCGAGCAGAGCTGTTAACTTATGACCTCCCAGACGCTAAGTCGTGCTTGCTGTCGGAACACAGTCCGCCCGGCCCCTCCGCTTTTGCCAGCCAGACTCGGGGGCTCTGCTTGGCCGGCGAGCCGCCCCTCCGCCCCGGCTCCCTCCCGCCAGTCCGTGGAGCGCGCACCGCCTCACCGCCCTTCCTACCCTCTTCCGCGGGCCTCTCGTCTGCGTTTGGCTCCGGCGACTCCGTTCTGCTAATCCTCTGTTGTTTTCTGGGTTATTTAGGCAGGTGTAGATGGAATCTAAGTGATCAGCAGGACGTGCGGTGAGCCCAGCGTCCTCCTAAGCCGCCATCTTGCCGAAAGTCACCTCCATGTGTATTTTTATGTCTTCTTTAATTTCTTGGTTAACCCATTCATTCTTTAGTAGGATGTTCTTTAACCTCCATGTATTTGTGGTCTTTCCAATTTTCTTCTTGTGTTGACTTCAAGTTTCATAGTGTTGTGTTCTGAAAATATGCATAGTATAATCTCAATCTTTCTGTACTTGCTGAGGCCTAATTTGGGACCCAGTATTTGATCTGTACTGGAGAATATTCCATGTTGCACTCAAAAAGAATATACATTCTGCTGCTTTATGTTGAAATGTTCTGAATATATCTATTAAGTCCATCTGATCCAGTGTGTCATTCAAAGCCATTGTTTCCTTGTTAATTTTCTGCTTTGATGACATGTCCATTGTTGTAAGTAGGGTGTTAAAGTCCCCTACCATTATTGTATTATTATCAATGACTTTTTTTTATGTTTGTGATTAATGGATTTATATATTTTGGTGCTTCCAGGTTGGGGGAATTAATACAATTTTTAGATCTTATTTTTGGATAGACCCCTTAATTATGATATAGTGCTCTTCTTCATGTCTTGTTACAGTCTTTGGTTTAAAATCTAGTTTGTCCGATATAAGTATGGCTACCCCAGCTTTCTTTGGACATCCATTAGCATGATAAATGGTTCTGTATCCCTTCACTTTCAACCTGAAAGTGTCTTTAGGTCTAAAATGAGTCTCTTATAGGCAGCATATAGATGGGTGTTGGTGTTTTGTTTTGTTTTGTTTTTTATCCATTCTGCTGCCCTATGTCTTTTGTTGGAGCATTTAGTATGTTGTTATTCAGAGTGATAGATTATTGATAGATAAGAATCTAGTGCCATTGTATTACCTGTAATGTCATTGTTTCTGGAGATTTTCTCTGTTCCTTTCTAGTCTTTTTTGCTTTTGGCCTTTTTTCACCACTCAAAGAATCCCCTTTAATATTTCTAGGTCTGGTTTAGTGATTGCTAATTCCTTTACTTTTTATTTTTCTGGGAAACTCTGTATCTCTCCTGTTCTGAATGACAATCTTGCTGGATAAAGTGTTCTTGGCTGCATTGTTTTCCCATTCAGCATGTTGAATATATCATGCCACTCCCTTCTGGCCTGCCTCCACAGGTTTCTATGGAGAGATCTGCTGCTTATCTGATTTGTCTTCCCTTGTAGGTTAGGGATTTGTTTTCCCTTGCTACTTTCAGGATTCTTTCCTTATCTCTGTATTTTGCATATTTTACTATTATATATTTTGGTGTCGGCAGCCTTTTGTTGTTTTTAATGGGAGTTCTCTGTGCCTGTGGATTTGAATGTCCCTCCCTCCCTCCCTCCCTCCTCTGTCTCCCTTCCCTCTGCAACATCCGTGATTCTTTTCTCCCCTAAATTGCATCTCCACACCTCCAACCTTCCACATTTTGTGGCCTCTTTTCTCCCTCCCTCTTTTCTGGAGGTTCAGAATGATTTGATAATTATCTAACTGTGTTTGAGGGATGAAGTAAGCATAGTCCTTCTACTATTCCCTCATCTTATCTCCTCCCCAGATTTTTCATTTATTCCCAATTTGATCTTGAAAGATTGTATGTTTCACGACAGGGATGCCCACTCTCACCGCTGTTGTTTAACATAGTGCTGGAAGTTCTAGCATCAGCAATCAGACAACAAATGGAAATCAAAGGCATCAAAATTGGCAAAGATGAAGTCAAGCTTTCACTTTTTGCAGATGACATGATATTATACATGGAAAATCCGATAGACTCCACCAAAAGTCTGCTAGAACTGATACATGAATTCAGCAAAGTGGCAGGATACAAAATCAATGTACAGAAATCAGTTGCATTCTTATACACTAACAATGAAGCAACAGAAAGACAAATAAAGAAACTGATCCCATTCACAATTGCACCAAGAAGCATAAAATACCTAGGAATAAATCTAACCAAAGATGTAAAAGATCTGTATGCTGAAAACTATAGAAAGCTTTGAAGGTAATTGAAGAAGATATAAACAAATGGAAAGACATTCCATGCCCATGGATTGGAAGAATAAATATTGTCAAAATGTCAATACTACCCAAAGCTATCTACACATTCAATGCAATCCCAATCAAAATGACACCAGCATTCTTCTCGAAACTAGAACAAGCAATCCTAAAATTCATATGGAACCACAAAAGGCCCCGAATAGCCAAAGGAATTTTGAAGAAGAAGACCAAAGCAGGAGGCATCACAATCCCAGACTTTAGCCTCTACTACAAAGCTGTCATCATCAAGACAGCATGGTATTGGCACCAGAACAGACACATAGACCAATGGAATAGAATAGAAACCCCAGAACTAGACCCACAAACGTATGGCCAACTCATCTTTGACAAAGCAGGAAAGAACATCCAATGGAAAAAAGACAGTCTCTTTAACAAATGGTGCTGGGAGAACTGGACCGCAACATGCAGAACGTTGAAACTAGACCACTTTCTTACACCATTCACAAAAAAAACCCTCAAAATGGATAAAGGACCTGAATGTGAGATAGGAAACCATCAAAACCCTAGAGGAGAAAGCAGGAAAAGACCTCTCTGACCTCAGCCGTCGCAATCTCTTACTTGACACATCCCCAAAGGCAAGGGAATTAAAAGCAAAAATGAATTACTGGGACCTTATGAAGATAAAAAGCTTCTGCACAGCAAAGGAAACAACCAACAAAACTAAAAGGCAACCAACGGAATGGGAAAAGATATTTGCAAATGACATATCAGACAAAGGGCTAGTATCCAAAATCTATAAAGAGCTCACCAAACTCCACACCTGAAAAACAAATAACCCAGTGAAGAAATGGGCAGAAAACATGAATAGACACTTCTCTAAAGAAGACATCCGGATGGCCAACAGGCACATGAAAAGATGCTCAATGTTGCTCCTTATCAGGGAAATACAAATCAAAACCACACTCAGATATCACCTCATGCCAGTCAGAGTGGCCAAAATGAACAAATCAGGAGACTATAGATGCTGGAGAGGATGTGGAAAACGGGAACCCTCTTGCACTGTTGGTGGGAATGCAAACTGGTGCAGCCACTCTGGAAAGCAGTGTGGAGGTTCCTCAGAAAATTAAAAATAGACCTACCCTATGACCCAGCAGTAGCACTGCTAGGAATTTACCCAAGGGATACAGGAGTACTGATGCATAGGGGCACTTGTACCCCAATGTTTATAGCAGCACTCTCAACGATAGCCAAATTATGGAAAGAGCTTAAATGTCCATCAACTGATGAATGGATAAAGAAATTGTGGTTTATATACACAATGGAGTACTACGTGGCAATGAGAAAGAACGAAATATGGCCCTTTGTAGCAACATGGATGGAACTGGAGAGTGTGATGCTAAGTGAAATAAGTCATACAGAGAAAGACAGATACCATATGGTTTCACTCTTATGTGGATCCTGAGAAACTTAACAGAAACCCATGGGGGAGGGGAAGGAAAAAAAAAAAAGAGGTTAGAGTGGGAGAGAGCCAAAGCATAAGAGACTGTTAAAAACTGAGAACAAACTGAGGGTTGATGTGGGGTGGGAGGGAGGGGAGGGTGGGTGATGGGTATTGAGGAGGGTACCTTTTGGGATGAGCACTGGATGTTGTATGGAAACCAATTTGACGATAAATTTCATATATTGAAAAAAAAAGATTGTTTCTATGAATTCATTTTTTTCTAGCTTCTCTAGGCATATAATTTTTCATAGTCATTTCTTATAATCCTTTGTATTTCTGGCTCTTGTTTCTCTTCTTTCATTTCTGATGTTATTTATTTGGTTCCTCTCTGTTTTTTTCTTGATAACTCTGGCTAAAGATTTATCAGTTTTGTTTATCTTTTCAAAGAACCAGCCCTTAGTTTCTTTGCTTTTTGCTTTTTTTTTTGTCTCTATTTCATTTATTTCTGCTGATCTTTATTATTTCCTTCCTTCTACTTCCCTTGGGCTGTATTTGTTCTTCCTTTTCTAGTCCCTTTGGGTCTAAGGTTAGATATTTTTATTTGAAATTTTTCTTATTTCTTGAGGTTGGCATCTATCACTATAAATTTTCCTCTTCTAACTGCTTTCATGGCATCCCAAAGATGTTGGACCATTATGTTTTCATTTTCATTAGTCTCCATGTATTTTTTTATTGTAGAATGTTGTTTAGCCTCTACATTATTGTGGTTTTTCCAGTTTCTTTCTTGCAACTGATTTCTAGTTTCATACTTTTTGGCTGCAAAAGGTGTATGAAATGATTTCAATCTTCCTAAATTTATTGAGACTTGTTTTGTGGCCTAATTTGTCATCTAACCTGGGGAATGTTCCATGTGCACTTGAAAGGAACATGTATTCTGTTGTTTGTGCATGGAAAATTCTGTATAGGTCCATCTAGTCTAATATGTCATTCAAAGCTACTGTTTCCTTGTTGGTTTTATCTAAGTGGGATTTGAAGTCCCCTACTATTATTCTTTTACCTTCAATTTCTCTGTTTATGTCTGTTAATACTTGCTTTATGTATTTAGGTGCTCCAATGTTGTTTGCATAGATATTTACAATTATCAATCCTCTTTTGGGTTTGATCCCTTTATCATGATGTCAGTGCCCTCATTTGTCTCTAGTTAGTCTTTGTTTTAAAGTCTGTCTGGGGCCCTGGAGTGGCTCAGTTGGTTAAGTGGTTGACTCTTGATTTTGGCTCAGGTTATGAACTCTTGGTCATGGGTACAAGCCCCACATTGGGCTCTGCACTCACAGTGTGAAGCCCACTTTGGATCCTTTATCTCCCTCTCTTACTGCCCCCCAACTCATGTTCTCTCTCTCAAAAATAAATAAACATTTTTTAAAAGGCATATTCTTAAAGTCTGTCTGATATGAATATTGTTACCTCTACATTTTTTTTGCTTTCATTTTTATGGAATATCTGTTTCCATTCCTTTGCTTTCAGTCTGTACATGTGTTTAAGTCTGAAGTGAGTCTTTTGTAGGTAGCATATAGATGGGTCTTATTTTCTTATGCATTCTGTCACCATACGTTTTTTGGTTGGAGCATTTATATCATTTACATTTTTTTTTTTTTAAAGAGTGTGAGAGGGGACAGAAGGAGAGGGAGGGAGAGAATCCCAAGTAGGCTCCATGCCCAGTGCAGAACACAACACAGTACTTGATCTCATGACAGTGAGATCATGACCTGAACAAAAATCAAGAGTTGGATGCTTAACTGACTGAGCCACCCAGGCACCCCATACACCATTTACATGTAAAGTAATTATTAATAGGTATGTACTTACTGTTATTTAATTTTTTCTGATTGTTTTTGTAGCTCTTCTCTGTTCCTTTCTTCTTTTCTTGCTCTTTTTCCTTGTGATTGATGACTTTCTTTATGGCTATGCTTGTTTTCCTTTCTCTTTATTTTTTGTGTATCTACTATAGGTATTTGGTTTGTGGTTACCATGAGGTTCTTATATATCATCATACTTATATAGCAGCCTATATTAAGTTGATAATTATGTAAGTCCAAACACATTAAAGAAACTTCATTTTTACTCCCTGCCACCATGCTTTAAATCTTTTTATTGTGTTTGTCCCCTTAACTAATTTTTCAGATATCATTGATTGTACTACTTTAGTATTTTAGCCTTTATATTGGCTTTATAAGTGATTGCTTTACTACCTTTACTGTGTGTTTACTTTTACTCATGGCAAGTTTTCCTCTCACAATTTTTTTTTGCTTCTACTTATGGCATTTTCTTTTCTACTTAAATAAGTTCCTTTAACATTTCTTGCAAGGCCATTTTTTTGGTGGTAAACATCTTTAACTTTGGCTAGTCTGGGAAACTCTATCTCTCCTTCCATTCTTAATGATAATCTTGCCAGGTAGAGTATTCTTCATTATAAGGTTTCCCCCCTTTCAGTACTTAGAACATATCACTTCTGGCCTGAAACATTTCTGCTGAAAAATCATCTGATAGGCGTATGGGGCCTTTCTTGTACATTATTAGTAGTTTCTCTCTTGCTCCTTTGAAATTCTCTTTCATTTTTTACATTTTAATTACTATGTGACATGGTGTGAACCTCTTTGGGTTGATCTTGTTTCTTAAACCTGGGTTTCCTTTCCTGCTTTAGGGAGGTTTTCAGTTATTATATCTTCAAGTAAGTTTTCTGCCCCCTTTTTCCTCTCCTCTCCTTCTGGGACCCCTATAAGGCAAATGTTTGTTTCACTTGGTGTTGTCCAAGAGATACATTAACCTATCCTGTTTTAAATTCTTTTTGTCTTTTTTGCTGTTTAACTTGAGTGCTATCCATTACCCTGTATTCCAGGTCATTGATTCATTCTTCTGTATTTTCTAATCTGCTATTGATTCCCTCTAGTGTAGTTTTCATTTCAATTATTGTATTCTTCAACTCTGATTGGTTCTTTTTTATATTTTCTATCTCTTTGTTGAAGTTATCACTGAGTTTATCCACTGCTTTCTCCAGTCTGGTGACCATCTTTGTGACCATTACTTTCAACCATTTATCAGGTACATTGATTATGTCCATTTCATTTGGTTATTTTTCTGAGGTTTTGTCTTATTCTTTCATATGGAGCATATTCCTCTGTCTCCTCATTTTGCTTGACTTTCTGTGTTTGTTTCTATGAATTAGGTGGAACAACTACTTCTTCTAAGTTGGAAGTAATGGTATGTATATGGTAGTACCCTCTGTAGACCTTGTGTGCCTGGTGACTTTGGCTGGCTGACTGGAACTGTGGCTTGTGTGGGGTGGGAGTCCCAGAGTACTCCATGATGAAACTGGTGGTATGGCCAGAGCTGAAGTGGGCATGATTCTGGGGCTCTTTATGTAGAGGATGCCCTGGCAGAACTGGTGAAGCTAAAGTGGGTGCTAGCTGTGGGATCCTAAGACTTTACACAAAGAGGGTGACCTGGCTGAACAGCTGAAACTGAAATAGGTACCAGTTAGGGGTGTCCTGGGCTGCTCAGCACAAGGGTTCCCCAAGCAGGACCATTGGACCCAAGGCAGGTGCTGGCTGAGAGTCCCAGGGCACTACTCACAGGGGACACCCTGGAAGGGTAACTGGAGCCAAAGGCAGCTAGAGCCAAAACAGGCACTAGCCAGAAGGTCCCAGAGTGGTCTGTACTAAGAGTACTCAACCACATCATTTGGAGCTGAAATGTGGTTGGCCTGGAGTGTTTCAGGGTGCCTTGTGCCTGTGTCACCTTGACAAGATGTTTGGAGCTATCGTGAGCATGGACCATGGGTGTTGCCGTGCATGCCGCTCTGGGGCTGCCTCAGTGGGACAGCTTGGGCTGGTGTGGGCTAGGGCCCTGAGGCTAACTGAGGCAAGACAACTATGGCTCCTGGACCCTGTTCCAGTCTGTTCTATGAACTTCCAGAGAGAATGTAAACCACAACACTCACCATCCCCTCTCAGAGGGAGGCCTGGCAGAGCAGTGCCCCCTGCCACCATTTGGCAGGGTTCTAGGGTTGGTTCCCACATACTCTAGTTGCTTTTTTAAGCCACAGCTGTTTTTTCTATGCCCCAGGGCAGACAAATCTGCTCATAGTCCCTTAATACCATCCTTCCTCACTGCAGCTTAACAGCATTTGAGGGTGAGAATTCCCTTCATTACTGTGTTTCCATCTCTCTTGCTGTTCTCTATGTGGTCTTTTTATCTTTTGTTGTGTAGAAACACAACAGCCTTCGGTTCTGTCAGCCCTCAGTTCTTCTTTAGAAGGAATTGCTCTATAAATAAGTGTAGATTTAGTATGTCCACCGAGGAGGTGAGTTCAGGGTCTTCTAACATCACCATTTGGATCAGAAGAACCCTTGTTAACTCTTTACTGTCATACAGGTACACCAGCCCCTGTTGCCTATGCATTGTGGTTCTAGTGATGTCAATTTCTGTTCCATTTTCATTTATCCCCTTTATCTATTATATAATTGTCTGTCTATCTATCTATCATTTTTGGGAAGGGGGAACAAAAGGAGTGCAACTTCAAATGACAGATTTGTAGACAGTTAGAGAAGCGCAGTTTCTGTGAGGATTAGTGCTGTTTTTCTTTTAGAAATTATAATAATAGCGTCATGCACAAAATCAGTTTGATTACCCATGCCTTAAATGTTGCTATTCCAAGAGTATAACTTCTCAAAGGGCAGTTATGTTTAAGATCATTTGACAACAAAGACTTTGGCAAACCATTGTGTCAAGGAGCTGTGTTCTTTTTTGGGCATTTGCATTTTAACAGACTGAGAAATAAATCTAACTTTTCAAGTGAAGAACTATTTACCATCTGCAGTTTGTTAATGTCTGAGGCAGGGAAAATCTGTCGTTCACATACGTTTGTGATGGAGTTGGCAGATTCTACTCTTATGGAAGGTTTCATCAGCAGTGACTGAGATAGAAACACTGCTTCTGAAAACCTGCTTGATGCAATATGGTGAGCCAGCTACTCAGCTTCTGTTTGTGGCAAAAAAAAAAAAAAGTCAGCATCTTGAGAGTAGTGTCTTCTCATTTTTTCTTGTGACAAAAATCTGAGTATCATTGATGAAAGAATTGGTATGGTCTAAGATAAAATAGTGACTAATGAATATATTCATCAGATTTCCAAGTACTCGTAGAGCAACTCAGATGGGATCAGGCTACCTTACCAAATGGCCTTGTGCAGCAGGCAGAGCCAGGTGTAAGATTTACAGAGGAAAAGGAAGCAAGACGGGAAAAGAATATGAACTCCAAAAACCACTTCACAGAAATAGACTGTGCACAGAGAGAGAAAAAGGAAATTTCGTCCGTTGCCATGAGTGAAAAATTCTAGAGGAGGAAAAGATGTTTAAAGGGGATGTAGGGGTGCCTGGGTGGCTCAGTCAGTTCAAGTGGCTGACTTTAGCTCCAGTCACGATCCCCTGGCTGGTGAGTTCGAACCCCACGTTGGGCTCTGTGCTGACAGCTCAGAGCCTGGGAGCCTGCTTCCGATTCTGTGTCTCCCTCTCTCTCTACCCCTTTCCCATCCGCACTCTGTTTCTCTCTTGCAAAAATGAATAAACATTAAAAATAGATAGATGATATATAGATAGATAGATAGATAGATAGATAGATAGATAGATAGAGTATAGAAAGGTTCAGGTGATCTGTTCTAAGCAAGGCTTCTGAGCTGCCTTTTAAAGGAAACTTAATATAAATTGTTATTTATATTATTGTTTATGTTATTTGGTTTGGACTGGTGTTTTTTAAAACCAAAAACAAAACACTAAGCACCAGCAGGATCTAGTAGGATCTAGAAATGATTTGATATATTTGAATAGTAAGCAAGAGTGATAGTCAGTATAAAGATTAATCACAAGATATGGGCATTGATCCATTAGGATGGAAACTCAATCAAAATGGCCATCAGGTATAAAGGACAGTGTGCCACACTGGTACGTGCCAGCTCAATGTCACCCCTGACATTTCTAGGCCTGAAAATGATTTGTGGTGATGTATGGGCATGGAGGAGGTGTATGAGCTCAAATGTTCTCCTGTGTCGGTTTCATTTGAGCCCCATGAGAAAGTGTGGGAGTGGGAGGGCAGAAGCTAATGACCAATTTCAGGTGACCTAAGCCCTGCTTTGTGCATTACTAGACACTGTTACATCTGACACATATTTACTAACTCTATTTCAAATATAATAACAAGAGAAAATCTTGTGCCTTTTTTGATCATGTTTTGGAATAACAGTACAGGGTAACAAAGATAAGGTCTATTTCCTCCTCTGTTTCTTAGCATTGTTGCATTTCAGTTGGGGCCATGAGTAATTTTGACCAATGGAATGTGAGAAGTGACAGGGGTCACTTTTAGATCAAGGTGGTCAAAAGTCAATGTGCTGGGGCACTTGGGTGTTTCAGTTGGTTAAGCATCTGACTTTGCCTCAAGTCATGATCTTGCAATTCGTGAGTTCAAGCCCCACATGGGGCTCTGCACTGACCGTATGGAGCCTGCTTGGAATTCTCTCTCTCTCTCTCTCTCTCTCTCTCTCTCTCTCTCTCTCTCCCCCTCCTATGCTTATGCTTTTGCTCTCAAAATAAATAAATAAACATTAAAAAAAACAATGTGTTTCTTCCATCCTTCTATTGACATAGCAACTTTTGAGGCCAAGTGTCCCAAATAGTGTAGCTATCAGACAGAAAACTGATCCCCACTGAGCATCAAATTTGTGAGAGAAGCAAACATTCTGTGTTAAACCAGAGATTTGCACAGCATAACATAATTTACCCTGACTAGAAATTGGTCCCTAATGGCTGCTGCATAACAAACCCCTGAGGCATTTTCTTTACCGGAAAGCAGGGAAGACCCAGATATTGAGATCAAAATGCTGCTTATCCAAGTTATACATTAGCAACGTACTTTCTACAGCTTCCACCTGCAATCACTTAGGGAGGGAGAACTCGAGTATAGTATGCCAGTAGTTCTGGAGCATGTGTTTGAAAACAGAATGTAAATAGTGTATGTTGACTGTCTTTGGGTAGGTGCCACAAGAAATACATGAGTTCAGAGAAGAAATGGCAGACAAAAACAAAAGTAAATGGAGAGTGTTCAGAAGTCCTGAGTTTTGTAGACCTGGAAAAGCCAACGTTTTCTAGACCCCAACAGTGAGAGACAGGATGGAAATGATTTTGGTTTTGCTTCCACCTAGGATATACTTCAAGAGAAGTTGGCCCCCACACTGATGAGACAGAGCTGGGCAATTTACAAAATCATAAATTTTCTCAAATGCATCAAAAACTGAGATTACAAGACAACCAGGTAAACTGAATTCTTGAGAGTGACAGCTTGGCATGTGAATTGCTTTAGCTTTGGCGGAGTAAGGTAGGATGAGGTGGCTAGCATAAAAACACGTAAGAAGCAATCAGCTAAAAATTTACTAAATTCTTGGGGCGCCTCAGTGGTTCAGTCAGTTGAGCATCCAACTTCAGCTCAGATCATGATCTCACGGTTCGTGGGTTTGAGCCCCGCATTAGGCTCTGTGCTGATCGCTTGGAGCCTGGAGTTTGTTTCAGATTCTGTGTCTCCCCCGTCTCTGCCCCTCCACTGCTCGCATTGTCTCTGTCTCTCTATCAAAAGTAAATTAAAATATTTTTTAAAAAATTACTAAATTCTTAAAGGCCCATTGTGGGCTAGCATAACAGTTGAAAATAATCCCAGCAGCCCCAGACACAGGGGGAGTTTGCACTCACTCTCAAGTTCTTTTCCATGGCCTCCACCAGAAAAGCCAGTTTGCTTCACAGAAAATCAAACCAAAATAACCTAAGCTAAAAACCTCCTTGTCTGCCTTCAGAGAGTGAGAATCAATGTATAACACCAACTCACATCTTCCCACTCACCAAACAAGTGCTATAAAAAACTCTTAGGTCACAACTGTGTCTTCACAGCTAATTAATCAATCAATCTATTCATTAATCTTTGAAGAGCAGATCTTTGGCTTCAGCTGTATTTTATCTGTAATAAGTATCAACAAACAACTAATTATGCCTGAACATAAGCACCTTCACCTTAGTGTTGGCTCTGAGTTTTTTTTAACTTTAAAACCTTCAGGTTTAGAAAGGTGTTATTTAAGGTTTAGGACTTAAGCTATTTAGTGACCTTAAGCTCTATTATTAGGTATAAAAGAGGCATTAAAACTTCCCAGATGAAATGCAAAGTAGGATTATTACATTGTTGATGGTATAATGCAAAGTGTAAAATCCTTTTCTCCTTAAACCTCTCCCACATGTATTTCAATTGAGGAAGCACTGAGAGCCCAGAGGGAAGGCAAGGCTGTAACAGCACCAATTCCCTACTCCAAAATTTTTCTTTTCCATGTTTAAAGAGTATTGTTTGTTTTTACTCACATATTTTTATAAATAAAAATTTTGTGAATAGAAAATGAAATAAAACACATACTCCCATACCAGGTATACCCACTCTTAACAATTTAATGTGTATCCTTCCAGGCTTTTCTTTCCTAGGCATATATATTTTCAAAATTGGTTTCATATATTATGGACTCTGTTGCACTTCTCAAATTTATCACCCTTCCATAAGCCTCATCTATCATCATCTTAGGTAATGTTTCAAATGCATGGTCTCATAGGGGAATACCTTCAGCTCCTGCTGAGAATCTGGTCCAATAGGCACCAAATACTTTCAAACACAACCTAACCCAGAAAAACAATTATTAAATATTTAGATTTTAAAATGTATGCTTTAGGGGAGCCTGGGTGGCTCAGTCGGTTGAGCATCCGACTTCAGCTCAGGTCATGATCTCACGGGTTCATGAGTTCGAGCCCCGCGTCGGGCTCTGTGCGGACAGCTCAGAGCCTGGAGCCTGCTTCAGATTGTGTGTCTCGCTGTCTCTCTGCCCCTCCCCTGCTCATCCTCTGTCTGTCTCTGTCTCAAAAATAAATAAAACATACATAAATAAATAAGTAAATAAATAAATAAATAGGTAGATAGGTAGATAGATAGATATGTATGCTTTAAGTTTCTTCAAAATCTAAATAAGATAGAGCTTTATACTAAAAAGCTTTACTCCGATATCTCTAAACATTTAGTCATAGGCTAGGGATTATAACTTCAAAATATAAACTACTTAAAACAACATGTATTTGGAAATCTATATTTTTAGAACGGTTTAAAAAATAGGTCACCAGGAGCTTCGAACATGTTGCCATGAAAGACCACTGTAACACACTTGAGAAAAGTAAAAACAGCTCTATGGGCAAAGGAACCTATACTTGATCTACTTTGAAGGTCAACCGAGCATTTTTTTTTAAGTTTTGATTTTGTTAAAACCTGGAATTCCAGGGAAAGGCAAGCCATGGGGGTGGGTGTACGATCTGCCTCCATGTTTCCTATGAAGATTTCATCAGTATCCTTTTGATTCTTATTTTCTTCAACACGCAGTGGTCATTTCTACTCGAATCATGGTGACAGTATCCCTAGCACATGGTCAGACCCATAACTATCAGTGGCTTCAGAGTGTGATTTGTTTGTTGCCTTTTAAATGTTTCCAGGCAGCAGTTACTGTCCTGAAAGCCAGTGAGCAAGTGACTGACCTTGATACTGAAGGGCACTTCTATTCCATTTATTTATGGAAACATGCAGAAAACAGATTCAACATTTGTATTGTAAGAGACATCCCTTTCCAAAAGAACACCACAGCATTCTTAACTAGAGAGATAGATCATCCCCTAGTAAATTATATATAATTAATGTCCCTTACATTTGTATATAATAAACTCATGAAAACGTATTTGAGAGTCAAGGATCTGAACGTCAAACAGTAGGCATACAGAGGGCTCTACTTGTAGAGAGCTCACATTATAAAAGTTATGCTTGTGATTAAAGACATTTTGTTTCTGGCATGGCTATGCAATGTGTAGATTATCTAATACATTAAAAACAATAAACATTATATATAAATAATAAATTAGAGATCTTGAAATTGATTCTTACCTCAGCTGCCAGTTATCTCAGCCTAGAGAGAAAATTTATTCAAAGCTTGAGTAAGGACTAGCTGGTAGGAATTCTACCAAAATAGTTTTCAAGAGAAAGTGGAATGCCTGCCATCACCTTCTCCAAAAAGATGACAGCAGCCTTGTGCACTTCTCCCTGCATTTGGGCCACTGCTCATTCTCAATCATACTTTCTCCATTGATACACCATCTGTAGTCTCTAGATGGTTTTTTGTCCACAACTAAACTCACGGTCAACAGTTTAAGGTCCATGGAACGTCAACCAAACGTCAAGATTACCCACCTTCAGCCTACCTTACTGCATCATCACTGGTATTGGCACTTTCATTTTGCCATCTTTCATTCGTTTTTATAAGAAAGCAAAAGCAAAATATTATTGATATTCAAAGAATTGGATAAACACCCACAAATAATGATTGCCAAATACAGAATGTTAGAGGGCAGACAGAACCACCAGAAATTGGCTTAACATTTGTTTGCCAGCTGGAATATAAATGTTCAGCAGAGTTCTGGAGATGCAATGTGTGATAGTGGGGAGACCACGTAAAAGTTATGTCAAAGTCAAGGATTGCCTAAATCCCTTTGAGGAATAGTCACTGCTGATATCTTAAATGAAAGATAAAACATTAAGATTAGTTTATAAGGAAATCCTTATAATTCAGTCAATTAACTTTCACCAAACTTTGCGCATTTCTTTAAAAGTATAGACTTGGACGCTGCCCAAGTAGTAAGAACAATTGGAGTAAGTGAAGAAGGAAGGGGAGTAAAATACAAGGCTATGAAATAGACCAAAACTTTGAAATTCAGTCAGGGCTCCCAGCAAAAGTGCTCACAGGCAGAGAGGATGGCCAGGGAGAGCTCCCTGGTGTTTCAGAATTGGGTGTGGCAGAGGCCAAGGCGGGGCTTGAGTTCACTCCCACCATGTTGCGCATGGCTTCCAGTACTTACAAGAACACACACATATGTCTGTGTGTACTGGGTGACCTTGGCCTTCGTACCAGGAGAACTGTATCCTAGCGCATGGACAAGAATAGTGTCAGTGAGACCTCACTTTCAGAAAGGAAAATATAATCTTAGAAATGCAAGTCTCCCTTTGAAAAGGGAATCGGCTTTAATGAAAAGGAAACTGAGAAGTAAATCATTTGGAGTTGAAAAGCACTTTGTTTAGGCACGTACATAGTGCAAATGCCTTTGCTGATAGGAGTACAGAAAGATACAGATTATTTATAACCCAGCCACTCAAAGATCTGATTTGCTAAGAAGTTTGAGGCAAGTCTGAAGCAAAAGTACACTTTGTTTTGCTAGGTTCTGAGTTGTGGTGCCAGACAGTACCTCCACTAGACCTGGGTAAGCACGGAGGAGGAAGGGGGAGGAGGAGATGGGCAAGAATTCAGGAGGACAAGTCTCCCACCCATGGCTGTTAACCAGGTGGGGGTACGTGACCTCACCTGCGAACCATGTGGTATGGGTCTGGTTTTCGTTTCTATCCAACTGCTCTCCAGTCCTCTAAAATGCCTCCTGTTTGGGGATGATGAGGTGCCTGGAGTAGCTCCAGGACTTGGGCATGTAGGGTTATCTGTGGAGTCCCATTACCTGAGTCTGTCCTAAGTAAGCAGTCCGGTGATCTGATCAATCCTGTTGAATAGAGAGAACTTCTTTTGAGATTAGACCACCACACTGGTACTGACGCACTGATTTGGGGTGATTTTCATTCAAGTCAGAGGACAAGTTCAGGGCTTCAGTCTACCAACTACCTACCACTGATCCATGGACTTGAGCTACCCAGGTGAGCCTAACATTCAAATCTTACCTATATATGTTCAGGCCATGATGCTGCATCAATTCTACAGTATCTGAAGGCAGCAGGGGTGGAAGCAGGCATCCTTTACCCTGTGCTGTCTCTGTTGCTGGCACCCTGGATCTCCCCACACCTCATGGGCTCCACCCTCCATATCTGACTGTACAACTCTGTGACTGGCACCACCTCTCTCCCCAAGGGCTTTTGAAACCATCGCTCAGCAATGCCAACAGTCCCCTCTAACTGAAGTCCTCTTTTGCCTCTAATTGATATCATGACCTTGAGATCTCCCAGATCAGTCATTACCCCTGGGAAGAAAGGATCAGCGTTCCCACACACGGACCAGTGGAACTACTCTAGTTGCTCTGCCCATGAGCCACTGGCCTGCCCCCCTCACCAATCACCATGTGTAAGTTGGAGTGTAGTGAACATCAAAAGAGATCATATTCTAGGAATGCAGTAATCATGGCCCACAGAGTTCAAGAGAATTTGTACAAGATGTGTTTTTCTGTGGTTGCATTACCAAATTCCAAAAAAAAAAAATTCAGCATGACCAAAGAGCAAATTATTATTCATTTTTCTGCACTGTACAGTTAAAGCTTGCATTGTGGCCACCATCAGTGAAACACAGTGAGAGTCGCTGGAAGCCAGCATTCATGAATGGCGTGATAAATGCAGCCATACCATGAGTTATGACATAACCAGCATTAAATAGGTGGTATTAAGGAACTGCGGAGCTAAGAGGATTTGCATTGTTTCAAGTACCTGAAGGGCCATGGTATTATGAGTGATTACTGCGTTACCACTATATCCTTGCAGTGGGAGATATGAAATTGGTCCAAGAAGAGCACATTGACAAGGAGATGGAAGATATGGTTTGTGGACATGAATAGGAAGAGACGCTATGAAGAATCATCACAAACTCTGATTGGAAATCTTAAAAATACTGAAGTACCACTTCCCTGCCAATTATTCTAAATTTCATAAATAAATCCTATACCTACAATTATACCTATACTGTAATCCAGTACCTCCCATGGACTCATGAATTTCGGGAAACATTTTTTAATCAAGTTGTTTACATAGGTAGGGGCCCAACAAAATGTATTTGCCTGGGGCCCCCAACATCCTAGGGGCAGCAGCCCTGGTGCCAAAAAGCACCAGTAGAAGTTGACTTGCTCCAGTCACCACTCTTTCACCAAAGGTGACACCATCTTGGTGGCACAGGTGAGGTCTCACTGAGCCCTCTGTACTTTCTGGGAGTTTCACCCCAACCTCTTCCATCACTTCTCAGCCTCATCACTACAACCTGCCTTGGAGACCACCAGGAGCAACCCTGTCATGTCCTATGTCCCTGGTTACCTCAGTCACCAGAAGCAGCCCAAGAATCTGGACCATCACTGCTATCCCAGCTGTCATCATCATATGGCCTGTACATTCCTAGTCTGACCCAATGTAACACCCAAGCCCACCCCCCAGACCTTTGCCTTCTGGTGTAGGTCTGTCATTAGCAAAATCCTCCATATCCTCCCCTTCGTGCCCTGATCTAAGAGGCATCTCTGTTGCAGCCCTCATCCCATCCTCCTCAAATCTATAGGTTCCACATTCAAAATCTAACAAGTATCCCCCACCTCTCACGACGTTCTGCTACCACTTGAATCTGAACTATCGTCAGAGAGGGTTTCCTGACCTTCCTAGAAATAGCACCTCTCTTTCTCTCTGTACCCACCCCAACCTTCCTTTATTTTGCTTCATAACATCAGTCCCACCCAACATGTTATCGGTTGTTTGGTGTATAACGTGTCCCCCAACTGGGATACAGGCTCCCTGAGAGCAGCTCCTGCATATGTTTTGGCTATTGCTGTGTCCCCAGTACCTAGAACACTGCCTGCTGCACAATACACACTCAAAAAATACTTGAATTGGGGCGCCTGGGTGGCGCAGTCGGTTAAGCGTCCGACTTCAGCCAGGTCACGATCTCACGCTCCGTGAGTTCGAGCCCCGCGTCAGGCTCTGGGCTGATGGCTCGGAGCCTGGAGCCTGTTTCCGATTCTGTGTCTCCCTCTCTCTCTGCCCCTCCCCCGTTCATGCTCTGTCTCTCTCTGTCCCAAAAATAAATAAAGGTTGAAAAAAAAAATGAAAAAAAAAATACTTGAATACCTGACATTCAATATAAACAGAAAGGAAATTCTTACAAAGTTTTATTACATAGCTTACTTTTATCTACCTAAAACATAAACGTATTTGGATGGAAAGATTTTGGAAAACCAATTATCATGAAAAAAAAAAAAAGTCTAGTGAAGGAGACAGTGAAATCTCATAAGTTGTATCTGTTGTTAATCAATTCAAAAATAAAGGAATTAAAGGAATTTTCAATGAAATTATAGAGGTTTATCATTAATTTTTAATTTAATAACTAACTTTATAATTATATATAATAAAGAGTTGGGGATGTCTTTTCTGTGCTCATTCCTTTGTTTTATACAATATTTTAAAAATCCTGCAACTTCATGTATTTGTACAGTGCTTCCTAATTGCATCTCCTTGCCATTGTTGCTTACAGTAAGCTTGAGTCAATTAAAACTGCTTTCCTTTTACAAATGTTAAGTCTAAACATAACCAGAGCCTCAGTCCTTGATAAGACTCAGCTCTGCAGTTATCTGCCAACTGTGTGACATTCAACTTGCCACCTGTCTCCCCCAAAGGACCGTTCTCTCTCATTTCCATCCCCTGAGCAAGTGCTACTTCCTCTACATGGAGTTCGTTTTCCACTTCCTTCCCTTCATCCTTCCTCTTCTCTTCAAGGCCCATCCTGACAGCCCACACCACTCTGTGTCTTAAAGAGATCATGGACTTATCCCAGGACTCATCACAATGTTTTTTCTGCTTCTCTCCCTCCACCATGAGACTGCACTGTGAGGCAGAGAGCAGATCTGACTTATTCACACCTTGCCTGGTGCCTAACACATAATATGTGAACAACAAAAATTTGTGAAAGGAAACAGAGTGTGAAAGGAAACAGAAAGGAAGACTGAGGGTAAGACAAAGCAAGCCTAGGCCAACTTGTAAATGACATGATCTTGCTCACGGCATCACCCCACAGCATCAGAGGGAGGATAGAATAGCCAAAAACCACATTTGATCTGCTGAAGGTTGCCTGTCCATTTACGAATATCGTTGTTGTTTTTTTTTAAGTCATATGATTCAACTCTTGTTTGTTTAATCTGAGCTGTGGGAGGTACAAGGTTGCAGAATGAGCAGGTTAAAGAGATTTGCCTGTCTTTCCTGAGCGTTCTTTGGAAAATCAGAATTTCTAAGTCAGTGTAAGCTCTTCCAGTTTGCCCTGGCTCCAGCTCTGGCACACCTAAATGCCCTCCCCTTTGCCCTGTTGGCCACAATGGTGGTTGGGCTGCCTGTGAAGAGAGCTGTGATCTGGTGGATGAGGTCACCCTGAGCTGCTCTTCATGGAAGAGCCCAGGCTGTGCTGCCTGATTTTTCTAACACTTACTTTTCCCCTTTCACATGATCTCAAGCATTTGGATGAGTGCAGCTTTGTTTGTTTCAATGAAGACACTCTTAAGAACTATTATTAAACAATTCTTTTGCTAAAACACTACCTTTTGCACTAGAAATGAGCTTCATAGGAAATTTTTCCTGTCACTTTAAGTTGTTCCCATTGCTTTTTTCCTCATTGAGATCATTGAATACGCCTCCTAAAATAAGATGTTGAAATAGAACCAGTAAGGGTGTGATCTAATCATGATTTGAAGGAAATTGCTTTTCAATCGTTAAATATGTAAGACTCGAGAGGATTTCAGCTCAAGTTTTTGATGGCTGGTCTCTGTCTGATGTCCAGTTTATAAGAGAAGTGTTATTCTCTAAGAATTTCAGGGGCTTTTGGGGAACACATGAAGTCAAAACAATTAGGAGATCTCAGTAACTGGTCAGCTCAACCTCCATAATTAGGAGAAACATTCATGAAGCTGCATGCCTGGGCTCACCTGTTTAAGATCAGAGCACTTACAGTGTAAAGGTATGTAGGCTTTTCACTGTAGGCAAGAGGAAGTGTAGCCTTGAACCTGGAAAAGGCCCCAAACCCAAGCACAATGGTAACCACTCAGATTCAGGACTCTCAGTGGGAATGGAGAAGGCTGGGTTAGGGCAGACACCAAAGCCCACTGTGTACCAGTCTTTCAGGCCGCACACAGCATCACTTTGGCTGCTAGTAGACGCTTCTCTGACTGAACTTCTTGAGGCACAGATGATTCTGAGAACAAGGCTTACCTCTTAGATGTCCAGTGAATAGCAGTCAATTTGCCTTTCTCCCTATAAGCGTTAGGGCATTGACTAGAAGTATTGGGGGATCTTGTGTCCTAGAATCATGTAAATATTCTGGAAAAGCACAGGAACAAGGATTACTTAGAATGATAATAGCAGGCACTTATATATCATACCTAGAAACTATTTTAAGTGTTGTTTTTTATAGTAACGATAGCTGTACGAGGTAGGTATTTTGCAGTTGAGAAAAGCAAGATTAAGGAGGTTTAAGTAACCCGCCTAAGGGCACTTGGCTTTTGCATGACTGGGCCAGGATTTGAAGCCAGGCAATCATTTCCCAAGTCAGACTTTTAATCATGAGGCTGTAGTCTCTTTTTGTAGCTTCTGCCCTACCAGACCTGCTTACATTTACCCAAAAACCCTACTGTAGCAATCTAATGCCAACCAATCCATCGAGGTGTGTAATGGAAAGATGGGAAACATGGTTTTTTATCAGAGTGGACTCCAGGCTCTATGCACCAGGGCCCAAATATTTGCCAGAGCAGTTCACCCCACCACACACACGCACACCTTGAATACTCTTCCAGGCCCCCCCTATTACTAGGTTCAGGAAACAAATACTTGTCTTCAACAGATTCTCTGGGCTTCTCTGGAAAAAATGCATACATCGCACAAGATGTAGAGAGAAGAATGAAGCGACAAAGTAAGCTGAGGATTAATGCTAGGTCAGAGCATATGGTTTGGTTCCTGGATGGCATGAAGCAAGTAATCATCCCAGGGTCTCCAGAGATATTTGTACAGCTCCATATTGGTTTGAGGAGGCAGGAGGACTTCTCTCTCCTCCTTCTCACTCAGGAAGAGACCGCAGAAACTTAAAGGAAACCACAGGCAGAGTAAGACCTTCAGATCAGTTGAGTGGAAGATGCAAGGAAGGATGTCAGGAAAGTCCTGGGCCTGGGCCAGTGTCAGGAAAGTAGAGTAACTAGCAGAGGGGTCCTGGATAGCCTGGGAGAGAGTAAAGTCACCAGCCTCTGGGGAAGGGGAATTCAGAAGGAAAATTGAAAGGGCTGAGTGAGGATAATCCCCACTTGTTTCAGGCTTTTACCTGGGACCCTGCTTTAAGGATAGCAGTAAGCTGTTTACAGGCAAAGAGAACATTGAAATACTATGTGGTAATTACATACCTATTTTTTTTAAGGATGCTACTGATTTGTCAGTCCCCTGAAATCTCCAAAATGGTCTCCAAATTCCAATTTCAGCATCTAATGAAATCTCTCAAACTCCTTCACACATCTGGAAGCAGCATAAAACTCTTTGCATAAAATATGGCCTGATGGTTGGCTTAGAAAGTATATTCTCATAACTATTTGTAGATTCCATTAACTCATGTATCCGGTACACATGTTAAGTGCCTACATGTGCCAGGATAATGCTGTCACTGAAGACACAAAGAGAACAGAGCCCAGAAATCACAACTGAATAGTTACAGATAGTCTGTAGCATTTAACTGGGGTTCTAAGACACAAATGACTTTTTTTTCCAAAATTGTAACAGGTATCTGAAGTGGCAAAGTCCACCCTTCCCACTGCTGTAATTGTTGAGATGTATCATCATGGCAAAGCCCTTTGAGCATCTTTTTCTCTAAACCAACAATTCTGGATTTGGGTCACCAGACCCAGGAGCACAGCTCCACAGAGGTACTTTCTACTTGAACCTAGGTTCTGTGATCAGAGTGGCCCCAAACAGAGACCTTGGAAACCTCTAAAAAGAAAGTAAGGCTAGAGAGGAGAGAGATCCAACTGCTGCCAGATGGTGGCAGATTTGCTTAGGGAGGTAACACAGAGGGGGACACCAGAAGCATCCTTTGACGTGGGGAATTGGAATCTAGAGAAATATCAATGACTGCACCTCATTTGTGGCAAAGTTAGGACAAGACGCCTGTCTCTGATCTCTCACTGCTACATTTTGTTGCCTCCAATACAAAAACTTGTCCCCACACACTCATTCTTATCATTATTGCTGTCCCATGTTGAGCTCTGTGTGCCGATCACTGCCCTTGGAATCCTCCTCTTTCCACCAAGGATGGGGCCCTGCAAGCCTTTGCCTTTGTTATCCTGGGCCAAGGAGAACCTTTACTAAATAGAACTCTCTTGTTTTCTGACTCATTGTCCCCACCAGCATAAAGAGTAGGTCCTGGTCTCCCTCTTTGAAGACCCTTTTCCTCCAGTATATTTAGGGAGCAAGATATCTCAGGGCAGCTGCCTCACTAATCTGAAACCTTAGTTGTGCCTCCAACATTCAATCCCTTCCTGTCTCTAGCTTCTGTTCCTCCACAGACCCCATTCACTTTGCTGCCTGTCACTTTCACTCACACCTGTCAGGTGAAATATGTTGTGATCATTCAGCCCTTTAATTCCCAATATCACAGCTAACCCCAAGCTTTAATGAGTAACAAGACATTAATACACATTTGGAAAAACATAGGCAGGAATTACAACTCTGAGAGAGTTAAAACTGGTACTAGAAATGATGAATCATATAGGTCACCAGTCAAATCTTTTCCCCTATAAGCTCTGCTGGCCACCACCCACCCCAGCCTACTTTGCCACTCCTAGACTCTGTGCATTTCCTTCCATCAGAGAGAGAGAGAAAGAGAGAGAGAGAGAGAGAAAATGAGTCCCCTGGTCCTTCTTTCCATGGAGCCCTTGCCTGGTAATCCCTGCTTCAGTGTTCCCCAAGTCCTCTCCCATTTTCTGCCCCCATCTGGCTTGCCAGACAATGAACTGGAAGGTAATAAATTAAACATCTGTCCTTTTCCAAAGTCTGGGTTAATTAGTCTAGAGTATTGCAAAGTGTAGGACTTTAAACACATGAGCCAGATGGTCCTTGAGCTGCCTAGTCTGGCCCTCCAGGTGATCCCTCCATTCTCCTGAGTGAGGGTAAGTTTCCAATGCTCCCACCGGCACTTAGATTCCAGCCTTTGTTCCAATAAGAACAACCACATCTTTTCCAAGAATAGGAACAACTTTCAGAGATTCTGAGGACTAAACATTCTTTAGAAATGAAACATTTCCTTATAGAAAACAATTCGCAGAGCTGCAATTCCACCCATGATGAAAACAGCTTCTTATGTTATGACACCGGAGCCCCTCAGAAAGACAAGGTCTAAGTTTCTGCGTTCTGAATACTTGCTTTCCCTTTTAATAACCAAATATTCACTGTAATGCCTCCCAGAACAAAGGAATATTTACCTCAGAGTTCTGTTTGTCCTCCTATTTTGTAATATACCAAATAAGGAAGGCTTTGAAAGTACTTTTTTTTTTTCTTCTCCCAACATTTCAAAGATCCCAAGACAAATTCTTTGTTAGGGATCAAGATCAAAGAGTTATGTCCTTCCTTTTCCCCAGGAGTCTCTGCAAGAAGGATGTTTTTCCCAAGCATATGGCCTAAGGTAGAGAGTCTGCGTCATATTCTGACAGCAGGGTTACAGAGATTAGCGGCAGGAGACACATGGGGAGCTCTAGGCAAAGTCTTTAATGTGGGCATTGTAGGAGCAGGTGACATGACCATAAGCAGGGGCCCCCATTACAATCCCATCTCCTCAAGGGCTCTGGAAAGCTATCACCCCCAAATCAAATCCACCCCTTTTTCCATCATTTCCTGGAGATGATAGCTTCAAAGCAGGAGTGGGTGTCTATGCCCATGTTAATACTCTGAGTCTATAAATTAATGTACAGCAGGAACTTCATTCTTGTAAGCCCCTCTCTCTATGCAGAACATTTCAAATGCAGAGTCCTAGGAGTAAACTAGAAGGGACCTTAGAGTTTCTCAAATTCAACCTTGTTGTTCATTCAGATAAAGATGCTGAGATCTAAAAGCTAATGTACACTGCCAAGGCTGCCTAGCTTTAAAAAAAATTTTTTTTAATGTTTATTTTTGAGAGAGGGAGAGAGACAGAGTGCAAGCGGGGTACGTGTGGAGAGAGAAGGAGACACAGAATCTGAAGCAGGCTCCAGGCTCTGAGCTGTCAGCACAGAGCCCGATGTGGGGCTTGAACTCATGAATTGTGAGATCATGACCTGAGCCGAAGTCAGACACTTGACCAACTGAGCCACCCAGGTGCCCCGGTCGTGCAGCTTTTTTATCCCAGAGCTGGGACATAGCCACAACCTCCTGCCTTCTGGTCAAGTGTTCTTCCCCTATAACAAGGTCTTTTGATGGTGGCAATACGAATAAAAATCAAGGGGAAATCCTACAAATTTTATCATTCAGAAAGCAGTTCCTTTTTTTTTTTTTTTTTAATTTCAGAAAGAAGTTCCTAAATGACCCCTAGGTTGCACACCCTGTACTTGGAGCTGGGAACACAAAGATCAATAAAATATAGTTCTTCTCTTAAAGAGCTCATGGTCTAGATTTTGAGAAAGATAATGACTCAGTAGTGAAAGAGCTGTGACAGGACATCCAGGTTTTAGAGACACCAAAGAGAGGTACCTTCCTTTGAAAACTATGCAACCATTCTGATTTTCACTATGTCCAGGTAATTTAAGTCTTCCTGGAATACTTAGGGAATAATTCAGCTTTAGGGGGGTTTAAAAGCCACCTGTCTAGTCAGGTAATGTGGAGGTGTATGTGGTGCTGGAAGTGGGGGATGGGCTGTGTGCTCTGACCTCCGGAGCGCTGGGTTTGCATTTGTTCCAGCAGCCTCAGGGAGGACTAAGTGTACCCACACCTGGTGACCCACACCCAGGCACTGTGCCAGCCTCAGGATGAACCTGTGGCTCTCCCCTTCTGCAAAGAACCTGTTTGTACAGCTCCTGGTGGGGCATTGTCTCCTAACAGCAGGAAGTAGCTGACGCTTAGCAAGGTGACATTGCATTTTCAAGGTCCAGTCTTGGCACCAGGATGCAGGCAGTTGAAAATACCCTGAGTGCCTCTCTAGAGGAAGTATGCAGAGTACGCACAGCCACGGCTTCCCAGAAAGTAAGTTCTTGGGCTGAGGCCAGTGCAGGAGCAGGAGTCTGGCCAGGGGAATCCCAGAGGGCAGCACTGGCCCACCCTCAAACCAGGTGTACCCTGCAAAGGGGATTCTATTTGAAGTTGGTCACAGCCATTCAGCTTCCCAAAGAGGTGTTGTTCCCTGAAACCAACTCCCTGAAGAGAGTCCCTAAGTGCCTGTGTGTGTGCCACCCACTGAATGGATGGATGGATGGATGGATACTGAGAATGGGGGCCAACTAGGGGAAAGAGATAAAGGAAGCATGGCAGAGAGGGTCTAAGAACGCAGGGTCTGGGGCTAAATTGCCTGTGTTATCCTGTAGCCCTGTGCAGGTAGTTTAGTATCTGGGGTGTAGTCTTCTCATCTGTAAAATGGGGAGAATAAAGGTAGCTACCTTGTGGTATTGTTGTCAGTATTAAGTGGATAAATACAGGTAAAGTGCTTAGTCCATAATAAGTATTTAATAATGTTAGCTATTATTAAAGCCTAAGACATAGTCCTTGTTCCCAATGGGATTAATCTAATGAGAGAAGAAAGAAAATCACACACGAAACAACAGCAAAGATGTGAAACCATATATAATCCAGTTCTAAGTTGTGTGGTGCAGAGTCCAAGATTAGAGACATTTGGCATCTCTCTTTACAGGTGAAGCCCACCTGTAAGAAAGGAGATAATTGGGGAGCATTAGAGCATAGTATGGACTCAAGAGACAGACCACCTGGGCTCTGAATTCTGACTCCACGGGTTACTACTGTGGGATCTTGATAGAGATGCTGTGATGGTTAATTTTATGTGTCAGCTTGACCACAAGTGCCCAGATATTTAGTCAAAGATTATTCTGTGTGTTTCTGTGAAAGTGCTTTTGGATAAGATTAACATTTAAATCCAAATGAATAAAGCATATCGTCCTCCCTAATGTGGGTGGGCCTCATCCAATCAGTTGAAGACCTGAATAGAACAAAATGGTTGACCCTTCTCTGAGGAAGAGAGGCTTCTTCACACCTGACTGCCTTAGAACTGGGATATCAGCTCTTTTCCTACCTTTGGACTCAACTGAAACATTGGCTGTTTCTGGGTCGTTAGTCTACCTTTCTTAGGATTATAACAACTACAAGAGCCTCAGGCCTTCAGACTTAGAGTGGAGCCGAACTATTAGCTGTCCTGGGTCTCTAGCTTGCCAACTGCAGATCTTGGGACTTCTCAACCTCCATAATCACATAGCCAATTGTTTATAATAAACAATAAATCTTGGTTCCCTGTATCCCTCCCTCTCAAACTCCTTTTTCTTCTCTTTCTCTGGAAGACCCTAATAAGATATTAATATTTCTAAGCCCCAATTTTCTCAGCTGTAAAATGAGGATTGATAGCACCTACTCACAGAGTTGCTACAAAGATTCAATGACTTCTTGCAACTGAGCATTGACATGGTACCTAACACATTAAGGTGCTCAACAGATGTTAAGTATTAGGGGGTATCAATTCCCTTCAGCCAGAGACCACCAGGAACACTTTTATAGTTGAAAAAGTTGGGTTCATTACTCACTGCAGCAAGGGGGAACACACCATGGTGAACTGAGGGCTGTCTCAGTAAGACTGGGTTAGAAAAGACTTATTCTAAGTTTGAGTTTGTATTAGGTATTTTGGAGAGGTTTTAAGGAAGGGGGGCTTTGCTCTGGACTAGATGCTGTCGGGAAGCTGGGGTAATTCTGTATTTAGGGATCTATAGTAAGTTGAATTATGGTCCCCCAAGAGGTATGCCCAATTCTTAATCCCCAATACCTGTGAATGTGACCTTATTTGGGAAAAGGGTCCTTGCAAATGTAATTAAACAAGTGCTCTAGAAACAAGATCATCCTGGATTAACTGGATGGGCCCTCAATCCAATGACAAGAATCCTATAAGAAAAGACACAGAAACAAAGAGGAGAGACACAGGCGAGAACAAAATGTGAAGATGGAGGCGACATTCGAATGATACATCTATAAGCTAAGGAACACCAAGATTTACCAGCAGCCACCGGAAGTGAGGGGGTAGGCATGGAACACATTCTCCCTCAGAACCTCCAGAGGGAACCAATCCTGATGGCATCTTGACTTCATACTTTTAGTCTCCAGAGCTGTGAGAGGATAAATGTCTGCTGTTTTGCCATTCAGTTTATGTTAATTTGTTATGGAAGGCCTAGGAAACATACAATATCTCAATAAAAAAGGGGGGGGGGAGGTTAGAGTGGAAGAGAGCCAAAGCATAAGAGACTCTTAAAAACTGAGAACAAACTGAGGGTTGGTGGGGGGTGGGAGGGAGGGGAGGGTGGGTGATGGGTGTTGAGGAGGGCACCTTTTGGGATGAGCACTGGGTGTTGTATGGAAACCAATTTGACAAAAAACTTCATATATTGAAAAAAAATAATAAATCTTTAGAGAGAGAGCAGAATAGAGCAAGACTGAATTTGTAATTGATAAAGAAGGAGTGGTTACTCCCATTAACTAGGAGAGTGGAACGCTTGGTGTATTGTGATTTGAACAGCGTGCAAGTTGTATCTGTGTTCATGTGTAATCACAAAGTAGACTTGTTTCTGTCTTGATCTACCGTGCTCACAGAGTGGCCTTGTCTTCTGTGGATGTTCTGTTTGGGCTCAACAGAACAGCACAGCACAGCTGTGAATGCCAGGGCAGCTCTAGGATGTCAGGGGCTTCTTTTCTCTCTCTCTCTCTCTCTCTCTGTCTCTCTCTCTCTCTCTCTCTCTTTTTTTCAGGAGCTTCTAAAAGAAGTCAATAATTTTTTAAAAGCCTCCATTATACCCAAATTGCCTTCTGGCAGGTGGGGTATGAGAAATGGCCAGTCTTCCATTTTAGCCTTTCTTTGCTGCTTATTGAGGAGTTACTATTATCTGTCAGATTAGAAAATTTATGTTTCCTTCATTCCAAGAACTACATCAGGATTTGGTTCAGAGCACAGAGGCAACACATTTATCCTGTGACAAGTGAATTAAAATATGAGCAGTTCCAAGTGTCAAGAGTGTTTTCATCATTCTGGTTGTTCTCAAAGGAACTGATGGCAGTTTTCATGCAGACACAAGCCAAGTTGTTGGTGCATCTCCAAGAGGCCCATAGCTTGGGATAACTCTTTGGGGACAGCTAGCTGGAGCTGGACAGGTTTCTTTGCCATCCAGGGCTGTTTTGCAAAGAATTTCCTTTATACAGTAAATGTGCACTCACTCTGGGTCATATCACTAGATGCTACAATAATTAAAATCTTACTTTCCCCATCTTAATCTATCCCTGCCTAAACACACACACACACATACACACATATTCTTCAGAGATGCTGTGACACCCTCCTTCCGGCTTTCAGACTTTGGGATACTCTTCACTTTCCTTGTGAATTAATGAAGCCTTACAGAAACACTGCGTAATGGTGGGCTTTTGCTCTTAGCTCCCTTATTTTGAGCTCTTCAAAACTGAGATTAATTCACATGCTCCTAAGGTGGCTTCTTTTACTGTTATAACCAACACAGATCTCCCCAAACACATCACAACTCAGTACATGTTCCTATAGCCTTACCTATCCAAAAGCATGCAATATCTTTATGTCCCCAGGGCCAAAGATGTTTTTTCCCTTTAATACTCAAGTAATCATTTGTTATTTCTTTTATTTTGAATAATTGTTTTTTTTTTTATTTTGAGAGAGAGAGAGAGAGAGAGAAGGAGCATGAGATAGGAGGGGCAGAGAGAGAGAGAGAATCCCAAGCAGGCTCTGCGCCATCAGTGCTGAGCCCAATGCAGGGCTTAAATTCATAAACCATGAGATCATGACCTGAGCTGAAATGAAGAGTCAGACACTTCACTGACTGAGCCACCCAAGCACCCCTCATTTGTTATTTCTTATTCTTAATTAATGTATCAGTATGCTATCAGTTGAAACAGAAAAAAAAATCAACTAAGAGAGGCTTAAATAAATAAAAATTATTTTTACATATGAGAAGCCCAGAGTTAAGGTAGTTCCAAGGTAGGTTAACTCAGCAGTTCATAATACAATAAAGAACATGGGTTCTTTGCTCTTACCACTCTGGTCAGTTCGCTGACTTTTCCTTTGGACTGGCTCCCCTCATGGTGGACAAGATGGTGGCTCCAGGTGTCACACTTTCACATAGTAACTGAATGACAGAGACAGAAATGGAGAATATCCCTTGTTTGGATGCCTGTTATAAAGATAGGAGAACTTTTCCCCACAATCCCACAGCAGACATCTAGCCCTCTTGATAGAATTGTGTCACATGCCTATTCCTAAACCAGGTACTGACAAATAGGATGGAATTCAATTCATTGACTTAATCAAAATTTGCTTCCTTGGGTTAAGGAGGTGCCTGAACTCCTAGTGAAGGAGATAGTCACTAGCTACATTTGAAAAACCAAAGAAGTATGGTGAGGGATGGCTCCTAGGTGGGAGACAGACAGAACCTACCTTTCCCAGAGATTTACAAAAGAAAACAGGTCCAGTAGTATCTGCACACGTCACAAACCCATATGATGTAGGGCCCCCTTGTGGAGTTATCTGCTTCCAGGTTAACTCAGAAACACCCTGATTTCACCTGGAAATTTCTACCAAACCCAACACAAAGGAGGTCATATAGGAGACAAACAACATTTTTTTTTCTTCTGGTGCAAGCTATAGAAAGGATTTATGGGAGAAATATAAGCAAGGCATCAAATATATGAGATTATTTGGATTACGTTTCCTTGAAGATTTAACATACAGTGCTGCAGGATTTTAATTTTCTTTCATAAAACGTATTATAGTATGTGTGCTTGTTAGAGTGGTATAGCAGTCTGATTTTCTCCAGGGCTTAAAGTAAATAAAATTTTGGAGGGAATGAAGGAGTTAGGAAAAAAACATTTCCTTGATCCATCCACAACCAGAAAGTAGAATTCCAAAAACTATATTATTAGGTGTAGGGAGCTGAGAGCAGATAACTGTGCCTCTCCAGATGATAAAGGGTTTTTACTAGTTCTAATGATGATCTGGGTCTTCTTTCTCCATGCCAGCCCTCTCGTGGTGTTATCAGAAATCACTTGCATCTGGCAGGTAGTTCAAGATGGCAAGTAGGAAAATATTAAACTCACCTCCTCCCACAGACACAACAAATCTACAGCTGCATATGGAATAATTTACATTTAAAAAGTCCTAAAATGTAGATGAACAGCACCTCTACAACAAAGGATTAAAGGGTAGCATCAAGGCAGGTAAGAGAGGCAGAGAAACACTCTCACTAAAACCCCACCACAGATGCAGTGGCCCACAGCCCACCCAGATGCCCCAATAAAGAGAATCTTAAAAGCAGCAAGAGAAAAGCAATTTTTTATGAATAAGGGAAAACTCATTAAGCTACCAGCAGATTTTTTTCAGCAGAAAATTTGTAGGCCAGAAGGGAGTGGCATAACGTATTCAAAGTACTGAAAGGAAAAATCTTCCAACCAAGAACAACCAGCAAGAATCTCATTCAGAATTAAAGGAGTTTTCCAGATAAGCAAAAGTTAAAGGAGTTTGTCACTATTAACTCAGGCTTAGAAGAAATGTTAAAGTGACTTCTTTAAGCTGAAAACTAATTAATGACAAGAAAACATATGAAAGTAATACCCTCACTGAAAAAGGTGGATATATAGCAAACATAGTATATTAATCACTCATAAAGCTAGTATGGAAGTAAAAAGGTAAAAGTAGTAAAAATAACTAACACTACAATAATAAGTTGAGATACATAAAATAAAGATGTAGGGATGCCTGCGTGACTCAGTTGGTTGAGCGTCAGACTCTTGATTTTTGCTCAGGTCACAATCCCAGGGGCGTGAGATCAAGCCCTACACTGGGCTCCATGTTGAGCATGGAGCCTGCTGAAGATTCTTTCTCTCCTTCTGCCCCTCTCCCCCACTCATTCTCTCTCTAAGATAAATATGTAAAATGTAACATCAGAGACATAAACATGGGGGGAGTAAAAATGTGGTTTTGGAATATGCTCAAATTTAGTTGTTGTCTACTTAAAATAGACTGTTATATACATAGGATGTTATGTGGAAACTTCATGGTAACCACAAAGCAAAAACTTATAGCAAATACACAAAAGAAAATGAGAAAAGAATCCAAACAAACATAGCACTAAGGAAAGTTATCAAACCACAAAGGAAGAAAGAAAGAGAAGAAGAAAAGAACAGAAGACAACTACAAAAATAGCCAGAAAACAATTACAAAATGACAATAAGTACATACTGATCAATAATTACTTTGAAAATTTAAATGGACTAAATTCTCCAGTAAAAAGACATAGCGTGGCGGAGTCGACTTTTTAAAAAATGACTTATCTATATGGGGTGCCTAGGTGGCTCAGTCTGTTAAGTGTCTGACTCTTGGTTTCAGGTCATAACCTCACAGTTCATGAGTTCAAGCCCCTCATCAGGCTCCATGCTGACATGTGGAGTTTGCCTGGGATTCTCTCTCTTTCCCTCTCTGTCTGCCCCTCCCATGTGGGCTCCCTCTCTCTCTCTCTCAAAATAAAGAAAAACTAAAAAAAAGACCATCTATTTGCTGCCTATAGAGACTCACCTCAGAAGCAAGGACACAGAGGCTGAGAGTGAAGAAATAGAAAAAGATAGTGCACATGAATGGAAATGAAAAGAAAACTGTTGTAGCAATACTTATATTAAGTAAAATATATTTTAAAACAAATACAATAATAAAAGGCAAAAAAGGACATTACATAATGATAATGGGGTCAACCTAGCAAGAAGATATAACATTTATAAGCATATATGCACCCAGTATAAGAGCACCAAAATATGTAAAGCAAATATTAATGAATGGGAGAAACTGAGCAATATAGTAATCATAGAGGACTTTAATACCCCCACTTACATGAATGGAGAGATCATCCAGATATAAAATCATTGAGGAAATAACAACTTTAAATGACATATTAGTCTGGATAAATGTATAGATATATACAGAACATCCCATGCAAAAGCAGAACACACATTTTTCTCAAGTGCATGTGGGACATTCTCTAGGATAGCTCACATGTTAAATGACAAAATAAATCTCAATAAATTCAAGAAGATCCAAATCATGTCAAGAAACTTTTATGACCATGATGGCATGAAATTAGAAATCAATTACAAGAAGAAAACTGGAAAAACCACAAAAATGTGGAAATTAAACAATATGCTACTGAACAACCAATGGGTCATTGAAAAAAAAGGAAGAAATTATAAAATATTAGAGACAAAACAGAAATACAGCATACAGAAATCTATAGGATGTACCAAAAGTGGTTCTAAGAGGAAAGCTCATACCAATACAGACCTACTTCAAGAAACAAGAAAAATCTCAAAGAAGCTACCTTTACACCTAAAAGAACTAGAAAAAGAAGAACAAATGAAACCCAAAGTTGGTAGAAGGAAGGGAATAATGAAGATAAGAGTGGAAATAAATAAAATTGAGACTAAAATTACAATAGAAACAGTCAATAAAACTAAGAGCTTGTTTCTTTTAAAAGATAACATTGACAAACCTTTAGCTATACTCACCAATATAAAAAGAATAGAGAGGACTGAAATAATATCAGAAATGAAAGAAGAGAAGTTACAACTGATACCACAGAAATACAACAAATCTTAAGAGACTATGATGAACAATTATACACCAGTGAATTGCACAACCTAGAAGAAATTCCTCGATAAATTCCTAGAAACATACAATATTCTAAGACTGAATTATGAAGAAACAGAACCACCATGATACATCATATTAACAAAATGAAAGATAAAAAATCATATGATTTTCTCAATAGATGCAGAAAAACAATTTACAAACTTCCACAGCCACTCATGATAAAAACTCCCAATAAAGTGGGTATAAAGAGAACATACCTCAAAATTAAAAAGGTTATATATAACAAACCCACAGCTAACATCATAGTCAATGGTGAAAAACTGGCACCCGGTTGGCTCAGTCAGGGGAGTATGCGACTCTCAATCTCAGGGTCATGAGCTCAAACTGGATGTTACGTGGAGAGATTACTTAAATAAAATAAACTGAATGCTTTTCTTCTAAGATCAGGAATAAGACAAAGATGTTCACTCTTGCCACTTTTACTCAACATAGTATTGAAAGTTTTAGCCGAGACCATCAGACAAGAAAAAGGAAGTAAAAAGCATCCACATTAGAAAGGGAGAAGTAAAACTATCACTATTTGCAGGTGACATGATACCATATGTAGAAAATCCTTAAGATTCCACCAAAAAACTATTAGAACTGGGGTGCCTGGGTGGCTTAGTTGGTAAGCGTCTGACTTCAGCTCAGGTCATGATCTCACGGTTCGTGAGTTCAAGCCTCACTTTGGACTCTGTGCTGACAGTTCAGAGCCTGGAGCCTGCTTCAGATTCTGTGTCTCCCTCTCTCTCTGCTCCTCCCCCACTCATACTCTGTCTCTCTCTCAAAAATAAATAAACATTAAAAAAAATTTAATAAAAAATAAATAAATAAATAAATAAATAAATAAAAACTATTAGAACTAACGAATTTAGTAAAGTTGCAGTATACAAAATCAGTTGCATTTCTATACATTAAAGATGAGCTATTAGAGAAATAAAGAAAAAAATCTACAATTGCATCAAACATAATAAAATACCTAAGAATAAATTTAACCAAGGAGATGAAAGACCTATACACTGAAAACTGTTAAGACATTAATTAAAGAAATTGAAGATAATACAAATAAATGGAAAGATATATCATGCTCATAGACTGGAAGAATTAATATGTTCAAATGTCCATATTTCCAAACCAATCTACAGATTCAATAAAATCCCTATCAAAATTCCAATGGCATTTTTCACAGAACTAGAACAAATAATTATAAAACTTGTATAGAACCATAAAAGACCCCAAATAGCCAAAGCAATCTTGAGAAAGAACAACGCTAGAGGTATCATACTCTGATTTTAAGCTGTACCACAAAGCTATAATAGTCCAAACAGTATGGCAATGACATAAAAACAGACACATAGAGCAATGGAACAGAATAGAGAGCCCAGAAATCACCAGCATCTGACTGCAAGATCATTTTCAATCTTGAATAGGTATAGGTTTCCTCTTATATGAAGACTTACTTTTTCAAGGGTAATAAGTACACCTGGGAGACTGAAGCATCTGCTCTGGGGTTCTTAGCACCCAGGCTGTGGGCACTTACATAAAACACATTACGTGGACACATCCAGATCTTTAGAAACCTTACATTCACCTTCCTTGCCCTTTGTTCTAGTATCTATTACTACATAACAAACCATCCCAGAATGCAATGGCTTAAAACATCATTTTATCTCACTTGTAGTTGTATGTGTCAGGAATTCAGGAAGGGCTCAGCAAGGTGCTTAGTCTGTGGTCTACACAGCATCAGCTGAGGCAAGCAGGGATGAAGGATACATCTTTGACATGGCTTCTCCACTTGTGAGTCTAGTACCTTGGCATACTTCCCTCTCTCTGCCCCTCCCCACACAGTACCTCTTTCTCTAGGGCCTCTACACATGGGCTTAGGCTTCCCACAGCATGGTGATCTCAACATGTCCTATTTCTTAAATGGTAGTTGGCTTCCAAGAAACTGGAAGCAGAAGCTGTCAGGCCATTTAAGCACTATGTCCAAAACTGGCACAGCATCACTTATGCTGTATTCTATTGGTCAAAATAGTCATGGATCCCATCCAGATGCAAGGAAGTCAAGAGATAGAGTCCAAGTTTGGGCCAGATTTGGGAAGACAACACTGTAGAAGAGCATACAGAAGATGTTGTTACGGCCGTCTTTAGAAAGTACAATCTGCCACCTCCATTTAAAAAAAAAATTCTGACATTTCTCTCTTACTTTATAGAGATTCCTTGACATTAAACCACATGTGTTGCACTTTTAAGAGCCCTAAATACACCGTGTACAGTGTTACAAATAGTGGTCCCTCAGTGGGGTGCCTGGATGGCTCAGTCGGTTGAGCGTCTGACTTTGGCTCAGGTTATGATCTGACAGTTCATGGGGTTGAGCCCCACATCAGGCTCTGTGATGACAGCTCAGAGCCTGGAGCCTGCTTCAGATTCTGTGTCTCCGTCTCTCTCTGACCCTTCCCTGCTCTCTTTCTCTCTCTCTCTCTCTCTCTCTCAAAAATAAATAAACTTTAAAAAAAATTAAAATGGTGGTCCTTCAGTAAGTCCCAACCAACTCAAAGGCTTGGAATTCAACTCATTAACTGATGAGTCAAAGAAATGTCAGTGGTTGCCTCTACACAATGGTTGATTTACACAATATTCTTCAGCCCTTCCCGTCCTTGCTGGTAGTGTATAGCAAAACTACACCATAGAGGCTATCATTCCTTTTAGAAAAAGGCAACTGTCAAAATTTGTGGGAGTCCCTGATGCTTATAAAATTTAGTCAAGGGGAAGTATATGAAAAGATCAAGAGGATTGATAAGAAAACAAATGAGGAGGAAGAGAGAAGGGAAGAGACAAGGGGGTTTCCAGGGAGGGTGTATCTGATTGGCTGATCCTAGGTCACGTGTTCATGGGAAAGTGAGTATCATTGTCAACTGCTTTCTCTCATCAAGAGTCATAAAGTGGGAATTCCCTAAAGCAGAAAGGGAGTTTAAGTGATAGGGAACCAAATTATGGACAATCATGCCCATTCCACAACCATTCAGTTATTCTATAACGATTTATGGGGGATTCTGTGTGTGCCACCCCTTTATCAGGCACTGAAAATAAAAGGTGAACAGGAAAGATTGGAATTTATCTTTCTGTTGGAGAATGACCAAAAATAAAGAAAAAAACAACATATTTTAGATAATGATAAGAGGGATGGAGAAAATAAAATTGAATAATAGGATGGAGGGTTGCTGGGGAATATATAGGGTTTTTGCAGGGGGTGCAGAGGGGTGGTGAGCAGGGATTGCTTTAAATGAGATAACCTGGGAAGGCCCCTCTGAAGAGGTAGCAGTAGCTGGGTGGAAATCTAAGAGATGTGAAGGAGTCAAATACTGTGAAGACCTGGGGAAAGAGCCTTCCCGGTACAGGGAAGGGCACATGCAAAGGCCCTGAGGTGGGAACACATGACGAGCTATGAAGGAAGGAAGAGGAGCCATTTTGCCTAGGGAAAAATGAGCAGCAGAGAAGTCTGAGATGACATTCAAGTAGCAGGCTTTAAATGGTGTCTAGGTCTCCTTAGACACCATTTATAATACATAAGACACTCTACATGGGCACATCCAGATACAAGAGATAGGCTTTTACATTTGGGGGTATGGTACCCTTTCTTATGGTAGGGACAGTAGTGTGTTAGAAGCAGGGTTCAGAATGGTTTTGTGGAGGGGTGCCTGGGTGGCTCAGTCGGTTGAGCGTCCAACTTCGGCTAAGGTCATGATCTGTCAGTCTGTGAGTTCAAGCCCAGCATCAGGCTCTGTGCTGACAGCTCGGAGCCTGGAACCTGCTTCAAATTCTGTGTCTCCCTCTCTCTCTGACCCTCCCCCACTCATGCTCTATCTCTCTCTGTGCGTCAAAAATAAATAAAAACATTAAAAAAATTGTTTTTTAATGTTTTTGTGGACTCACTGAAGCTTTCAAGCTTCTTGGCCACACTCACTATAAGATATCATACCCAGTATGTACTGGGTAGTGGAATAACATATATATACATGTGAGAGTTAATTTTTTGTGTCAGTTTAGCTAGTTGCAGTATCCAAATACTTGGGGAAACATCAAGTATTGTTGCTGTGAAGGTATCTTTTAGATGAGATTAACATTTAAATCAGTACATTTTGAGTAAAGCAGATGCTCCTCCATAATGTAGGGGGGGGGGGGGGGACTCATCCAATCAGTTGAAGGATTTAAGAGAAGACAAACTGAGGTGCCCAATGGAAGAGGGAATTCAGCTTCCAGACTCTCAATCTCATTCTCTCCTTCTCTCCCTCTCTCCTCTATTTCTCTGGAGAACCCCAATGAATACAACATACATCTTATATTCACAAAACAGTACTTACTTTTTTATATACAATCTAGTTTTCTCTATTCTTGTCCATCATAGAATATAAATGCCACTACAAACCTTCATGCCTGTGAGGCTTTCCCCTCCTTTGCCTCTGAGTTACCAGCACCTTCATACTGTCTCAATTCTTGGAGTAGTAATGAGTCATAAAATGGGAACATGACTTAGAACTTTCTTAATTCAACTTTTGTCATCTTACAAACAAGGACACTGAGGAATAGAGATGAAGTGATTTACCTTTGATTCCTTTTATCCTAAGAAGTTGTCATTTGATAACAGCCATGCAAAGGCTGTAATATCAAGTCATGTCCTCTCCTTAGGTATGTGCTTTTTAAAAAATATTTATTTATTTATTTTTAGGGGAGAGATGGGAGAGAGAGGAGAGAGAGAGAGAGAGAGAGAGAGAGAGAGAATCTTAAGCAGGCTCTGCACTGTTAGCACAGAGCCCAACATGGGACTCGATCTCACAAACTGTGAGATCATGACCTGAAATCAAGAGTCTGACACTTAAGTGACTGAGCCACCCAGGTGCCCCAGGTATGTGCCTTTTGGAAAGATGATTGCCAAAGAAGAACTGCTTAAGCCAAAGCAAGCCTGCCTAAGGGTAGATTTCAGGCACAGCTGCATCTGGTGAGGGAGCCAGGTAGGGAAAAGACCTGGGACAGCATTTTCCCAGTCCTTTTAGATTGCACTAAACTGCCTGCCTGGTATACAATCACTTCTCTTCATAATAATTGATACACTGGTTAGTCATTACCAATTTTTGTTTCTTCTTGATGCTTGTGCCTGGTGCAAAAGCAGTTGTGTCTTTTGTTTTCTTGTATTGTCAGTAAGCCAAAGCCAGAGTGAATCTCCAGAGGATGAGTCCTTTAGTGTGAAAAGATAGTGTCCCAAAGTCAGGCAAGAGGCTGATGGGTGAAGGGTGCCGCAAATCCTACCCTTCACTCTTAATGCAAAGCTCTTACACCTGCTGAGAATAAGCATCTGGTGTAAGTCACCCAGCCTTTAGTTTCCTACCTGTCAGGTTTTGCCCACAGGGACCCTTACAAACATCATAAGGAGATGTTGCAGTGGGCACAGATCAGTGAATAAGATGGCAAGTCATGGGTAGAATGATATTCTGAAGACCTGCCCAGAAATCTGATCCACAAGTCTTTTTCACTCTTGAAGCCAACTTGGCACCTCAATGAAATGTGGGAAGTGAACAGCTTTCATAAAAAAAAATTTTTATTGTTTTCAGTTTTGGCTCTCTAGATTTAATTTGGTTTATCTTTTGTAAATAGCAGAAATGTTGGGGAAGCATTTCTTTCTTTGAAGCCTCTTGAATTAGAGTTATTTCTGTGTATTTCTTTCTCATCTTCCATACCGAACTCTAAGTTCTAAAAGGCACCATGTTCCAGGACACCTGGGTGGCTCAGTTGGTTCAGCCTCTGACTTCAGCTCAGGTTATGATCTCGAGGTTCATGGGTTCGAGCCCCGCGCTGGACTCTGTGCTGACAGCTCAGAGCCTGGAGCCTGCTTTGGATTCTGTGTCTCCCTCTCTCTCTGCCCCTCCCCCACTCATGCTCTGTCTCTCTCTGTGTGTCAAAAATAAATAAAACATTTTTTTAAATTAAAAAAAAAAGCGTACACTTAACTTGATGAGCACTGAGTAATGTATAGAATTGTTGAATCACTATATTGTACACCTGAAACTGCATTGTACATTAATTATACTGGAATTTAAAAAAAAGGAACATTCATGATTCATAGGAAGGGGTCAAAATATCAACATTAACGGGAGTTTAGAAGAAGCTGATTCCAACCCTCATGGAGAACTTTGAGTGGTTTGAGACTTCAATGGAAGAAGTAACTGCTGACGGGGGGGGGGGGGGGGCGGAAATAGCACAAGAACTAGGATGAGAAGTGGAGCCTGAAGATAGGAATGAACGGCTGCGATCTCATGATAGAAATTTAACGGATGAGGAGTTGCTTCTGATAGATGAGCAAAGACAGTGGTTTCTTGAGATGGAATCTACTCCTAGAGAAAATGATGACCAAATTGTTGAAATGACCACAAAAGAGTTATAGTACATAAACTTAGTGGATAAGGCAGCACCAGGGTTTGAGAGGATTGACTCGAATTTTGAAAGAAATTCTACTGTGAATAAAATGCTACCAAACAGCATCCTGTGCTACAGAGAAATCGTTCATGAAAAGAAGAGTCAATTGATGTGGCAAACTTCATTGCTGTCTTATATTAAGACACTGCCACAGCCACCCCACCTTCAGTAAATGCCACCCTGCTCAGTCCGCAGCCATCAACACTGAGCAAGACCCTCCACCAGCAGAAAGATTGCAATTCAATGAACGCTCAGATGATGGTTAGCATTTTTTAGCAATAAAGTATTTTTAAACTAAGGTATGTACATTGGCTTTTTAGACATCATGCTGTTGCAAAGTTAATAGACTAACAGTATAGTATAAATGTAAATGTTATATGCAATGGGGAAAACCAAAAAAAAATCATTTGAGTCACTTTATTGCAGCGTTCTCTTTATTGCAGTTGTCTGGAACAAAACCTGCAATATGTCTGAGGTATGCCTGTGTAGATTCTGTCCTCCAGGAATGTATCTGTTGATAGGTTTGGGCTGGAAGGAGGTAGGGGCTGGTTGGTGGATGAGTTGGCTCTTTCTGCACAGATGAAAAAGACTGTGCATTTGCAGGAATGACTCTGAAGGGGAGCAGACTTCCACCCAGCTTCTCTCAAACACAGCCTTCAGGACAAGCACTGGGGGGCACTGAGTGTTGCTCTCAACAGCATTTGCCCAAGAGCTGCTCACAAATTGTAGGTACTTCCATGCTGATCTGTTCTGGTTGGCTGCACTTAAGCAAAAATGGTGGGGGGGAACCCTCAAATTTTTGACCCTTAAAGGAAATGTGATTCCACCCCTTCTAATACCTACCTTTTGGCAAATAATTGCACCAAATTTCTAGTGAAAGTTTGGGTCTGTTCTGATTTACCTTAACCAGAAGGCACCCTCACTCTGGACAGTTTCCTTTCTTTAGGAAAAGACATCATGGTACAGGGGGGAAAAGTTGGTGCTTTGTGGTAGCAAGCATGCCTCTTACTAGCCAAAGTAACCTCTCTGAACCCAAGTTTCCTCATCTCTATAATGGAGCAATAATACGTACCTTGCAGGTTTATTATGAGAATTAGAGATAATACATGCAACGTGCCGAGGACAATACCTGATAAGTAGTAGCAATCCTCATTATTAAGATAGAAATATCCTACCTTTTAAGAAGACTCCTGCCACTAAAATGCAGGAACAAATTCCTGCATTTGTTTAAATGGAGTATTTGTCCTCCCCATATTTGTCTCCCTTTTTTTTTTTAATTTTTTTTTCAACGTTTATTTATTTTTGGGACAGAGAGAGACAGAGCATGAACGGGGGAGGAGCAGAGAGAGAGGGAGACACAGAATCGGAAACAGGCTCCAGGCTCTGAGCCATCAGCCCAGAGCCTGACGCGGGGCTCGAACTCCCGGACCGCGAGATCGTGACCTGGCTGAAGTCGGACGCTCAACCGACTGCGCCACCCAGGCGCCCCTGTCTCCCTTTTTTAATGCAATATCAAAAATAACATTATCCTGATGAATTAATTTCCCTAACATATAAACACCCCAAATTTTAGATCAGACACCAGAAGTGGGGATGCACCCAGTCTCAAAGCCAATTTTGTCCGAGTAAGAGAACTCAGAAAAGTAGAGAGGTCATATATTTCATAGAACTGATGAGGTCTTTCCAGACAGATCTCCTGGTTACAATATGAATGTTCTGTGATTACCCCAGCAGTTCAGAGTAAAAAGTGAATGGAATGTTTGTGACAAAGCTTTGGTAAATTTTTAGTTTGGTTTTGCATTAGTCTGGCAGAGAAGGATATTTGTTTTCCAGCATGAAAGCTGATCTTTATCTTTCTTGGCCCTGGGTTCTGCCATTCTTCAGAAAATTTAGACCTGCTCTGTTCTGCAAGCCGTTGTAGGTGAGAGTGCTACATGCAGCTTCTCCTGGGTGAGTGTCAGGAAACCTCAGGGTTGTTCGAACTTTAATGGCCTGATATAGAATTGAAGACCCTTCATATAACTCCTGGAGATTGGGTTTTGAAGGTTCCATTGGATTCAGATCCATCTTGACCCTGAATTCCCCCCAGTGGTGCCCAGACGGAGTTGAAAACATCAGGGGTCTCTAAGCATTCACCTCCCACTTACATTCAACCTCACATGTTCCAGAGTTACTCTAAAGCCAGAGTAAACCTGGCCTCTCAGTGCCTTCACCTACTCACTGCCCTCAGCCCTAAACCCTAAGCTTGAATCAAACCCAACTGTGCAAATATCTTGGTACCTTTTTCTGGGCAATAGAGGAACTGGCAAGGAGCCAATCCCTGGGTGAAATGCCAGAGCTCTTATTATATAAGAAACCTGTTTGACTTGCTCATGTCAGAGTGGAGGCTTCATAATGCTGTGTCATTCCACTGGTATAAGTAACCTGTGATTTAGTAGCTTTTCAAAGTGAAATCTGAATATGCAGAAGATGTGGTCTTAGATCTGCAAACGTTTTTTGTTTTGTTTTGTTGTTTTAATTTCTGATCAACATGCTTTGGAACACTGTCTTTAAGTGGCTGCTGTCTCACCTGTATGAGTGGCTACAAGTGGCTGTCCTCAGGCTGGTTTACAGTTCTCTGTGGTGGACAGTGTAACCAGTATAAACAGTAGACCTTAACTGCTCCACACCGCTCTGGTTTTTGTTTGTTTTTGTTTTTGTTTTTGTTTTTCAGATCAACCTTGTCATAGGGTTATAAAGAAACCCCCCAACTCTTTGGATTATTGGACTGAGTACTGAACTGATAATAGCTGACAATAGTAACCAACACTTATGGAGAACTTAACCTTGTGTCAGGCACAGTCCTAAGTGCTTTACGAGTATATGCTCGTTCAACCTGGCAACCACTCTTTGAGACAGATGTTATTACTACCCTGATTTTAAAATGAGGAAACTGAAGCATGGAATAGTTAACCCATATCTCCAAACTCATGAGGCCGGACAATGGTCAGCTAGGAGTTGAAGCAAAGAGCCTCTCAACTGCTACACCATACTGCCTGTCCTAGAGTTAGGGACCTAGGATCCAGCCCCACTTCTGGGTATTTTTGTAAGATCAACAACCTAGCCAATCACCTCGCCATCCTCGCTAGAAACCTGAGGGTTGCCCTAAATTCCATTCTCTCCTTCTCTCTCTCTCTCTCTCCCCCTTCACATCCAGTAAATTACTATGCTCCATCATCCCAGGTTCAAAAAGGCATGCCTCATCAGTTCCTATATAGTCTCACATCATTATAATTCATCATCCGAGCTGCTTTCTGATATTCATATGGATCATCTAACTTCCTGTTTAGCTATTGAGGAAATCTGTGATTTGAGGGCTGTATCTGAACTTCCTTCTGTCTTCAGGAAACTGACATTGTGTGAGTCCTGGTGAGGATCCATTTACTTGTCCTCTTGGCCCCCTGGAAGCTACAGCTTGGGTACTACACCTGGGTTTGACCAGTTAGATACTCCTGCCTGGAATTGAGCCTAAAGGATACAAAGAAGCAGGAAAGGTTTAGGATTTGTACCTGCAGTGGCGATGGCAACCAGGACCCGGTACAGTGTAAATGTAACTTTTATATGCAGGGATAGTGGTGGTGGTGGAAACTGTTTGCATTATGAACAGATTCTGCTTATCTAAGCTGCCTCCCCACCACCCCTACTTATTTCCTAAACCCAGTTCTCTGGAATTCTCATGAACTCTAGCGGCTACCAAATATCCAATTAATATAGCCTTTTTCTTCACAAATTAATCAGAGCTTGATTCCGGTTTTTTGCAACCAACAACTTTGATGAAAAAAATTTGGTTCCAGGAGTAGGTTGCAATCAACAAACAAGTCGAATCTGACACCGGTCAACTGTCTTCGTTGTTGAAGACAACTAATCAGAAATGGGTAACTGGCAGCCTATGGCACGCAGGAGAGGAGTTGCCGATAGTAACGGAATTACTATCCGTGGTCAGCAGACATCACGTATCCACTGAAGCCACGGCTTGAGGAAACTGAATCGCTGCCACCATAAAATAGTTTGAAGGATGTGAGAAATTTAAGGATGACAGAATTCTTTCTTATTTAAGGACTGAAACGAGGGGCTTTCTATGACTATGCAGAAAGAAGTTCCTTGCAACTGTAGAACAGAGGGAGCCGAAAAATGAAAGCATAACTTAATCCTGCAGATTGCCAAATAATCTTGCCAGTTGAATTCATACACAGCCCTGCCAGATCTTTTGTGTGAAATTTAGGGCACTGAGTCTCATTTCTGTATCTGCAACACTTAGCAAAGAGCTTGGCCCTCACCCAATAAACCCTTGTAAAATGAATGAATGAATAAATCATCAAATTAAAAGTAAAAGAACTCTGTTAACATTCTTCTTTCTTTTAAATTAGCAAAGCAGTGATAAGGCAATGACTGTTACGATCACACACTTCATATTTTGCCTCCAGTGGCATTAAAAATTAGTGACTCCTCTAATCCCATCACAGTTATCTCCCAGACAGAAAACAAAATTAGGAGACGTATATTTTACTGTAGCCTGAAAGCAGAGCTCCGTCCTGCTGCAATCGTCTCCTCTTTGGGAATTGTAAGCATTCAAAAATGTATCTTGGAATAATTTGGTATAGACTTTTAAGAAATGAAGAGTAGAGGTTGCAGCCTTTCCAAAGACAATGAGGTCTTCCTGTGGTGACATCAGGGATTGCTCAGTAATCTTCCAGATAGAGTGGCAGTGGAGTCACGAACCCTTCAGAGCGCATGCCCTCTGGGATCCAAATGGGCAAAGTAGAGGAAGAAGATAAACCAAAGAGCAAATCGTCTCTTTCTTTTTGCTGATGGAAAGAGGAGTCCAATCTCTTCAGTGGACCCTCAGTTTCTGGTTCCCAACAGGTGATGAAAGTTTATGTGGCACCTTTTGTGACTTAAGTATCTGGACAGGCATAGCATGGACACTTGCTCTTATTCTGTGAATACTGGTGAGGATCTTGGACTTCCTGCCCCTCCCAGGTTGCTGTCGTGTGCTCCAAACCCCTCACGCTGTCAAAGTCCCTGTCCTGTCTTGATCTGCTAGTCTCGCTATCTTATTTAGAATACACTAGGTGCCTTCTGTGCCAAGCCTGGACTTGAATCCCAGACTGCCCATTTCTGGCTGTGTGACCATGGGCAAATTACTTAACTTTTCTGTTCTTCTCATTCAACATCTATAAAATGGGCTTAAAAAGCGAGAATTAAGTATAACCATTTATGAAAAGTGTGTAGCATAGGGTCTGATTCATGGTCGGACCTCACTATGATTATGATTATGATTATGATTATGATTATGATTATGATGGGTCTACATGCCCTATGACCAGCTTCTCCTCGATGGTTTGACTAATTTCCAACTTTTTTTCCCCAGGACTTCTCAGACCCATACATGTAGGAAAGTTGTGTGATTCTAAAGGTTCTCAATAGTATGTGTGCTGTCCAGCTGGTAGATAGCAGAAACCTCCTACAATTCAGCCCCCTGGCCCAGGCTTTTTCCAGGAAATCGCACCTATTGTTTCAGAAAGATAGGAAAGCAGTCAAGTCTGCTCTCTTTGTAACAGGTCAACTCTCATGTGAACTGACTGAGCTCTGCTTTTCCTTAGTGCTCAGGCCACTAATTCTTCCCAAAGATAGCTTCTCCTTTCAGCATCTCTCCTAAGGACAGTGAATCCTGTGAACACCCGTTTCCTTCTTAGCTGCAGCTGCTAAAAAGAACAAGACCCTTGCTGGCAAAGAGTCAGAACCTGGGACTGGCTGCCTTTTGCCTGAAGATCCCACCCTTACCTGATTGCTAATCGAATCAGCGATGCCACTTTAAAATTTATCTTAAAGAGGGGCGCCTGGATGGCTCAGTCAGTTGAGCATCTGACTTCAGCTCAGGTCATGATCTCGCGGTCTGTGAGTTCGAGCCCCATGTCAGGCTCTGTGCTGACAGCTCAGAGCCTGGAGCCTGCTTCTGATTCTGTGTCTCCCTCTCTCTCTGCCCCTCCTCCACTCATGCTCTGTCTCTCTCTGTCTCAGAAATAAACATTAAAAAAAATTTTAATTTGTCTTACAGAAAACATGCCTAAAAATATTTTGGTAAGTATATGTTTCATTAGAACACAGTTAATGGTAGCAAAAAATAAGAAACTATCAATGGGGATAGTTTAAATAAGTTACACACTATTTAGGCAATGAATTAGTAGCTAGCCATTAAAATAATGCATTTGGTCTACATGTGCTGACATGGAAGGATATCCAAAACACGTGAAAATTGTTTAAAAGTTACGTGATTCCTTTTTAAAATTATTATTATAGTCATGATTGGGCATGGAGGAAAGCCTAAGATACACTCCAAGCCAGCAACAGTGATTTCTCAAGATAACAGACTTAAAAAGGGAGAAGGGAACCTTTCACTTTTTACTTTATATAATTCTGTGACATCCGAATGTTTACAGTATTACTTTTGCAATAATTCCCCCTAAAATCTTAAGACTCCACAACCTTTCTTTCACCTTTTACTTTATGTGATTTTATTATATCTGAGTTCTTATAATAAATGGGTATTGCTTTTGGAATAATTCTCAATAGTCTTAAGACCTCCCAATTATATTTCAACAAAATGTCTGTTCCTCACTTCCAACAGCCCTTCCTCCAGACAGGAGGTTAGCTTTCTTACAAACAAGAGGATTTATCTTGTGAGGAACGTGTGGAGCCAAGAGAAGACAAATTTTGGGTGAATGGCTACAAATCCTCATCCTATTAGTGGACAACCACTATTCATTTATCCAGAACTATTTATTGAGTATTTACTAATTCTAGGCACTTCTCTAGGAACTGGGAATATATGCTCAAGATTGGCAATGTCATGCCTCAGTAGACCATTCTTTCTAGTGAAAGTCTCCCTAATTAAAGAAAATTGTTTCTCTTGCTCTGCTCTTCTTGAGTACCCTGGGCAGATTTTGAAACAGGTCTTTTGCAATTAACCTTCTGAAGCCAAGCAGATGTCAGAAATATTGTTGGCCATAAATATTGTGTCAATAATTTTCAGTGCCAGAGGTAATGAAAATATTTTTCATTGTACCCAATAGAAAGACATAGAAACATGGAAATCTCCCAATCATAAAATATTCTAAAATCACAGCATTTGAAAGAATTTTAATGATATTTCTATCGAGAGTCCATGTTGCTATTTATACGGTCCTTCTTTCCTCCCTTTCTCCTTTTCTCCCTCCATTTCTTCCTTCCCTCAGCAAATGGCCAGTGACCATCTGCTGTCTTCAAGACATCTAGCCTCAGGGCGCCTGCATGACTCAGTCGGTTGAGCGTCAGACTTTGGCTCAGGTCATAATCGTAGTCTGAATCCTCATCCCATTTGACCATATGAAGTGCCAGTGTTGAGCGGGTCCCCGTCCCAAACCTACGTTCCTCTGGCAACCTCTAGGGAAAGCACACATATCCCCATATTCCACTCCAACTGCAATTATAGCCTCCACTCACAACATGATGCTCTCTTCTCTCCAGGTCACTTTTGCTACCTCATTTACAGGATCTAGAACTTCCAGTACAGTGTTGAATAGCAACGGTAAAAATGGGTATCATTCCCTGGTTCCTGATCTTAGGGGGAAAGCATTAAGTCTTTCATCGTTAAGTGCAATGTTAGCTGTGTGTTTTCCATAGATGCTTTTTAGCAAGTTGTGGGAGTCCTCTTATAATACCTACTTTGTTGAGAGTCTTATCAGGAATGGATGTTTAATTTTGCCAAATGTTTGTCCTCCATCTATTCTGATGATCATGGTTTTTCCTTTTCAGTCTATTAGTATAGTTAGTTACATTAATTTTGTAAAAAATGAAACCAGTGTTACATTTCTAGGATAAACTCTGCTGTTCCTAATGTATTATCCCATTAATATATTATTGGATTTATAAATTTTAGTTTAGAATTGTTGCATCTGTTTTCATGGGAGGTATTGGTCTGTAGTTTTCTTTACTTGTAATACATTTTTCTGAGTTTATTATGAGAGTCATGCTGACCTTATAGAATGAGTTGGGAATTATTCCCACCTCTTCACTTTTGTGGAAGATCTTGTATACAACTGATATTATTTCTTCATTAAATATTTAGTATAATTCACCAGGAAAGCCATCTGGCCCTGGAATTTTTTTTCTTGGAATGCTTTAACCAGAATTAAATTTCTTCAAAATCTATAGGGATATTTAAGTTTTTAATTTTTTCTTAAGTGGACTCTTGAGTTATTTCCATTTCTTGGCTATTGTAAATGATGCTGCAATAAGCATAGGACTGCATATATTTTTAAATTAGTGTTTTCATTTTCTTCAAGTAAAAACTCAGAAACCAAATTACCAGATCATATGGTATTTCTACTTCTAATATTTTTAGGACTCCATACTGTTTTCCACAGTGCTTATACCAGTTTACGTTCCCACCAACAGTGTACAAGCCTCCCCTTTTTCTCTACATTCCTGCCAACACTCATTTCTTTCTTTTTGATAACAGCTATTCTGAATGGTGTGGGGTGATCTCATTAGAGTTTGATTTGCATTTCCCTGGATGATTAGTGGTGTTGAACATCTTTTCTTGTGTCTCTTGGCCATCTGTACATCTTCTTTGGAAAAATGTCTATTCAGGTCCTCTGTCCATTTTTAAAGCAGATTATTTTTTCAGTGTTGAGTTACATGACTTCTTTATGTATTTTGGAAATTACCCCCTTATCAGATGAGTCATTTGCAAATATCTTCTCTCATTCACCTAGGATGACTTTTCATTTTATTGATGATTTCTTTCTCTCTCCAAAAGCTTTTCATTTTGATGTAGTCCCATTGTTTATTTTTGTTTTTGTTGCCCTTGCCTGAAGAGACATATCCATACACATGCACATAAGATATATAAGACACATCTTACATATAAGACTGATGTCCAAGAGTTTATTGCTTATGTTTTCTTTTAGGAATCTTATAGTTTCAAGTCTTACATTTAGGTATGTAATCCATTTTTTATTTTATTTTTGTACATAGACTAAGAAAGTGGCCAAGTATCATTCTTTTGCATGTAGCTGTATAGTTTTCTGGCACCATTTGTTGAAGAGACTCTTTTCCCTATTGTATATTCTTGGCTCCTTTGTCATGGATTAATTACCATAGAAGGGTAAGTTTATTTTTGGGCTCTCTGTTCTATTCATCTATGGCTCTACTTTTCTGCTAGTACTGTACTATTTTGATTATTACAGCTTTGTAGGATAGCTTTGTGATACTTCCTAGCTGTGTTCTTCTTTCTCAAAGTTTCTTTGGATCTTTGGGGTCTTTCAGGATTCACTACAAATTTTAGGATTTTTTTGTTATAGTTCTGTAAATACTTTGGTATTTTGATAGAGATTGCTTTAAACCTGTATATTCCTTGTGTAGTATGGACATTTTACCAATATTAATTTTTCTAATCATGAGCATGATGTACCTTTTCATTTATTTGTGTTGTGTTCAGTTTCTTTCATCACTATTGTTTAGTTATCAGAATACAGGTCTTTCACCTCCTTGATTAAATTTACTCCTAGGTATTTTATACTTTGTGATGCAATTGTAAATGTGATTGTTTTCTTTATTTCTCTTTCTGCTGCCTCCTAATTAGAGTAGAAATGTAAGATATTTCTGGGGTGAGTGGGTGGCTCAGTCGGTTGAGCGTACGACTTGGGTTCAAGTCATGATCTCATGGTCTGTGAGTTCGAGCCCCACGTCGGACCCTGTGCTGACAGCTCAGAGCCTGAAGCCTGCTTCAGATTATGTGTCTCTCTTTCTCTCCGCCCCTCCCCCACTCATGCTCTGTCTCTCTCTGTCTCAGAAATAAATATTTAAAATTTTTTTAAATGTAAGGTATTTCTGTATGTTAATTTTGTATTCTGAAACATTACTGAATTCATTTATTCTAATAGTTTTTTGGTGGAGTCTTTAGGGTTTTCTACATAATAGTATCTTATCATGTGCAATTAGAGACAGTTTTACCTCTTCCTTACCAATTTGGAAGCCTTTTATCTCTCTTTTTTGTCTGATTGCTGTGGCAAAAACTCCTAATACAATGTTGAATGTAAGTGGCAAGAGTGGATATCCTTGTCTTGCTCCTGATCTTAGGGGAAAAGCTTTCAGCTTTTCACCATTGAGTATGATGGGTTTGTCATAAATGGCCTTTATCATGTTGAGGTATGTTCCCTTTAAACCCACTTCGGTGAGAGTTTTTATCATGAATGGATGCTGCATTTTGAAAAATGCTTTTTCTGCATTTATTGAGATGTTCATATGGTTTTTATCCTTCATTATGTTAATGTGATTAATTTTCAGCTATAAAACCATCCTTGCATCTCTGGAATAAATACCACTTAATCGTGGTGAATTGTAAAATACAGTCTGTTTCAATGTATGTTGAATTTAGTTTGTCAACATTTTTAAGAATTTTTGCATCTCTTGGGGCTCCTGGGTGACTCAGTAGGTTAAGCACCCGACTTCAGCTCAGGTCATGATCTCACAGTCTGTGAGTTCAAGCCCCACGTCAAGTTCTGGGCTGACAGCTCAGAGCCTGGAGCCTGTTTCAGATTCTGTGTCTCCCTCTCTCTCTGCCCCTCCCCCACTCATGCTCTGTCTCTCTCTGTCTCAAAAATAAATAAACATTTAAAAAAATTTTAAAAAAATTTTTGCATCTCTTTAAATCAGGGATATGGTCTGTAATTGTCTTTCTTTTATAATATATTTGCCTGGTTTTGGTATTAAGGCAATGCTGGCCTTGTAAAATGAATTTGGAAGTATTCCTTTCTCTTCAATTTCTTAGAATAATTTGAGAAAATAGATATTAATTCTTATTTAAATATTTGTTAGAATTCACGTGTGAATCTATTTGGTCATGGACTTTTGTTTGTTGGAAGTTTTTTTTTATTAATAATTCAATTTTATTACTATTAATTTGTCTGTTTAGATTTTCCATTTCTTCATGACTCAGTCTTGAGAGATTGTATGTTTCTAGGATTTTTATCAATTTCTTCTAGGTTGTCCAGTTTGTTGGCATATAATTTTTTCTTGTCATCTTTTTTTTTTTTTCTCAACGTTTTTTTTTTATTTTATTTTTGGGACAGAGAGAGACAGAGCATTAACGGGGGAGGGGCAGAGAGAGAGGAAGACACAGAATCGGAAACAGGCTCCAGGCTCTGAGCCATCAGCCCAGAGCCCGACGCGGGGCTCGAACTCACGGACCGCGAGATCGTGACCTGGCTGAAGTCGGACGCTTAACCGACTGTGCCACCCAGGTGCCCCATCTTGTCATCTTTTATAAGCTTTTGAATTTCTGTGGTATGATTGTAGTTTCTTTTCTTTCATTTCTTCTTTTTATTTAAGTTTATTTGTTTTGAGAGAGAGGACAGAGAGAGTGAGTGGGGAAGGGTCAGAGAGAGAGGGAGAGAGAGAATTGCAAGCAGGCTCCACACCACCAGTGCAGAGCCCCATGTGGGGCGTGTACTCATGAACTGCAAGATCATGACCTGGGCCAAAGTCAGATGCTCAGCTGACTGAGCCATCTAGGATCCCTTCTTTCATTTCTGATTTTACTTACTTGAGTCCTTTACCTCCCTTCTCTTCTCTTCCCCCCTTCTCTCCCTCCCTTCCCTCCCCTCCCTTTCATAATGAGTCTGGCTAAAGTTTATAAATATTATTTCTTTTTAAAGAAAAGATCTTAATTTTATTGATCTTTTCTAGTTTTTTTACTCTCTATTTTATTTATTCAATTCTGTTCTTTATTATTTCCTTCCTTCTACCAACCTTGGGCTTTGTTTGTTTTTGTTTGTTTTTTATTTTTGTTTTTTGTTTTTAGTTCATTTAGGCATAAGATTATATTATTTAGATTTTTCTTGTTTCTTAAAGTGGGCCTATCTCACTACAAAATTCCCTATTAGAAATATAAATCAAAACTACACTGAGATACTACCTCCCACCGGTCCAATGGCTAAAATGAACAACTCAGGAAATAGATACTGGTGAGGATGTGGAGAAATGGGAACCCTGTTTCACTGTTGATGGAAATGCAAACTGGTGCAGTCACTCTGGAAAACAGTATGGAGTTTCCTCAAAAAATTAAAAATAGAACCACCCTACGACCCAGCAATAGCACTACTAGGAATTTATCCAAAGGACACAGGAGTGTTGATTCGTAGGGGCATACGTACCCTAATGTTTATAGCAGCACTTTTAACAATAGCCAAATTATGGAAAGAGCCTAAATGTCCACCAACTGATGGATGGATAAAGAAGATGTGGTTTTTATATATAATGGAATACTACTTGGTAACGAGAAAGAATGAAATCCTGCTGTTTGCAGCAACATGGATGGAACTGGAAGGTATTGTGCTAAGTGAAATAAGTCAGTCAGAGAAAGACAGATATCATATGTTTTCACTCATATGTGGAACTTGAGAAACTTAACAGAAGTCCAGGGGAGAGGGAAGGGGAAAAAAATAGTTACAAACAGAGAGGGAAGGAGGCAAACCATAAGAGACTCTTAAATATGAAGAACAAACTGAGGGTGAATGGGGGTGGGTGGTGGAGAAGGGAAAATGGGCGATGGGCATTGAGAAGGGCACTCATTGGGATAAACACTGGGTGTTGTATGTAAGCGATGAATCATGGGAATCTACTCTCAAAGTCAAGAGCACACTGTACACACTGTATGTTAGCCTATTTGACAATAAATTGTATTTAAAAAATAAATAAATAAAATTCCCTATTAGAACAGCTTTTGCTACATCCCAAAGATTTTTGAACCATTTAGTTTGCATTCTCATTTGTCTTAAGATATATTTTGATTTCATCTTTGATTTCTTCATTGGCCCATTAGTTGTCTAGTAACATGTTGTTTAGCCTGCACGTTTATGGGGTTTTTCCAACTTCTTTTTTTAATTTATTTTTAGTTTCATACACTTGTGTTTGAAAAAGATGCTTGATAAGATTTGTCTTTTTAAATTTATTGGTACTTGTTTTGTAGCCTATGTGACCTATCCTGGAGAATGTTTCATGTCCATTTGAAAAGAATGTGTATTCTGCTGTTCTCGGATGGAATGTTCTGTATATATCTTTTATGTCCATCTGGTCTAATGTGTTGCTCACAGCCACTGTTTCTTTATTGATTGTCTGTTTGGATGATCTATCCATTGATGTAAGTCAGGTGTCCCCTACTATTACTGTTTTACTGTCAATTTCTCCCTTCATGTCTGCTAATATGTATTCAGGCACTCACATGTTGGGTGCATAGATATTTAACAATTGTTATATCCTCTTGATGGATTGATCCCTTTGTCATTATGCAATGCCCTTTCTTGTCTCTTGTTACAGTCTTTGTTTTAAAGTCAGTTTTGTCTGGTATAAGTATTGCCATCTATACTAGGTTTTTGTGGTTTGGGCAGGGGGTGCGGTGAGGGGGGGCTTCCACTAGCATGGAATATCTAAGCTATCCTTTCACCTTCAGTCTGTAAATGTCTTGAGGTCTGAAGTGAGTCTCTTGTAGACAGAATATAGATAGGCCTTCATTTTTATCCATTTAAAATCACCCATATCTTTATGGAGCCTCTAGTTCATTAACATTTAAAGTAAGTATTACCTTTTCATAATGATGGCACCAAAGGCACCAAAGAAGGAAGACTCTGTCCCTCCCAAAGCCAAAGCCAAAGCAAAGGTTTTAAAGGCCAAGAAAGCAGTGCTGAAAGGCATCCACAGTCACACAAAAAGAGAAGATCCGCATGACACCTACATTACAACAGCCTAAGACACTATGTCTCTGAAGGCAGCCCAAATGTCCTTGAAACCCCCAGGAGAAACAAGCTTCACCACTATGCCATCAGCATGTTCCTCCTGCTTACCAGGTCAGCCATGAAGAAGATAGAAGACAACAACACACTTGTATTCATTGTGGATGTCAAGGCCAACAAGCACTAGATCAAACAGTTTGTGAAGAACCTCTATGACATTGATGTAGCCAAGGTGAACACCCTGATCAGACCCAATAGAGAGAAGAAGGCATGTGTTTGGCTCCTGACCATGATGTTATGGATGTTGCCAACAAAATTGGGGTCACTAAACTGAGTCTAGCTGGCTAGATCTAAATATAAATTTTTTTACCATAAAAAATAATTATTATTAATAGATATGTACTTATTGACATTTTGTTCATTGTTTTGTTGGGGTTTTTTTGTTTTTGTTTGTTTGTTTTTTTAGTTTTTCTCTGTTCCTTCTCTTGCTCTCTTCTTTTGTGATTTTGTGACTCTCTGTAGTGTTATGCTTGACTCTCTTTCTTTTTATTTTTTGTGTATCTATTATAGGTTTTCCATGAGGCTCATGTATAACATCCTATGTATCTAAAAGTCTATTTTAAGTTAGTGGTTGCTTAGTTTCGAACACATTCTGTAAGCTCTACATTTTTACTCCCCTCCACATTTTATACATATGATGTTATATCTTACATCTTTTTACTGTGTATCCCTTAACAAATTATTGTAGATATAATTGATTTTACTATTCTTGTCTTTAATCTTCACACTAACTTCACAAGTGATTGATCCACTACCTTTACTATACATTTGCTTTTAACTGGTGAAATTTTTCCTTTTTATAATTTTCTTACTCTTAGCTATGGTCTTTTCTGCTTAACGAAGTTCCTTTAATATTTCTTGGAAGCCTGTTTAGCGGTGATGAACGGATTTAACTTTTGTTTGTCTGGGAAACTCTTTATCTTTTCTTCTATTCTGAATAATAGCCCTATTGGGTAAAATATTCTTGGTTGTAGCTTTTTCCTTTCAGCACTCTGCGTATACCATGCCCCTCCTTCTGACCTGCATGTTTTCTCCTGAACAATCAGCTGATAGCCTTATGGAGTTTCCCTTGTAAATAAATAGTTCTTTTCTCTTGCTAGTTTTAAGATTCTCTCTTTATCTTTAATCTTTGCCATTTTAATTATTATGTGTCTTGTGTAGACCTCTTTGAGTTCATCTTGTTTGGGGTTCTCTGTGCATCCTGAACCTGGAAATCTGTTTCCTTCTCCAAATTAGGGAAGTTTTCAGCTATTATTTCTTCAAATGAGTTTTCTGCCCGTTTCTCTTTTCCTTCTGGACTCCTATAATGCATGTGAAACTTAAGTCCCAAATCAGTTGTATTAATCAAGAGATAAATTGTCTTTGGTGAACCTGATCTATTTAGATAAGCTCTAAACAAGGAACCTAGAAGATACAGAGATGTGTTTCTTTTGGCCTTGAAGAGGACACAGCTCTCTGAATTCAACAGCTGCATGGAAATGAGTTCTGCCAACAGTTAACTGAACTTAAAAAAAGATCTGAGGCTCAGGTGAGATTTCAGCCCTGGCTAATACTTTGATTACAAGTTTGTGAGGCCCTGAGCAGAGAACCCAAATGAGACTTCCCAGACTTCTGACCCACAGAACTGTGATAAACGGGTGTTGTGGCAAGCCAGAAAGTTTGTGGTAATTTGCTATGAAGCAACAGAAAATGAATACACCTGGTGATGTTTTATTGTATGCCAGGTATTCTTGATTTTAACTTGTTTGATCTTTATTCCTGCAAATATTCTTATCTTCGTCCTTAGACACAGTTCAGTTTCTTGGCAACAGTTTGATCATTACAGGGGATGCATTTAAAGCTTTCTTAGGCAGAACCAGAGCAGTGTTTAGTCTAAAATCAATTTTTTCTTGACTACTGAGACAAACATCTTACCTGATACTCTGTAAATAATGAGATTTTTCGCTCTGTCTATTGGGAACAGGAACTTTTCCAGGCCCTGTACTATCTCCAGATACTATGCCTTCTAATTCCTTTGGGGTAGTTTTTTTCTCCACTTTTGGCTAGTTTCAGACATATGCAGTCACCGATAAATACTCAGCTGCAGACTTAAGAATACCCAGTGCTAATCTCCAGGGTGTGCTCATATTATTTCCCTCTTCTTCCCTCTCCCTCCCTCTCTCCCTCCCTCCTTCCCTCTCCCTCCCTCCTTCCCTCTCCCTCCCTCCCTCTCTCCCTCCCTCCTTCCCTCTCTCTCCCTCTCTCCCTCCCTCTCTCTCTCCCTCCCTCTCCTTCTCTCCCTCCCTCTCCTTCTCTCCCTCTCTCTCCCTCTCTCCCTCCCTCTCCCTCTCTCCCTCCCTCTCCCTCTCTCCCTCCCTCTCCTTCTCTCCCTCTCTCTCCCTCTCTCCCTCCCTCTCCCTCTCTCCCTCCCTCTCCCTCTCTCCCTCCCTCTCCCTCTCTCCCTCTCCTCTCTAGTACCCTGACTCTCAACTCTAGCTCCCTTAATCCCTCTATTCTCCAGCTCTGAGTCTTCAACTCAGAGAGTAACTGGGTTCTTTCCAGCTTTCCCTTCTCTACACCATCACCTGAAACTCTCTCCAGACAGTTTAGCAAGAGTAATTGTAAGACTGACTTCGTTCATTTCTCACCTCTTAGGGATCACTGTGTTTTATTTCTTGACATCCAATGTCTTGAGGATTATATGCTTTCTCTAGTTTTCCAGTTGTTTGAGACAGGATGGTATATACTGTTCCAGGCACTCCATCTTACTAGAATTTGTTGTATTTCTTCGTATTATTATTTTAGTGCTTGTTCTTGGACTGCAGTATACATGCTGAACTTCTCATAGTCCACTTACATTAAATATTATACCACTCAACAGAAATTTTGAAGCCATTTTTTCCATATGTCTTCTTGACTTATGTTATAATTATTATATAGAATGCATCTACATTTCTTATAAGTTACACACCATTATAATTTTTCTTTTTAAAACAATTTTTTAATGTTTATTTTTGAGAGAGAGACAGAGTGCAAGTGAGGGAGAGGCAGAGAGAGAGGGAGACACGGAATCGGAAGCAGAGTCCAGGCTGTGAGCTGTCAGCACAGAGTCTGATGTGGGCCCAAACTCATCAACTCTGAGATCATGACCTGAGCCAAAGTTGGGCATCTAACCACTGAGCCACCCAGAGGCCCCTATAATTTTTTGTTTAAAGAGTTAGATGATTCATATAAAGCAATTAAGAGGAAAAAATCAAAGAAAAGTTATTCTTTTGCATTTACAATTATATGTTAATTGTTCTTTTGTGGAGACACAAATACCCATCTAGTATTATTTACCTTCAGCCTGAGAAACTGCCTTTAGCAATATAATTTAGGTCTGCTGGTAATGATACTTTTAGTCTTATTCTTCTGAAAATATCTTTATTTTACCTTCATTTTGGAAGGATATTTACTCTGGTGATAGAAACTGGACTGATGAGGCACCTAGGTGACTCAGTCTGTTAAGCATCGGATTCTTGATTTTGGTTCAGGTCAGGATATCATGGTTCATGGGATTGAGCCCCACGTAGACTCTGCACTCACAGCATGAACTTGCTTGGGATTCTCTCAATCTCCTTCTGTCTCTGCCCCTCCCCTACTTTCTCAAAATAAATAAACTTTTTAAAAAAAATCTTTAAGAAAAAGAAGTTGGATTGATGATTTTTTTTCTTTCAGTACTTTAAAGATGTTTCACTCTCCTCCATCTTCCATTGTTTCTGATGAAAACACAGACATTAATTAAATTATTGTTCCCTTTTATATAATGTGTTGTTGCTGTTTCTCTAGATGTTTTGAAGACTTGCTCTCTTTCTTTGGCTTTCAACAGTTTGCCCAAGATATGTCTTGATGTGGGATTGTTAATATTAACTCTATTTGATGTCCCTTGCACGTGTTTTAGCTATAAATTTATGCCTTTTATCAAATTTAGGGGAATTTTTTGCCATTTTCTATTAAACTTTTTTCTTTCTTCTGGGATTCCTATTTTACAGAAGTTACAACACTTGGTATTTACGTAAAAGGTTCTGTTCCATTTTTTCCAATTATTTTTTCCTCTCTGTTCTTCACATTGAATCATAGCTATTGGGTTTTTTATTGACTTATAATTAACATACAGTGTTATATTTCTTTTAAGTGTACAATATAATGATTCAAAAATTCTGTACATTTCTCAGTGCTCATCAAATAAGTGTATTCTTAATCCCTTTATCTATTTCACCCATTCCCCCCTACCTACCTCGCTTCTGGTAACCACCAAACTCTTCTATGTATTTAAGAGTCTGCGTTTCTTGGTCTCTTTTTTTCCTCTGCTCATTTGTTTCTTAAATTCCACATATGAGCGGAATCATGCGGTATCTTTCTCTGACTGTCTTATTTTACTTAGCATTATACCCTCTTGGACCATCCCTATTGCTGCAAATGGCAAGATTTCATCCTTTCTTATGGCTGGGTAGTATTCCATTGTGTATATATACCACATCTTCTTTATCCATTCATCTATCAGTGGACACTCAGCTTGCCTCCATATTTTTGCTATCGTTAATGGTGCTACAATAAACATAGAGGTGCATATATCTTTTCAAATTAATGTTTTTCTTTTCACTGGGTAAGTACCCAGTAGTGAAATTACTTTATCATATAGTAATTCTTATTTTCAATGTTTTGAGGAAAATCCATACTATTTTCCACAGTGGGTAAACCATTTTGCATTTGTTTTTATTCCACATCCTCACCAACACTTTTTATTTCTTGCATTTTTTATTTTAGCCGTGCTGACAGGCAAAAGAGCTAAATGAAATGGGGATAATCAATATGTCTGATAAGGAGTTCAAGGTAATCGTCATAAAGATACTCCCTGGACTTGAGAAAAGAGTGAAGGATCTCAGTGTGACCTTCAACAAAGGGATAGAATATATAAAAAAAGAAAAAATCGGAGATGAAGAAGTCAATAATTGTAATAAAAAATACACTAGCAGCTTAGAGGAGGCAGAAGAATGGATCAGTAACTGAAAGACAGGGAGATGAAAAGCAATAAAACTGAATAGAAGACGAAGATGACAATGACAAAGAAGAAGAAGAAGGGGGAGGGGGAGGAAGAGAAGAGGAGGAGGAAAAGGAGGAGGAGAGGGAGGGACAGGAGGAAGAGGAGGAGAAGAGGAGGAAGAAGAGTAAAAACTGAGAATTGCTCTTGATCTTTGAGTTCATTTACTCTGTCATCTCCAATCAGCTAAGTCCATTCAGTGAATTTTTTATTTCAGATACTATATTTTTCAGTCCTAGAATTTTCATTTTTTTTCTGTTAGTTTTTATTTTCCTTTTGGAATTTTCTATTTTTCTCATTCATTGAGCTCATATTTTGTTTACTTCATTGAGAACCATTTTAATAGCTGTTTAAAAGTCCTTGTCTGCTATCTGTAATATCTAGTTTGTCTCAAGTTCTGACCCATTTGGTTTTCTTTTCTCTTCAGGATGTGTTTAGTTTTCATGGTTCTTTTTATGTTGGGAAATTTTTGGATTTATCCTGGAGTTTGTGAATTGTAAGATGTATAAATTCTTGATTTTGTTGTTTACTCTAACAAATGGTTTTCTTTTGCTTATGCAACTCGGTTTCTTGCATGGCAACTCCAATCTCAGTTCAGATTATCTGTTTCATGTGTATGTGGTTGAGGAGTAAGTCAGAGAAACTGGAAGACAGAATTTGTGAATGTTCTTTTTGTCTCCTTCTCTCTTCTAATCTTCACCTCTCTTCATCATCTGTGAATTCCCCACTGAAGAGTGTGGACTTCCTGCTGATATCTTCACCGCCATGCACTGGCCATGTACCCAGGCTAAAAGCAACAGATATAAGAAAGTTGCTTTGTACAGTTCCCCTCCTCCAAATATTTATTCCTCACCAGTGTCTGTCTGCTTCTGTTCTCTCTCCAGTGTCCTCATGTTATTGTTTTTGGCCTTATGTTTAGGTTTTATAGTTGTTTATTGCAGAGGATTTTTCCAGAAGGATCTTATTCCATCATCACCTAGATCATAAATCTCTCTTAGTTATCTTTTAAATTCAAGAATCTTGTCACTTGAAGTCAAACACTTTCTTCAGGGTCTTGCAGATACTTGCTTAATTAGTTCACAGGATGAAAATGTCTGCTGATAAGGCTATGTTTGCACAGCCATTGTTCATCTTCAAAGCACTTAGCAAAATCTGGCCAATATTATCTTGAAAGAACTTCTAAATTTCATCTTTAAGCTCAAAAACCCATTGAAAACTCTTCCTCTAGTAAGCCACATAAATATCATGCTATAGTCATATACACATAGCATGACATCTATGTGGTCTTGTTCCAGGTTTTCCCACATTTTATATTCTCAAGTGAATCAGTCTTTGTATGTCAAAGTTAGACATTTTGTAGCATCATCCCAAACTTTCTTTTATTTCATCTCCAAGAGTGTTTGACAATAGCACTTCTCTGTGAAGAAGGCAGTGTGTTGTGACAGTGTGAGGAAATTTTTTTAGCAAGATGTAAAAGCTGTCATAGAATTAATCATTAACAAGGGACCATCAGTACAAAAATCAGCATGGTTCTCCCAAGAGAGACCTTTTGTTTGTAGATATGAAAGCCAAACATTAATTATATTTTGGCCTTCACGTGGTGTGGGCAATGCTTTCTGTTCTTGAATTTTATAATTCCTTGCATATTTTACCAATGCCTGGCATTAATAGATGAAATCTGTGGCTTTGTCACTCTAAATAAAGAAGCTGTGTGGCCTTTCAATTTATTTCACAAAACCCCTTCAAGTTCATATAACGTGTCATCAATACTTCAACTTGTCTCACTGTTTGAGAGTTTGGAAATTTTTCAATTTCTGGTACTGCATCTTGTCCTAACATTTTATGTACAACAATTGCACATGCTCACGTTATTAGGATCTTACCAACTGTGTGACTTCCTGTTTGGGGCAATAAGTTCTGCTATTGAATAATTCACTTCCTGGTCCTTTTCACTGAGTAAGCCCATTTTTAGCAAGACATTCCCTGTTTATTTTGAGATTATAATAGCTGTTTAAAGTAATCAGCACCTTTGGTTTTCAAATGGCTGTCACTTATATTTAAGTGGGTGTTTTTTACAATTTTGCAGGAGCCATTGCTACATTTGTAAGTTGTTTGACATAGCAGGGCTTGGCAAACTACAGTCCATGGACCAAATCCTACCAGAAGCCTCAGAGTTGAGATTGGTCTTTAGGGAATTTTTTTGTTTTTGTTTTAGTAGGCTTCATACACAGTGCTGAGCCCAACATGGGGCTTGAACCTATGACCTGCGATCAAGACCTAAGCTGAGATCAAGAGTTGGATGCTTAACTGACTGATCCACCCAGGCACCACTGGTCTTTACGTTTCTTTGTTTTACTTTTTTTTTTTAATTTTAGTTAATTAACACACACTATAATAATTGGTTTCAAAAGTAGAATTCAGTGATTCGTCACTTACATACAACACCCAATGCTCATCATAACACATGCTCTCCTTAGTACCCATCACCCATCTAGCCCATCTCCCACCCACCTCCCTTGTCAACCCATAGTTTTCTATCATTAAGAGTCTCTTGTAGTTTATGTCTCTCTCTTCTCTTCCCACATGTTCTGTTTTGTTTCTTAAATTCCAAATGTATGATTGAAATAATACAGTATTAGTCTTTCTCTGATTGATTTATTTCACTTAGCATAATACATTCTAGCTCCATCCACATCATTGCAAATGGCAAGATTTCATTCTTTTTTATGGCTGAGTAATATTCCAGTGTGAATGTATATATGTATGTATGTATGTATGTACATACATACGTACACACACACATACCCCACACCTTCTTTATTCATTCATCAGTCAATAGACATTTGGGCTCTCTCTATAGTTTGACTATTATTGATAATGCTGCTATAAACATTGGGGTGCATGTACCCCTTCAAATCTGTATTTTTGTATCCTTTGTGTAAATACCTAATAGTGCAATTGCTGGATCATAGGGTAATTCTATTTTTAGTTTCTTGAGGAATCTCTATACTGTTCTCCAGAGTGGCTGCACCAGTTTGCATTCCCACCAACAGTGAAAGAGGGTTCCCCTTTCTCTGCATCCTCACCAACACCTGTTGTTTCTTCTGTTGTTAGTTTTAGCCATTTTGACGGGTGTGAGGTGGTCTCTCACTGTGGTTTTGATTTATATTTTCCTGATGATGAGTGATGTTGAGCACCTTTTCATGTGTCTGTTAGCCATCTAGATGTCTTCTTTGGAAAAATGTCTATTCATGTCTTATGCCCATTTCTTCACTCGGTTCATTGTTTTTTGAGTATTGAGTTTGATGAGTTCTTTATAGATTTTTGATACAAACCCTTTATCAGATATGTCATTTGAAAATATCTTCTCCCATCTCATAGGCTGCCTTTTAGTTTTGTTGACTACTTTCTTTGCTGGGCAGAAGCTTTTTATCTTGATGAAGTCCCAATAGTTCATGTTTGCTTTTGTTTCCTTTGCCTTCGGTGACATGCCTAGTAAGAAGTTGCTGCAGCTGAGATCAAAGAGGTTGCTGCCTCTGTTCTCCTCTAGGATTTTGATGGTTTCATGTCTCACATTTAGGCCTTTCATCCATTTTGCATTTATTTTTATGTATAGCGTAAGAAAGTGGTCTGGTTTCATTCTTCTTCATGTCACCATCCAGTTTTCCCAACACCGTTTGTTGAAAAACTTTGTTTTTTTCCATTGGATATTCTTTCCTGCTTTGTTGAAGATTAGTTGACTGGTGTATGGGCCAGAAATTGTTTTTAAAGAGTTCTAAAGAAACAAACACAAATAAAAAAGAATATGTGACAAAGACCATATGTAGCCTGCAAAGCCTAAAATATTTACTATCTCTAGTTGAGATTAGTTTTGAACCAAGAAACAGTATATTGTCTTCCTTTAATTTCCTCTAGTGACCAATGACACACTTTGTAAGCCGGCTGGCAGAGTTGGGAGTATTGCCTATGTCAGTGGAATTGTTTTTCTGTCTCAGAACAGATGAAAAGCATCACAGAAATGGGAATAGAATGAGGCCTGCTAGAGTAGAGTGGTCAGGCTTCACCACGTTCTCATTAATGACTCAAACCCCATATAGATAAGCAGAGAGCCTTATATAAACTTTCTGTAGTGCTTCCTTCTGTACAGTCAGAATTTTAAAATTCTGTGAGACCCAAGTACCATGAAAGAAAAAAATCACTCTCCCTTGACATCTGACATCACAGAAGCTAGCTCTTGGTCAAAAGCCTTGCTTTCTTCAGAGATTGGGCCTCTCTGTCCAGTTATAGCTTTTCCCTGCCAACCTGCCTACTTTTGCAATTCCAGCTCCAGCTCAGCTACAGCCATACCTCACCATTGCTACTTTGTGGGAAGGAGATTTCGTTGTGTGATCTTTGTAGTTAAGTAGACAAAGCACTAGAGTGGATGGTTGAAGACCCAGGGAAAGAACAGAAGAATAGTTACAGAAAGACAAATCTGCTTTATAAATGAGGACTTTCCAGGAAATGAAGGTCAGAAATAGGTATAGTTGAAGATTGTATAATTATGAAGATTATAAATGAGGAAAGGAACACTTGGGTGGCTCAGTCAGTTAAGGGTCTGACTTCAGCTCAGGTCATGATGTCACGGTTCACAAGTTCGAGCCCCGTGTTGGGCTCTGTGCTGACAGCTCAGAACCTGGAACCTGCTTTGGATTCTGTGTCTCCCTCTGTCTATTTTCCCCACTCTCTCTCTTAAAAATAATTAAACATTTAAAATATTAAAAAAAGAAATGAGAATATGGGGTTGGCACAAACTCCTGCGATGTTAGTAGACAGCTCTAAAAGCTTAGAAATTGCTAAAAAATTAATTTAAATAAACTTTTGGTTTCACATCCTACATAACTCCATTCAAGTAGGAGTCTTGAGAAATATCAAGGGTATACAATGAATAATTATGGGTAGAGAGGTAAGGAGCTGTCATATTCTTACCAAACAGGCAGAGTGGGAAGGCAGGAAAATATTGAGAAGGAGCACAGGAATATACTACCCTTTGGTAGCCAGCCTCTGTGATGACCCTTGACCCTTGCCTTTTTCTATTCATACTCTGTGCAGTCTCCTCCCACATTGACTCAGAGCTGGACTGTGTAACCAACTGATAAGAATAACAATGCGCAACCTCTGAGGATCGGCATAAAAGTCATTGAGGCTTTTTCTTGTTCTTGTTGGGTTACACTTTCTGGGGAAGTTAGCTGCCATGCCGTGAGGACACTCAAGCAACTGTCTGTCCAGGACCACACAGGGAGCAATGGAGGCCTCCCACAAACAACCAGCACCGACTTGCCAGCAATATGACTGGGCCAACTTTGAAGCATTCATTGCTTCGTTCCCAAGGAAACCTTCAAATGATTGCAGCCCAACATCTGAATAAAATTCATCAGAATAAAACATATATATATATATATATATATATATATATATATACACACATATACATATACATATACATATATATACATATATACATATATATATACATATATATATATATATATATATATATATATCCTGAGCCAAAAAAAAAACCAGCCATGCCGCGAATACTATAAGAAAATAAATGTTTGTTATGGTTTTAAGCTACTAGGTTTTAGAGTAATTTATTGCATAGCTATTGATAACTAATATACTGACCTACAAGGACCAAGACCAGTGAGCAGAAACTCTTATCAATGGCATGAAGAGCTGATAAACCTAGAGGAGATGAGCAGGTTTCAAGGCTTAATGATGTTGAGGGTACACTTTGGATTCAAAGTCAGGAACTCCAGTGGATGTGTGAGTTCACAGGTCAGGGTACGGGAGACAGATGAATGCCAAGAGCTGGCTCAAAGGAGTACAGTATATAATGCCATATTGTCCTTTCCAGGTAGTTCAGCTAAGGTTAAGGTCAGCAGAGTAAGAAGGGAAGCAGGGATTCCGGACAGTAAGTCTGCCGATATAATAGATGCTCTCGGTGACCTATCCAGGTCCCCTTTACTACACCAATGCACCTTTCCCCTAGCAGTTCTCGAAGGAACTGCTGTGATACCCCCTTACCCGGAAATGGCTGTGGTTACACTGTCCCCAAGGGTGACCTGCAGCCACTAAGTGATGTAGGGATACAAAAAAACCCATAGCCTCGATGTTTGTCATTTCTCTGGTGCCATCCTTGCTCCAGAGTTCCCCCATGGGATCAGGCAGGCCAAACCACCACATCTTTTTTAGCTTTCTCCCCTGCACTATCTTCCCTTATTCCCTTACAGAGTTCACCAGAGATCACTCCCTCAATAAATCACTAGTGCAAGAATCCCTACCACAGACTCCGCTGCAAGGAAACCCAACCCAAGACAACAGGTTTAGGGAAAGCACGTATGCCTATAGCATCCATTCCACTGCATTTTTCAGAAACCATGATTGCCTCAGATAGGGTGCAGGGGTGAGAACCCCAATAAGAACTAATTTATGCCATGGATATTACATGTGTAAATTCTCTTAACCCTAAGAAAAAAAAACTTAAGGAGAATTAGGGAGATGTGGGGCAAATCATGGGCCCATACCAATTATGAAGAAAAAAGGGGGATACATAGATGATTATCTCCTCATTTTCAAGATTAGTTTCTGAAGTACTACGACAAGCCATTTCTGACTCTGTGACACTAGTCTGACCCTATGCAATAATTTTTTTGGTATTAGCATGTGTTGCAGTCCTAATCACAGCTTTTGGTTCTTTTTTAAAGTTTTTTTTTTTTAATTTCTTTTGAGAGAGAGAGAGAGAGAACAAACAGGGGAGGAGCAGAGAGAGAGAGAAGGAGAGAATCCCAAGCAGGCTCCACAATGTCAGCACAGAGCCCAATGCAGGACTGGATCTAATGAACCCGTGAGATCATGACCTGAGCTGAAATCAAGAGTCAGACACTCAACCAACTGAGCCACCCAGCACCTCCTAATCACAGTTTTTGAGAGCATTAGGGCACGTGACATAATAAATTACATAAATGGCACCTATATTTGATGCTTCCATCATAGAAGAAAATATGAACAGGGTTATATGATGTTATCTGACATGGGACCATCAAAGAGTTCCCAGAAAGCTTTAATGAAAAGATAAAAGTGAACCCAAGAAACTCACACACTGGGACTTGGGGGAGGTGTGTGTGTGTGTGTGTGTGTGTGTGTGTGTGTGTGTGTGTATAACAAATCTGAAATCATAAATTTTATATCCCCTGTCCACATCAATAGCCAAGGGAAAAGAATCAATTTAAGAATGATTTTTTACTTTCCTTATAAAGAACTTCTGCAGATATTCTAATTTTAACACTGATAGCTTCCTCTGAGTGATATGGCCTCATCAGTTTATAACCTGTCTTATCATTTATTCAACTAGAGGAGAATTCTTATCAACTTCATGCTCAAAGTACAGCAAATGGAGACAATTGCCTAAAACCCCAAGACCGATCCACCCACTCCCTCCCCTCTCCCCGCTACTCCCTGCTGGCAATGGGGGCTGTCACATAGATCCCAGGGGGAAAAGAAGAGGATCCTACCAGCTGTTAATCTGCACACACAACCTTCATCAAAACAAAGCCAGCCAAGCTGGCATTTCTGCCTGTAGCCATCTACCATCTACTCATTAATCAGAACTGACTTCACCTCTGTGGAAGTGCTTAAGAGTTACAGAATCTGGGGCACCTGGGTGGCTCAGTCGGTTGAGCGTCCAACTTCAGCTCAGGTCATGATCTCATAGTTCGTGGGTTCGAGCCCCGCGTCAGGCTCTGTGCTGATAGCTCAGAGCCTGGAGACTGCTTCAGATTCTGTGTCTCCCTCTCTCTCTGCCCTTCCCCTGCTCATGTTCTGTCTCTTTGTGTCTTAAAAATAATAAAAACATTAAAAAAATTTTTTTAAAGTTACAGAATCAATCACAGTCGCCTGCCCCAGATCAAACACCTACCTAGGAAAAGCTCCAATCCTCACCAGGGTTACTACCAGCTTTTTATATTTATATTTTTGCACCTGGAAAAAAAACTGAAGTCAGTAAACTTGGGTCTGTAATTGCCACCAATTCTCCGACCCGGGTACCTTCACCTCTCTATGCCTCAGTTTCCCCAGCTGCAAAAAGGAGAGCTTGATTTTGATCATTGTGTCTGCAACAAGAAACAACATTTCTAAAAGATGACCTTCACACAACACAGAAGATTTTATGAACCAGAGATCACTGCAAACTATAAACTATTTATTTATAGAATAAATAAATGTGTTAAATTGTTTAAACTAAAAATGTGTTGACCATGGAAATCTTCGGGGTGGAATACTTACTAAAAATCCAGGCAGTCTTTTTTAGGTAGAAACTTGAACCTGAGGAGTCTTTCCAGCTTCATAGGTCAGCAATCGTAATTGGTCTGGTCAAATACCAGTCTGGATATTGCTGTGAAGGTATTTTTTCAATAGAATTAACATTTAAACCAGTAGACTTTGAGCAGACTTATGATCCTCCCATAATGTGAGTGGGCCTCATCCAATCAGTTGAAGGCCTTAGGAGCAAAGTCGAGGTTTTCAGAAGACGGGATTTGCCCTCAAGAGTGCAACACAGAAACCCTGCTTGAGTTCCCAGCCTTCATGGCCTGCCATGTGTATTTTGGACTCAAAATTGCATTAACTCCTACCTGAATTCCCAGATTGCCAACTTCCTCTGTGGATTTCAAACTTCCCAGCTTCCACAATGGTGTTAACCAATTCCTTAAAATAAATCTATCTCAGATAGATGGGAGGAAGGGAGGGAGGGAGGAGGAGACAGAGAGAGAGAAAAAGAGAGAGAGAGAAAGAAGAGATTCTTACTGGTTTTGTTTCTCCGGTCAACACTAATATAATATGCTGATATTTTGTTATGAGTGAACCAGATACCTATATAGAACAGTATAAATCTCCATTGTCTGATTTTTGTCATCTCATGTAATATGAACCCTTTCAAGAGTGTTTCACAAAAGACTTCTGGAGCAAATGAGGAACAAGATGGTAGTGTGGAAAGAGCACTGTGTTTAGAGACAAGATAGTTAGTCCCCATTACACCCCTTGATCACTCAGGGACTTTGTTGTGGCACCAAGGAGGATAGTGGTGCCCTGCCTGTCTGAGGCAGTGATTTGCTGAGGTGATTTTTTAGTGGCCCTTTCAAGTTCTGAAAGCTGTGGTTTTCGGAGTTAACAGCTAGTCTGCTTGAGAAATTAGATTTAGGTCATATCCTGATAAGCTTTTTAACTTTTTTTTTTAATGTTTATTTATTTTTGAGAGAGAGAGACACACACAGATGGTGTGCGGGGGAGGGGCAGAGAGAGCCAGAGACACAGAATCTGAAGCGGGCTCCAGGCTCTGAGCTGTCAGCACAGAGCCTGACATGGGGCTCAAACTCACCAAGTGTGAGATCACTACCTGAGTCAAAGTCAGCCGCTTGAACCGACTGAGCCACCAAGGCACCCCTTGACAAGATTTTTAATAACACCACACTGGCCAGGTTTGTTTGAAGGAGAGGTTGCCATCATTAACCCTAGTTTCTGGCAGTTTCTAGTTTAAATTGGTCCTCAGAGAAGCCTTTTCATGCTAATGAACAATTTATAAAAGCTACTTAATGATAATCTTGGCTTCCTATACTGTGTAGCTGCTTTGGAATCCCTAGAGAACTCTTATTCTGGCATAAATATTATATCTATATAGTCCCTCGAAAGAAGCAATGACCATAAATAAGATGAAATTCTTAATGCCTAAGTGAGCACGTTTTCTATTCTTTCATTAACTCACTTTTCTCCTCTATAAAATACTAATAAGAAGAATTCTACCCTTTAAAGTTATTATAAGTAGTGAATATAATAATGAATTTAAACTCCTTAGCACAATGCTTGGCACAGTGAAAGTGCTCAAGAATTATAGTGAACAGAACAAATAGTGGTTTATTAGATTATCATTACAGATTTCAACTGAATATAGTTGTGTTTGGAAGTACATCGTTTGCCCTAAATATGAAGGAGAGTGATGCAGTGATAGGTACCCATCCATGAATCCCAGCCAGAAACTCAAGCACAAAATGTAGCTTTATTTTTCCATCGTTTTATTTAATTCCTCTCTCTGGCTTACATTCTGGTAGGGCGATGGAAACTTAGTCCATTCAGAGTCTTCATTTCTCAGGGTCTGTCTTAAGTTCTAGGAGGCCTCAAAGGAGCCAAGGCACTGGGTGGTGTGGCCGAGATGGGGGCATCTTGTCCAATTCTCTGTCTCCATAGTGTCCACTGACAGATCTACAGGTGTGGTCTTGGGCATGGCTCTCACACGTCATGGCTGAGATACCCATTCCTGTCCTCACAGCCCCTTTATGTCCAGCCTTCCTCTATCTTACTTCCCAGATGAACAGGGGGCAAAAGCATTTTTCTGCTGTTTCCTTGCCTCTCTGGAGCATGCAACTCCCCCAAAGCTGTCTGTGTCTGCCTATCTATCCAGATATATCATTCCCCTGCTTTTTTAATCTGTTTTGGCTGGGATATTGCAACCCCACCAGGGGCTCTGCTTGTTAAATGGTTTCCTCTGCTCCTGGATACCCTGGGGGTGTGGTGGGGAGTTCCTGCTTAGTTTTGCCAAATTTCCCCGGAAACACCTCCTTTATGAACTCAGGGTTTTGCACATCCAAGAGTCAGGAGATTCTGTAGCTTTTCTCTAAACACTGCTAAAGGTTTGCTTGAATTGGAGAAAGGGAAATACTTAGAGAAAACAAGTACAAGTTAAAAATCTCAAACATTTTTTCCTGCCACATAAGCAAAGTATCAATGTTCGTCTATTGTAATTTAACATTTATGAAGAAAAGGCCATTTCAGGTAATTATTTCAGTTAGACATATGATCTGAGGTAAGTTTTTTTTAATGCTTATTTATTTATTTTGAGAGAGAGCATGCACAAGCAGGGGAGGGGCAGAGAGAGAGGGAGAGAGAGAATCCCAAGCAGGCTCTGTGCTGTCAGTGTGGAGCCTAATGTGGGGCTCAAACTCATGAACCATGAGATCATGACGTGAGATGAAATCAAGAGTCAGATGCTTAACCAGCTGAGCCACCCAGGCGCCCCTGAGGTAAGTTTTTAAAAGAATCTAAACTTCTCCCTGACACAGGAGATGCTGTAGAGAATTGTGCTAGATCTCAAAGCCACACCAGGTAGATCACAGGGCTAATTGTTGATTAACCACACCCCTCTTTTTTTTGCATATTTATTTTAATTTTTAATTTTTAATTGAAGTATAATTGATATATTACTTTCAGTGTACAACATAGTGCTTCAACAATTATATACGTTATGAAATGGTCCCCTGTACAGATGTATGCGAGTATTATTAACTATTCCCTATGCTGTCCCTTTCATCCCATGGGTTATTTGTTTTATGACTGGATGTTTGTTCCTCTTAACCCCTCCAGCCATCTTGCCTATCCCCACACACCCCTCACATTCTGAGAACCACCAGTTCCCTGAGTCTGCTACTCTCTTTTTTATTGTTGTTGTTGTGTGTTTCTTTGTACATTTGTTTGGTTTTTAAGATTCCACATATAAGTGAAATCATACGGTATTTGTCTTTCTCTGTCTGGTTTATTTCATTTAGCCTAATACCCCCTCTATTCACCTTGCCACAAACAGCAAGACATCATTCTTTTTATGGTTGAGTAACATTCCATTGTGTATATATCCCATCTCTTCATCTATTGATGGACACTTGGGTTGCTTCCATATCTATGTTATTGTAAACAATTCTGCAATAAACATAGGGGTGCATATATTTTCAAACTAGTATTTTCTTTTTTTCAGGTAAGTACCCAGAAGTGTAATTACTGGATCATATGGTACTTCTATCTTTAGTTTTTAGGGGGAACTTCCATACTATTTTCCATAGTGGCTGCACCAATTTACATTCCCACCAACAATGCACAAAGGTTCCCTTTTCACCACATCCTCACCAACCTTTGTTATTTCTTGTCTTTTTGATAGTAGCTATTCTGACAATGTGAGGTGATATTTCATTGTGGTTTTGATTTGTATTTCCCTAATGATTAGTGATGTTGAGCATCTTTTCATGTGTTGTTAGCCATCTGTATGTCTTCTTTGGGAAAATGTCTGTTCTGTTCCTCTGCCCATTTTTAACTCAAATTATTTGTTTTTTTGGTATTAAGTTGCATGAGTTCTTTCTATATTTTGGATATTAACCCCTTATCAAGATATCAATTGTAAATATCTTCTCCCATTCGGAGGGTTGCCTTTTCGTTTGGTTGTTGGTCCTTCACTTTACAAAAGCTTTTTAGTTTGATGTAGTCCCAATTGTTCATTTTTGTGTTTGTTTCCCTTGCCTTAGGAGATAGATCCAGAGAAATATTGCTAAGGCCAATGTCCAGGAGATTACTGCCTATGTTTTCTTTCAGAGGTCTTATGCTTTCAGACCTTAAATTTAGGTCTTTAATCCATTTTGAGTTTATTTTTGTGTATGGTATAAGAGAGTAGTAGTCTAGTTTCATTTTTTTGCATGTAGCTGTTCATTTTTCCCAGCACCATTTATTGAAGAGGCTGTCTTTTCCCCAATTGTATATTCTTGCCTCCTTTGTTGTAAATGAATTGACATATATGGATGGGTTTATTTCTGTCTGAACTCTCAATTCGTTTCTATTCTGTTGATCTATGTCTGTTTTTGTGCCAGTACCATACTGTTTTCATGATCATGGCTTTGTAGTATAGCTTGAAATCCAGGATTGTGATGCCTCCAGCTTTGTTCTTTCTCAAGGTTGCTTTGGCTATTCAAGGACTTTTGTGGTTCCATACAAATTTTAGGATTTTTTGTACTAGTTCTGTGTAAAACAGTATTGGTTTTTTGGTTAGCATTGCATTGAATCTATAGATTACTACGTAAAGTACAGACATTTTAATATTGATTCTTCCAATACAGGAGCATGGTATATTTTTCCATTTATTTGTGTCACCTTTGATTTCTTTCATCACTGTCTTATAATTTTCAGAGTATAGGTCTTTCATCTCTTTGGTTAAATTCATTCCTAGGGATTTCATTCTCTTCGAGGCAATTGTAAATGGAATTGTTTTCTTTATTTCCTTTCCTACTATTTCATTATTAGTGTATAAAATGCGACAGATTTCTGTATATTGGTTTGTATCCTGCAACTTCAGTGAATTCATTTGTTAGTTCTAACAGATTTTTAGTAGAGTCTTTAAAGTTTTCTATATCTAATATGATATCATCTGCAAATAATGACAGTTTCACTTTTTCCTTACCAATTTGGATGCCCTTCCTTCCTTTCTTCCTTCCTTCCTCCTTCCCTGTCTCCCTCCCTCTCTCCCTTCCTCTTTCTTCCTTCCTTCCTTCATTCTTTTCCTTTCCTTTCCTTTCTCTTTTCTTTCTTTCTCTTTCTTTCTTTCTTTCTTTTGTAGATTTCCAGTGTTATGTAGAATGAACATAATGAGAGTGAACATCCTTGTCTTGTCCCTGATCTTAGAGGGAAAGCTTTCAGTTTTCACCATGGATCATGTTAGCTGGGGGGTTGTCATATATGGACTTTATTATATTCCCTCTAAACTCACCTTGTTGACTGTTTATCATGTATGGATGTTGAGTTTTGCAAAATACTTTCTCTGCATCTATTGAAATGATCGTATGATTTTTATCCTTCATTTTTTAATGTGATATATCACATTGATTGACGTGCATATATTGAACCATGTTTGCATAAATCCCACTTAATTGTGGTGAGTTATCTTTTTCATGTATTGTTGAATTCAGTTTGCTAATATTTTGTTGGGTATTTTTGTATCTATGTTCATCAGAGATATTGGTCTGTATTTTTACTTTTCTGTAGTGTCTTTGGTTTTTATATCAGAATAATGCTTTCCTTATAAAATATATTTGTAAGCATTCCTTTCTCTTTAATTGTTTGGAATCATTTAAAAAGGATAGATATTAATTCTTATTTATATGTTTGGTAGAATTCACTTGTGAAACCATCTGGTCCTGGACTTTTATTCTTTGGGATTTTTTTATTACAGACTCAATTTCATTACTAGTAATTGTTCCATTCATATTTTCCATTTCTTCCTGATTCATTAATGGAAGACTGTATGTTTCTAGGAGTTTATCCATATCTTCTAGGCTGTCCAATTTTTTGACATCTCATTTTTTGTAGTAATCCATGAAAATCCTTTATATGTTTTGTGGTGTCCATGCTAACCTCTCCTCTTTCATTTCTGATTTTATCGATTTAAGTACTCTCTGGCTAAAGGTTTATCGTTTTTGTTTATCTTTTCAAAGAACCAGCTCTTAGTCTTATTGATCTTTTCTATTTTTTTCTTTAGTCTCTGTCATTTATTTCTGCTCTGATCTTTATAATTTCCTTCCTTCTGCTAACTTCAGGCTTTGTTCTTCTTTTTATAGTTCCTTTAGTTGCAAGGTTAGGTTGTTATTTGAGATTTCCTTGTTTCTTGTTTAGTCTTGTATCCCTGTACACTTTCCTCTTAGAACTGCTTTTGCTGCATCCCAACGATTTAGAAACTGTGTTTGTATTTTCATTTGTCTGTAGGTATTTTTTTATTTGCTCTTCGAGTTTTTTGTTGACCTGTTAGTTCTTCAGAGCCTTGTTATTTAGCCTCCACATATTTGTGTTTCTAGTTTATTTCTTGTCATTAATTCCTGGTTTCATACTTTGGTCATCAGAAAAAGTGCTTGAGATGATTTCAGTCTTCTTAAATTTATTGAGGCTTATTTTGTGGCCTAACATGTGAGCTATCCTAGGAGGTGTTCTATGTGCACTTGAAAAGAGTATATTCTGCTGTTTTTGGATGGAATGTTATATATACATATACCTTTTATGTCCATCTGATCTAATGTACCATTCAAAGCCACTATCTCTTTGTTAATTTTCTCACCACATGATCTATCCATCAATGTGAGGTGGGTGTTAAAGTCTTCTACAATTATTGTATTTCTGTCAATTTCTCCCTTCCTGTCTGTTAATATTTGCTTTATATATTTAGCTGCCTCTATGTTGGGTACCTAGATATTTACAATTGTTATATCCTCTTGATGGACTGATCCCTTTATCATCATGTAATGATCATTTTTATCTCTTGTTACAGTCTTTGTGCTGAAGTCTATTTTCTCCAATATGAGTATCGCTACCCCTGCATTTTTTGGCTTCCTTGTACATGAAATATCTGTTTCTGTCTCTTCACTTTCAGTCTATATGTGTCTTTAAGTCTTAGGTGAGTCTCTTGTAGATAGCAAATAGATAGGTCTTGTTTTTTCATCCATTCAGTCACCCGAAGTCTTTTGATCAGAGCTTTTAGTGTACTTACATTTAAAGTAATTATTGATAGGTATGTACTTATTGCCATTTTGTTAATTGTTTTCTGGTTGTATTTGTAGTTCTTCTGTATTCCTATCTTTTCTTGCTCTCTCCCCTTGTGATTTAATGACTTTCTTTAGTGTTATGCTTGGATTTCTTTCTCCTTATTTTTTGTTTATCTATTATATGTTTTTGGTTTGTGTTGACTACAGGACTAATACAGCATCACTACGCATGGCAGTTTATATTAAGCTGATGGTTGCTTAAGTTTGAACACATTTTAAAAGCACTATTTCTTTCCTTCATCCTCTATGTTTTATGTATCTGATTTTGTATTTACATCTTTTTATTTTGTGTATCCCCTGACTTTACTACATTTTTTCTTTAACCTCCATACTGGCTTGATAAGAAATTAGTCTACTACCTTTATTATTGTTTGCTTTCCCTGGTAATATTTTTTTCTTTCATAATTTTCTTACTTCCAGTTGGAGCTCTTTCTTTCCACTTAAAGAAGTCCCTTTGACATTTCTTGTAAGGCTGATTTGGTGGTGATGAACTGCTTTTTTTTTTTAATTCTTTTAATGTTTATTTATTTTTGAGAGAGAGGGAGAGTAGGGGAGAGGCAGAGAGAGAGGGAGGCACCGAATCTGAAGCAGGCTCCAGGCTCCAAGCTGTTAGCACAGAGCCTGATACAGGGCTCAAATTCACAAACCACAAGATCAAGACCTGAGTCAAAGTTGGACACTTACCGACTGAGTCACCCAGGTGCCCCAGTGATGAACTTCTGTAACGTGTGTTTGCCTGGGAAACTCATTATCTCTGATTCCATTCTGAATGATGATCTTGCCAGGAAAAGTATACTTGGTTGTAGGTTTTTTCCTTTCAGCACTTTGAATATATCAGGCAAAGTTTCTGCTGAAAAATCTGCTGATAGTCTTATTTAGCATGCTGGCTCTTTAAGGGTGGAGGCTCAGTTTCCTGTTGCCCTCAGACTCTCCCAGAGTTAAGCCTTTCTGGTTTTTAAAGCTCTATGAAATTAAGCCCCACTAATTTTTAAAGCTACTGGAATTACTGAACACTGCTGGTTTTCAAAGTCAGACATTATGGGGACTTGTCTTTCCAGTACAGATCCCCAGGGCCAGTGGTGCCCAGAGTGGACTCGGATCCCCTCACTCCTTCAAGCTGGGGATGTCTCTCCTGTTGGTGATTAGTCACACTGGGGAGTTGGTTCCCGATCACATCTCCACCCCTCCTATCCTTTTTGATGTGGTCTTCTCTCTACGACTAGCTGTAGGAGGTCTGTTCTGCCAGTGTTCAGGTCATTTTCGGGAAGAGTTGTACATCTGGTTGTTGTCTCAGTGTGTGGGTGGAACAGGGGCTGCTCAGCATTCTCCTACTCTGCCATCTTGCTAAATTGCGTCTACATTCCTCTTTATTTGTTAGACTCTGGTCGCAAGAGACAGAAAACCAATGTGAAATAGCTTCTACCCGAAGAAAATTAAGATGTCTCATGGTAAGCAAGGGAAGCAACATCTGGATCCAGGGACAGGAATGCTGACAATAGAGCTCTCCCTGTCATCTCTTTTTGTTCCTTTTCATCTTCTCTTCAGACCATTTGCCTCTATTTCCTTCATCCTGGTGACAAAACACATAGCACAAAGATCCTGAACTTTACATGTTACTGGTAGCTTCAACTATTTGGAAAAAGAATGACTTGAGTCTCAGATCAAAGTTTTAATATCCTGTGAAGAAACTGTATTGACTCAGCTTGGATCTGATATCCACCCCTAGACCAATAAATTTTGGCCAAGGTCTAAATGACATTTGAACTAAACTTGCCACTCCCAAATTAACCACATGGATAAACAGGGAGAAGGGATAGTTCCTAGAAAGGGGGGGGGGGGGGAATGCACAGAAAAGAAAGTGGGTGAGTTATGGGTGCACAAAATAATGGAATCCAGTCAAGAACACAGTGGACTTTTTCTCTAAGTCCAACCTGCCCTCAAACCCACTCAAGTTCTTTCCTCCAACCTGATGATGGCAAGTAGAGAGAAATGCAGTATAGAGAGTTCTCTTCATAGGCAGGTTTAGGAACTCTGAATCATTGTTTGGTAGCGAAGTTTAGTTTTGTTGTTGCTGTTTCTTTATTTTTTATTATTTACTTTTGAGAGAGAGAGAGTGTGTGCGCGTGCGCGTGTGCAAGGAGGGGAGGAGCAGAGAGAAAGGAAAAGAGAATCCCAAGCTGGCTCCTCAACCCCAATGTGGGGCTTGAACTCACGAACCATGAGGTTATGACCTGAGCTGAAACCAAGAGTCTGATGCTTAACTGACTGAGCCACCCAGGAGCCCCAGCTGGGAAGTTTTTGAAAAAGCAACATTCTTTCTGATTACAGAAGGGTGGGAAACAAGAAAGAGACAGCTCACTAAATTGAATAAGGGGTGAGCTAAGATTTTTATCTCTTGGTATCTTGCCAGAGAAACATTTTGCTATAGTGATTGAAGATTAATAATATCAGAGAGAGGGATAGAAAATAACTCAGAGTGGTCCTACCCTCATACAGTAATATTTGCTTTATGCTGGCTTCATGAAAAGACTTTGTTACATTCTAGATACGGTCTTTTGGGACCCAGAGATAAAGAGTGCAATGGTAATGGATTACTGGCTGCTCAGGGCTAATTTTACAAGTCTGAAGATAGGAGATCAAAGCAGAAAAATCATAAAAAAGGAGAGTAGGCTAAGTCCTTACCCTCCCCCGCCCAACACACACAAAACAATGTTAATAACAGCCCCATTCTGAGCAAAATGGAAATGAATTGAGATTTAATCATTTGGGCTCCCACAAAAAAATTAAGAAAGGATGGACGAGAAACCAGTAATGCTGGTTGCCTGCAGCAAAGCTGAATGGTCAGGGTACAATGGTTAGAGGAACTCTTTTCACTGTCTACTCTTATATTTTTACATTTGGACCCATATAATACCTGGTAAGAAAAAATAAAATTCGTTAAAACATTTTAAAATTATAAAATCACTAAGAGATAACTGGAAGAAAGAATGAATAGGATATAAGTTTCTGGCCAGACCTTATGTATAAATTTTACAACAAAGAGGAGACTATTTTGAAAATGCAGAATTTAGATGGGGGGATGGCACAACTTAAAATACTAGTCCAAATTTACGTGCCCAGAAACACTTTCAGTAAGCATATTAACAGCAGGTTCTGCCTCTCTCTTTGTAATGAAGACCATATAAAAAGGAAAAAGCCATCCTTAAAGCTGTCTCGAGATCTCCTCCCAACGTCTGCACCCTGTCTGCCTCCCACTTGATCAGAACTAATGCCCAGTGAAGGGAGCCATTAGGTATGCGGTACTTGGGACTGGCCCCTCTAAGCCCCCAGCACAGAGAATCATCTTTGCACACTGTGCCTTCTCTCTCCAGACACAGAAACATACACTACAACATACTTCTGTGTGCCAGGTACTGTACTATATATAGATTATGCAGATGAACAAAACACTGGTAAGAAGGGAAGGGGAGGGGAGGGGAGGGAAAAGAGAAGGAAAGAAACAAAAAGAAAAGAAAGAAAAGAAAAGAAGTAAGTAAAATCAAAGTTTCTCCCTAAGTTCATAAATACATATACATAGTTTGGCATGATGATGCTAAAGCCTGTTCATTCTTGTTTATTTGCTTGGGTTACTTAAAAACAAAGCCTCAGAAATAACCAAACTTGGTCACTTTCTTACCAAGAAAAAAAGGGATATGTTCCTCAACACTACCAATTTCAGAATGAGAGTAGATTGCATTAGCATAGTTCATTCTTTGGGGCTTTTTTTATGATGGAAAAAAAACCCACAAAAACCTAACGCTTGTTTCCATTTCAGAAATATAAACCCTGCTGTTCCTCTTTAATTTTCTTTCCTGATTTTACATCCTAGGGCATCAATCCTAATCATTTTATTTCCTTTTTGTATTTGGCCCTTTTGGATAATCTTTCATCTCATGTGAGCTTTTGACAGCCTTTCTTCCTCCGTGGATCAACCAAACAAGGGAGGATTCAGTTCATTATTAGATTTTTTCCATGGTGGTGAAGAATCGTAGCTGTCTTCAAATATGCAAAACATTCTTATTGTTAAAAGAAACGTATCATGCAAGACACAGAAGACTGATCAGTGGGCACAGTTATAGAGGGGTAGATTCCAGGATTGACATAGGCTGCCCCCAAAACTGTCCAGTTCTTACTTGCTCTGTGAGCACACGCAGAGACCAGCTGACTGCTTCTCCAGCATGTAAAAAGGGAGAGTACAGACTCAGCAGGTGGCCAGAGCAAGTCCAGTTACATCATTTGTGGGACCCAGCACAAACTGAAAATATGGGCTCCTTGTCCAAAAAATAAGAATGTCGAGATGGTGACAATAGAGCATTAAATCAAGAGTGAGGCTCTTGCCAGATAAAACCTCATGTAGCTGGCCCTGGGTCAGAGAACTGATGGTGAGCTCAAGAGGGCTTCGATTTCTTCCAAAGCTGAGAAGGGAGGAAGGTAGTGCTAAAAGCAACTATCCTCAGTCACAGAATTTAGAAGAAAAACAGGGGGGGACACCTGGATGGCTTAGTGGGTTAAGCAACCAACTTCGGCTCATGTCAGGATCTCATGGTTCGTGAGTTCAAGCCCCACGTCAGGCTCTGTGCTGACAGCTCGGAGCCTGGAGCCTGCTTTAGATTCTGTGTCTGCTCCTCCCCCACTCACACTCTGTCTCTGTCTTTGTTTCAAAAATAAATAAACATTTAAAAAATATTTTAATAATACCTAGGAATAAATCTAACCAAAGATGTAAAGGATCTGTATGCTGAAAACTATAGAAAGCTTATGAAGGAAATTGAAGAAGATTTAAAGAAATGGAAAGACATTCCCTGCTCATGGATTGGAAAAACAAATATTGTCAAAATGTCAATTCTACCCAAAGCTATCTACACATTCAATGCAATCCCAATCAAAATTGCACCAGCATTCTTCTCGAAACTAGAACAAGCAATCCTAAAATTCATATGGAACCACAAAAGGCCCCGAATAGCCAAAGGAATTTTGAAGAAGAAGACCAAAGCAGGAGGCATCACAATCCCAGACTTTAGCCTCTACTACAAAGCTGTCATCATCAACACAGCATGGTATTGGCACAAAAACAGACACATAGACCAATGGAATAGAATAGAAACCCCAGAACTAGACCCACAAACGTATGGCCAACTCATCTTTGACAAAGCAGGAAAGAACATCTAATGGAAAAAAGACAGCCTCTTTAACAAATGGTGCTGGGAGAACTGGACAGCAACATGCAGAAGGTTGAAACTAGACCACTTTCTCACACCATTCACAAAAATAAACTCAAAATGGATAAAGGCCCTAAATGTGAGACAGGAAACCATCAAAACCTTAGAGAAGAAAGCAGGAAAAGACCTCTCTGACCTCAGCCGTAGCAATCTCTTACTCGACACATCCCCAAAGGCAAGGGAATTAAAAGCAAAAGTGAATTACTGGGACCTTATGAAGATAAAAAGCTTCTGCACAGCAAAGGAAACAACCAACAAAACTAAAAGGCAACCAACGGAATGGGAAAAGATATTCGCAAATGACGTATCGGACAAAGGGCTAGTATCCAAAATCTATAAAGAGCTCACCAAACTCCACACCCGAAAAACAAATAACCCAGTGAAGAAATGGGCAGAAAACATGAATAGACACTTCTCTAAAGAAGACATCCGGATGGCCAACAGGCACATGAAAAGATGTTCAGCGTCGCTCCTTATCAGGGAAATACAAATCAAAACCACACTCAGGTATCACCTCACGCCAGTCAGAGTGGCCAAAATGAACAAATCAGGAGACTATAGATGCTGGAGAGGATGTGGAGAAACGGGAACCCTCTTGCACTGTTGGTGGGAATGCAAATTGGTGCAGCCGCTCTGGAAAGCAGTGTGGAGGTTCCTCAGAAAGTTAAAAATAGACCTACCCTATGACCCAGCAATAGCACTGCTAGGAATTTACCCAAGGGATACAGGAGTACTGATGCATAGGGGCACTTGTACCCCAATGTTCATAGCAGCACTCTCAACAATAGCCAAATTATGGAAAGAGCCTAAATGTCCATCAACTGATGAATGGATAAAGAAATTGTGGTTTATATACACAATGGAATATTACGTGGCAATGAGAAAAAATGAAATATGGCCTTTTGTAGCAACGTGGATGGAACTGGAGAGTGTGATGCTAAGTGAAATAAGCCATACAGAGAAAGACAGATACCATATGGTTTCACTCTTATGTGGATCCTGAGAAACTTAACAGGAACCCATGGGGGAGGGGAAGGAAAAAAAAAAAAAGAGGTTAGAATGGGAGAGAGCCAAAGCATAAGAGACTGTTAAAAACTGAGAACAAACTGAGGGTTGATGGGGGGTGGGAGGGAGGAGAGGGTGGGTGATGGGTATTGAGGAGGGCACCTTTTGGGATGAGCACTGGGTGTTGTATGGAAACCAATTTGTCAATAAATTTCATTAAAAAAATAAATAAATAAATAAAATAAAAAACAAAAGAGGAAAGAAAAAATAAATAAATAAAAAATAAAAAATAAAAAATATTTTAATAAAAAAAAAAAAGAGAAAGTGAGGGGTCCAGGAGTTTTAAACTTGGACTCATGAACCATACCATTAATATCATATGGAAAATGTTTGTGTCTATGCAACTCTGAGAAGAAGGTCCAGAACTTTGATCTGATTATGAAGGAACTTGGACACCCTCCCCCACAAAAGTCAAGAATCTCTAACCCAACTCCCTCATTCTGTCCACAAAGAAGCTGTACTTTCACAAAGTTGGAGAACTAGTCCCTGTGGATTATTTTAGACTTCACATCTAAAAGGGTCTGTTAATCCTATAACTTAGTCAATTTAATTGCAATTGCCTCATCAGGAAATTTCAGGTTTGCTGTGGGTTCACTCATTTTACCATTCTTTTTTAATCTTAGGCAATAATCTTATTCATATTTTATATGAGTATATAACATTGGCTGATATTCTGTAACTTTAACTCTATAGCATTAACTTCCAAAATACTTATATTGACTTCTCAAAAAAGTATTTAAGATACATTTTGGAAACATTGATGTTGGCAGCTTGCTCTGGTCATGAGATTCATAGAGTAAAATGTCAGTCACAGCCAGGAGAGGAGGCTCCACTTCCCACCCTCTCTCCTTTTTTTTTTTTTCAATGTTTATTTATTTTTGAGACAGATAAAGAGAGACAGAGTGTGAGCAGGGGAGGGACAGAGAGAGAGGGAGACACAGAATCCAAAGCAGGCTTCAGGCTCTGAGCTGTCAGCACACAGAGTCCGGCATGGGGCTCGAACTCATGAACCATGAGATCATGACCTGAGCCGAAGTTGGACGCTCAGCCAACTGAGCCACCCAGGCGCCCCCCCAACCCTCTCTTATTACTCAGGCATGATTGCAAAAATATGTAAATACACAATTTTAATCAGAAATACTAACATACACAAAAACAATAGCAGATTTATGACATAAATGTTATTTTCACATTCCTTTCTCAAGTGTCTGTGTATCTTGCCCTGAAAGCTCAACATGATCAAACTTGGCTAATTATCTTTTCCACTCAACTTCCTCTTGGATATGTCCTCACTAGTATTTTCCTGATGTGACCCGAGACTTATTTCTCATTCACACTGTTCTCCTTAGGGGCCATTCAGCCCATTCGGGTCTTCAGTTCTATATTTTATTTTTGTCATGTAGTCTTTTGAAATATTTCTCATTTAATCTTCACAAATATCCCACAAAGTATGGCCTATTGTATTTTCAAAGATGGCCATACCAGTACATCTCAATCCATATGTTCTTCTTGTAGTATGACATTGACTCCATCAAAAGGTGGGATCCTGTTTGCTCCTTGGGAATTTGGGTAGGCCTGGAACTATGATGGCTGTGACCCTGTGTGACTTCTGAGGCTAGGGCACAAAAGACAAAAGACCTTTCCTCAGCTCTTTGTCCCCTTGGGATATGTGCATTCAGCCCTCAGCTGAATGTAAGAATTTCAGCTATCCTAAAGTGGCCAAGCTGGAAAGGTCACATGGAGAGACCTTGGAGGGAGGGAGAGAGAGAAGAGAGAGACCTAAGGATCTTCTTCAGTCCCAGCTGAGTCTTCCTAGCCAAGCTACCAGGCATGTGAGTGAGTAAACCTCCAGATAATTCCAGCCCTCAGTCTTCAAACCACCACAACTGGCACCACCTAGAGCAGAAATAAGCCAGCCCCTCCCATCTCTGCCCAGATTTGCCAAAACAAATGTTTTCTTGTTTAAAACCAAGAAATTTTCTGGTTTTAAACTATGAAGTTTTGGGGTCATTTGTTACACAGCTGTAGTCAGTAGAGCAGTGGTCGTGTCACTCTTAGGATTCATGTGGACGTAGGTAATTGACAAGTCAACTTACACTTGTCCAAGCTTAAAAGGGATCAAGTTATGTAACTGAAAAGTCCAGGGCTGATGCTGCCATGCTTTGAACAAGGGCCATGTATGATGTCCCCCAGGCCCAGGCCCTCTGCATCTCTCCACTCTGTCATCTCCATGCTGGCCACACTCTCCGGCTTCACATGGGCACAAAGGTGGAGCAGCTCCAGACAATTCGGATTCAATTCCGCAACAACAGCAGCAGAGAGAACTCCACTTCAGTAATTCAAACAAAGGTTTTACGCTTAATCCCAGTGGCCAAAGTTGATTTGTTTCCATCCCTGAAGCATGGAATGTGCTGATCAGCCAGGCTAGAGGCACATATATGGAAAATCGGGAAGGAAATCAAAATACCAGATAGGAAAGAACTGAAGAAGATATTTCCCCCCAAAGACATTTCTGGATACTGACAGCAAAAGAAGGGCCCATGGATACCAGCCAGCTAAGCAGTAGATGGCAAATTATCCCTAGGCTCTGTGTGACAAAACAGAGTTCAAGTTTCACTCAGCCGTGGCCCCACAGTTAGCTGAGTAGTTTTGTCATCTGTTGCCTTGCAATGAGCTGAGTCAGGATTTGAACACAGGTCTGTCTGATGCAAAAGTTCATTTTCTTTGCCCCAAACCATGATGGAATAGCATTCCCACTCTCTTTCCTCTCTTTTTCTGATATATTATAATTCACAAAGCAGAAGTAAGAAAGCTGAGGAAGAAAATCTTGCTACTAAGAATAGAAACTCTTTGTAACCTGAAAGAGGTAGTTTTCAATTATACTCTGTTTAATTCGTCCCTTTTCCTTAAACTTCCTCCAGATGCTACTGTAACATCCACCAGCACTTCACCATCAGCGGGCTGTCACCGGAGTTGCTGTGAGGTTCTATGCAGGAAAGGGTCTTCAGAACTAATTTTTAAGGGATTTATTCTATACCCACAGAATGGCGGTGTTTTGTTTTTTTTTTTTTTTTGTAATAGCGTTATCAAGATATAATTCACATGTAATAGAATTCATCCATTTAAAGTGTTCAATTCAGGGTTACCTGGGTGGCTCAGTCAGTTAAGCTTCCAACTTCAGCTCAGGTCATGATCTCACAGCTCATGAGTTTGAGCCCCGCGTCAGGCTCTGTGTTGACAGCTGGGAGCCTGGAGCCTGCTTCGGATTCTGTATCTCCCTCTCTCTCTCTCCCTCCCCCACTCATGCTCTGTCTCTCTCTCTCAAAAATAAACATTAAAAAATTTAAAAAGTTTTCAATTCAGTGGTTTTATTGTATAAATAGAATGATGCAACCATCACCACAATCAACTTTAGAACATTTTCGTCACCATAACCTGGTAGCGATTAGCAGCTAATGTTTATCCTACCCCCATTCCACCCCAACAACCCCATGTCTATGTGGCTTTCCTTATTCTGGACATATCTTATAAATGGAAGCACCCAATATGTGGTCCCTGTGATTGGCTTCCTTCACTTAGCATGATGTTTTCATGTCATAGCATGTATTAGTACTTCATTTTTTTTAATGTTTTATTTTTGAGAGAGAGAGAGACACGCACACACACAGAGTGTGAGTGGGGGAAGGGCAGAGAGAGAGGGAGACACAGAAACTGAGGCAGGCTCCAGGCTCTGAGTCGTTGGCACAGAACCCGACTTGGGGCTCAAACTAATGGACTGTGTGATCATGACCCGAGCCAAAGCCAGATGCTTAACCAACTGAGCCACCCAGGCACCCAAGTACTTCATTTCTTTTTGTTGTCAAATAATATTCCATTACATGGACATACCACATTTTGCTTATCCATTTGTCAGTTGATGAACATTTGAGTTCTTTTTACTTTTGCAGTGCTTCTATGAACATTCATGTACAAGTTTTTGTTTGGACATGTTTTCATCTCTCTTAGCTGTATACCTAACATTGGAATTGTTGGGTCATGTGGTAACTCTATATGTAAACTTCTGAGGAACGTCTAGACTATTTTCCAAAATAGTTGCACTGTTTTAGGGGTCTAATTTCCCCCCATCCTTGTCAACACTTGTTACTATCTGTCATTTTGATTATAGCCATCCTAGTAGGTGTCAGGTAGTATCTCACTGTGGTTCTAATTTGCATTTCCTTGGTGGCCCATGATGTCAGCCATCTTTTCATGTGCTATTATCCATTTGTATATCTTCTCTTGCCCATTTGTAAAATTAGGTTATTTGTCTTTTTATTAGCAACTTATGTGAGTTCTTCATGATTCTAGTTACAAGTCCATTATCACATATATGATTCGCAAATGTTTTCTCCCATTTTCTGGGTTGTCTTTTTCCTTTTTTGATGGTGTGCTTTGAAACACAAAAGTTGTAATGTTCCCTAAGCTCCAGTATACTATTTTTTCTTTTGTCACTTGTCTTTTTGGTATCATATAAGAAACAATTGCCTAATCCAAGTTCACAAGGATTTATGCCAATGTTTTCTTCTGAGCTGTATAGTTTTAAGCTCTTACATTTAAGCGTAAACATTTATATTAAGCTCCTACATTTAAGTGTAAACATTTATATTAAGTTTGAAAATCAGAGTATGTGAATCCTTCAACTTGGTTCTTCTTTTTCAAGATTATTTTGGCAATGCTGGGTACCTTGAATTCCCATATGAATCATCTCATCAAGTTCTTTATGGCTGTGTGTTTGTTTTCATCCTTTTCCATGCACGAATCCTGTTTATAATAATATAAACTGTCATTGGTAACTTTAGCAAATTTAGAAGTAATATTTGCCCAAGACTTGTGGTTTCATTTGATCTCATCCAGGATGTTTTCTCAGTTATAATCAAAATCTTGTTTAAACTCTGGTCATCAGTTTCACAATCTGAATCATTATCAGGCCAATAAGTAAATGTGATTTTTCATTCTTTTATCTGTTGTCTATTTGTAGACAACCTCTAGATACTGCTTGAAGAACATTTGTTTCAGTAGTTTTCTTTGGACTCAGTAACTTCCAATCCTTGGAGAATTGGGGGCAGTATCTACATGTGAGTTAGATTCTCGATCTGATATGAACCCAGAACAGCTATTTATTTTAAGTTAATCAAAATATAAGTAAGTTTCATTACAGCATGTAATAGTGAAATGAATCTCGGCCCAACCCTAATCCTTGCATCAAGCAAGTGAATTACTCTGCCACAGATGGAAAAGGAGTTTTTGAACCCTTCCATGAGCCACTCACATCTTGCCCCCAGAAGCATTCCACTCGCTGTTTACTGAACTGATGGCCCATTCATCAACCAGCAAGTGGCTGCCTTAACAAATGTATCTGTTTCTTTTTTTTTAATGTTTGTTTATTTTTGAGAGAGAGAGAGAGAACTGGGGAGGGGCAAAGAGAGAGGGAGACACAGAATCGGAAGCAGGCTCCAGGCTCTGAGCTGTCAGCACATAGCCCAAGGTGGGGCTTGAACTCACAAACCATGAGATCAAGACCTGAGCCAAAGTCAGACACTTAACTGACTGAGCCACCCAGGTACCCCAAATGAGTCTGTTTCTCACCCCGGAAGTGGAAGCTACTACTAGAGTGGAGGATCTCAATCAGAGGCAGGACTGCAAGTTGGAAGGTCACAGCAGAAAAATCACATGTGGAGATTTGGCAAAAAAAAAAAAAAAAAAAAAAAAAGCGTCTGCTTTCTATCCCCCATACCACCTCAATCCTGGAATATTAGCATAAGGGTAGAAGAAATGGGAAGGTCAGATATATTTATTTAGGATTGTCCCCTAGGTCAATCAGATAACTAGTGTTCTACAATCATCCAAGAAGAAACAGGGTTTCATAAGCCAACAGAAGCAAAGACTCTAACCTTGGGGAATGAAGAGAGAGAAAAAGGAGATTGGGCTTAAAACCAATATTTTCTTTAACTTGGATCACACAGAAAATGAAAAGCAGAAAGGGGCTGTTCAATCTTTCCAGCCAAATAGGCAAAAATAATGAAAGGATCAGAAGAGTGGAACAAAAACTTGAAAAAGACAAATGAATATATAACAGAAACTATGATGTGGAAAAAAATGAAAGAAAGGCAGAGAGAGAAATAAAGAACTTGTTCTAGGAACTCAGAGTCTGGATATGGGAATTTAACGCAAGGAGCTGTCAACTTAAAATGAAATTAAACTCAAAACTAAATAAACATTAAAACAAATTCTAAATGGAATTAAAGATACAGGATCATGGAAGAGGCCTTGGGGAATGGCTCTAATTTTACTTTTGAGGAAGTGAACAAGGATATGAGAAGAAGCAGAAAAGAAGAATTGAGTAGCAGGTTTAAGGAACTTGTCAAGAAGAGAAAAGAAACTTTGGAGAAAGAGAAGTTGAAAGAGTAGAATAGTATGAAACGTACAGGGCCCTTTCAATTTAGGACATCCTATTTCCTAAGTATATGAGGCCAGACTATCTCTGGTGCAAGTTGCACAAAATTAGGTTTAAGAACATCAGCGTTGTGCCTTGGAGAGAAAATAAAAGTTAAATAAGGCGAGCAACCAATTAATTAGCCTCCAGTGCTCCTCTACAGAATTTCAAGAATCTATTGGGTAAACCATTTTTTTAGAGGTGATGCTGTAGGAGATTTTGTTAATATTTCCCTGAGAAAAGTGACAAAATCAGGAAGGGAACAAAGCATAGACCAAAGGCACTGATAAATTTTTGTGTGCACTTTGTGTACTTTCAGATAAGATCACGAGGGCCACGTTTCCAACTTTCTTATTAGGTATTATTTGCAAAACTTTAAAATTTTCTTTTCCAGTTCCACCAATGAAGAGGAAGTGATTTTTGTGACATACTTCATAATTTTCTTAATGCTTATTTATTTTTGAGAGAGAGAGAGAGAAAGCATGAGTGGGGGCGGGGAGGAGAGAGAGAGGGAGGCACAGAATCTTCTGAAGCAGGCTCAGGCTCTGAGCTGTCAGCACAGAGCCCGACGTGGGACCCAAGCTCACAAATCGCGAGATCATGACCTGAGTCGAAATCGGACACTTAACTGACTGAGCCACCCAGGCATCCCATATACTTCACAATTTACATTATTGTTCATTTCTTATTGAAGTGTCATTGCTCTTTTGAGTGATCCACCTAGTAACTTGAGAGACTCTAGTGTAGATGGGCTAGAATCAGATTTTCCAGTTTCAAACCCCACTCCACCACTTGCTGGATTTGTAATTCAAGACAAAGTATTTAATCTCTTTGTGCTTATAAAGTAATCCCCATCTCAAAGGATTGGTATAAAGAGTAAATTAGGCAAGGAAGAGGTCAAACTTTCAGTATTTGCAGACTACATGTTACTTGACATAGAAAACCTTAAAGACTCCACCAGAAAAGTACAAGAACTGTTACACAAATTCAGCAAAGTTGCGGGATATAAAATCAATGTACAGAAATCGGTTGCATTTCTATGCACCAATAATGAAGCAGCAGAAAGGGAAATCAAGGAATTGTTCCCATTTACAATTGCACCAAAAATAATAAGATACCTAGGAATAAACCTAACCAAAGAGGTAAAAGATCTGTACTCTGAAAAATATAGAACACTTATGAAAGAAATTGAAGAGGGCACAAAGAAATGGAAAAACATTCCATGCTCATGGATTGGAAGAACAAATATTGTTGAAATGTCGATACTACCCAAAGCAATCTACACATTTAATGCAATCACTATCAAAATACCAACAGCATTTTTTACAAAGCTAGAACAAACAATTCTAAAAATTTTAATGGAACCATAAAAGACCCTGAATAGCCAAAGTAATCTTGAAAAAGAAAAGCAAAGCAGGAAGCATCAAAATCCCAGACCTCAAGCTGTATTACAAAGCTGTAGTCATCAAGACAGTATGGTACTGTCACAAGAACATAGATCAATGGAACAGAATAGAAAAGCCAGACAAGGACCCACAATTATATGGCCAACAAATCTTTGACAAAGCAGAAAAGCATATCCAACGGAAACAAGACAGTCTCTTCAACAAATGGTGTTGGGAAAACGGGACAGCAACATGTAGAAGAATGAACCTGGACCACTTTTTTATACCATACACAAAAATAAATGCAAAATGGATGAAAGACCTAAATGTGTGACAGGAAACCATCAAAATCCCAGAGGAGAACAGGGAGAAACCTCTTTGACCTCAGCCCTAGCAACTTCTTACTAAATATGTCTCCGGAGACAATGGAAGGAAAAACAAGAATGAACTGTCGATACTTCATCAAGATAAAAAGTTTCTATACAGCAAAGGAAACAATCTACAAAACTAAAAGGCAACCCTCAGAATGGGAGAAGATATTTGCAAATAACATATCTGATAAAGGGTTAGTATCCAAAATCTATAAAGAACTTATCAAACTCAACAACCAAAAAATAAATAATGCCATTAAGAAATGGGCAGAAGACATGAACAGACATTTTTCCAAAGAAGACATCCAGATGGCTAACAGATACATGAAAAGATGCTCAACATCAGTCATCATCAGGGAAATACAAATCAAAACCATAATGAAATATCACCTCACACTTGTCAGAATGGCCAACATTAACACAGGAAACAGCAGATGTTGGCAAGGATGTGGAGGAAGGGGAACGCTTTCATGCTATTGGTGGAAATGCAAACTGGTGCAGCCATTCTGGAAAACAGTATGGAGGTTCCTCAAAAAGTTAAAAATAGAACTGTGGTTTTCCTGGATGGCTCAGTTGGTTAAGCATTGACACTTGACTTTGGCTTAGGTCATGATCTCACGGTTCATGGGATCAGGCCCTATGTCAGGCTCTGTGCTGACAGCATGGAGCCTGCTTGGGATTCTCTTTCTCCCTCTCCCTCTGCACTTCCCCAACTCATGCACACATATGCACACACTCTCTTTCTCTCAAAATAAATAAATAAATGTTAAAAAAAAAATAGAACTACCCTATGATCCAGCAATTGTACTATTATGTATTTACCCAAAGGATACATAAATTATGTAAAGAGCCCAAGTGTCCACCCACTGCTGAATGGATAAGGAAGATATACATGGAATGGAATATTACTCAACCATCAAAAAGAATGAAATCTTTCCATTTGCAATGATGTGAATGGAGCTAGAGTGTATTATGCTAAGTGAAATAAATCAGTCAGAGAAAGGCAAATACCATATGATTTCACTCATATGTGGAATTTAAGAAATAAAACAGATGAACATAGGGGAAGGGGGAAGATAAGGGAGGGAAGCAAACTAGAAGGGTCTCTTAACTATAGAGAAAAAACTGAGGGTTGATGAAGAGAGGGAGGTTGGGGATGAGCTAAATGGGTGACGGGTATTAAGGAGGGCACTTCTTGTGATAAGCACAGGGTATTACATGGAAGTGATGAATTTTACACCTGAAACCAGTATTATCACATGTGTTAATGAACTAGAATTTAAATAAAAACTTGAAATTAAAAAAAAGAGAGTAAATTAGGTAATTTTTGTAGAATGTTGGCTGCAATGCCCTGTCCATAGTGAGTGCTCAATAAATAGCAGTTATTGTTTTTCTATTATTTTTATTTGGAATAACCTTTGTCCTAAACACTAAAAGAAGGTTATGTTCCAAAGAGAAGGAAAGAAATGGGCACTTAGTAGCATTAGGAAGAAAGGACGGCCTTAGTTTCTTATTTTAAAGTGAGAATCATGAAAGCACCCAAGCAATTGTGAACATCACATGGAACAGCATATGTAAAGCACCCCACATGACATTTGGCACAAAATTGATCAGGATACTTCATGACAAACATTAGGTTGGTGCCGATTAGAAATGAGCTCTAAATTGAGAACATGATTATGTTGTACCAACAACCAGCAGTGGAATCTAGCCACACCCACACTTTGTCAAAAAGGATAATCACATGATAGCACCATAACCACATCAAAGTACCACAAAGCAAACCCTAGGTTTTTAATGCAGAGATGTATCACTATTAGAGATTCAGATTAAACATAAATAATTTTTTAATCCTTTTGGGATTTTTTAATCCCTTTGGGGGAGTTTTGTTTCCAAGCAAAAAGATCTTGAAACCTTGAGATGGGGGAAGGGGGCGCCAAGGAAGGAGAAAAGGACCCAGAATGGGGAGATTCTAAGACCCTGTTGTCTATTTCACACCTCAGTCACAATTCACATGAGCATTTGAAAGCAGAGTGGGAAGAAACTTTGATGTGTACAGTGTGGTTGCCTCTGGGGAACTGAGTAAAGCAGACATAGAAGGGCTTTGGTGTTGAGCAAGTGAGAGAAAGTCTATTGAGGAAAAGTGGATCTGCAGTCAGGAGGAAGGGGAGGCAATGCTCTTTACTGTGTGAGCTGACCTGAACACTAGGAAAGGTGTTGCCATGAAAAACAGAAAATTAGTCAGTGAGCCTTATGCCTGCATTTGGGCTTTTGCTGAGATGTGTTGGTATCACATAGAAACATCTTACAAGGGGCACCTGGGTGTCTCATTGGGTTCAGCATCCAACTCTTGATTTCAGCTCAAGTCATGATCTGAGGGTCATGGGATTGAGCCCCGTGTGACAAATCCCTTCTTGTAATGCAACATGGAAAGACCAGATTGATTTGGAAGGCTATGCTGTGGTTTGGGGGCTATTGAAAGTTGAGTATTTTATTTCATCAGCCTTGAAAGCTTCAGACTAAATGGTTTCTTGGTAAGTTCAACATAACCATTTTTCCCTTTGGCATATGGACAGGCAGGGCCACTGTGTGTGTGGTAATGGAGGTTGTGTCTCACCCACACAAGGTCTCCAGGGGCGTGAGTGGGAACAGATCTAGCCTGATCTCTTCACCAAGATGCAGCAGAGGAGCTGTTCAGTAACTTGCACAGCAGTTCTAAATGATTTAGTACTGGCTATGAGAACTGATCTGTTTATTCACTTAAACTTAAGGAAAACACCTAGTGTGTTTGCATCAGAAGCCATTTGTATCTAACAAGCAAACACTAGGATCATACCTAGCGCAAGATGAGCACACTATGAGAGGCATGGACATGGGACAAAGGGAAGAGGACATTTATGTCCTTCATCTCATCTCTCACCTACCTCATGGCCTGCCATCACCAGTGGGTGGAATTTAAAGTATGACTACACTCTCCCTAGGTGCTAGAGTAACTAGCAAATACTCTCAAAGGGGGTTGATTGAAGAGAGTTTAATGACGCTTCCCTTTACAGAAATGTGGGCAGAGTTAAGGGAAACTAGCAAGGGTTGGTGATTCCCCAGGGTTGGCTGTCTGTAAGCCCAAAGTGACAAGGGTAAGAGTAGTTTCCAGAATTTCCAGGGAGAGCTGTGGCTGAAGGGATGAACTGCTCTTCAGGAACAGTAACCTTTTATAGAGAAGCAAAGTCGTGACCAAGTGTGCGTTCTTCTGTAGAATACCAACATCCTAACTCCACTACCACCCAAATAAGAATGTTCTAGAATCAAGGTCATCCTCTCCACCAATCATTGAAAAGCATTACACATTTTAGACTGCATTTTTGGACTTTGACTTTCTTGTATAGTTTTTTTGTTTTTCTAGTATTTCTGATTGCTTTTTCCTCTTATAGAGAATAAATCTCCCTCTTGTCCATGTTATGAATGGATGTTAGCTTCTTATTCTAATACATGGAAGTCATTCCATTTTTCTTCTTAAAGAACAATGGATTTCTTCTTTAATTTTAATTATTGCTTTCTAGGTCTACCTGAACAAAGGTCATTCTGAGATTTTTTTGTAAAAAATTATTAGAAGTGTAAGTAATTGTATTACTAGGTTAATTCTACCTCTTTATTTCACACTTTTTCCTAGTTTCTCACCCTTATTAAGCTGAATCATGTCACTAAGTAATATGCAAAAAAAGATACAACAGTAACATCTTTTTTTTTTAAGTGCTAAATTTTTCTACTTAATTCTAGAATAGCTTATCTAATATGGAATGGGGCTTTAAATCCCTTGCTAGCTGGTGAAAGATGAGATACCAATCTTCAGTTATAGATTAGCTCAACTTTAAATTTAATGTATTCTGAAAACCGTGTCCTTAATCACCTTGAGATAAGATAAACCCTTGACTGCCATATGTATTACTCCAATTGTTCCTATGTTTTCACCACTTGGACCTTTGCAGAAACCACTGCCTTTGGGACAAAAGAGAGACACAAAGTACTAGAAGTACCAATGAGATAGCGGTACTGATGAAAAATGAGAACTGCCTGTACCTATCTTCCCCATTAATCTTCAATCTGAACCAGACTTCAGGCAAAACATTGAATCCCACAAAGAGAGCTAGAAGAGATATAAAACAATCTTGGAAAAGTGTCCTTGATATGAAGGACCTTATGCCCTAAAGAGCACATGCCACAAACGTATTTTAAAGAGAAAAAGGCTGCGTGCGTAATGTTAGAACAATGATGTCAAGAACAAATGACCTAAAATGACCTAAATGGTTCTGCTCCATTTCATTATCAACTCACTGAGCCAAAAACAGTAAACAAAAAATAGTCATCAACATACATCCACCTGAATGGTACTTCTGAAGATATAACTGTCCTAAGCACTCCGAGGGCATGAGACTATGAAAGGTCAAGGACTTGCCAAGGCTTCCAGGCCTACCTATTTTCTTTTCTCTCCAGGATCTTAATATATTGTTCTCTTTTGAATCCTTCTATCCCCTTTAAATACACTCAGTTTTCTCATGTTCAAAATAAAGAACAAAAGCCAGAAAAGAGAAAGAAAATATTTTAAGTTCACTTCCCTTCTGAAGATGCTCCTTCACCGCCAAACTTATCAAAGATATTGGTTACACTTGCTGACACCGTTTCCATATGTATGTATGTATGTATGTATGTGTATGGATGTATAGGAAAAAACATAGTGGATATGGGGTTCAATAATGTCCATGGTTTCAGATACCCACTGGGGGTGTTTGAACATACCCCTGTGGTTAAGGCTGGGGACTACTGTGCCTTCTTAGGCAGTCTCAAACACACCCAAATCTTAATTTTCATATATATTTTCTTATGGATAACACTTTGGTTTTTTATTTTATTTTATTTTCTCTAAATATAATTTATTGTCAAGTTAGCTAACATAGTGTATACAGTGTGCTCTTGGTTTCAAAAGTAGATCTCCATGATTCATCGCTTATGTACAACACCCTGTGCTCATCCCAACAAGTGACGTCTTCAATGCCCATCACCCATTTTCCCTGCCCCCCTCCATCAACACTGTTTGTCCTCTGTATTTAAGAGTCTCTTATGGTTTGCCTCCCTCTCTGTTTGAAACTATTTTTTCCCCTTCCCTTCCACCATGGTCTTCTGTTAAGTTTCTCAAATTCCACATGTGAATAAAAACACATGATATCTGTCTTAATTAAAGTATAGTTGATATATTAGTTTCAGGTGTACAACATAGCATTTCCACAGTTATTCACAAACTGGTCATGACAGTAAGTGTGGTTACCATCTGCCACCACGCAAAGCTACTGCAATATTATTGACTGTATTCCCTATGCTGTACTTCTTATCCCTGATAATTATTTATTTTATGACTAGAAGTGTATACCTCTTAATCCCCTTTACCTAGTTTGCCTATCTGCCACTCTCCCACCCTGGCAAGCAACCACCAGTTTTTTTCTCCATTTACGAGTCTGTTTCTAAGGTTTGTTTGTTTGTTTGTCCTGTTTTTTTTTTTTTTTTAGATTCCACATATAAGTGAAATATATGGTATTTGTCTGACACATTTAATTTAGCTGAATACCCTCTAGGTCCACCCATGTTGTAGCAGCCCTTTGAACAGCACCCAGACTTCATGTGAGAGACTCATTTGCTAATTTTAAAGTGTTGGTCTGAGGTGTAGGGACCTGGGAGTTACTCTCCAAGGATGGAAACTAGTGGGCGCCATCTTTCTGCTTCCTTCTGCCTTGCTAAAAAGTCAGGAGACACCACCTTTTTCTTTTTCTTTCTTTCTTTTTTTTTTGTTTGTTTCTTTAAAATTCTTTTTTTCTTTTCTTTCTTTTTTCCCTTTAGAAAATTCATTCTTTACTCAGCAAATACCATCTTTGCATGCTCCCTCCACCTTATTCCAGCCTGTGGGCACCATCTTAATGCTCAGCTTCCGCTGTGCTCGAGTGCCAGTATCTCCCACAGGAGAACTTCTACTCATGTTTGGTGCCCCAGCTTTTACATCTGGTGACCTAGTGTTTGTAGCTGTTACCTAGGGGATGCCCCTTGATCACTGGCTCTACAAGCCAGGGAGACTTGCACTCCTGGGTCCCACGGGATGGTAACAATCAGAGAGACAATTCATGACAGACTACAGTTCCCATTGCTCTGTGTGGGCAGCAGACTAAAACACACCCCCAGTCTTTCTGTGGAAGAAGCCTATTTGTTTATCCCGGAGTTTTGACATTAAGGGCAGGCTTCAGATCCGGCGCATTTCTAGAGGCTATGGAGCTATGCTTGGGGTACATAGGCTGGAAGATGTTACCTTTATGCTCCCCACTAAAGCTCACTGGTATCTCCCAGAAAGGAATTTATATACTCATCTGGAGCCCCGATATTTTCAACTGCCACCAGCAGATACCTCCAGATAGGCTGGCTCTGGTGGTCATAGGCCTTATACTTGTGGTCCTATAAGATAATACGTATTTGCATTCCTTAGAAGCTGCTGCCCTGAATGGAAGCCAGAGTCTAGGTGCTGAGATCCTCCCTTTGGGATACTAACTCGTCTTGGCATACCCTCAACTATTGGGAGCTATTAAAACTAAAATAGGCTGCCTGGACAATCCTAAAGGCTTGAGAGACAACCAAAAGCTAAGGTGGAGTTGAATGATAAGTTTCATCTCTGACACAAGGCCAGCCATCCCTTCAAGAGTAGGAGAGGTGACTATTTCATCTAATGCATATAAACCAACACAGAAAGTCAAGCAAAATGAGGAAACAGAGGAATATGTTCCAAACAAAGGAACAAGACAGAATGTCAGGGGGGAAAAAAAAAAACATAATAAAATGGAGATAAGTAATCTACGTGGTAAAGAGTTTAAGGTAGTGGTCATATACATGCTCACTGAACTTGGGAGAATGGATGAATACAACGTGGACTTCAAGAGAGTGAGTTTATAAAAAAGCATGAAACAGCAGTCACAGAGCTGAATAATATGGTAACTGAAGTGAAAAATACACTAGCAGGGTTTTACAGCAGACTGAATGAAGCAGAAAAAAGGATCAGAGCAGAGGAACTCACCCAGTCAGAGCAGCAAAAAGATAAAAGAATGAAAACTGGTAAAGAATAGCTTATGAGATTTAGGGAGCCACATCAAGTGGACCAACATTGCATTGTAGAGGTCCCAGAGGAAAAGAGACAGAAAGGGGCAGAAAGTTTATTTGAAGAGATAATGTCTAACCTGGGGAGGGGAAGAGATAATGTCTAACCTGGGGAGGGAAAGAGACATCCAGGTCCCAGAAGCCCAGATAGTTCCAAATTGAACACATCGTCTATCCCACCAATTCACTTCATCTATGGTGTCTCATATTTCGGTAAATGGCACTGAACTCCAATCAACGGAGCAGGTCAGAAGCTCAGGGGTTGTCCTAGCCACCCAGTACTTGCTTCTCCTCCATGTCCAAACAATCACAAAGAGTTGTTCGTGTTACCTTCTGAATATCTCAGTCAATTTCTTTTTATCTCCTCTCTTGCCACCGTAGTTTAATCTACCCTCAACTCTCACCTGGACCATTGTAAAAGCCTCTTACCTGGCCACCTCATATCCTCCATCCAGTTGTCTACTTTGTTGGTGAATTGATTTCTCTTTAATTTAATCTAAATATGAGCATGCCATTTCCCAACTTAAAAGCCTATCAATGAATTCCAATTGCTCTGAAGATCAGGAACAAAATTCGCATTCTGTGTATAATGTGACCCCTGTCCCCCTTTTCCAACCTCATTTCTCAATGCTCTTCCCTCATGGGAGTGACTCTCAGACCTCTGGTCACTTTGGCCTTCTTCCAGTTCCCAGAGCATGCCATGCTTAGTCCTTGCTCAAGGCATTTGCATAGTGTTTTTTCTCTCCCCAGTACGCTTTCTTCTCCCCATGTTTACCTAGTTAATTCTTTCCCTTCCTGCAGATTTTAATTCAAACATCACTTTCTCCGTGAGGCATTCCCAGAACTACCAGCCCAGGTCAGGACCGTCTTTTAGACATTATTTCAGCCTCTCGTATCATCTTTTCACACCACTTCTCATGGCTCATAATTCAATGTTTGACCCCTCTGTCTTCCCAACTTGACTGTAAACTCCATGAGAGCACAAACAGCCTCAATGTTTCTATCACAGTGTGGCCCAAACATCAGGCACATCAGTTGAAACAAAATAGATGCTGAATAAATAAACAAGTCGGTAATGGTGTTTTATTGTGCAAGGCAGGCAATAAGAGGTAAAGAAAGATATTAATTCTATGCCTCATGTAATGCAATAAATATAAAAGGACTCAGAGGAGGAAAAAAATCAATATAAATAAATTTTCCAGTGACATATTTATGAACCTTTTAGGAATTGGACCAAAAGGTAGTTGGGAAATGGTATATAACTTTCTGCCACATCCTCTGCGGTGCTGACAGATTTAATCTGGAAAGATAAACCTCCCAATAATAGATTCTTTAAAAAAAAACTGAAAGAAATAGAACAAGGGTTTATGATTTATGAGACAATTGGAAATTTGAGCACTGGTTTTATTATATTAAGGAATTATGTTTTGGTTGATAACAGTATCGTGGTTATAATTTAATAGAGAGTATTTTTCTCTTAGAGATCTATATTGAAATACTTATTCATAAAATGGTGTGGTATCTACGATTTTCTTCAAAATAATATTTAAAGTGTTACATTTGCCAAGATTGACCCTGAGCTGGCAGTTGTTGGAGATGGATGATGTGTGCATCATGTTTTATAATGTCATGCTATTTTTCCATATGTTTGAAATTCACAGTTAAAAAGTTGTTTAAAAAGAAAGAAACAAGCAAAAGAAATGCACCAGGTCAAATCTGTTCACTGAAGAATTCCAGCAAGTAACGGTTACATTGTACAAACTTTTCCAGAACATAGGTAAAGAAGCAAAGTTTCTCAAGGCCTTCTTTGAGGTTAGTACAACTCTAATAATAAAACAACAGAAGGAGGGGCACCTAGGTGGCTCAGTCTATTAAGCGTCCAACTCTTGATATGGCTTGGGTCATGATCTCATGGTTCATGAGTTCAAGCCCCACGTTGGGCTCTACACTGACAGTGCAGGTTCTGCTTGGGATTCTGTCTCCCTCTCTCTGCCTCTCCCCTGCTTGCTCTGTCTCTCAAAAATAAACAAACTTAAAAACATCAAAAAATATAAAACCACACTGTTATGCCCAGAATTCATGATCCCCAAAGACCACTAGGGAGCCGAGTCCGATGCAAAAGCAAAGAGCCTTTATTCGAGCTAGCTCGAGCTCAATCCCCTACCTGCACCGAGCAGCGGTGAGATACCAGGGAAAGAGAGCGAGTTTCAAAAGCACAAAGGTTTTATAGGGGTCTAGGGGCAGCCGATTGGCTGGGGAAGTGGCGTGTTTTGATCAGGGAGCGGGAGGTCACTCAAAGGGAGGAGGCGTGGTCTAGGTGAAGGACACAGAACAAGATGGAGTCGGCTGGCGTAGGCCCGCCCTTTCACACACAAGGATATAGTATTAAAATATACAACTCTAGCCAAATACTATTCCTGAACCTACTTTAGGTGTAATATTAACAAATTGCAATACTAACAAATTGAATATTGCAATATATTAAAGAATAACACATGAGTAAGTAAGGTTTACTCCAGGTAAACAAAGTCAGTTCAATATTAGGAAATCATTCTATATAATTTACCACACTGAAAGATTAAAAGAAAAAGACATTTCAGGGGCACCTGGGTGGCTTAATGGTGAAGCACCCAACTCTTGATTTTGGCTCAGGTCATGATTTCACAGTCGTGGGATTGAGTCCCAAGTCAGGCTCTGTGCTCACAGCATGAAGTCTGCTTGGAATCCTCTCTCTCCCTCTCTCTCTGCCTCTCCTCCACTGGCTCACATTCTCTCTCTGTCTCTCTCTCTCAAAATAAATAAATAAACTGAAAAAAAAAAAACTTAAAAAGAAAAAGCCATTTCATTAGCTACCAAAAAAGTATTTTAGAAGAGTCAATATCCATTCATGTTTAAAAACAGAAATGCATAGCAAACCAGAACATAAAAATCAATTTACAATATAACAGAACAGATGGTAACTATACTGTGGTAGTGAACACAGCATAATGTACATACTTGTCAAATCCCTGAATTGTACACCTGAAACTAAGGTGTCTCAACTATACTCAAAAAAATCAACTTAAACTTTTTACCCAATATTGTCCTGAATTCTATAAATATTCAAGATAATCTATGTGTTGAATACTCCTGTCATGGACGGTGGGAAGTTCTCAGGCCCAACACAGGCCAATGCAACTGAGCAGTGAAGGACAGTGAAGGGAGCAAAACTCAGCAGAGGTGAAGATGGGGTGGGGGGGTGCCGGGTGTATGTGACGCTATCTCTTACTTGAAAGAGAGCAGAGCAAGAAGAGGCAAGAAAGATGGACACCTGCTCCACTCCCTAGGGTGTAAGACAGAGCCCAAGGTTCTATTTTGTATATAACATATTATTTTTAATTAAAGAATAGTTGACATATAATACCTTATATATATATATATTTTTTTTTCTCATTTTAGAGAGAGAGAGAGAGAGAGAGGAGGGGAGAGGGGAAGAGGGAGAGAAAATCTTAAGCAGGCTCCATGCTCAGCACAGAGCCCGATGTGGGTCCTGATTGTACAACCCTGGAATCATGGCCTGAGCCCAAATCAAGAGTCAGATGCTCAACCAACTGAGCCACCCAGACACCCCTCTATTTTTTTATTTTTTGAGGAATTTCCTTACTATTTCCCACAGTGGCTGCACCAATTTACATTCCTATCAATGATGCACAAAGGTTCCCTTTTCTCCATATCTTTGCCAACACTTGTTACTTCTTGTCTCTTTGACAAGAAGTATCCATTCTGACAGGTGAGGGTTATAGCTCATTATGGTTTTGATTTGCATTTCCTTCAGGATTAGTGATGTTGAGCATCTTTTTATGTATCTCTTGGCCATCTAAATGTCTTTTTGGGAAAATATTTATTCAGGTCCTCTGCCCATTTTTAAATCAGATTGTTTTATGGTGTTGAGTTGTATGAGTTCTTTATATATTTTGGTTATTAACCCCTTATCAGATGTATATATCATTTGCAAATATCTTCTCCCATTCAGTAGGCTGCCTTTTCATTTTGCTTATAATTTCCTTCACTGTGCAAGAGCTTTTTTGGTGGTGTAGTCCCCATGGTTTATTTTTGCTTTTGTTTTCTTTACCTTAGGAGACAGATCCAGAAAAATATTTCTAAGACTGATGTCCGAGAGATAACTGCCTAAATTTTCTTCTAGGAGTTTTATGGTTTCAGATCTAACACTTAAGCCTTTAATCCATTTTGAATTTATATTTTGTGTATGGTGTAAGAAAGTGGTCCAGTTTCATTCTTTTACTTGTAGCTGTCCAGTTTTCCCAGCACCATTTGTTGAAGAGACTGTCTTTTTCCTGTTGCATATTCTTACCTCCATTGTCATAGGTTAATTGACCATATAAGTGTGGGCTTATTTGGGGCTCTCTGTTTTGTTCCATTAATCTGTGCATCTATTTCTGTGCCAATCCCATACTGTTTTGATTACTACAGCTTGGTAGTATAGCTTGAAATCTGGAATTGTGATGCCAGCAGGCTTTTTTCTCTCTCAAGGTTACTTTGGCTCTTCGTGTCCTTTGTGGCTCCATACAAATTTTAGGGGTATTTGTTTTAGTTCTGTGAAAAATTCTATTGGTATTTTGATAGGGATTGAATTGAATGTATATTTGCTTTGGGTAGCATGGACATTTTAACAATATTAATTTTTCCAGTCCATGAGCATGGGATATCTTTTCATTCATGTGTGTCTTCTCCCATTTCTTTCATCGGTGTGTTATAGTTTTCAGAGTATAGGTCTTTGACCTCTTTGCTCAAATTTATTCCTAGGTATTGTTTTTGGTGCAATTGTAAATGGGATTGTTTTCCTTACTTATCTTTCCACTAGTTTGTTATTAGTATATAGAAATACAAAAGATTTGTATATTGATTTTGTAACCTTCAACTTTACCAAATTCTTTTATTACTTCTAATAGCTTTTTGTTGGACTTTTTATGGTTATCTATATATAATATCACATCATCTGCAATCAGTGACAGTTTTACTTCTTCCTTAGCAGTTTGGGTGACTTTTATCTCTTTTCATTGTCTGATTGCCTGACTAGGATTTCCAGTACTATGTTGAATAAAAGTGATGAGAGTAGACATCCTTGTCTTATTCCTGATCTTAGAGGAAAAAAATTTCAGCTTTTCGCCATCGAATATGATGTTATCTATGAGTTTGTCATATATGGCCTTTATTATGTTGAGGTATGTTCCCTCTATACCAAGGTTGTTGAAATTTTTATCATGAATGGATGCTTAATTTTGTCAAGTGGTTTTTATGCATCAATGAGATGATAATGTGATTTTAATCATTCATTTTGTTCATGTGGATTATCACATTTTTGATTTGAGGATATTGAACCATCCTTGCATCCCTGGAACAAATCCCACCCGATTTTACTGAATGATCCTTCTAATGTATTATTGAATTTGGTGTCCCAATATTGTAAATATTGAGTACTTTTATCCCTATGTTCATCAAGGATATTGGCCTCTCATTTTCTCTTTTAGTACTATCTGTCTGGTTTTGGTAACAGGGTTATGCTGGCCTCAGAATCAATTTGAAAGCATCCCTCCCTTTCAGTGTTTTGGAATACTTTTAGAAGGATAAGTATTAACTCTTCTTTAAATGTTTGGTAGAGTTTACCTCTAAAGTCATCTGGTATTGGACTTTTGTTTGTTGATAGTATTTCAATTACCAATTCGATTTCATTACTAGTTATCCATTTGTTCAGATTTTCTATTTTCCTGATTCAATCTTGGAAGATTGTATGTTTCTAGAACTTTATCCATTTCTTCTGAGTTGTCCAATTTGTTGGCATATAATTTTTTCTAGTAGTCTCATAATCCTTTAGATTTTTATGCTATGAATTGTGCCTTATCTCTTTTTCTGATTTTATTTAAGTCCTCTCTTTTTTCTTGATGAATCTGACTAAAGATATATCAATTTTGTTTACTTTTTCAAAGAATCATCTCTTAGTTTCATTGATATTTTTGGTCTATATTTCATTTATTTATTTAGTATTTCTGATCTTTAGTATTTCTTTCCTTCTACTAACTGTGGGTTTGTTTATTCTTTTTTTTTTTCTATTTTCTTTCAGTATATGATAGATTGAGATTTTTTTCTTGTTTCTTGAGGTAGGCCTGTGTCACTATAAACTTTCCTCTTAAAATTGCTTCTACTGAATCCCAAAGTTTTTGGAACATTTGTGCTTTCATTTTCATTTGTATTCAGGTATATTTTATTTCTTTTTTGATTTCTTCATTGACCCATTTGTTGTTTAGCCTCTCTATGTTTATGAGGTTTTTTAGGTTTTTTAATTGTAATTGATTTCTAGTTTTGTATCCCTATGATTTGAAAAGATGTTTGATAAGATTTCAATCTTTTTGAATTTATTAAGACTTGTTTTGTGGCTTAATATATCACCTATCATGGAGAATATTCCCTGTGTACTTGTAAAAAATGAGGATTATGCTGTTTGGTACGAAATGTTCTCTATATGTGTTAAGTCCATCTGGTGTAATGTGTTGTTCAAAGCCACCATTGCCCTACTGATTTCCTGTAATAGTTGCTTAATTTAAAAAATTAAAAATTAAGGGGCGCCTGGGTGGCTGTGTCGGCGGAGCATCCGACTTCAGCCTAGGTCATGATCTCACAGTGTGTGGTTTCGAGCCCCGTGTCAGGGTCTGTGCTGACATCTTGGAGCCTGGAGCCTGCTTCGGATTCTGTGTCTCCCTCTCTCTCTGCCCCTCCCCCGTTTGCACTATCTTTCTCTCAAAAATAAATAAACATTTAAAAAATTGTTTAATTACAAATTACAAAATAATGCACAAATGATCAACAAATTATATAGATCAATTTTATTGCATAAATTTCCAGTTTACCACCTTTATATCTCTGTCAGCCCAGCATTTATCACATGATAAAAATTATACAAACTTCTAAATGTGTAAAAATAATTGGAATGAATAAATATAATCTGTATAAATTTCCTTCCTCTTTGATTTTTAAAATTTTTTTTTCAACGTTTATTTATTTTTGGGACAGAGAGAGACAGAGCATGAACGGGGGAGGGGCAGAGAGAGAGGGAGACACAGAATCGGAAGCAGGCTCCAGGCTCTGAGCCATCAACCCAGAGCCTGACGCGGGGCTCGAACTCACGGAGTGCAAGATCGTGACCTGGCTGAAGTCGGACGCTTAACCGACTGCGCCACCCAGGCGCCCCCCTCTTTGATTTTTAACATATATCTATATACCAATTAGACTTTGGAACCCACGGAACATTTATGCCCATTTTTGCTTTCCCAAATTATGTAAATCCTCACACTTCAGTAGATTCATACACATCAGTAATTATTTTGTATAATTTCATTGTGAAGAACCTTGTGAATTTTCAGCAAACGTAATCTGGCACAGAGCTTTAAAGTCATTCTTAAAACTTGAATATTGTTGGCACATGAAGGACTACACAAAAATATCCAGAATATGGGGATAGCATACGGAGAAAAAAAAAAATTATCTGAAAGTGAAAACAGAAAGAAATATAATCATAACACCAAAAGCTGAAGAGACAGCTTACAAATGTGTTGCTTGATTTGGAAAACGGTTGATTCCTGTGTCAAATAGACATGGTTCATATGTCACTGATGTAAAATGAAACCGTTCCCCTTCTCCAATTGCATTGTAACTTGCCTGGCACACTGAAATGGTACCTGTGGAATTTGCACTGTTTTCTGATACTATCCAGGAGGTGCTTTGATTCTAGAAGACAGCCCTAATAACCTTGAACTTATTGCCAGAATGAAGAAAGCTAATTTTCCAGACTTAAATGGCTTAATGAAGATGTCTTTTGAGAGCATCTAACACTCTGTGTCTTATTCTGTATCTACCAACCAAAGTATTAATATGTAAACAGTTTTTCAGGGAGTAGCTGCTATATACAGATAGTGGAATCCCAATTTCAGGTCAGGTTTATTTCACATTGCAATTTACTAAATTTTCCCTTAAAGCAACCAAACTTGAAGTTTCTTGTGAGCTTGGTTGGTGTTTCACAAGTCTTTATAGCTTAATCAGCATTGAGCAAGCAATTGATGGAACTATTTCTGGTCCAGCTCTAGGACCATGAAGATACCCTAAAGACATTTTTTATCTGAAGAACATAATGACCTCTTTGGTGCTTCTTTCTTCATTTGCAATAGGTATTTACTCTCCAAATAAGAAAATATCAATAATAAATATCCAACTTGCTAATATCTATTTAGTATTTGGCCATTTCTTAATACATATTTTATTTCTTTGCTTATGCCCACTAAAATGGGCAACAAAGGAAGAAAATTATACAAAATTAAAATTTCCAACACCTTCATTTGAAAAAGAAAAAAAAAGACTTGTCTGTCCCCAAAAACTTCATGTGTGTAGACTTGATTTTTGTAGTCCCAAGGTATCCTGTGATACAGGGTCTGAGCTCACTCTGGAGACAGAAAACCAGACCTGGGCAGAATGGGGCTTGAGAAAGTGAGAATTACAAAGACTGGTCTGAAAACAAATAACAAGGAAATTGTTTAAAAAAAAAACAAACAGAGGAAATGATAGGGGCACAAATTTATTCCTAAATTTGGAAGCATTTGGGACCAGGTATCCATTTAGCCACCAGGACATAGGAAGGAGAAATCCAAATAGTCAAAAACTCAGTAGGCAAGCAGGTAATCTTATAATTGTATAATAGAAATCCCAAGCTTAAACTGCCCAAATTGAGCTTTTAATTTGATCCACTAAATCTCTTTCCAAAGTTGTCCACAACTCGTGTAATGAGACCGCCCTGTAGTTAAAGTCAAAACCTAAGAAGAATCATTGATTCCACTCTTCTCCATCTAGTCCTAAAGAATCTCCTCCTACTCTCCCACGCACCTTATTTCTCAGCAAGTCCTGTTAACTTTCCAAATATCTCTGATCTTTTATCCTCTTTCCACTACTGCCCTCTTAATCCAACCCTCTTAATCCAAGTTCAGTCTCTCACGTGGACTGCAATGGTCACTTAGCTGCTTTCCACACTCTCGTATCCTGTCTAGTCTCTTCTGCATACAGCAGCCATATTTTTTTTCAATGTTCATTTATTTTTGAGAGAGAGAGGGGAGACAGAGAATCTCAAGCACGCTCCACGAGGTCAGTGCAAAGCCCGTGTGGGTCTTGAACGCACATACCGTGAAATCATGACCCAAACTGAAATCAAGAGTCGGACACTTAACTGACTGAGCAACCCGGGTGCCCCCAGCAGCCAAACTGAGGCCAAGTTGATGACCAGTGTTGGAGTAGCCGATTTAGACCACAGGATCAGAGCCTTGCACTGAAGATAGCAAAGCAGGAGCACAGAGAAAGAGCATGAATTCCGAAGGCATTTTTATCATTTCTGCACTGCTTATTCCCAGAGAAAGAAGTAAACTTAAATCTTATTTAGGGCACTGTTTCTTTTAGTTTCTCGCGCAGCCAGATAAGTCTGACTGCATCCTAATAGACTCTGTATGGAATAATGTGCTCTAACAAGGGACGTGCTTTTAAAAAGGTAAAGCCTGTCCCATGTTTCTCTGCCTTCCACGGTGGTCCTTGCAGACGGGGCCCCATCACTCAGAAGCCTGCAATTCGAGCCGTAGGAGCAGCAAGTGATTCGAGGTGGGAGGTCAGCAGAGCAAGGCTAATGTACACCATTTCTGAGGGGACATGAAGGCGGGAAAACTGATTCTTGGGTTTCCCCATAAAATTGTTTGCCTCTAGAGGGCAGAGTTTGTATCATTTAAATCCTTGTAGGTCCAAGAAGATCTTAAGCGTAGGAGGTGCTCATGAAACAATAGAACTCAAATAAAGGCCTTTCTGAGAGGCAACCATCCCTTTGAGCCCATCTTGAGCTTGGTCTCCCTCTTTGTCAGTGAAAATTATGAATTTTTAAATCAATCTGTTACTTTCCTATGTTTAATATTAAACCTCTGCGTAAAATGTGTTACACTGTTTTATTTCCCAGCTAGAATAGTGCTCTGTGGAATTAGGTGCTTTGGGAGGACAGTGATAATAATTTTTTAAACAGAAGATCCTATTAATTTTTAAAAGTTTGAGCATTAATACATGAAAATGTATCTAGACGGTCCTTAAAAACCGTGATTGACAACATGAGAGCCAATACTGTGTTAGATTCAGTGTAATGATACAGTGGGCACATGGTGTAAGATTACAGTGAAACTAGTTGAATAAATGTCTCTGAGAATAAGTCGATATCTTGTGCTTCCTCAGAGATTTTAATGATTGCGCTAGAAAAAAAGTGTGAACATGTTTGCTAGCCCGCACACATTTTCCTGAGCCTGCATAAGGAGTGCACATCACCTTTTGTTGCTTTACTGTAGCAAAACCAGGGGCAGGGGCCTGGAAGGAAGGTGGCAGAGGAAGATAAGTGGCAGAGATAGGACTCATTTTACATGTTCTGGAGGTTGGTTCTGGAGCCCCAGAAATGAGGAGGTTATTTACCTGGTAACGAAGAGACCTAAGAGGCCAAATCTCAGGGGAGATTCCTTTATGGAGACAGAGAATCAATTCACTCTGAGACAGACCTCTGAGGTATCTGGGCTCCTAGCTGGTAATCACTGATGCTTCCCGAGCAGCAGACATTCCTAACCCCCTTCTTTCTTATAGGTGAAGCTTTCCTCTCGTTTCCACAAACGGAGTAGGCCAGCACTCACACTGTTTCATCCTCCTTCACAGCTAGGTCACAGGCAAACCTCCCACTGTGACCAGGAGGGCCCAAGGGAAGTCTGCTGGGGCCTCTTGGAGAGGTTTTCACATCTAATACAGAGAGAGATGCGTTCATACAAAACCCTACTTTCTTCCCTTGCTCTTGCATGTTCTTGTGTGAGGTCGTGATAGAGCTGTGGCAGTCACCTTTTGATGTGTGTGACAAGGACACATATTCAGTACATGGAAGGTCACAGAGGGGAAAAAATGGAAAAGAGCAAGAATCTTGATATCTTTGAGTTACTGGACCCACCCTAGAAAAACCTACCTCGAGACTCCCTTCTGTGGATGAAATTAAACCTCTATTCCTTAAGCTACTTTTAATAGCAGTTGTGATACTTGGAATCAAAAGCATTCTATCCGAGAAAAGTGAGGGAGTCCTTTTTATTAAAACAGGATGATACATAGGGGTGCCTGGGTGGTTCAGTCAGTTAAGCATCCAACTCTTGGATCAGGTTGTGATTTCATGGTGCGAGTTCGAGCCCCACATCAGGCTCTGAGCTGACAGTGTGGAGCCTGCTTGGAATTCTCTCTCTCCCTCTCTCTCTGCCCCTCCTCCACTTATACTCTCTCTTTCAGAACAAATAAATAAACTTAAAAAAAAAAACAACCAGGATGGTACATTCCAATATCCTCTGGGTAAGCCCTTGAGAAGTTGTCCCAAGTATCTGAGAGAACTACACAAGCCAGAATTCTTTTTAAGGGTGTATGATGAGCTGTAATCACTGGTGGTCCAAGAGCCTTACCCAACACTACAATTTACAGAGGTACAAAGCCACCATCTGAGCACAAGTTCAGGACATGTGGCTACAGAGTGATGACAAGTGGGCTAGAACAGCCCACCATCAACCAGAGCAAAGAGCGGAGAGAATGACTCCCAAATCCAAGAGTAATCAATGCATTGAAGTGAGTCTCTTTGAAACCTTAAGAAGGGAAGAGCTGGGACAATTTGGAAGGAAAGAGAAGATGATAAGTCCTAAACCATTTTGTTTGTTTTACAAGTTCTTGATTGTTCTGCAAGGTTGGTGTACCCTCAAGAAACAAAACCTAGAACCATTTTTATGTGAGTGCCTATAGTATCATAGGTGTGGCTCAGCAAACACTTAAAAAGAACACTTAAAAAGCCTTGGCAGGCACCACGAGCTTTAATTAAATTGGATTATTTTAACTGAGTAGTATATACAGACATACTGCTCACTTTTGGGGGTGATACTTGTGTTCATTCTTACTGAGTTTGGATGAATTTGAAGAGCAGATTAATATCCTTATATGTAGCTTATAGCATGAAGTATCTGTGGGAAATCCAGTCCATGTGCCCAACTCAGAATGCTGAATTTCAGAGAAGGCCATAAGGATTTCTCTGTGCATGAAGAGCCCCTTTCTCTCCTCTGAAAAATAGGGAAAAGGTATTTGGGCATGAAGTTGGCCCCAGAATAGTATGATTAATACCCCTGGATAAAGATAGAAAAAGGCAAGAAAACCAGTCTGGGGGCACCTGGATGGCTCAGATGGTTAAGCATATCTGACTCTTGATTTCAACTCAGGTCATGATCTTGCAGTTCATGAGATCAAGCCCCAAGTGAGGCTCTGTGCTGACAGCGTGGAGCCTGCTTGGGATTCTCTCTCTCTCTCTCTCTCTCTCTCTCTCTCCCTCCCACCCCCTCAAAATAAATAAATAAACTTGGAAAAAAAAAGAAAACTAGTCTTATATCAAGGTTATGAAAATCCTCAGTCATAAGATAGGAAAGGCAAGGAAAATAGTAAGTTTCACCAGTCTGAGTATCCCTCACTGTGGCTTCATCCTAAGTATTAATTTCCAAGAAAAATTGAGTCTTATATGTCAGTTATACTTTTCTAAAATCCACTAGAAATAAACACATACTTACTGAAATAAGAAACATTTATCTGAGTACCTCTGACACACATCATATGCCATCAGTGATAAGCAAACCACACTTAGGAAAACACTGCAATAAAAAATCTTGACAGTTTTTATAGTTCTAATGGTCTTTCTCTCCATCATTGATTTTGGCCATTGAGTCCTAAGGTGACCATCAGGAAAACGCATAAATACTTATGACCCCCAAATCCCCATACATAGCATCATAACATATGCACATTTGTCTTACTTTATTTTTTTAAGTTTATTTATTTATTTTGATAGAATCCCAAGCAGGATCCATGCTGTCAGTGGGGCTTAATCCCAGGAATCATGAGATCATGACTTGAGCCAAAATCAAGGGTTGGGTGCTTACATGACTGAGCCACCCAGGGGCCCCCGCCTTACTTCTACAGATGAATCAAACCTTTTTATTTTTGCTCTTTACCATTATTTCCCACTTTATTTGTTTGGAATTAGAAAAATGTATGTTTGGATATAATAGGAAACAAAAACACAACTAATAAAGATGGGGAAATTGATGCAGCATACATAGATTGGGAAACTTCTTGCAGGATATGACATGTGGAGGGTTTAACATCAGATGGATGATCAACCCAGCACTGCCCAGGTACATAGTGGGTGTAGCAGACCACAGGACATTTGCAATGGAATGACTGTGCACAATCCATGTATGTGTGCTAATCCTTCCTGTATGTGGGTTACACTTATTCTATCACTTCTGTACTTTCAGAAGACTCAGCAGTCTCCTGGGTGTCTCTGTGTGACTGCAGTGAACCCAGCAGACTGAGTCATTAAAGGGTCACCAGCACTGATAATCGGATCCACGAAGACCCACATCTTTCTGTAGATGAGTCCTTTTCCTTGGGAAATCACAACTCTGGATGGTCCCCAAAGTGCCATGGAAGTTTGAATGAACTTCTGTGTAATTAAAAAGGTTTTCTTTTTGTCTTTGTGACAACTGTTGATGCTTGATAAAGCTAGAGGAAATTATAAAGGGTGATGGATAGGACCATTGTCAGGAGTTGCAGATGGGTGAATCCCAGACCTACTTCTCTGTTTGGGGTTTACTTTTTTTTTTCCTGTTTTTGTTTTGTTTTTGTTTTGACAGTGTTTCTTACTGAAGTGAAACGTGGTCAGACCGGAATATCTGAGGCAACCTTTAAACACAAACATGTACCAAAGTCTGTCTGGAAGAGTGTGGGGCAACAGAAGTGATGTAGTAACACCCACTTTGCCTGATCAAATGTATGAGTGGCAAACTTTCATAGCACTCTGAGGGATACAAATAAGGAGCTGGATGCCCAATTCACCCTGCTTGACTGGCTATTTGGTAGGAATGGTAGATTAATCCAGGGCTTTGAATAAAGTGAAGGGGCCTAAATAAGTCTTTGTATTGACATTATTTGTCATGTGTGGGTACTCACGAGAACAGTTTCTCAGAAACTTTTACATGCTACTAGATAAACATACTAAATGCTAGCTGTTAAACTGTCTTTCAAGGGAGGCTATTTCAAAACGAAATCTAAACTTTGTATTTGGTAATAATTTCATGGTTCTAAACCCCAATTAATTCAAAATTGGTCCTGCATCAAGCATGTAGGTAGTTACATACAGTGTGCCTGATTCTGTCTTAGAAAAATGGTGATTTTCTGTTGCTAACATATCTTCTTTTCCTCTGGAGATGGCGTTGATGGTTTAAGTCACTGATAATGTGTGTAGGCCTTGTGACTCTCTACATTTAACAAGCAATGTCAATGAAATATTAACATTTTTGCTTGTCCTGATATTAAACTTTTTCACCTTAACAGTGCAAATACAACGCCAAGACTGTAAGATCAAATTTTATTTTGCCTTAAAAAAATGCTACCATAAACAAAGCCCATTTTGTAATCAGAACCCTATTTTTTTCTTGTGTAAGGCAGCATAGAACAATGGTCAGTTATACATACATGGATTCCAGGAAGCGAAGCCAAAAAAATTTGTCATTTAAGTAAAGTAGGTTATGGAAATTTTAAAATGAAGAAACAAGCACCAAATTAAGGGAGGCATACAGGATCATTTTCCTTCTTTGAATCACACTGCATGACTTAAAATTTCCCAAAATAAAAAAATTTTAAATAATTCACTTAAATGTTTTAAAAAGTTATTTTCCCCAGTAAACACAGAGTCAACCAAAAAAAAAGCCTCTTTTGTTTTCAACCTTTTTGGTGAAAATTACTCTAAATGTATTATTATTTACTACTCTGGTGAGTGTATTGTCACTTACTACCTTGGTATCTCACCACTTCCATGATCTTTGCCTGTACAGACTCCATAGATGAAGGTGACTGTCCAGAACCTGTACTTACTCCAAGACCATAGTCTAGACCGAAGTTGCTATTAATTGAAGAGGTCTCCGTTTTCTTGTGATGAATTTCTCCATTCACAATGTACCTGTTTCCACCCCACTCTGCAGATAAAATGAGAGATTTTCACTAACTTGAAAAATAGTCTGTTAAGTTCCTGTACCAGTTTTCACTGAACCGTCCCCTCCATGGCTACTTGTATCTTGTAAAACCTAAATCTTACAACTAAAAAAATAATAATAATAAAATAAAATAAAATAAAATAAAATAAAAAGGCAGCACCAGCTACTGACCATGTGGACAAAGGAAATCTGTTTCACGCAAAAATGCAACCACGTATGGGAACTGCGCAAGTGGATGGTCTGTACTTAGATGAAGTCATCTGACGTCGTTTCCCTTGCTTCTTATTTGGAGGTTGCCAAACCATTTCCCAAGATTTAACGATTCTAACAATGATGAAAGTCAGTTTTGCACCGTGTCAAAATCTTGGCCCGTTGCCGTTTACTTCCGGGCACTATTAGATTCAATCAGGCCTTGTACTTTCATTAGATGTGAGGACTGAATTCAACCCCCGCCTTCCCGCGCAGGGTATTTTCTCTGGGAAAATATCAAAACATCATTCAAAGGATCAAAGAGCTCAGCCACACAGGCGGAGGAAAGCGGAGTCGATGTGGCAGAGTAAAGGGGCCCCTCAGACCTTATTCCTCACCGCAGCTCTTCCGATTTTAAAGAGTGGGTTAGAAGGACCAAAAGGGACAAGAGGGATGGAGGCAAAAGGCTCGCTTTTCAATCCCAGCCGGAGACAAAGGTAAGTAACTGCGCGGGGGGGGGGATGGGGAGAGCGGCAGAGGGAGGCTCCTCGGCCCCCAGCCGGGTGGCGTGACTTCTGGAGGACTCAGAAAACGGGCCAGGACTGGGTAGGACGGGAAGGTGTCACGCGGCGGGCGAACCGGCTAATCGCAGAAGGAGCGAGGCTGGGAATTACCCCTCCCCCGCCCCTCACCGTCCCGCCGGGAAATGAAACCGAGGCAGGAACACAGAACCCCGGCCGGGACTGCCCAGCAGCCTCCGGTTTCCCGGAGCCAGCGTGCGGGAAAAAGAGCGCGTGCCTCACGTCCTCTCCGCCCAGCCCCGCCCCCCCCCGCGCGTTGCGCACGCGCGGCCGCGCCCCGCCCCTCGCCTCTGCTCCGGGATGATGGGGCGGGGGCGGTGAGCCGAGGTGAGGAATCGGTCGGAGTCCCCGGGCTGAGAGCGCGAGAGCTGCCGCCGCCACCACCCCCCGCCGCGTCACGGCTCCCGGGCCCGCCCTCCTGTGGCCCCTCCTCCCCACTCCGCTTCCCCCCTCTTCTCCCCCGCCCCTCCGGCCGAGCGGTGACTTAAGCAACGGAGCGCGGTGAAGCCCATTTTTCTCCTTCCTCGCCGCCGCGCTGGGCAGCTCGCGGCGCGTGGCCCGCACACTCCCGCCCGAGATGAATGCTGCGGCAGACGCCGATTTCAACATCCTCCTAGCTACTGACTCCTACAAGGTAGAGGTTCGGGGCGGGGGCAGGTGAAGGAGGAGGAGAGGGCGCGTTCGGGACAGAGCGCGGGGCTGTGGGGCGGGGGGCGGCCGGTCTGGGGTCGTGGCGCTGCGCGAGCCCGAGGGAAGAAGCGGGCGAGTGGCGGCGGCCGGATGAGGCAGGTGAAGCTGGCGCCGCAGTGGGGAGGAGGTGGATGGAGGAGGGATGGAGGGATGGACGGCAGGAGGCGGGGCTTTGGGGTGCGTGGTTGGGGGGGGCGCGGCGAGGGGCTGAGGCGGGCCCCAGCCGGCGCCGCCCGCCTGCCCGCCGCGGGGCTCGGGGCTCGGGGCTCAGGCGGCTGTGGCGGGGTCGGGCCCGGGAGGCTTGGGCGTCACCGGCCGAGCGCACGCTTTCCCCAGGAGCTCGGCCTTTTGGCCTTGGCCGGGTCGGATTGGGCCGGCCTGGGCGAGGGCTCTGCCGAGGAGAGCGGGTCAGTTAGGTAACGGCTCCTGGGGCTCGGCCCTGGAGAAAGGGAGTGGGGCTTGAGAAGTGGGTTTTCCCCGCCAAGCTGAATCGAGTGCACTTCCCCGCCCTTGCTGAGCAGGTACGTCCCTTCCCGAGGAAGAGGTGGGCGAGGACCTAGTAGGGGTGCTAGTAGGGGTGCCGCAGCAGCCAGCCACGTTCCTCTGCCTGTGGCCGGGGTGTGGAGGACACCTATCTGCCCTCGGGAAACATGCTGGATTCCCTCGTCCCACTCCACTGGGCTCCGTTTCAAACTCGTTTGCTCCTGGTGATCACTCGTGCTCCTTATCCCTGTTGTAAAGGCCGATCCCCTGCCCTTACTCCATTAGGGTCACTACAGGATTTCTGTGAAAAGGAATGTGAATCACGAGTTAAATGAACTGTAGTTTTAACCCTGGAGAACTTAGAGTGGCACAACACAACATTGTGTTAATATGCCTGTTGGACACTTCAGAGTATTGCTGCCCCATTAATTTTGTTTGAAACCCACACAAATTAGTAAAGGAAAGAATGATTAAAGGAAAATGTGCAAAGTTTTTCCCCCTAGTTACCAAATTACATGAAGTAAACTGAACTATACTTTGCTAAAGCATTGTTGGCCAACACACTTAAAAGATGAAATGTCAGGCCAGAAAACCCACTTGAACAAAATAAAGTTCAGTTTTTACTTGACAACGTGGTGGTTTGAAATACAAAGGGAAAGCATATTTTTGGGTTTAGTTGTGAGGTTTTGCTTTTTGTTTCTTTCCTTAAATTTAATTGGACAAAGTATTTTGGAGAATCCCGTTTTACTTAAGTTCTGTTTTGTTCATTTCTTCCCAGGAGTTTAAGATTCTACTAACGATAATTTAGACGGGTAGTTACTTAAAACAGAGCCAAGTTTCCTTAACAAGTGGTCTTTTAAATTGAATTTTAAAGTGGAAATCTACACCATTGTAAGGAGATCAAAGTATTACCAACTATGGTTTTCTAAGCCTTAAAACCTTCTCTTGTCTTAGGTCCTAGCATTTTGAGTATCTTCAGTAGTGATTTTAGAATGGTCTCATTCATAGTTTTCTCTTAAGTTTTTTTCACCCAGTTTTTTTCCTAACTAAATCTTTAAAATGATTTCCAATTTTTATAATATAGTAATTTATGATTTGATTGAAAATGGGAAATAGTTGATGGGTCTAACTTTTAAAAACAAAATGAGTGTAAATTCCTTTAGTTTGTGGTTCCTCAAGCCATTATACGTAAGGAATGTAAAATTGCCTTAACATCAGTTTTCTGGGATGCTTTTAATTAGAAGAATGAATTACCTACCGTAAAGTTTTCTAATCTAGCAGGGCATACTTAATGCACTAGTAAAATTTGTATCTCTTTAATAGCTTATTCCTGCCCATTTTCAAATCAGACTGGTATATTTTATTCTCTAATATGAAGCCTATTTGTTTTTTATATGTTTTTAAGTTTTTATTTTAATTTCAGCTATTTAACATACAGTGTAGTATTCATTTCTGGTGTACAATATAGTGATTCCATCACCCAGTGCTCATCACAAGTGCCTTCCTTAATCCCCATCACCTATTTAACACATCCCCCCCACCTCCCCCTTGGTAACCATGTTTGTACTCCATAATTAAGAGTCTGTTTTTTGGTTTGTCTGTCTTTTCCCCTTTGCTCATTTGTTTTGTTTCTTAAATTCCACGTATGTGTGAAATCATGATATTTGTCTTTGACTAGTTCACTTAGCATTATACTCTCTAGTTCCATCCATGTCTTCACAAATGGCAGTATTTCATTCTTTTTCATGGCTGAATAATCCATTGTGTGTGTGTATACACATATATACACATATATGTATGTATACATATATATGTACACATGCACACACACCACCTCTTCTTTATTCCTCAATGGAGGAACAGTTGGGCTGCTTCCATATCTTGGCTATTGTAAATAATGCTGCTGTAAATATAGGGGTGTATGTATCCCTTTGAATTAGTGTTTTTGTGTTTTGGGGGTAAGTACACAGTAGTAAAATTACTGGATCGTAGGGTAGTTGTATTTTTAACTTTTTGAGGAATCTCCATACTGTTTTCCAGATTGGCTGCACCAGTTTGCATTTCCACCAACAATGCAAAAGTGTTCCTTTATCTCCACATCTTCGCCAACACCTGTTGTTTCTTGTGTTGTTGATTTTAGCCATGTTGACAGGTGAGAGGTGATATCTCATTGTAGTTTTGATTTGCATTTCCTTGATGGGGAATTGATGTTGAGGATCTTTTGATTTATCTTTTGGCCATCTGTATGTCTTTGTTGGAGAACTATCTGTTCATGTCTTTAGTCCATTTTTTAATTGGATTATTTGTTTTGTGGGTGTTGAGTTGTAGAAGTTCTATATATATTTTGGATTCAAACACTTTATTAGATACGTCATTTTGAAATATATTCTCCCACTCAGTAGGTTGTCTCTTTTAGTTTTGTTGATGGTTTCCTTTGCTGTGCAGAAACTTTTTATTTAGACATAGTCTCAATAGTTTATTTCTGCTTTTGTTTCCCTTGCCTCAGGAGACATATCTAGAAAGAAGTTGCTACAGCCAAAGAAGTTACTGCCCGTGTTCTAGGATTTTTATGATTTCAGGTCTGACATTCAGGTCTTTAATCCATTTTTAATTTATTTTGTGTATGGTGTAAGAAAGCAGTCCAGTTTCATTCTTTTGCTTGTAGCTGGCCAGTTTTCCCAACGCTCTTTGTTGAAGAGACTGTCTTTTTCCCATTGGATATTCTTTCCTGTTTTGTTGAAGATTAATTGATATGTAGTGGGTTTATTTCTGGGCTTTCTAATCAGTTCCATTGATCTGTGTATCTATTTTTGTGCCATACTGTTTTGATTACTACAGCTTTGTAATATATCTTAAAGTCCAGAGTTATGATGCCTCCAGCTTTGCTTTGCTTTTTCAAGATTGCTTTGGCTATTCGGGGTTTTTTGTGGTTCCATACAGATTTTAGAATTGTTCTACTTCTGTGAAAAATGCTGTTGGCATTTTGATAGAGATTGCATTAAATGTGTAAGTTGCTTTGGTTGTATAGACATTTTAACAATATTTGTTCTTCCAGTTTATGAGCATGAAATGTCTTTCCATTTCTTTGTGTTGTCTTCAATTTCTTTCATGAGTGTTTTACAGTTTTCAGAGTACAGGTCTTTCACCTCTTTGGTTAGATTTATTCCTAGGTGTCTTACTATTTTTGGTGCAAATGTAAATGGGATTGTCCTCTTAATTTCTCTTGCTGCTGCTGCAGTATTGGTGTATAAAAATGCAAGATTTCTGTACATTGATTTTGTATCCTGCAACTCTGCTGAATTCATTTATCAGTTCTAATAGTTTTTTGGTGGAATCTTTTGTGTTTTCTATATATGGTGTGACCATGTCTTCTGAAAACAGTGAAAGTCTTACTACTTCCTTACCAGTTTGGAAGCCTTTTCTTCTGATTGCTGTGGCGGGAACTTCCAGTACTGTATTGAAAAAAAGAGGTGAGAGTGGACATCCTTGTCTTTTCCATGACCTGAGGTGAAAAGCTCTCCATTTTTCCCCATGCAGGATGATGTTAGCTATGGGTTTTTCACATATGTCATTTACTGCATTGAGGTGTATTCCCTCTAAACCTACTTTACTGAGGGTCTTTATCATGAATGGATGTTGTACTTTGTCAGATGCTTTTTCTACATCTATGGAAATGATCATGTGGTTCTTATGCTTTCTCTTATTTGTGTGCTATATCACATTAATTGATTTGCGAATAATCAGCCACTCTTGTAGCCCAAGAATAAATCCCACATGATCGTAGTGAATAATTTTTTAATGTATTGTTGGATTTGGTTTGCTAGTAATTTGTTGAGAATTTTTCATCTGTGTTCATCAGAGATATTGGCCTGGAGTTAGTGGTGTCTTTATCTGGTTTGATATCAGAGTAATGCTGGCCTCATCGAATGAATTTGGATGTTTTCCTTCCTTTTCCATTTTTTGGAATAGTTTGAGAAGAATAGGTATTAATTCTTTTTTAAATGTTTGGTAGAGGGACACCTGAGTTGCTCAGTTGGTTAAACGTCTGACTTCGGCTCAGGTCATGATCTCACAGTTCGTGAGTTCGAGCCCCACATTGGGTTCTGTGCTGACAGCTCAGAGCCTGGAGCCTGGAGCCTTCCTCAGTTCTGTGTCTCCCTCTCTTCTGCCCCTCCCCTGCTTGCCCTCTGTCTCTTTCTGTCTTTCTCAAAATTAATAAACATCAAAAATTTTTTTAAAATGTTTGGTAGAATTTGCCTGGGAAGCTGTCTGGTCCTGGCCTGTTGTTTGTTTGGAGTTTTTTGATTAGTGAGTCAGTTTCTTTGCTAGCAATAAGTCTGTTCCAGTTTTATGTTTCAGTTTTGGTAGCTTATACGTTTTTAGGACTTTATCCATTTCTTCTAGGCTGTCCAATTTATTGGTATATTGTTTTTCATAATATTCTCATAATTGTATTTCTGTGGTGTTGGTTGTTATTTCTTCTCTCTCATTTGTGATTTTATTTATTTGAGTCCTTTCTCTTTTTTTCTTGATGAGTCTGGCTAGAGGTTTATCAATTTTGTTGAGTTTTTCAAAGAATTAGCTCCTGATTTCATTGCTCTATTCTATTGCTTTTTTTAGTTTCTATATCATTTATTTCTGCTGTAATATTTATTATATCCTTCCTTATGCTGGTTTGGGGTTTTGTTTGTTCTTTTTCTAGCCTCTTTAGGTGTAAGGTTAGGTTGTTCATTTGAGACTTTTATTGCTTTTTGAGATTGTCCTGTATTGCTTTAAACTTCCCTCTTAGAATCGTTTTTGGTTGCATTCCAAAGGTTTTGAACGGTTGTGTTTTCATTTGTTTCTGTGTACTTTGCAATCTATTCTTTTATTTCCTGATTTACGCATTCATTGTTTTTTAACCTCCCTTGCCATCTCCAGATTTTTTCTTGTGGTTGACTTCTGGTTTCCTAGCATTGTGGTCAGAAAAGACGCATAGTGTGTCTTTGATCTTGAATTTGTTGAGGCTTGTTTTCTGGGCTAACATGTGATCTATTCTGGAGAATGTTCTGCGTGCAATTGAAAGGAATGTGTATTCTGTTTTAGGATGGAATGTTATGAATATATTTGCTAAATCCATCTGTTCATTCAAAGTCATTGTTTCTTTATTGATTTCCTCTTTAGGTCATCTGTCCGTTGATGTAAGTAGGGTGTGTTAAAGTCCCTTATTATTATTGTATTCTTATCAATTAATTCCTTTATGTTTGTTATTAACTGTTTTATGTATTTGGTGTTTCTATGTTGGAGGCATAAATATTTACAATCGTTATATCTTCTTGTTGGATTGTCCCCTTTTTTATTATATAGCATCCTTTGTCTCTTGTTACAGTTTTTGTTTTACATTTATTTTTGAGAGACAGAGAGAAAGCACAAGCGGGGGAGGGGCAGAGAGCGATGGAGATGCAGAATCCAAAGCAGGCTCCAGGCTCTGAACAAGCTGCCAGAACAGAGCCCATTGTGGGGCTCGAACCCACGAACCACAAGACCAGAACCTGAGCCGAGTTGGACACTCAACCAACTGAGCCACCCAGGAGCCCCACAGTTTTTGTTTTAAAATCTACTTTGTCCGATAAAAAGTATTGCTATTCCAGCTTTCGTTTGACATTATTTGCATGGTAGATGTTTCTTCATCCCCTCACTTTAAATCTGCCAGTGTTTTTAGATCTAAAAGGAGTCTCTTGCAGGCAGTATGTAGAAGGATCTTGTTTTTATGGGGCGCCTGGGTGGCGCAGTCGGTTAAGCGTCCGACTTCAGCCAGGTCACAATCTCGCGGTCCGTGAGTTCGAGCCCCGCGTCGGGCTCTGGGCTGATGGCTCAGAGCCTGGAGCCTGTTTCCGATTCTGTGTCTCCCTCTCTCTCTGCCCCTCCCCTGTTCATGCTCTGTCTCTCTCTGTCCCAAAAATAAATAAACGTTGAAAAAAAAAATTAAAAAAAAAAAAAAAAAGAAGGATCTTGTTTTTTATCTATTCTGTCAACCTATATCTTTCGACTGGAGTGTTTAATCCGTTTACATTAAAAGTAATTATTATAAGATATGTATTCATTGCCATTATTTTTTTGTGATTGTTTCTGACGATGTCTCTGATTCATTCTTGTCTGTCTCTCATGGTTTTCTGGTTTTCTTTAATATATTTGGATTTCTTTCTCTTTGTTGCATGTTTATTAGTGGTTTTATATATGTGCTTACCATTAGGTTTGTATGTAACCTCTTTGGCATATAGCAGTCTATATTAAGTTGATGGGCGTTGAAGTTTGAACCCATTCTTTACTCCTCTCCTCCCCACATTTTAAATATATGTTCTCATATTTTGCATCCTTTTATTTTTTAAGTTCCTTGACTGATTTTTTACAGAAATACTCATTTTTACTGATTTTTTGTTTCCTACCATTATACTATCCCTTCTGGTCTCTGTTCCACTCAGAGACTCCCCTTTAATATTTCTTTCAGGGCTTGTTTGGTAGTCGTGAACTCCTTTAGCCTTTGTCTGGGAAACACATGATCTCTCTTTCTATTCTGAATGACAGCCTTGCTAGATAGAGTGTTCTTGGCTGCAGATTTTTCCCATATAGCACTTTGGAACTAACATGCCACTACCTTCTGACTTGGGAAGTTTCTGCTGAAAGATCCACTGATAGCTGTATGGGGTTTCCCTTGTATGTTACTGTCTTCTTTTGTTTTGCTCCTTTAAACATTGTTTCTTTATTTTGCCACTTTAATTACTATATGTTTTGGTGTGGGTCTGCTTTTGTTGATTTTTTTTGGAGGGTCCTCTGTGTCTCCTGGATCTGGATATCTGTTTCCTTCTCCAGGTTAGGTAAGTTTTCAGCTATTATTTCTTCAAATACATTTTTCATCCCCGTTTCCTCTCTCTTCTGGGATTCCTATAATATGAATGTTACTATGTTTGATGGAGTCATTGAGTTCTCTAAGTCTATTCTCGTTTTGTGTAATTCTTTTTTCTCAGCTTGATTACTTTCCATTGCTCTGTCTTCTAGATTATTAGTTTGTTTATGTTCTTCTAGGCTGTTGCTCATTCCATCAAGTGTGTTTCTCATTTCATTTACTTAGCCCTTTATCCCTTCTAGGTTATTCATTATTTCTGTGTTAATGGTCTCACTGATGTCTTCCACTCTTTTCTCAAGTGAATGTTTTTATGATCATTACTTTAAATTCTCTGACATGTTACATATATCTGTTTCACTTAGATCTCTGCCCATGGCCTTTTCCTGTTTTTCATTTGGAACAAGTTCCAAAATGTCTTCTCATTTTGTCTTAGTCTCTTTGCCTGCTTCTCTGTGTTAGGAAACTTAGCTACATCTCCTGTTCTTGAGGGTAATGGCCTTATAAAGAAGAGGTCCAATAGTACTCTATTGTGTAGTGTCCCCTGTTCCCCAGGGCCTGGCACTTCTGGGAATGCCTCCAACGTATGCTGCATGTGCTCACCTGTTGTGTCCTTTAGGCCAATCATCTATAGAAGTTCTCTTTGTCTGCCATGGGCTGTATTTGGTCCCTAGCCTGAATGTGGTGCATTTTAACTAGGTGTGCTCTGTTCTGTTTGTGAAGTGAGACATGTCACTATCACCAGTAGAACTGAGGCCCTGCAAATCTCCCACCTCAGGAAGTGCCATGTGCTCAGGGTTTGGCCCTCTTCTGGGCCAGGGGCCCAAAGTGCTAGGACTGAGGCAAATGTGAATGGGAGGGGCAATTCCACCCAAGTGCACGGTGGCAGTGGGTCGTGGGGGCTTGGTGTAAGCAAGTTAGGTAGGGAGTGTGGGTGTTGCACTGGTTCCCACAGGTGGCCCTGTGCTTATGCTGAAGGGCAGGGGGAGTGAAATGGCTTCTGCCAGGGCCTTTCTTCCCAGAGGAGTCTATCTATGAATGCTCCCTCTCTGGGACATGCTCCAAGATGAGCAGATAACCTCCCCACTGTGTGCCCTGGCTGTTTTGCAGATCACTGTTTTCACACTGTATGTTCATGGGCTGTTTGCCTGCCTTTTCTATAGGAGCAGGGCAGTGCCCTCAGCTGTGTCCCGGCCAAGCCTGCTGACCTTTAAAACTCCAGGCTTTAAGCCCTGCTGATTGCAAGAACTCACAAAATTTGGCTCCTCTCACTTTCCAAGCCAAGTGCTATGGGGATTCTTATTCCTCCGTGCTCCCTTGTGTGTTTGTCTGTCTGTAGCCCTTCTCCCTTCCACCATAGCGGCCACGATCCATTTCTCCCAAACCACGTCTCCATACTTATGCCTTCTTTTTTGTGGCCTCTTCTCTACCTTTAGTTGTGGGATTTGTTTTCCCGCCTTCAGGTAAATTTCTAGGGTATTTAGTATGATTTGATAATTATCTAATTGTTTTGGGACAAGGAAAGCCTAGGGTCCTCTTATTCTGTTGTCTTCCAAACTGGTCTAATATGAAATCTTTTAGTAAGATTTTTAATATCCCCCCAAAAAATATCCCTTAAGAGGATTTAGTCAGGTTGATATGTTTTATACCAATGGTTTACAACAGCACAATAAAATACATTGTGTATTCCATACTAATATTTTTAAATTTTATTTGCCTTACATATTTAGTGGTCTTTATAGGCTATATCCCATTTTTACCTTTTTATCTTCTTAGATGAAAAAGAGACAAATCAGAATCTTGATGTTAGAAGCAATGAAATTTTTATTTGGCAATTAAATGAAACTATTAGATATCCTTATCAGTACTTACAAAGTACTGGCTAGTTACAGTAGTGAACCTAGTGGTTTTAGACATGTTGATGGATAAGAGAATAACATTGATTTCTTTCTTTTTTATTTTTTAATTTTTTTTTTTAACGTTTATTTATTTTTGAGACAGAGAGAGACAGAGCATGAATGGGGGAGGGGCAGAGAGAGAGGGAGACACAGAATCCGAAGCTGGCTCCAGGCTCTGAGCCATCAGCCCAGAGCCCGATGCGGGGCTTGAACTCACAGACTGTGAGATCGTGACCTGAGCTGAAGTCGGACGCTTAACCGACTGAGCCACCCAGGCGCCCCAACATTGATTTCTTTCTAAAACTGAAGAAAGAATAGTTGGTCGTCTAAGGACCATAAAAAGGTATTTTGCAAGTAGTAAGATAGTGCTTAAGCACATGACAACACAGGTGCTTTGTTTGTCCTTGTATCCTCTCCAGAGGGTTCATTTCTATAATTGCATACTATATCATACATAATAAGGAACTGAGGAAACAGGTAAATGTGGTTGTTTTTCCATTTTCATCCTGGGTTCCTGTTTAATCATTTCAAAATGGGATAAAGCACAGTTATCTACTGGGTTGTATTTACATTGTGCTAGGCCAGGTAAGGAAGGGTGCAGTGAGGGGTGTTAGTCACTGCGGTGCTTAAAAGGCATTTGGAAATTTTCGTGAAGGAGACAGGTCAGGTTTCTGTTTGGGGGTGGAGGGTTCCCCACCTATCTCTGGGGTAGCCAATGATTAGTTTACAAATAACTGGCTCATTAAAAGATGCATTTCTGTTCCTTGTTCCTTTTCCTACTGTGTGGATAATGTTTGTAACAATCTACAGCAGAGAATAGTTTCATTATTTCTGAACATTTATCCTGTTAGATAAAAATGGAAGATGTTGTCAATTAAGTTGAAAAAAATATATATAGTGTATAACAGTAATCTCTAAGCAATTTACACATCACCCATTGTTATGAAATGTGTATTAAAGCATATCACCCATTGTTATGAATTGTGCTGTCCAGCGTGGGTTGCTTCTCAAAAGGTCATTTGTAAACTGGTTATCTAGAACTCAGCCCATTTTCATCAATTCATTTAATAAATATTGGAGATCTCCTAGGTATTTAAAAGACAAAAGATGTCTCTTAAAATTCAGAATGGGTGAAAATTGTTTTTAGAGAAGTTACAGAAGATTATATAATTTATGATGATGAGGCACCCAGGGTGGCTTTTGTAAAACAGATTTTGCTGTCTCATTAATGGCGAATAACAAACCTTAAAGGTTTGGGCTTTTTGGAAAAAGAGTTGGGGATAGATGAGAATCCTCTCACTGGCAATTTTGTCCTGGCTGGGACTTTAGCAACCCAGTGTCTTTCTCTGACCTGTCCCCATTTTTCATAGTTGCTTCTCTTTCATTGCTTCTGATCTGGCAGCTAAGTTATGTCACAGCGGCTCTCCTGGCAGCCTGATCTTTGTAAGGAGTGGAGGACTGTTGCAGTTTCTATGTTAAATTACCTGTGCATTCTTTTCTTTTTTTTTTTTTTATTAAAAATTTCTTTTTTTTCAACGTTTATTTATTTTTGGGACAGAGAGAGACAGAGCATGAACGGGCAAGGGGCAGAGAGAGAGGGAGACACAGAATCGGAAACAGGCTCCAGGCTCTGAGCCATCAGCCCAGAGCCTGACGCGGGGCTCGAACTCACGGAGTTCGAACTCAAGATCGTGACCTGGCTGAAGTCGGACGCTTAACCGACTGCGCCACCCAGGCGCCCCAACCTGTGCATTCTTACAATGCAGTTTTCTAGTAAGGTTTATACTATAAGTTATAGGAAAAGCCCAGGCAATAGAAATAAAATCTTGTATGTAAGTCATGAATATAGTTCAAAGGAAGATTAACTTAGATCAGTAAAGTTTTGTAAGATTTTCCAAAACAAAGATACCAGAAGCTGGTGTCCTCTTTGTCAGTTGATTAAATCTTTTTCAAGGGTGCAGCCAAAAAAGTACAAATTATCAAACGCTCTGTGCCAAAGAAAAAGGGGTAGTGTGATTATAACTGATTTGACAATTTCCTCTCTCCCCCAAAATGTAATCCAAATATTTTTAAGCCATATTTTTGAAGTTATTATCGCTTCAAAAGCCAAATAGCAAAGAATTCTTTTCTGTGGCAACAGAAGTATTTCCAGGACTTGAGAAATTTTTTAAAATGTTGAAAAGAAGATTTATTGATTTATTGATTTATTTTTGCTATTTTAAGCACAATAGCATTGAAGAGACATAAAGTTTTAGCCATTCATTGTAAGGCTGAGTGGATCCTCTTCTGAGTGCCCTTATAAATTTTGGAGATAGTAAAACTTATTCTGTGGCATTATACATGTTACCCCATGTGCTCTTATATACACGTGGTATTGTTAAAATGTTGGCTTATGATAATTACTTAGCTGTTAAAATTATAACTGGTAAAGTAGGTTAGTAGTGATTGCCTTTGGACATGTGATCCCATTATGAGAGGAAAGCTCTTGAAAAGACACCAAATCGACTTTATGGAAAATCTGGAGAAGCTCAGGAAAAAGTTAAGAGTCTGCTCTCACAGAAAGATTCTGTGCAACTTAAATATTTCTCATATTTCTCTTTAAATGTCATACTTGGGACAAGGATATTTACCCTAGCGATTATAATTTTTAGAAGCTTTTCATGAAGTAAATCACTCACATGACTGTGAAATTAGGTTCTGTTAAAAGAACTACATTTTCTTATGTGCCTGTGTTCTTTACCACACATATATTTATGTACTGGTAGTGCTCTATTAGCTGTAGGAAAATCATGCTAGTTTAGGAAACATTTTTAGGAGTAAGGTTTGCTGGGGATATTATGAGAAATTAGCTATTCTCATCTTATAAAAAATGTTAAGTTTACTATAGAACCATTTTTCCTATTGATGGAAGCTAAAGTAGTGCTAAGAAAACCAACGTGATTTTAGAGCTTCTTTTGTGTAGTTTAATTTTGAATACTGTGAGACTTTGTTAGCATTACATGACATATTTAAAACAGCTCTAATCCATTCCTTCCACAGCCTTTCCCATCTCTGTAAACGGCACCCTTATTCACCCAGTTGCTCAAGCCAAAAATGTAGGAAACAGTGCTAATCCCTCCCCCTTATTACCCCCACATCTAGTGTTTTAGCCTAATTCTCCTTTACCTCCAGATGAGCCACTGCTCTCACCTAAGCTAGTCTTTGGTGTAGTAATCTTTTACCTGATGGTCCTGCTTCCTCTTTGGTCACCTTGTAATCCATTATCCACCTCACTGTCCAGCTGATCCTTATAAAGTATGAATCAGATCATATTCATATTCATTCCAGCTTAAAACATCCAGTGGCTTTCTATTGCACTTGATGTAAAATTCAAGCTCCTCGTTGTTGTCTGTAAGCCTTACATGATCGTGTCTCTGCATCTCTCTGACCTTACCATGTATGTACTTCCTCCTTCTCTGCACCTCTAAGAACCAGCCATGCTGGCCTTCATCGTGTCCTGTCCCTTACGTCATGTGTCTTCTATCTCCTTGTTGTGTAGGTCACATGTCACCATCTCGGAGAAGCCTTCCTGGCCCCCTATTTACAGCAGTCTCTCAGGCCCCCTTTGGCCTATCATTTTCTTTTAAGTTTCCAAACCTCCATCTGTATCTGAAATTATGGTGTTTATATATTGGTTTTCTCTGACCTTTCAGCCCTCATTAGCCCTTTGAGAATAGAAACTGTCTCAGTCCATTTTATTTCCCCATCCTCAGAATCTGAAACAGTGCCTGATACATAGTGGACACAGGATGTATATTTGTGAATGAACTATTTATAAAATAACAATTAATTAATTTGATTTTCTGCCTGTATCATCTCATTTTCTGAAGGTTCCCAGGTTCAGAGAGACCAGCTTAGCAGAAAGTAAAATGAAGAGGATAGTAAACCTACCAGAACTAGAATCATTGTAAATCATCTTTTGGCTGTATTTGTAGAATAGTATTTACTAAGAAGCTCGGTTTAAAAATTTCCCCGATTTAGGGGCGCCTGGGTGGCGCAGTCGGTTAAGCGTCCGACTTCAGCCAGGTCACGATCTCGCGGTCCGTGAGTTCGAGCCCCGCGTCGGGCTCTGGGCTGATGGCTCAGAGCCTGGAGCCTGTTTCCGATTCTGTGTCTCCCTCTCTCTCTGCCCCTCCCCCGTTCATGCTCTGTCTCTCTCTGTCCCAAAAATAAAAAATAAAACGTTGAAAAAAAAAAAAAAAATTTAAAAAAAAAAAAATTTCCCCGATTTAAACAATGGTATAAGCCAATACAAATATATCTAACTATACTATTTTTTTCTATAAATGTATTGGGTGTTCATTGGTAGGTGGTTAATGGTAAATTAGATTTCATGGTTAATTACCTGAGAATTAGCTGCTTTAGCAGTTCAGTTCTTAAACCTAGAGAACTGCAGAACAGTTCTCTAAAGCTGTCCAAAGAAGATGTTTTTTTAACGTTTGTTTGAGAGAGAGAAAGAGCAAGGGTGCACAAGCAGGGGAGGGACAGAGAGAGGGAAAGAGAATCCCAAACAGGCTCCATGCTGTTAGCATGGAGTCCAGTGCAGGGCTCGATCTCACTAACCCATGAGATCATGACCTGAGCCAAAATCAAGAATCGGACACTTAAATGACTGAACCATGCAGGTGCCCCTGTGCTAAGGTTTTAAGTACCATAATTAAAAAACATGGCAGAAGTAAAGCTTTAAAATTATAAACATGTTCAGTTATTGGCCAGAACTGGGACTCTATTTGTCTGATCGAAAAATTTTAGTATACTTTTAGACCAAAGAGGAGAGTTAAATGCTTTAGGGACATTTCCATTCAGCTTTTAACTGTTTGGTCTACTCAGAAGATTCATTTACCTTCGCATACTTTTAAATTTGATGTAGAAAAAGTAAATTTATAAAGATGTACCTTTGAGTATCTGAACTGTAAAAGGTCAGGCTAACTACTGAGAGTCACAACTATGAATCTGGCTTTTATAAACTTGCATGATGTGATCCAGACCTTCCTTCAATTTTTACTTCATCATAGTTGACTTTTCTTCTACCTCACTGCTTATTCCCACTAAAGGAGTTAAGAGTTATTTAGATTGTAAACTGGGCATTTTCATTTTTATGTACTTCTTGGGTATGTTTTTAGATAGTGTTCTCTTTTTCTAATCAGTTGAAATAGGGTATCATTCATACGTATATAAATGTTGTTTTTGCATTTTAGTGAATCCGCTTGAAGATTTAACTGCTTTAGGTTTGGCTTTAGCTATTTCACTAAGCTGCTACTTCAGCCTCCAGTGGTATCAGTCTCCAGGTTCTAACCTTGAAAAAAAACCCTGGTGTAGTACCTCTAGGTTTAAAATTGACCACTCAGTTGCCTTCAAGCAGCGTACAGGTGCTGTTTTCATAGAGTGACAAGTTGCTTCTGTTGGAGCAGAAACATTAAACATTTGTGATCTTTTTTTCTTTTGCTCTCTATATAGACTATATTCATCTTAGAATTTTTGTGCTAAGCTACAAAGGTTAAAGCCAAGTTTCATTGGGATTAAGATTGTGCAACCAAACAAGGAAAGCATTGGTTTCCCTAAACTGAGGATCAGAGCTAACCAGGAACCATGGTTCATGTCACAGTGGTCATTCATGAAACTTGTGCTGCAAAGATTATTCCACCATGACCTACCTTACCACCCTGTACCTTAAGTTTTAGGACATGACCATTCCTAATGTTACAACAGAGCAAATACACATTATTCTCCCAGTTATTTTCTATCGGTAAAATGGTTTAACCACATTAAAATATTAAAAAAAAAATCCAACTATAATGAACTCACTTTTTTCTTAAAACAAAGATTAATTTTCAACAATGACTCTTACCCATATTTATGGAAAAATTTATAATACTTATTTTTATGCTCCTAAGTATTTGATGTTGCATTGGATAGACTTATTTCCCAATTTGGTGGTAATTGGAGAACAAGTAGTACTATGAAACAAGATATGTTTTCTCCTGCTGTTGCTTTCATCCAGGTTCCATGTGTTATTGTGAAGATCGGAGTCATTCTCCCTACCTGGCTGTACAGATGAAGAAGTCGAGTCATGGGAAGCATTGCCTATTGACTTCTCAAACATACCACATTTAGATAGTAACAGTACCACACTCTTCCAGTACGTTCTTTTATATCCTGGTTATGCCCCTGCCAGGCAGCTACGTCTCTCTTCCCCTGAAGGAAGACCATTCCCCAAGATCAAATGAGATAACTTTCTTCAAACTTTATTTTCAAGTGCCTGTCCAGCTTAGAAGCCTCGTACTCCCTTAAGTTCATTTGATTTGTTTATAAAAGTTAATACTCTCCTGTGGTTTTCAAAGTAAGATAGTGAACATTAAAAGTATCCTAATAAGTATGATACTTATTTTTTATTCTTTACAGCCAGGAAAAGAAGATGATGAATAGCAAATAAGTTTAGTTTCTTTGGTTTTAAATAATTTCAAGCCCTTTCAGTCATGATTTCTATTCTATTCGAATGTTTTCTAACTCAAGTATTGCTTTCGCCTTTAGGTTACTCACTATAAACAGTACCCACCCAATACCAGCAAAGTTTATTCCTACTTTGAATGCCGTGAAAAGAAGACAGAAAACTCAAAAATAAAGAAGGTGAAATACGAGGAAACAGTATTTTATGGGTTGCAGTACATTCTTAATAAGTACTTAAAAGGTATTATTTTTCCTAGTACATTTCAAACACTGCTTTTATGTAGCTCTTTATAATTTTTCTCCTATATTATATTCTTAATTTAAAGGAACTCATTGAACAGTTTAATTTTGATATTTACTAAATTATTTTGACTATTTTAGGGTTTTTTTTTGAATTGTAAAAAATATGTTAATTTGAACACATATATCTTATAATTTGGTATATGTGATTGGTTCTAAATATGAGAAAGGTTTTCTGAAACTAATAAACTTGGGAATAAGTTTAGAAAAGTCAGTAATTTTCTGAGGCTAATCTGGTATGTTAATAGATTTTAAGTCCTTAATTCACAGTAGAGGATTCATTATTGACCTGGGAACTCATTTTGAATCATGGTAGCAATTAGAATATTTTTATCATAGTCATTTTTATCTTAAAGGCCTATTTTTCAGAACTACCTGATGCTGTGGCCTTAGTCTCAAATGTATTTTAAAGTGGAAAACCCCCAAAATAATTTCTGTGCAGTTTTATTTGAAAGTCCATTTCTAGTTTGTTTTATAATGGTATTTCAAGGACGGTGTTTTATATATTTTTGGAAAATTTCATCTCTGACCTTTTGAAACAAAAATAATCTCAGAATTGAATACAGATTAAGTTGAATTTTACACAGATAAAAACTGAAAATTTTCCATGATCTTGACAAATTTTTAAGACTGATGTCACACTTCAGTTTTACAGCTTAAAAACTTGATACAACATGACATTATTAATTATACCTAAAATATACTGACTACCTATTACAGGCCAGCATTATGCTAAGTGCTTCCTGTGTCTTAACTCAGTCCTCACAATCATCCTGTGAGTGGGTACTCTACTATTACCCTAATTTTACAGATAAAGATAACTAAAAGTGTACTTGAGGAGCAAAAACTTAAACTTAGTAATTGTGAAAATTATTGGATTATCATCCCTGAAGACATCCTTTATGAATAAAGCAAAAAGATTCACCTGGAAAATTATCTGTATCAAATTTCAAGAGTATTTAAATTAATAGTGAGAGAAAAAACACGTCTTAGAAGTTAACTTATTCCTGGGATTAAGAAAAAAAATACTCTGTGTAATAGTTGCTTCTGCACACCTGTTTTTCAAACTGGAAATTAACATAGGGTGAGTGATCAGAAGTGCAGATTCCATTTCTGGCTCTGCTGTTGACTCTGGGTGATCATTTAATCTCTCAGTTCTTGTTTTTTTATCCACAGAATGGTGAAATAGGTAGAGACATGAATCCTACCACAACTCAGCAATTCATAGAATGCCTTTAGAAATGTAAACAGGAAACGTTTGTCCTTTTAGGTAAAGTTGTGACCAAAGAGAAGATCCAGGAAGCCAAAGAGGTGTACAGAGAGCATTTCCAGGATGATGTCTTTAATGAAAAGGGATGGAACTACATTCTTGAGGTAAAAAATGTTTTTAATGTTTTGCTCTACTTTGGTTTTTCTTTCAGTTCAAAATTTCTTACAAAGGAATTTGAATAGAAGACTGTTCTATAATTACAACTTTTTTCTGTCTGGCCCAAATTTAAGAGCTATTTTAGACATTCTTGGGAAAAGTTAAGGGTAACATTTAAATATTTTTTTATGGTGGCAAATAATTAGTATATAGAATCTATAGCAGGTCTCAGTAATTTGTTGTAATATAAACAAATGATAATTTACATAGTGTTTTTCAGAAAGGTGATTTCCTCTTTTCTTTGAAAATATTAGGAAGGAGCATCATTATTTGGCAATTTTGAAATTTTGGTCTATTTTCTTGGCTGTAGCTTATCTAAGGCAATAGATGCAGTGAGTCTATCATTACCCAGTACTTCTAGGAAATTTCCCTTACTGAATAATTGGAATGGTTTGGTGTAGATCCATAAAGTTGGCTTTCATTCTTTATTGTACTATGATATTAATACCTAGCATGTTTGGATCAGTTACTTAATTTTGAGCATCTAAAGATATGGGAATTGAGTTAGAAGAGTTGAATGGTGGTGATTATTACGAATATAGGTTGGGAATGGGATCTTTAGGCATCTTGGCGCGTTAAGTGTTAATTCATTTATATCTTAAAAACAAATGTCTTTTCCATTGTAGACTACCATCAACAAAATAATTAGAAATACTTTAACTTTCAGGCCTATGTTGTCATACTGAGTTTTACTATTTTTTACTTATGGGTCTTTGAGGAAGTCAAGTAAGCACTCTGTGGTATAATTTCCTCGTATCTTAAGTAAGGTCAGTAAAATCTGGGGGCTAATTCCTGCACTTACCCTATTTGGTTTGTTGGGAAGAGAATAGGAATAGATAAGTGTTAGGCTATATATAATTCCCAGTAGCCAGGGTGATAAATCTTTTGATTTTTTTATGTTCAGAGAATTGTAGGGATCTAACCTAGAGATGGTCTTATCTAACCCTGTTGGAAGAATAGTCTGAGACGAGAAATGTTGAATGACTTGCCCACAGTCTGAGTCCAGATTGTTGATTCCGAGCTGGGATTTCTAAGGCAGTATTCTTTCTGCTGTATCATGAGACTTCCAGTGCTTCTCATTAAACAGACTTTTCTTTTATCTATTTACCTGTCCCAAATCACATAAAAGCTACTAGGATTTCTGAAATAATTTGCCTTCCTAGCCAAAATGTAGCCACAGCCCTTACCTTTAAAAGAAGGGAGGTGTAATTAAATATCTGATCACATAGTCTGTAGCAAATATGTTGCAGCCTAGTTTTGGAGAGAATTGTTGTACTTGGATATTCATTGCCAAAGCTCTAGAAAGTATACTTCATGATTGGTCTATCCACTCTACGAAAACAGTTTCAGGTCTACTACCAGAATATAGGGAAAACCTGCTTAAGGTTCTTGTACTGTCAGGGACCTCTCTTAAACTTTTTTTGTTTGACATTATTTTGTTCATGTTGCTCTTTAATAGTAGTCCCTTATTTTATCTTTTAGTATTTAGCTTTTGTTTTACAAAAATGGCGACTTAGAAGAAGGAGTGTTCTTGGAAAATTTTTGGAATATGTTGGAATAAACTCTTCTTTTTTTTTGAAATCTTGAGAAAAAACAACTTTTTTGTTTTGACCAGTTTGAGATTATCTCTATCTTCTGGTAGAAATGTTCTTAGCAGAAGTACTTGGACTACATAAAATGTAAAAATTAATGTCGGTGTCTAAACTGTTAATCATCTTAGCTAATTTTAAGAGAATGAGGATATTACTAGCAATATAATAACATGTACCATTGCAGTTTCTGTGAGAGTAAGTTTAGCTTCTGTAAAATATGAAGAACCTATTAAAGCAGGTATCTGATTATCATTTGCTAAATGAATAATTTCATTATTGTCTTTTACCAGAAATATGATGGACATCTTCCAATAGAAATAAAAGCTGTTCCTGAGGGCTATGTCATTCCCCGAGGAAATGTTCTCTTCACAGTGGAAAACACAGATCCAGAGTGTTACTGGCTTACAAATTGGATCGAGGTGAATTGTTTTGTTTTGTTTTTAATTTTTATTTAACATTAATTGACAGATACCATATGTTTTCACTCTTATGTGGATCCTGAGAAACTTAACAGAAACCCATGGGGGAGGGGAAGGAAAAAAAAAAAAAAAAGAGGTTAGAGTGGGAGAGAGCCAAAGCATAAGAGACTCTTAAAAACTGAGAACAAACTGAGGGTTGATGGGGGGTGGGAGGGAGAGGAGGGTGGGTGATGGGCATTGAGGAGGGCACCTTTTGGGATGAGCACTGGGTGTTGTATGGAAACCAGTTTGACAATAAACTTCATATATTGAAAAAAAAAAACATTAATTGAAGATGTAAAAACCATTCAACTGGGATTCTAGTTTTAAAATTGCTGCTGATAAATCTGTGTAATCTACAATTTACTAAATCTTTCCAGGCCTTAGTTTCCTCATTTAAAAAATGACAGTTGAACTAAATAATCTTTAAGGTTCCTTCCATCAAAATCTAACATTCTAAGACTTTATCTGTATGAAATTATTAAGAACTAGTACCGGTAAGGCTCAGTTGGCTTCCGTCTCGTTTGTTGCAATCTGAAATCTATGTTGTCATAGAAAAAACTGAGAAAAACAGCACAGGTATATTTTTAGTGATTTAAGATATTTTGCGGATATTCTGTTCTAATTATACAAAGGGAATTTTGTTCAGATTTTTAACAGCTTTCTTCATTATCTAATCAGTTTAGAGCTGAGGCTGGCTTTACCACCTGATATGTCTCATCTAAACACACTCAACACTTGCTGATCATTAAGTCCAAAAAGGAGGCTACATAATAGACTCTGAGTTTATATTGCAAGGCTTTTTATTTGTTTTCCTTTCATTTGGACCCAAGCAGTCCTGTCTTGATGTGCTCATAGTTTTGATATTATTTACATAAATAACCTAGTTAGCTTCTCAACAGTTCGGTTTGGATTTTATCTATTAGAGGAAATATTCTAGAAAGTGACTATAGAAATACCACTTTTCTGAGAGGTGTTTTTTACTTAGTGCTTAGAACGGATTCTTTATCTTAATTAGTTTATTAAGCTACTTTGTTGTACTGTTATTTATAAGGACTAGAAAATTTAGGGGAATTAAGAGGTCCAAGAATATGTTTGAAATACAATTTCTAAGTTGACAGAAAATTTAAAACTTCTCTTTATGGGACATTAACTTATAATAGGCTAATAGGCCCAGAAAAAAATGTTCAATTAACCAAAATAATGATTTTAAATGGTTTACTGCTGTGTCTTAAAACTTTGAATTAACTGTGAACTCAAAAGAACACTTATCTCATTATTAGTTTTTGTACAGGTGTTATAGTATTTGTACTGGGAAATATGTGATTTTAAGAGGATGGTATTATTAAAAACACAAGAGTAAGCGTTCTTAACCACAACATCTTGTCTACCTGTATATCCTTTTACCTTCAATGCCAGAAGAGCCCAAACAGATAAACCTTATTTTGAAAATCATCATCACTTTTTTCTGTTTTCTGATTGAGGGTTTAGTCAAGAAGTACTTTTCCCTGTGTTTGATGGAATTCCCATAGAGCAGACATTTATGGAGGACTAGTTCCCAGTTCACCTGCCTCATGTATGTTTTTCTTTATCTTCAGAAGGTGAAAAAAACACCAGCCTTTGAAAACAACCACCACCAAAAACCTGTTGTCATAATCATTATTTTGGTGTATTTCACTAAAACATAAAGTTAAAAAATTTTATATATAGACCCCTTAGAGGAGTAGTTTGTTAGCAAATAAAGAAATACCACTTTTAATATAAAAATTGTTAAATGTGGGGTGCCTGCGCGGCTCAATTGAGTGTCCAGCTCTTGATTTTGGCTCAGACTTTGTGAGATCGAGTCCCACTGATAGTGCGAAGCCCATTTGGGATCCTGTTCTCTCTCCCCCACTCTCTCTGCCCCTCCTCTGTTCTCTATCAAAATAAATAAACTTAAAAAAATTTAAAATAAAAATTTTTTAAAGTAAAATCCAGTGTGGGAGTGCTGGCTTTTGAAGGGAAAAAACATACATAGGTACGTGTTTTTATTTGCTTCTGCAACAGAACTTCCATCAAATTTACCTTCTATTCTAATATATATGATTTTAAATAACTTCAGTCCTTGCCAGGTATTTTTATCTAAGCCACAGTTGTTTATGGTCTGACACAATCCCTATTTTAGTTTCTGACAGATCCTGTGTTTTATAAAAAAATTGTGTTTACACTAGATACCAAGTCTCCAGAAGAGACTTTTTCATAGTAACTTTGCATCCTTTGTGGGTTTCTGTTGTGAGGGTTAGAGAAGGTTTATCCTAATCTTATCCATCCCCAGCCCAAGTTTACCACCATGTATATGAAATCTGTTACCAAGTCCAACAAACTTGTTATTTACAAACTTAAAGTTGTTCTTCAGGCAACCCTTGTTTTGAAACATTTTAAATAATAGTCCTAAATAGTGTTCCTTCCAGTAACCTCTCGCAGTGTATGTTCAAAGTTACTAATAATATCCTTTGATTGTTACTCACCATACACTGAATTTTAAAACCCACTAAAATTATTGGATTGCTTTAGCAATATCAATACTGGTGCTCAAAGAAACCCTAATTCTCAAGTCAGATTTCAAAACCTGTTTAAAAGAGCCTAAAGGTTTTGCAAAGGTGTCTCAGACTTAAAAGGGGCTAAGGAATGAACATATTGAGCTAAACTTAACCATTTCTTCCAACCAAAAAGCAAAACAAAACCTTTTTGCTATTAAAAAGAATTGTAAAATAGATGGTGATTTCACAGTTTTACAGCACATGCAGAAATGTTTCATGTGACTTTTTTTTTAATTTTTTTTTTTAATGTTTATTTCTGAGATAGACAGAGCATGAGTGGGTGAGGGACAGAGAGAGAGGGAGACACACAGAATCTGAAGCAGGCTCCAGGCTCTGAGCTGTCAGCACAGAGCCCGATGTGGGGCTTGCACTCACAGACCGCGAGATCATGACCTGAGCCAAAGTCGGATGCTCAACCAACTGAGCTACCCAGGCGCCCCTCATGTGACTTTCTTAAAATGACTTGCTAAAAGCCAAGGATGTAAAGCATAACTCAGTTAATAGAATTCTCTAGTGCTAAGCAAAAGTATATCTGAACTAAATAACCTACCAGTAGTCATAATAGATCTAAGAAAAATTAGGTCCAAGACTATAAAGAGGAATAAATGAGTAACTTCTTTAGACCCAATACACCATTCAAGGTGTATTCCCGTGCTGCTGCATAAACTGTTTGATGCAGGTCCACATCAAGTAAAGAAATTGAAGATAGCCTAACTTACTTAGAAACTTCTACGGTGGGGCACTCAGGTGGCTCAGTTGGTTGGGTGTCCGGATCTTGATTTCGGCTCAGGTCATGATCTCACCATTTGTGGGTGTGAGCCCCGAGTCGGGCTCTGCACTGACAGTACAGAGTCTGCTTGGGATTCTCTGTCTCCCTCTCTCTCTGCCCCTTCCTGACTCGTGCTTTCTCTCAAAAATAAAAATAAACTTAAAAAAAAATGTTTTTAAAGAAACTTTTATGGTAATTGCCTCAACATCCAAGTATGAGTGTAATATTTGCTTTGTGGCACTTTGGATAGAAACTAGGTAATCTGATGTTCTCTACTGTTAAGGTCCTGCTGTGCTTATCCTTTGTGTTGCTGATCTGAGAACTGAGCTATGCACTCTATCTGGAATGCACGTGGTAGGCATCCTGCAGTACAGTTGAGACGTCTCACTAGTATTTCCAGTAGTATGGAGGTCTAGGACATGCCTCCAGAGAAAGCAGGGAGTTTCCTCAGAAAAACTCAGCATTTTATGTTCTAATATTTGTGATTAATTTTATCACTACAGACTATTCTTGTTCAGTCCTGGTATCCAATCACAGTGGCCACAAATTCTAGAGAGCAGAAGAAAATATTGGCCAACTATTTGCTGGAAACCTCTGGTAACTTAGATGGTCTGGAGTATAAGTTACATGATTTTGGCTACAGAGGAGTTTCTTCCCAAGAGGTATGGAAGTATGAAGTGCACTTCATTTAATAAAATGTGGTTTGTTGGTTAGATTACCATTATAAATTTGGGGGGAATTATTGATAGTGACCTTGGTTCTGAGCAGGCTACATTTTGAAATTCCAGAGATTCAGTCAATATATATATATTTATATATATATATATATAAAGTACCTACTATGTGTTAGCTTCTGTTCAGAATACCTGGAATAAAGCTTTCAGCAAATGTCCCTGTCCTTTCTATATTAGATGGATGATGGATGGACAGACAGACTTAAGTGTTACATATTATAATAAATATAGCAGATGTCAGATAATGCTACAGAGAAGCACAAGGCGCAGGGTAAGGGAAAAGAGGCTGGTGGGAAAAGGGGGGGTGGGTCATTATTGGTAGGTTTCTTTGAGGAGGCAACAGTTGACTTCTTAAATATTTAGGAAAAACTTGATCTTTGCCATAAGGAACTATTATGTCTGATAATGGTATCTCTAAGAATATCTGAAGACAGATATTCCTTTGAGAGCTATGCTGCTTTATACCTCAAAGTATGGGTCTTTTTCTTTTTTGGATTTTGGTTTATGGTTTATTTTCCAGACTGCTGGCATAGGAGCGTCTGCTCATTTGGTTAACTTCAAAGGAACAGACACAGTAGCAGGAATTGCTTTTGTTAAAAAATACTATGGAACGAAAGATCCTGTTCCAGGCTATTCTGTTCCAGCAGCAGAACACAGGTAAAATTCTGTCTTCATCTGCCTATTATCTAAACATTTGTTTTCTGAAATGATTTTTTTTCACTCTTTTATTGGTAATTCAGTGATATTTTGCTTAATTTCAGAGCCAGGTACTACAGTAAATCCTCATGAATTTAAGCCATACAAACTTAGCATTTAAACTAGGCATAAGGACTAGTATCAGCGAGGTAGAGAACTTTGAACCATCCTCATGAAAACAATTTAAGAGCTTGCTTTCAACTCTCACATTCCCATGTAAGTTTTATTTTAGGGACTTTTTCAACTGCTCTGTTGCCATATGCAGATAGGTTTCATGTGTTAAATCTAGAAGCACTCACTGTAAAACTTGGTCACTTTTTCCCTTTTCCTGCTTTTCTACATGACCTCGCGTAACCTTACCCTGGAAGCTGTCGCTTGGACCCAGTGCCCTCAATTGTAGAAAAGCTAGTAAGGCCTTTTGATGAAAGGAAGAGAGTTCATATCCTTCTTACGCTTCCTTATGTGACGTTACTAAACATCTCAAGTTAAACTAGGGGCTGCGGCTGCCCTGCTCCTAGTGATAACTTTGTCGGAAGGCAGTGGAGTTTTTACAGTGTACGACAGCCTGATTTCTGGTTCTTAATAGCAAAAAATACTTACAGTAATGAGTTTGGGAAAGTTTAGTAAGTTCTGCTCATACTTGGATCTTGCAGGGTTCTAAAACCAGCAGTGAGTTTTAAAATAAAGCTGAGCTTTTATCCAAGGCAATCTACTGGGTGCTAACAGGGATAGGAAGATATAAAAAACTGACCCTATATTCAGTATAAAAATAATACACTACAAACACTCTGCTCTGTTGATTAAGTACTTTTAAGGTGTTAAAGTGCTCTAGTGTGCAAGGGAAAGAAAGGAAAGATGTTCTCTTCCTGGCAGGACCGAGAAAGTTTTATAGAGACAGTATATGAAATCTTCATTTCTTGAAAGAATGGTTAAATTTAATGGGAGACATGAGCGAGCAATCATTCTGAGTAAATCTTTTTTGCGTGCCTACCACACATCCAACATTGTCTTGAAAGAGCAAGAATGAAAGAGGAGAGTGACTGTGCTTTGGGAATAAGGGCTGAAACAGATTTTGTAGGGAACATGGGTTAGACTCAGAAGACAGGTTAACCTGTAAACGCCCTTAAATTCATCTTGACATTGAATGTTAACTATGTGCACATCATGTGAGGTTATTCTAATTCCTTTTTTAAATGGGAGTGGGCATCGAAGTTTTGAGCGTAAGCAGCTTTGTCATCAGAGAAGTATTTTAGGATGGTTGTTTTGATAGGATATATTATGAATTGATAAAAAGAGAAATAAGAAATTAGGAGGCTGAAGAGGAAGCTGTTCTAACAATTTGGAGAGATGCACAAAGGTTCAGAACGAAGTGGCTCAGTGAATGTTAAGAAGTGGCTAAACACAGGCAATGGCTTAGGAGACAAAGTTGATAGAACTTGAGGATTCGGATTGGAGCTGGCGGAGGGTAGATTCCGCTAATATTTATGAGCCTTGCTGTATCAGTAGGGCCCTTGTTAAGGATTCTGACAGTCGAGACTCATCAGAGTTGGAACACAAGGATGTTGGTTCTACAGTTACAGTATTGTTATTTTGGACTTAAGTAATATCCATATATTAGACTCTTACTGATGGTTTTGCTTCACAGTAGTAATATCACGAGTATGAATCTGAGAAGAAAGGTATCTTCTTTAGGATTTTCATGTTAAAACAGGGTGAAATCCATTTCAAAGTCTCACAGTAGTATTTACTACATTTGTAAAATTTACTCTTTAATATATAAAAATATTTCAGATGTTCTTAAATAGAAAAGTCTTTTAAACAATACATGGTATAGTGAAAAGAGCTTGGAACTCAAAGGTGGGAAACCTGAGTGACCTAGTGACCCTACAGCTGACATTCTGGGTGGCCTTGGGCAAGTCACTTTCCTCTGTTCCTCCAGCCAGCCAGACAAAAGGAAGAGCTAAAATTTAATGTCTCCAACATCAGAAGGTCATTAAGGATAAATGAGCTAACATCTAAAATCACTTGGCCACCTGGGTGGCTCAGCAGTTGAGTGTCCACCTCTTGATTTAGGCTCAGGTCGTGATCCCACGGTGGTGGGATCAAACGTGGCATCAGGCTGGGTGCTGAAAAATGTGGAGCCTGTTTAAGATTCCCTCTCCTTCTCCCTCCCCCCTCCTCCTTCCCCCTCCTCACACTCTCTTTCTGAAATAAAAAAAATTAAAAACTTCAAAATAAGAGAACTCTAAAGTTTAGAGCATTGCCATTATGGTTATAAATATTTTCTTAAGGAATGTATGAATCTGGACTTAGAAATATGCCACTATCATTGTTTTAACACAACTTTTCTGTTTTCTTCCCAATGTTCTACCAGTTCACATACTCAGATTATTTCTATTCATATAGTGGGGTTTTCATATTCCTGATTTACTTATTCTGAGATTGTGTAAAGCAAAGCCAAGCATATGTTAAAAAAAAAAAAACACTGAACCCAAAGATGTGGGGAGAGTTTGGTTGACCAAAAAATTTAAGAGAGACATTAGACTATTTAATATGGAACCCAATTTAAAATTGTACATCGTGTGGTTAAGTGCTTACATTCTGTGGTTGATGTGAGTTTATGTAAAACTGCCTTGTTAAACTATGTAAGTAAAACAAAAATAAATCAATAGAAATTGAGAAAAAAAAGAAATATGCTATTGTGTAACCTTTCCCTCAAACTTTGGAAAGGTATCGATTTGATGCTGGAAATTAGAATAATAGCATTAGGAGAATTCATTGAACAAATACTTATGAGCTCCATATACTATCATCGGAAGAACAGGTGTTATGATTGGATTATGTAGAGAGGGTGCTGCAGGAAGTGTCTCGAGGATGATGACATAATAAAGGTAATCATCTCTCTGCCTAACAAGTAGATCTGGAGTCCAGAAGAAAAACCTGGACTAAAGGGACAGATTCTGGAAACCCTTACCATGAGGGGATTTTTTAAAAGCCTTGAATATTTTTCACACAGGGAGTTGTATAGAGGAAAGCACGTGTGCAGGTCAGAGCCTATGTTGGATTGAAGGAGAACATGACTTCTGAGGGGGACTGTAAAGGAACCATAGAAATAGGAAAAAATAAATACATGAAAATGAGAGAGAGGTCACTGAAGTCATGGAAAAGGAAAGTTCAAGTGCCAGAGAAAGGAAGTAAGGTAAAGACTGAAAATGAACTTTGCTAGATAATACAAACAGCAGAGTTAGATGACTGTATCAGTGCATTGCTGGTAAAACAGAACTGTGTAGTCAAGGAGCTCTACCTGTAGGAGGTCATTATTACATTACAAAGCTCTCTGGCATCCGTATTGAGCTTAATTCTCTCCATCCTTATTAAGAGGACAATAGTAGTTGACATGAAGAAGGGGGTTTTTTTTGCATCTGAATTTTCCCTTCAGCCTGCAGATGTTGGCATGAAGTCGGGAGTTGGCATCATAACTACTAGCAGCCTCTGGAGTTGTTAAGAAGAGTGTTCACTCTAAAATGAGTTTTATGTAAATAGACTATCTCTCTGTTTCAGATAAGAGTAGTCTCTGGGTAGCTGGCTCTTTATAACCTTGAAGTGTACATGCTCTGTTATCATTAGTGTATCATTGACAGCAAGGGAAAATAGTCTACCCCAGTCCTTTAGGAAAAAAAATAATAAAATGACAGTTTCAAATATAAATTAGTATGACTCTTCAAACAGTTCTGAGATAAACTTATACCTACATGGGGTTATATAATAAGTAAAATGGGCTCTCTTTCCATTACTTTACTTAGGAAAATGGATGGGGTAGAGGAGAAGACTAGAAAACTAGGGAGAAGGAAAAATTGCTGGGCCTGAGGAATTGCTAACAGTTTTTCAAATTCATTATTAGATTCTATTTAAGAATTTTTTAAATGATTTATATTAATCAAGAAGTACTTGTTACAAATAATTATTCAGTAAGAACCATTATTGAGGACATTGTGAAAATCACTGTAACGGTTTTTGCGTAATAGAAACTCACATCTTATTTCCCATCATAATTGTGTTTTGCTCAAACTAAGTATTAAAATTCTTACATTCCCTGGGCATGTATTAACTTTATAGATGAAATAAATGACTGCCTGTTACTGGCCATTTGAAGATATAACAGGTAAAGGGTTGGTTGGCTGTATATATGTATGGTATAGTATAAATAACTGCCTAAGTAGTTGCCTTTAAGTATAAGAGTTTTAAAGATAAAAAAGACTAGTGTATGTCCCTACTATTATTGGTATATGGTTTTGAAAGCTCACAGAAGGGAGCAAGTCCTTGCATTACGTAGCGAAATAACGGGAGTATGTGTTCATTGTTTCTCACATCTTGGCATAATGTACGGAGTGCATTCAGTAGCTGCTTGTTTTAGTCAACTAATTTTATTATATTTTTTAAGTGAACTCTACATCCAGCGTGGGGCTCAAACTCACAACCCTGAGGTCAAGAGTTGTAGGCTTCCAACTGTGCCAGCCAAGCACCCCCTAGTTAACTGATTTTAAATGAGTAGGTTCAGGAATACAAAAAAAACAAAAACAAAAAGTTGGTTGAAAATAGGAGTTAAAATAACTATGAGACAGGAATAAGATTCCTTATACTATTAAACATCAACCAAGGAGTGGTTTGGCCCAAATAGTTGATGATCCTTATCACATGCATTCAGTAAACTAAATCTCACCTTTGCAGTGTTGATGGCATTAGAAATATATAGTACATCAGATATGATTTAGGAATAGATAATGTGTCTGCCTACGTAAATCTGTATTTTCATTTTGTTTTCTAGTACCATAACAGCTTGGGGGAAAGACCGTGAAAAAGATGCTTTTGAACATATAGTAACACAGTTTTCATCAGTGCCTGTATCTGTGGTCAGCGATAGCTATGACATTTACAATGCATGTGAAAAAATATGGGGTGAAGATCTAAGACATTTAATACTGTCAAGAAGTACAGAGGCACCACTAATAATCAGACCTGATTCTGGAAATCCTCTGGACACTGTATTAAAGGTAAATTTTAATACATAACTTGATTATTAAAATGCCTGTGGACCCACTGTATCAATACTGTTGTAGTTTCATTTATGCACATGGCATTTCAGAACCATTTCTGGACCATTTCTGGACCAGGCCCCTTATTTTAGAGTTGCAGCTCAGGGAGAGTAATAAATTTGTCCAAGGCCACACATTAATAACAGAAAAAGGATACCCACAGTTCTGGGTTATTTATATACTGTCAAATAGATAATACTGTTGAACAGATATTTTCTGCTTACCTTGAAAATTAATAGTATTAATCCTGTGCTTTGGTTACCAAGTTTGTGTTTTTTCTTTACTACAAGTCATTGCTATACCTTTGAAGTTTTTAGTGCAAAAGAAATATGTGGAAGGTGATGTGGAATAAAAATAATTCAAAAATACTTTTCAGGTAGTGATTCTTTAGAGATACTGTTGATCCTCAGTAGAGCATTGTTGTTTTGTTTTTTTAGTATTCAGGACTTGGTTTGCCTTCTTCAAAAATCATTAATAAGAACAAGTTATTTGATGCCTATTGCTAGAAAAATATTGTGTTAGGTGCTTTACTTAAGCTATGTCATATAATCTCTGTGAAAACCCTATGGTAAATATTACTCTCTCTCCAGATGTGGGGTCAATCTCATGAACCATGAGATCGTGACCAGAGCAGAAACCAAGAGTGGGACTGAGCCACCCAGGCGCCCCAGCAAAGTCCTTTTTTTTTTTAACTTTGAAACCTTTTCACACTTTTTTTGAGTTTGTTATTTTGTGTTGTATGTGTATTTTCCCTTACAGGTTTTGGATATTCTGGGTAAGAAGTTCCCTATTACTGAGAACTCAAAGGGCTACAAGTTGCTACCACCTTATCTTAGAATTATTCAAGGGGATGGAGTAGATATTAATACTCTACAAGAGGTATGTGTTTTATATTAAGTTTGATAAATAGCACATTAATGATTTAAACATAGTTGTGATTCTTTTCATAAATGTTAATGATAGCATATGTCTTTTCTGTTAATTGCTTAAAGTTTGTAATAAACGCAGTTGACCCTTGAATAGCATAGGGGTTAGGGTCATGGACACTCCCCTATATCCCACACAGTCAAAAAATCCATGTATAACTTTTGACTCTACCAAAACTTAACTCCTAGAAGAATGCCATTGACCAGAAGCCTTACAATAACATCAACAGTCGATTAACACGAACATATGTATTATGTACTGTATTATATACTGTATTCCTAGTAAGCTAGATAAAAGAAATATTTTTTTATATAATTATATATTATATAATAGATATTTTATTAGAAAAAATATTAGGTAAAATATTAAGAAAATTGTAAGGAAGAGAAAATACATTTATAGTACTATACTGTATTTATCAAAAAAAATCTGTGTATAAGTGGACTGGTACAAACAAACCCATGTTTCAACAGGCAGCTGTACTAGTGAGTTAAGGTCTAGGTGTATCAGCCATACCACACTTAACTACTCTCTGTCCTTAATTGGGCACCCTTGATGAGCCTGAAGAAGCGTCACCATGAAACAAAATGCCAAACAACATTTCCTTGTATATAAAACAACATTTTGACACTGCTTAAGTAGGTGTGTTTTATTGGAATGGAGCTGCACGTACTTGGCAATTTATTATAAAACTTGAATGGCATTAATGTATGCTTTCTTAAAAAGTATAAAATGGTTTATCACCTCTTCTAAACATTAACTGTCATCACTGTTACTGTTAGATTTAGCCAAACAGTGTTCTAGTATCTTAAAACTTTTGCCTCTTTTTCCCCCAAATAAGCTTTTAAAGAGTTATTATTTCATGTTAACAAATACCTAAAATACTCCATAAAAATTAAGGCTCTCATTTGATATTATAATTTAGACTACTATTGTAAAACCACTGATATTTTAACGTCTATCAGCCTCAGATGGTATCCATTTTCATAACACAAGTTATTAAAGGATTTTTCTGTTTGCAAGAATTTGGTGTGGTGAGAGTAAGGGCAGTATTCAAAGTGTAAATTGTGTTCCAAAAGATCCATATAAAAGAAAGAACTATTGCATATAACAAACTGTGTTTCTGTGGTGATGTGCATGTAAAGTTCCAGAATGAGGTTTCTGGAATAGATCTCTTGCAATTACAGAAATGAGGTTTTTTCCACCCAGCTCTCCCAAACCGCTTTACCTAAGAAAAGTGGAAACTCCCCAAACTCCTCTAAGTGATTTGGTGTTGGGACATTAGGGGCTTCCATGTGAGAAGGAAGGAAGGCATAAAGTCTGCAATGAGGAGGAAGACCTAAGTACAGAAATCTCAGCGGGCATTTTTTTAATAGCTGTTGTCTCCTTAGCTAACGTAAGGGTTTCTTACCTCATCATCAGTTAAGAACTGTTACCCATACCTGCATTTTAGCCAGTTTAGCAGGTGCTGTCACCCACATTTCTCCCTCTTTCAGATGAAACATCATGGGCAGGGACCTGTGCCATTGTCAGAAAACCCATTAGCTCTTCTCATGGCTCAGACCTGGCATTCATCTCTTTAAAAGTCAGGTGGTTCAGTCAGGTATTTGAACTTCCCTTTAAAAACCAAAGTTTCCTTTCCTTTTTTTTTTTTTTTTTTAAATGCTGAGAATGCAAGTGCATTTTTTTAAGTTGAGACTCAGCTTAAAACTTGAACTTTTTTTTTTTTTTTAACTTTACAAACAAGGAGTTAAATATTGAGACAGGTACTCTTTATTCATCCCTGACCAAGGTTTCACCAGTGCCAGTTTGTGTTAATGCAGATGCACTTGTGTGTTGGTTTACATAAAGGGTAATACCTGCTTTCTTCATCCTGGAGGGGGCTCAAAATAAGTTTTCCGAAGTAGGAAAAGGAACCGTATGGTTTTGCTTCCTCCATATAGTAGATACCTTGATTTTGACACAATGAAAAATCTGTTTAACTTCAAACTTCTCTCATTGTCAGCCTCACTTTTGAACTTGGCTCTTCATGGTCAGTCTTCCCTGTGACATGTCATGAAGTTGATGGTATAACCCCACTCTGGGTTTTTTGTGTACCAGAATAAATCCACTTATTTCAGTAAAGAGGCAGAAATCTCTTTTGTGTTAGACACAATTCACTAGGTGAATCCTTGACTCCACAGCCATACCCCCAGGAGGTCACCCCGTACACAACCCAGCTCTCCTGAGCAAACACACGAGTGGTCCTCCACTTTCTCCCTGGCAGCTGTCGACACATTTGTGTTCATGTAGATTTCCGGCACAAGACCTTACGTGTCTTATCACCAGTTACTTCTCATTCCCTCATTTCCTTCATTCCCCCGACCCTAACCACAGCCACAGTGACAACACAACAAATTCAGGAGCTCTGAATGAAATCCTCCTTCTGCACTTACACCTCAGCCCGGCATTTTTGAAGGTGGGTAGGTCTTTTAAAAGAGAAAATGTGGACTATAACTCTGTAGGCCTTACTCTTCACTGTGTATGGTGTTATAAAATGGCTCCAGGATGTTTTACTTTATTCATCACTATGACCCAGGGGAAATAACCTCCTTCCTTTTTCAAATTACTTAAGTGTTTTTTGATCTTCTAGATTGTAGAAGGCATGAAGCAAAAAAAATGGAGTATTGAAAACATTGCTTTCGGTTCTGGTGGAGCTTTGCTACAGAAGTTAACAAGAGATCTGTTGAATTGTTCCTTCAAGTGTAGCTATGTTGTAACCAATGGCCTTGGGGTATGTCCTTCAACTTTTACTCTTGTGTTAGTACCTTCTTTATGTGTCAGGTAGAATGCAGTTACTGAATGCAGTAGTCAAAGGATATGTCCTAAACTATGTTGTCAGCTACCACTGACCTTGACTCAAAGCAAGGAAAGAAAAGAGATCTTAGGTAAAAAAAAAAAAATGACATGACTTGGAGAAAGGAGGAAAAAGAAGATGATTATTTGAGAAGTAATGCAGGCCAGTCATTGCCCACTCGTTCAGTATTAGAGTCAAAAAGTTTACCATTTTGAAGGGGAATGTCAGCTAACCCAGCCATCATATATGAAAGATAAGCAGGTGTGTAAGCACCATCAGTGTTTTAGGAAGGTGGAGCATGGAGTGGGAGTTGTGATACCAGAATCCTGTTCTAATAGCCTTAGAACAGGACCCCAAGCTGCCTGTTTCAGGCAGCTGAACAACAAGGGTCTTCGTAGGCTCTTGAGACTCTATGGATCCAAAGGTGGGAGTGGGAGATATTAAGAGTTCTTCAGAACACCTGGGTTCTGGGTTGGTTCCTTGCTTTCCTCACCTCTGTCTTTGGAACCTTCTGGGGTTGATCATCTGCTTCTCCTCCAGACCATCACTCCTTGCTTCTATTATGTTGGCCTCCTACCTTTCTGCTCTTTAAACAAACCTTGTGTTCTCCTCAGGTTCTCTAGGTCTTTGCTTTTCATAGTAACAAGGAATAAAGTAAAAGGTAACAAAAGGAAAAGTTATGGAGTATGGAATGGAAGCCTTTACCTTAGTAAAAATCTTAGTTCCCTTGCCACAGATTATATAATACAGTTGACATAGTTTTTTTTGTTTTCTTTTCCCAGTAGCCTGCATGTGCTATACTGGAATGTTAGGATATTCAAGACTTCAATTTTGTTCATAACCCTTTTCCCTAACAGAGGACTCTGTCTTCCACGAGAGGCTAGAGTTCTGTTTCTAAAAGCCCGATGTGGATTCATTTAGTTATACCAATAAAGTGCCTTAGGTTTATATATAAATTATGTATAAACTTTGTTCTTTAATGGGAATAACATTCCTGATTAGTCTTTTATTTCTCTTTCTTCCAGATTAATGTCTTCAAGGACCCCGTTGCTGATCCCAACAAAAGATCCAAAAAGGGACGATTATCTTTACATAGGACACCAGCAGGGAATTTTGTTACACTTGAGGAAGGAAAAGGAGACCTTGAGGAATATGGTCATGTATGTTATCTTTGCTGATCTTCCATATTATGAAAGCGGGCTCTTACGTTGCATTTTTAAAGTATCTCCAGAACGTTTTTTTCTTGAAGGACAAAGTACTTTTGCTGTAAAACGTGTGCGGTTGCTAACCTAGCAACCAAAATAAGATGAAAACCAAGAAGGGGCTAGATCATAAATAAGAACTGTGCATACAGTGGGTGACAAACTAGGACATTTCATAAAAAAGCAAAAGTTCATCCACACAGTGAGCAGCAGGGTAGTGGCTGATGAACTTCAGCAAGCCCTCGTGTACTCCACCGTACTGTTAGTGCCAACTTGGCAGCGAGTCCTTTCTGAAAAGGAACGGCTAAAAATACTTAAAGGAAGCTATTTATGTTGTAAAACTGGTAATTTAATAAAGGAAGGGCTATCCAAATTCTAAGGTGTTGAAAGATAATCCCATTTTTTAAAAACTTAACAGAATCCAGTTGAGATGGTTTTCTGTAGTCTCCTGTGCTTCTCACAGCAATTCTGGGCTACAAAAGCAGATTATGTTATCTTAATATAAGATGTGAAAACATTATGACTGGATTCTGATTACATAATAATAATAATAATAATAGGTGAAACCTACATTAAACCAAGTTTTCTGATTCAAGTCAATCAAACTGGAAAAGTTTATAGTGTGCTTAAGTGGTCCATATGATCTGATGCTCTTTAACATAAAAAATACACTTATATTTGTAAACTCAGAAGCTACAAAATGTATTTTAGCCGCTGGATTGAAAAAACTCATTTTTAGAGGAAAACTGCTCCAAACATAAAACACTAATTTATCACTGTAGATTCTTTATACCATTTCAGATATTCTACTTATGGTATATGTGATACTAAGTTTTGAGCTAGAACTGAACATTTTACTGTATTTAATGAAAAATAAGTTCCTAAACAAACTTTTCAATATAGCCTGTTGTTCAGGTCGTTGAGTAGCCTTCACTGAACTCTTGTAGCTACTGAGAGTTTGCCGAATGAGTGTGTCCAGATGGACTGATAAAGTCAGTGTAGACAAAGTTCCAACTATGGCTTTAAAATGCATTGATTTCAAGAGTATGTAAATGACACCCTAGAACATCTGAGGCAGTAATCAGTTATAATCATCTAGGCATTTTAAGAATAGGAACCACCATTCCTTGATGATATTTAACTTTATGAAAGAAAAGGTTATGCACCTCAATCTTGATGGAAAACTTAGGCACAACAGATTACATCTGTCGATTTTTCAAAGGAAATCAAGGGCAGACAATTCCTTAGGGAGTCGAAAGTGGCTTTCTCAGACTCAAAAGGGAATTCAGTTTTCTCAGTTGACTGTTGTTACCCTTGCATTGATCAAATGGATTATGTGTGTTTTTAAATCCGTCATTGAGCATTCATCAAGAAGCCAATACTTACTTCTGTTTCTGGTTTGGTTTCTTGTTTTTTAGGTTTTTTTTGTTGTTGTTGTTGTTCTAAGTCCAAAACTCAGTGACTAGGAAATTTATTAAATTCCAGGGTTATAAGTTTAATCAGTGTTGAGTCTGTTGTCTAGGAACAAGGGAAGGCCTGGCAGGCTTTCCTTGCTCACTGTCAGTCATAATTATCAGCAACAGCCATGATTCTTCTGGGCAACCAAGCAATAAGCATCTTCCACCTGGAAAAATAAAGAGAAGGATCAGCTACCGTTTTCGTGTTTTCCCTTCAAGGAAAACTTTTACGAATATTTAGATCATTGCTTTATATAAAAGCTAAATATTTCTACATAGCCATTTTAGATAGTGCCATGCTTTCCGCCTGCTCCACCAGCACTGCATGTAAACATTCATAATTTGAATGCCATCAAACATCTCTGTATTTGACTAGTGAGTCTGACTCCTTAAAGCCTTAACTTATTTTGCTTGATCGTCTGATATAACGGTTACATTTTAGTCTTATTATATTTGTGCAGGATCTTCTCCATACTGTCTTCAAGAATGGGAAGGTGACAAAAAGCTATTCATTTGATGAAATCAGAAAAAATGCAGAGCTGAATATCGAACTGGAAGTAGCGCCTCATTAGGGTTTATGACTGGGTGTGCGTGCTCACCTGCGTGTGTGTGTACACGTGCATGCATGCACGTGGGCACCGGCGTGTGAGTATGTAATCATGTTTATTGTACAGATGTGGGGGGTTTCTTTGGTTTTATGATACATTACAGCCAAATTATTTGTTGGTTTATGGACATACTGCCCTTTCATTTTTTGTTTTTTTCCAGTGTTTAGGTGATCTCAAATTAGGAAATGCACTTAACCATGTAAAAGATTAATGATAAGTAAGCTTTTTAGGGCCCTTTGCCAATAGATAGTAATTCTATCTGGTATTGATCTTTTCACAAATAACCGAACCCAGAAACTTTTATATATAACTGAAGATCACATAAAACAGATTTGCATAAAATTATCATTGATTGCTTTATGTTTATATTTAACTTGTATTTTTGTACAAACAAGATTGTGTAAGATATATTTAAAGTTTCAGTGATTTAACAGTCTTTCCAACTTTTCATGATTTTTATGAGCACAGACTTTCAAGAAAATACTTGAAAATAAATTACATTGCCTTTTGTCCATTAATCAGCAAATAAAACATGGCCTTAACAGAGTTGTTTGTGTTATTGTACAATTTGAAAGTTATGTCAGGACATACCCTATAGAATTACTAACCTCACTGCCCCTTGTAGAATATGTATTAATCATTCTACATTAAAGAAAATAATGGTTCTTACTGGAATGTCTAGGCACTGTACAGTGATTATATATGTTGGTCATTGTATTGTACCAGTGAAATGCCAAATTTGAAGGCCTGTACTGCAATTTTATATGTCAGAAGATATTGCCTGTGGCTCTAACATGCACCTCAAGATTTTAAGGAGATGTTTTTAGAGAGAATTTCTGCTTCCACTACAGAATATATACATAAATGTAAAATATTAACAAAAGTGGAAGTAGTGTATTTTAAAGTAATTACACTTCGGAATTTATTTTTCCTATTCTATAGTTGATATGACTGAAATGAATTACTGGAATGGGTAGTGAGTGTACTTATTTTAAATGTTTTGATTCTGTTATATTTTTCATTAAGTTTTTTTAAAAATTAAATTGAATATTAAATTGTATGGACATCATTTATTAAACTGAATCCCTCCATAAATAATAAGCAGGTTCTTAAATGAGGATAAATTAAAGCATGGGGACATAAGTTTGAATAGAAAAGTCTTAACCAAAAATAGTAAGTTGGCTACATGCAAAGCAAAGCGTTCAACATCAAAATGTTCTAGAGTGATTAACTGCTAGATTCTGAGTCAGTCATCTGACTAGAGACCAGGTTTGGTTTGGTTTTTTAATGATTCTGTTTTATTTATGTCTGTTGTTCTAAGGCAAGAGGCCGACTAAGGCCTGCAGGCCAAATTCAGACTGCTATTTTTGTAAATACCTATGTCTATGACTGCTTTCTCAGGGCAGCACAGAAGTCAAGTAGTTACATAGTGACCATATATGACCCACAAAGCCTGAAATGTTTATTACCTGGCCCTTTGCAGAAAAAGTTTGTTGACCCCTGGGGTCTAAGAAGAGGAGCGTGCCTTGAAGTATAAGAGAAACGTTGAGTTCGGGGAAGGGAGGAAGCTTTGTTGATAAGGAGTTTGTCTCTCTTTTATCCTTTCTTTTATTTAAACATCTCATCTTGGAAGACTGATTTTTGAAAGCTTTAACATGACATTAAATGTGAAATTTTAAATACTGAAAAGCCATAAATCATCTGTCCTTAACTGTTACATGAGAAGGTATTTATCAGTGGAATAATCGAAGTAGAAGTCTATTAAATGTCTCCTATAAACATCATTAAAAAGAACATGGTTTTTGCAGATGATTCTAAACCCTTGTTTAATGAGAATAAGCATTATTTTATTAAGAGTTTCATCCTGTAATTCCTGGTGGAAAATAGTTTTAAGCTGATTCTTTTAAATGTATCTAAAAATTAGTAATATTAAGAAGAACACAACTTTCTTCACAAAATGTGATGGGGGTTAGAGAATTAAAAAAACCATATTTATCACCAAATAACAACTTTGATAAACCATCCATAATTTTGGTTTTCTTTAAACATGGGAATTCTATAAACAGTATTCTTTGTGTGCTGGGACTTTCAGCAGTTTCAGAGTAGCTGGAGTTTTACTTTAAAAAAATCTACACTTGTACATGGCCGTAGATTGTAGAAGAGGTGGAATGATTAATTCTTTTAGCCACTTGGAACCAATGAATCTGAATTTCTGTCACTAAGCACTTAGTATTTGGCCATCCCCATTCTCAGTAGCAAATGGTTAACATAGTTCTCAAGTAGGATTCCACTGTGTGTCACCTTTAAATCAGTCTAACTCTTCCAGACAAAAGCAAATGGCATGTATGGGTTTGCTTAGGTCCTTAGATTTGCAGTTGACATCCGTTAATCCCTCTCAATTCATACTATCATGAAGTATTTGTATTTTAAATAGAAGATAGGAGTTCTGTGTTAAGACTCTTTATTTGTACTCTATACTTAAAGTCAAATGGTTTTAATCCCTTATTTCCTTTCTTGAAATAAATTGTTATGAAAAATATTTTATAACAAAATTCATCTTGGAAAACCAGAAAGAGAAAAATGGCAAGGTAATTATTGTTCTGTTTGCCATAATTTAGAATTCAGCACTTAAACAAGTATTTTGTAGTTTTACATTCCTTTTTAACCCATTCAGTGGAGAACGCTCAGCTTTTCTCCCAAGTTGTATGTTAATTCTAATATGTATACAACATCAAATATAAACATGTAATTAACATGGAAATAAAGTTTAGCTCTATTAGCGAAATGTTAAATTTGACTGTGTGCTTCAAATAATGGCCATTTCTAGACTTACCCTCTTTTAGGTACTCCTCTATTTTCTGCCTTGTGCAACCATCTGAATGGCAGTGCCTCTTATTAAGGACACTGGAGAGAGACCAGATCTGGAGGGAAAGGGCAGAATTTCTAGGTTAAGATCTTTCATGAGATGCTATAGAGACACTTAGATGTGGATGTTAGGTAGCTGGATATACAGGTTTGGGGACACGTGAAAGGGTACCTCACTAGGAAGCATATAAAATATGGCCTGGCAAACCACATGCAAAATCCAGCCCATCTGTTTTTGTAAACAGAGGCTTTTGGAATAAGCCATGCCCATTAGTCTAATTCTTGTTTATGGCCGCTTTCACGCTACCATAACAGAGTTGAGAAGTTGCTAAAGACAGACTTTGTACCCTGCAAAAGCCCAATAATTTTACTTTATGGCCCTTTAAAGTAGAAAATATGCCAACCTGCTGTAGAGTACAAGGAAAAGAAAACTGAGGGGAAAACCAGAGGAACTCTACAAAAGTTAAGTGGCAGAAGGTAAGAAGACAAAGGAGACTGACAAGTGGTAGCCGAAGAGATGAGAGGAAAACCAGGAGGAGTAAAGGAAGAAGAAGGGAGTTTTTCGGCACAGTACGGAATGCTGCTGAGAGACCAAGTAGAGTGAGGGATTAAAAGCATCGACTGAATTTAACCGGGAAATAACCAGTGGCTTGCAAACATTCCCTCCACAGCAGCTGAGGCAGCACATGGCAGAAAGAAGCTATCTTACAAAACTTTGAATTTTGGACATGAAAAGGAGAGAATAAAGCAACAATGTGTCTCCCTTTCCCGTTTTAGCTACTGCTTTACTTTCTAAAAAGGACCCGGGAAAGAGGGAGAAGTTGAAGATAAGAGAGCCAAAAGGAATCAGTGATGCTTTTGGGTTCCATACAAGGTTGGAAGAGGATGGGGTCCAAAGCGCCTGTGGAGAAACTGGCTGGCTTTCACATGGAAGGGGTGCTTCTATTCTAGAAAGAAGGAGAAAGGGGATAGGTGCACATGCAGGCTTCGGTTTCCTCGGTAAAGTCAGAGACCAAAGGAGACTGGACTTTTGAAAAAGGTTTTAAAATGGGTTTTGTGGAGAATGAAGTGGCCAGATGTACAGCAGGATGATAGAACGGTATGGAGGACCCACCTATTTGGTGACTGAGAATTTAAAGTTTAATTTGCCTGTTGTGATCTTTGTTGTTCCCCTCCATAGTAGCACCCCAATGCCTGGGTACAGAGAAAATGGAGATACTTGCTGTTTTGCCAGATGAGTTTGATCAAAGGGATGCTAATTGAATAACTGCTGAAACAGTGGTCCTACATATTTAAACTGTGGATAGGTAAGGACATGAGGGCTACACAGAGCATTGGGAAGACAGTAAGGAGCCTGATGGATAGTCTGATAACAGATCTGGGCTGCTGGGAGTTGCTGGAACAAGCAGGTTTGGAAGGACAGGAAACACTAGTCCCAGACCAGGATGTGTGGATTAGTGATCAGAGAGGAGCAAGGTCATGGTGGAGTGTGATCTTGCAGTGGCTAAATGAAGATCATGAGACCAAACGAGAACAGGAAACCTGAAAGGACAGTTGGGTGGGATGGTGGACATTAAAATCATCCAGGAGGACGGCAGAAGTTGAAGTAGAGAGGAAAGCTAGGTCAGGCACCGACATGTTCAGTGAATGAAGAGAAGGGACCAGGAGGTCAGCAGAAGGCAGCATCAGTGAAGGCTGTGAGCCTCAAAGAGGGCAGAGGAGACCATGGACTCAGGCCAGCCTGCAAGAGGAGGAACTCAGGGTCTGAGCACACATGGACGAGTACAGACTGATTAAAAAGCACCTGTGTATTGCCAAAGGTTTGATGTCCTTTACCAGGCCCTCAGTCAATATTTGTTGACTTGATGAATGAAGGGAAGGAATAATTTAGATTTTAAAAAGTCTTGATTTTATTAGCTTGCTACAAACATCCCTTCCACTGACACAGGCCCAAGTGTTCAAGCCTTTAAATATGTTTTTGAATGTGTTTTGTCTTGAATGTTAAGATTTACTTTTTTTTTTTTTTTAAAGCAACCAAAGCATCCTGCAGCCAGTTAAAATCAGTCCTCTCTCTCGTATTCAGGTTCTTCTCACCTTGTTTTAAATTATTGTTTTATTTGAAGATATCTGTTCCCTAGAGACAACTCCATCTTTATTTGGTTCACAGTTCTTCATTCTATTAAAACTTATTTATTAAATTATTTGTTTGGGTTATTCCAGCAAAGAGAAATACGCTCTTAAAAGGAATTTTAGAATCATTCAAATTACCAACTTCACCAAAATTTTTTTAATTAACATAAAAGTGGGTCCTTGATGATCAGGAATTTTGCCTGTATGCTATCACATGGGTGGCCAAGCCTTCACTTTACTGGTACAAAGGATTCTTGGTGACTTAATTAGTATTCATAAGGGACATGGAACTTTTACCACTTTTCAGGGCTTGTGCTGCTCTCTTGGTGAGTAGTATAAGCTGCCAGGTCACTTTTCTGCCAGTCTATAGCATAGTCTCCACAGAAAAATACACTCTTCGTTTATATTGATTTATATTCATCCCAGAAAAAGCAGTATCATTCTTTGACAACAAATTTTATTTTATCCTGTAATTGGCTATTGAGCTCTTCTTTGACTTAAAACTTAGGGAAGGCATAGGTTTTAACGAAGATGGATTAGCTACTGTGCTTATGAACAGTCCTGATGCATGAACTGGCTACAAGTTTGATTCTGATGCGGTCTTCCTGAGTAGCCTGAAGATTCCTAGCAGATTTCTAAGCTTGGGAAAAAAACAACTCTTATCTTCAACCTCTCAGTTTCTATTCCTTCCTCTTCAGGAGCAAACATGTTCCTGTTTCATCCTTTCAGGAAACGTAAATCTCGTTAACATCAGCTCTATGCTCCCTTCTTCCATTCAGATCCAGAGTTCTCAAGCTGTGTACATTTACGGCCTCACTTTTCCCACCCCCCTCTGGTTCTCGTCCCTCATACAGTGACCTCTTGATTGCCAACTGAGTGTGTTTACTTCTGATCTCATCAGAGGATCTCTTCTGTATTTGCCACTAATAATTCATTCCTTAAAACTACTCCTTTGTCCTCTGTTGTAATATGATGTCTCCCTTCTCTTTCCTGGGCTCTTATTCACACACTTACCTTTTAAATGTCCTATCCCATTTATCTCCACATTCATCTTGGCTGATCTCAGCCATTCTCATGGTCTCAGCTATCCCCTATCTACTAAAGCCTCCATGCATTGATCTCTAGCCCAGACCTCTGAATTTTTCTACCTGTGATGCATTCCCACCCAGAGACCTACTCAAATACAGCAGGTCCAAACTTACCATGTTCCTGGATTTCTACCTAATTTGGGGGTTCAACCACCCACCCAAATGAGACTTCCCACTCCATTACCCCACATGTGATCAGACTCACAGTCCTGTTGATCTACATACTAAATATTATGATATGTCTTCTCTCTCTCATTTCAGACTTGTGAATCTCTTCCTGAAACAATACAAAAAATATAACGAGTTTTCCTATCCCAGACCCTCTCCCTCCCATTCTACTACCAGAGTATATTTATAACAAAATCCAATAGCTTTAGTCCCCTGCTTAAAACATTTGAAACTCCCTCTAGCCTCCAGGATAATGCTCAGAATCCAGCCTAACCCACAAAACTCTCTGATCTGGCCCATGCTACACAGATAGCCTCATGTTTTGCTTTTAATTTTCTGTGCCAGCATCACTGACTTGCTTTACATTCACGCACACATATTCACAATACACAATTTTCTGCCTTTGCTCATGCTGACCTCTCAGCCAAGAATGCCTTCCTCTGGCTAACACATTTTAGGTGATTAGGTGATAATGCCTCCAAGAAGCATTCAACAACTTGCTTATCTGCTATCCTTACTCCACATGCCCTTCTGGGCTCCACAAGTATTGAGTGTATTTCTAAACTAGCACTTGCAATCCATAGATCTATGTCCTAGGGTGTAGGATGGTGTTTTATTCATCCCTGCTTCCTGCATTCAGCGCACAGTACACACTCAAATGTTTGTTGAATAAATGTCATTAAGATGAACGCTTAAAAAGTTGCTTTATTTTGAGAGAGAGAGCGCACAAGGTGGGGAGGGACAGAGAGAGAGAGAATCCCAAGCAGGCTCTGCACTGACAGCCAGAGCTCAATGTGGGGCTTGAACTCACAAACTGAGATCGTGACCTGAGCCGAAATCAAGAGCTGGATGCTTGACTGAGCCAACCAGTAGCCCCAAGACAAACACTTTTCTATAATGTCTACATAATGCTAATACCCTGAACATTTCACTAAGTGTTTAAAAAGTAGAACATTTTTATTAAGTTTTTTTTAATGAATAACTTTCAAAGCATGATCACATGCTACTGTCTTTTTGACAAATCATTACAGTATATTCATGAAATAAAGGGTTTCATCAAAATGTAGATTAGAGCCCAGAGACTGGATGATGGCATGAAGTAGGAGGCCCCTAGGTACGCCGGGTCCCGTGAATACGAGATAAGTATCCAATCATTCTAAATCCCCCAGAAATTGACCTGAAGACTGGCAGAACAAACTCCACAACTAAAGGTACAGAAGAAGCCATCATGAAGAAGTTAGGAAGCGGGGAGACGCAGTTTGGTAGAGAAACGGATCGAGGCTGCTGTGGTGGGGAGGAAGCTGCGGTCGCGGAGACAGGCAGACTGACACAGGGAAATGAATGCTCATAGCACTTGGCTTCGAAAGTGACAGGGGCCAAATTTCATGAGTTCTTGCAGTCAGTAGGGCTTAAAGCCTAGAGTTTTAAAGGTCAGAGGCTTGGCTGGGATGGAGCCCAGGCGGAGCCCAAGGGCACTGTGCTGCTGTCGCAGAGAAGGCAGGCGAACAGCCCACAGACCTACAGCGTGGAAACAGATGTGAAGCACGCCTGAGGCACACAGCGGGGAGGTGTCTGCTCGTCTCCAAGCACATCTCCGAGAGACAGGGTTCATGGAGAGACCCTTCTGATGATAAAGGAATGGCCGTTTCCCTCTGCCACCGCTCAGCGTAAGCACAGGGCAACCTGAAGGAACACTGCAGCACCCACACTCCATACCTACCTTGATCACATCAAGCCCTGACACCCAGTGGAACCACCTTTCTAGCCCTGCTGCCTGAGTCCCAGTGTGGTGGGCTCCTTCCTCAGAGGGCTTCCCCAACCTACTGTGCACAGTGTCTACCAACTTGGGAATATCGCAGGGTCTCAATTCTGGTGGTGGTGAGGTCTTGTTTCACACGCACCAAAGCTAAAACAGCACATTCAGGCCAGGGATGAAATTTTACCACCCACAACAGGAAAAAAGAGCCTCTGCAGATGACTGCCCTGAAGCATAAAGTAGCCAGGACACGACAGCCATGCACACGGCAGCAAACGTTGGAGACATGCAGAAGTGCCAGGTCCTGGGGAACAGGGACACCACATGGGACGGTACCACAGGACCACTTCTTAATGAAGCCATTACCCTCGAGAACAAGAACAGGAGTTGCAGTTCTTTCCTGACGTATGGAAGCAAGCACAGAGACTAAGACAAAATCAGACAGAAACTTGTGCCAAATGAAAGAACGGGACAAGGCCATAAGCAAAACAGATTAGTAAGTAACATGCCTGATTTTTCTTTTCTTTTTTTAATTTTTTTTTTTGAGAGAGAGCATGAGTGGGGGAGGGGTAGAGAGGGGGGAGACGGATGACCTCAAGCAGGCTCTGAGCTGTCAGCACAGAGCCTGACGCAGGACTCAAACTCACAAACCATGAGATCATGACCTGAGCTGAAGGTGGACGCTTAACTGACTGAGCCACTGGGCACCCCAACAGAGAATTTAAAGTAATGATCATAAAAAAAAACCTCACTGGACTTGAGAAAAGAGGGGAAGGCATTAGTGAGACTATTAACACAGAGATAAGGAATAACACAGCAAAGATAAAGGGCTCAATAAATGAACTCAGAAACATGCTTGATGGAATGAGCAGCAGGCTGGAAGAACATAAATTAATAACTACAAGACAGAGTGATGGAAAGTAATCAAGATGAACAAAAGAGAAAAAAAGAATTATGCAAAATGAGAATAGATTTAGGGAACTCAGTGTCTCTATCAAATAATACTCAAATTATCAGAGTCCCTGAAATAGAAGAGAGAGAAAAGGGGGAATAAAATTTATTTGAAGAAATAATAGCTGAAAAGTTACTTAACCTAGGGAAGGAAACATATCCAGGTATAGGAGACAAAGAGGACTCCCCCCGCAAACCCCCAAAATCAACAAAAGCAGATCCAAAGACCTATTGTAATTAAATTGGCAAAATACAGTGATAAAATGTAAAAGCAGCAAGACAAAATAAGACAGTGACTTACAAGGGAAACCCTGTAAGGTTATTAAGGGATTTTTCAGCAGAAATTTACCAAGCAAAAATGGAATGGTATGATATATTCTAGTGCTAATTGGGAAAAATCTGCAGCCAAAAATATCAAGCAAGGCTATCTATCGTTCAGAATAGGAGAGAGAGTTTCCCAGACAGCAAAGACTAAAGGAATTCATGACCACTAAACGAGTCCTGCAGGAAATATTAAAGGGGACCCTGAGTGGAAAGGAGAGACTAAAAGTGACAATATAAAAATAGGAAACACAAAAGCAATTAAAATGAATATTTCTCTAAAACGTCAAGGAACTCACAAGATAAAAGGAAGTAAAACATGACAACATATACCTAAAATGTGGGGAGGAGTAAAGAATGGGTTCAAACTTAATCTTCAACTTAATATAGACTGCTATATGCCAGAGGTTACATACAAACCTAATGGTAACCATTAGGTAACCATCAAAAACCACTCAAATATGAAACAAAGAGAAAGGAATCCAAATACATCATTAACGAAAACCACCAAACCATGAAAGACAAAAGATGAGAGAAAATCTTGAGGACCACAAAAAAATAAGTAAGGTGACAATAAGTACATACCAGTAATTACTTTGAATGTAAATGGACTAAACACTCCAATCAAAAGACACAGGGTGACAGAATGGATTAAAAAAAACAAGACCCATCTACATCCTGCCTACAAGAGACTACTTTTACACCTAAAGACACGTGCAGATTGAAAGTGAGGGAATGGAGCAACATCTACCATGCAAATGAATGTCAAAAGAAAGTTGGAGTAGCAATACTTATATCAGACAAATTAGACTTAAAAACTATAACAAGAGACATGGAATGATCCTATATAATAAAGGGAACAATCCAACATGAAGATACTATAAATATTAATGCTTCAACATAGGAGCACCCAAATACATAAAACAGGTAATAACAAATATAAAGGAACTAACCAATAATAAATACAACAGTAGTAGTATTTACATCCCACCTACATCAAGGGACAGATCATCTAAACAGACAATCAGCAAGGAAACAATGGCTTTGAATGACACTGGAACAGATGGATTTGACAGATATATTCATAACATGACTCCCCACAACAGCAGAACACACATTCTTTTCAAATGCACACAGAACATTCTCCAAAATAGATCACACAGGCCACAAAACAAGCCTGAACAAATTAAAGAATGTCAGAGTCTCACCATGCATCTTTTCTGACCACAACATAATGAAACTAGAAGTCGACCACAAGAAAAATACTGGAAAGTGACAAATACATGTATGTTAAATAACATGCTACCAAACAATGACTGGGTCAGCCAGGAAATAAAAAAAGAAAGAAAAAAGTACATGGAAACAAATGAAAATGAAAATGCTATGGTCCAAAACCTATGGGATGCAGCAAAAGTGGTTCTAAGAAGGAAGTTTATAGCGATACAGGTCGAACCCAAGAAGCAAGAAAATTCTCAAACAACCTAATTTTACACCGTAAAGGAGCTTGAAAAAGAACAACACATAAAACCCTAAACCAGCAGAAGGAAAGAAATAATAAAGGTTAGAGCAGAAATAAATGATACAGAAAGAAAAACAATAGAACAGAGCAATGAAACTAGGAGCTGGTTCTTTGAAAAGATCAATGAAATTGATAAACCTCTAGCCAGATGCATCAAGAAAAAAAGAGAAATGACTCAAATAAAACCACATACGAAAGAGGAGAAATGACAACCAACACCACAGATATACAAATAATTATGAGTATTATGAAAAAATTTATGCCAACAAATTGGACAACTTAGAAGATAGGGATAATTTCCTAGAAACCTACAAACCACAAAACTGGAACAGGAATAAATAGAAAATTTGCATAGAATGATAACCAGCAAAGAAATCGAATCAGTATTCTGAAAACTCCTAAAACAAAAGTCCAGCACTGGATGGCTTTACAGGAGAATTCTACAAAATATTTAAAGAAGAGTAAATACCTATTCTTCTCAAACTACTCAAAAAAAAAAAAAAAAAAAAAAAAACAGAAAAGGAAGGAAAACTTCCAAATTCATTCTATGAAGTCCAAATTACCCTGATACCAAAACCTGATAACAGACACCAAAAAAAGAGAACTACAGGCCAATATCCTTGATAAACATAGATGCAAAAATCCTCAACAAAATACTAGCAAAACTGAATCCAATAATACATTAAAAATATTCACCGTGATCAAGTGGGATTTATTCCTGGGTTGCAAATGTGGTCGAATATTCACAAATCAATCAGTGTGATATATCACATCAATAAGAGAAAGGATAAGAACCATATGATCATTTCAACAGATGCAGAAAAAGCATTTGACAAAGTACAACATTCATTCATGATAAGAAATTTTTTTTAAAAACCCTCAATAAAGTAGGTTTAGAAGGAATATACTTCAACATAATAAAGTCCTTATATGAAAAATCCACAGTGAGGGGCACCCAGGGTGGCTCAGTCCAACTTTGGCTCAGGTCATGATCTTAGGGTTTGTGAGTTCAAGCCCCACGTCAGGCTCTGTGCTGACAGCTCAGAGCCTGAAGCCTGCTTCAGATTCTGTGTCTCCCTCTCTCTTTCAAAAATAAATAAACATTAAAAAAGAAAATTAAAGAAAAGCCCACAGCAAACATCCTACTCATTGGGGAAAAAGAGAACTTTTACCCTAAAGTCATAAGACAAAGATGTCCAGTCTCACCACTTTTATTCAACATACTATTGGAAGTCCTAGCCACAGCAATCAAACAACTAAAAGAAATAAAAGGCATCCGGATTGGTAAGGAAGAAGTAAAACTTTAACTATTTGCAGATGACATGATATGTAGAAAACCCTAATGACTCCACCAAAGCCTACTACTAGAACTGATAAATTCAGTAAAGTCACAGGATACAAAATTAAATACAAATCTGTTACATCTCTATACACCAATAATGAAGCAAGCAGAAAGAAATTAAGAAGACAATCCCATTTACAATTGTACAAAAAATATTAAGATACCTAGGAATAAAACTAACCAAAGAAGTGAAAGAACTATACTCAGAAAACTACAAAATACTGATGAAAGGAAATTGAAGACGACACAAAGAAATGGAAAGACATTCCATGCTCCTGGACTGGAAGAACAAATATTGTTAAAGTGTCTATACTACCCAAAGCAACCTACACATTTAATGCAATCCCTATCAAAATACCAGCAACATTTTTCACAGAAGTAGAACAAACAATCCTTAAATTTGGATGAAACTACAAAAGACCCTGAATAGCCAAAGTAATCTTGAAAAAGAAAAACAAAGCTGGAGGCATCACAATTCTGCACTTCAAGTTATATTACAAAGCTACAGTAAGCAAAACAGTATGGTAGTGGCATAAAAATAGACACATAGATCAATAGAACAGAATAGAAAGCCCAGAATAAATCTACAACCATTTGGTCAATTAATATTTGACAAAGCAGAAAAGAACATCCAATGGGAAAAAGACAGTCTCTTCAACAAATGGCGTTGGGAAAACTGGACGACACACAAAAGAATGAACTGGATCACTTACATCATACACAAAACTAAACTCAAAATGGATTAAAAACCTACGTGTGAGATCGGAAACCATAAAAGTCCTAGAAGAGAACATAGGCAATAACTTCTTTTACATTGGCCCATGCAAATTTTTTCTAGATATGTCTCCTAAGGCAGGGAAACAAAAGCAAAAATAAACCATTGGGACTACATCAAAATAAAAACCTTCCACACAGTGAAGGAAACAATCAACTGAAAGGCAAGCTAGAGAACTCAAGAAAGTATTTGTAAACAACATATCTGATAAAAAGGGTAAGTATCCAAAATATATAGAACTTATACAACTCAACACCTACAAATCAAATAATCCAATTAAAAATGGGCAGAAAACGTGAACAGACAGGTCTCCAAAGAAGACATACATATGGTCAAAAGACACATGAAAAGATGTTCCCCCATCACTTACCATCAGGGGGATGCAAATCAAAACCACAATGAGATATCACCTCACACCTGTCAGAATGGCTGAAATCAACAACACAAGAAACAACAGGTGTTTGTGAGACTATGGCGATAAAGGAACACTCACGTGCTGCTGGTGAGAATGCAAACTGGTGCAGCTGCTCTGTAAAAACAGTATGGAGATTCCTCAAAAAGTTAACAACACAACTATCCTACCATCCAGCAATCGCACTGCCAAAGAATACAGGAGCACTAATTCAAAGGGATACATACACCCCCTGCTTATTAAAGCATTATTTATAATAGCCTAGATATGCAAGCAGCCCAAGTGTCCATCTATTGATGAGTAGATTAAGATATGTGGTATATACATATATATACTATATATGTGTATATATATATATACATATATATATATATATACACACACCTATACACACACACACAATGGAATATTCAGCCATCAATAAATGAATTCTTGCCATTTGTAATAAGGATGGAGCTAAATAGTATAAATGCTAAGCAAAATAAGTCAAAGACAAATACCATATGATTTCAGTCATGCATGGAATCTACAAAACAAAAAAAATGAAAAGGAAAAAGAAGACAAATCAAGAAACAGACATTTAACTATAGAGAACAAACTGATGGTCATCAGAAGGAGGTGGATGGCTTAAATAGGTGATGGGGAAAAAGGAGTGTGCTTGTTGTAATGAGCACCGGGTGATGTCTGAAACTGGCGAATCACTCTGTCATACACCTGAAACTAATGTAACGCTGTATGTTAACTAGAATTTAAAATAAAACTTAAAAAGCCAGAAATAAGCAAAAATTAAAATAATAGATTTTAAAACTAAGGTATAAAAATGATACATTATTTGTATGCAGTTCACTAGTTATTAATTTTCCTTGGGTCTCAGACATCTGAGAATTGGCTTAAATCTATGCACCCTCTTGGCAGAAAAATTCTTATTTGCAAATAAACAAAAAAAAAAATTGCACAGAACAACTCAGTTGTTCCACCAACTCCACACTGGGAGCTCTAGTTAGTAGCAGAGCAGAGATGAGCATTCAAAGCTATATTTACCAAATGCCCTTACCTCTCTTTGAATTTCTAGTGGTGCTCTTAGGAATTGTAAGATTTTAATTACCTTCAATTGTTTTGGTAACAAGGCAAAGTAAGTAAATATAATTTTAACTCAATTCTCAAATGGTTGTTAAACAGAAAATCAACTGAGTAAATTTAAAGGCAAGCAATTCATGGAAAGCAGGGAGCATCCCACTAGAAAGGAGCTCCACTGAGCTGTAGAGAAGCCAACATTTTTTTAAAGGCAGAAAGGTGGCAGAAAAAAAAATTATTAGCAAAGAATTCACTGTTTCATGGCAAGGTCGTCCTCCTAAGGGGAAGAGAAGGGCCTATGAGGCAGAATACCGCAGTAGTGCTGGCCAGGTGATTCCAGATTGACTGGCTAAAAGTTTCATTCCTGGGGTGTTGAAACTGCAATTAGGAAAGCATTAAGTCTTGGTTTGCTGGGTTTAACACAGGTGACTTCATTTTGGGCTGCGGTCTCCAACAAAGTTCTGCAGGGTTCACTGATGCAGATTCCACAATCGGTGGCTATTTTAAATGCCTTTGCTTTTGGATTGAGAAGCAGAAGTTTAGAGAGGAATATTAAGAAATATGACCAGGGGATGTGGGAAGAGTAAGAAGATAACGCAGGAATCTTCTGTGCAAATCAGCAGCACCAAACTTTTGACAAAAGCTTTCTTTGTATTTTTATAACCAGAAGATTTTGTTTCCAGAAACATATGAAGGCTAGGTAATTCTGACCATCCTATCACCAAAAACAACAAAAACTAATGGGTAACTTTTTTTTTATTGTTTTATTTTATTTTTTTAATGTTGATTTATTTTGGGGAGGGAGGGAGAGAGATAGAGAGAGACACAGAACGTGAGCAGGGAGAGAGAGGGAGACACAGAATCCAAAGCAGGCTCCCGGCTTCGAGCTGTCAATAGAGACTGATGGGCTTGAACTCCCGTACTGTGAGATCATGACCTGAGCTGAAGTTGGACCCTTAACCGAATGAGCCACCCCTTTAATATTGTTTTTATTATTGTTTTAGAATAATCTGACAAGACAGTAAGAAATTACCAGATCAAAATCCAGGTGAAAATAGGACCCTGGAGAAAGAACCAACCCCTGAAGGTGATTTTGTCCTGGGGTGTTTGCCAAACCTTGGGACTATGAACTTTACTTTTTAAGGCCTGACAGGACATGGTTAACAGAAATCAAAGACCCTCCTTCTACAAAGCAGGCCCCCAAAGGGCTAGGGTGAGGATGAACCAATAGTAAACCCACCACCACATTAGAACACTGCAAGAAAAGTTGCTTTAGGCAAAGTTGACAAAAAAAAAAAAAAAAATCCCAAAGAACTTACCATTGTAAGCTAGGCCTTGCACCTTTCTGAAGTCCACACACCCTCATGTTACAGAAATGTCAGGCTATACATTTGGTTTAAACTGGACTGGTAGAGTTCCCTAACTGCACGACAGAATATAAATCCTCTCTGAAAGGACTCTCATCATAAACCCCAAAGGATCCCCAGAATAGTTTTCTAAGGAGAATGAGCAGCTCACAAAGTAACTAATTACACAAGGAAACAAGACATCATGAAGGAGGGTGACTGCAATGGATCCGTAAAAGGTTCAGATATTGGGGGTGCCTGGGTGGCTCAATCGGTTGAGCATCTATCTGGCTTCGGCTCAGGTCATGATCTCACAGTTTATGAGTTTGAGCCCCGCATTGGGCTCTGTGCTGACAGCTCAGAGCCTGGAACCTGTTTCAGATTGTGTCTCCCTCTCTCTCCGCTCCTCCTCTGCTCGTGCTCTGTCTCTCTCTTTCTCTCTCTCTCAAAAATAAACATTAAAAAGAAAAAATAATTAAAATAAAGGTTCAGATATTGAAATTCTGAGACATTCTAAAGTAACTATGCTTAGTGATTTTTAAAAATAAAATAACTTGGAGTTAAGAGGACAGAGAAGTTGGGGGACCCTGGGCTTTCCTTGTCCCTCAAACACAGCTATATTAAGGTCAGATCACTTGGAATATCCAGGAAATTGATCTGCAGACTGGCGGAAGGATGTCTGCAGTTGGAGGAGGACAGCGTGGCAGGTGTGACATGTATGGAAGTGAACTGGGTGAGAGAAAAATGGCTGTGCTGCGGAGGGGAGGGAACCCTTATAGTGGAGAGACAAAAGGGAGAGAAAGAGAGAAGGGTAAGATTGCATCATCAGTTCGCACAGGAGGAAAACCTCCCTGGACCACAGACTGGGGAGCAAGAAGTACTGAGTGTTACAGGATATTTTTTTTTTTTTACAAACAGCATCTGGAGCTCAACTCTAAGGTTTTGGGCATGTGTGACTTTCTCTGGAGCCGAGCTGTAACAAGTGCTCCTGGGGAGGAGGAAGCTGGCCCCAGAGGGCACGGCATGGTATAGAATCTCAGGGTCTCATTGGGAGAGAACATCCCCCTTCCTGGAGTACTTCTGGAGGAGGGTATATTGCCTCCCCAAGGACAGAAGACCTTGTGGGTGCCAGCAAAAGGCCTTTTATCAGCAGGGGACAGAGGTGCACCCAGAGAGAATATAACCTTTGCTGATTTTAGTGGTGCTACACCATAGATTCCACACACTGCACAGGCATGGGACTGCTTTTCAGGGACAAAGGACTTCCGGCACAGCGTGGAGATGTTCTACCGTGGAGGAGGGGGGCAGGACCACGTAGTGCCAGGTCCTTCAACATTTCAAGTTTTGAATCCCAGCCGTGTGCCAAAGAAAAAATGCAGGAGTGTTGTGGCTCAGGGTGAGCTGACTCCCTCACTATTCTGGGAGGGCTGCCTAAAAACAGGGGCTGTGAGATCTCCTGTCCAGGGTGAGAGATTGGGGTGGCGCCATTTCCCCCCCAACACCAACACGGTGGGACTTCAGAGAACGACACGGCGTCCCCCAGTGGAGGTAAGATCCGTTTACACCAAACCCCATCCACCTGTGCCTGGCAGCTGCTTATTTCCTGGGGCAAGACTTACTCTGAGCCAACACAGTGAGACTCTCCCCCAGAAGACCAGCTCAGCCAGCACCCCACATCCACCAATGTACTGAAAATTGAGTGCTTCAAAATTACACCTGAAGTTTTGGTGGAAATAGGACCAGACTTACTTTTTTTCCTTTTTTTTTTTCCTTTTGGAATCAGGCTCATAGTTTCTTGTTTGTTTTTTTTTCATTTTCTTTTTTTTTGTTTTTGTTTTTTGAATCAGCCTTATATAACTTTTTTGATTCTCCATTTGGGTTTTCATTTTTTGTTTTTGTTTGTTTGTTTGTGTTTTGAGATTGGGATTTGTTTTCCCTTTTTTTCCAGGGTTATTTTAAAAAACAAATCAAAGCACACCTAGTTAAAGGTACAAAGGCTCCCTACTGCAAGCAAGGCAGAGCTCTGCAGAGGACTGACCAGTGGGAAAGAGCAGCCAGAATGCAACAACAGACTGCACACAGCATACACCAGAAACACTTCCTGAAGTGCTAGGCTCTGGACAGTGTATGACCCCTTTTGAATATAGCAGTACTCTCAGGTGCAGGAAACATAACAAGCTTTTAAAACATGCAAAAGACAGAAAGTTGGACAACATGACAAGATGGTGGAGTTCTCCCCAAAAGAAAGGTCAAGAAGGAATCCCAGCCAGGGACTTGCTTAAAACAGGTATAAACAATATATCTGAACAAGAATTTAGTTAGTCTTATGACTACTAACTGGGCTTGGAAAAAAGCATAGAAGACACCAGAGAAACCCCTGCTGCAGAGATAAAAGACCTAAAAACTAGTCAGGCTGAAATAAAAAATGCTATAACTGAGATATAAAACCGACTGGATACAGTCACAACAAAGACTGAAGAAGCAGAGGACAGAACAGGTGATAGAGAAGATAAAATTATGGAAAATAATAAAGCTGAAAAAAGGGGAAGGAAACCATTAGATCATGAGGGGAGACTTAGAGAACTAAGTAATTCCATGAAACAAAACAATATCCATATCATAGGAGTCCCAAAAGAAGAAGAGTAGGGGGGAAAAGGGCAGAAGGTTTATTTCAAATTATAGCTGAGAACTTCCATAATCTGGGAAAGGAAGCAGGCATCCAAGTCCAAGAGGCACAGAGAACTCCCTCAAAATCAACAAAAACATGTCAACACCATGACATACCATAGTCAAACTTGCAAAATACAAAGATAAAGAGAGAATTTGGAAAGCAGCTAGGGACAAAAGGTCCTTAACCCACAAGGGCAGACACATAAGGTTAGCAGCAGACCTGTCCACTGAAACTTGGCAGGCCAGAAGGGAATGGCAGGACATATTCAATGTGCTGAGTGGGAAAATTTGCAGCCAAGAATTCTTTACCCAGCAAGGCTATCATTCAGAATAGAATAAGAGATAAAGAGTTCCCCAAACAACTAAAGGAGTTCATGACCACTAAACCAGCCCTGCAAGAAATATTAAGGGGGATTTTGGGGGGGAAAAGACCAAAGTAACAAAGCTTACAAAGAACCAGAGAACATTCCCAGAAACACCAACTCTACAGGTAACATAATGGCACTAAATTCATACCTTTCAATAATGACTCTGAATGTAAATGGACTAAATGCTCCAATAAAGAATAGGGTATCAGAATGAATAAAAAAAATAAGATCCATATATATGCTGCCAACAAGAGACTCATTTTAGACCTCAAGACACCTGCAAATTGAAATTAAGGGGATGGATAACCATCTTTCATGCTAATGGACATCAAAAGAAAGCCAGAGTAGCCATACTTCTATCAGACAAACTAAATTTTAAACCAAAGACTATAACAAGAGATGAAGAAGGGCTTTATATCATAATTCAGGGGTCTATCCATCAAGAAGATCTAACAATTATAAATATTTGGAAGCACCCAATTTGGATGCACCAAAATATATAGTCAAGTAATAACAAACATAAAGAAACTCATTGATAATAATACCATAATAGTAGGGGACTTTAATAACTCACTTACAACAATGGATGGATCATCTAAGCAGAAAAATCAACAAGGAAACAATTGCTTTGAATGACACACCGGAATGATGGACTGAACAGATATATTCAGAATATTTCATCCTAAAGCAACAGAATGTACATTCTTCTCAAGTGCACATGGAACATTCTCCAGAATAGATCACATACTCAGTCACAAATCAGCCCTCAACAGGTACAAAAAGGTTGAGATCATACCATGCATTTTTCCAGTCACAATGATATGAAACTTGACTTTGGCCACAAGAAAAAATTTGGACAGCCCTCAAATACATGGAGTTTAAAGAATATCCTACTAAAGAATTAATGGATTAACCAGAAAATTAAAGAAGAAATAAAGGGGCGCCTGGGTGGCGCAGTCGGTTAAGCGTCCGACTTCAGCCAGGTCACGATCTCGCGGTTCGTGAGTTCGAGCCCCGCGTCGGGCTCTGGGCTGATGGCTCAGAGCCTGGAGCCTGTTTCCGATTCTGTGTCTCCCTCTCTCTCTGCCCCTCCCCCATTCATGCTGTGTCTCTCCCTGTCCCAAAAATAAATAAAAACGTTGAAAAAAAAATTAAAAAAAAAAAAAAAGAAGAAATAAAAAAAATACATGGAAGCAAGTGAAAATGAAAATCTGACAGTCCAAACCCTTTGGGATGCAGCAAAGGGAGTCCTAAAAGGAAAGTGTATTATAATTCAGGCCTATCTCACAAAGCAAGAAAGGTCCCAAATACACATTCCAATCTTACACCTACAGGAGCTAGAAAAGGAACAGCAAATAAAGCCTAGAGGCAGCAGAAGAAGGGAAATAATAAAGATTAGAACAGAAACAAATGATATAGAAGCAAACAAGTAAACAAAAAACAAAACTAAGAGCTTGTTCTTTAATTTTTTTAAATGTTTATTCATTTTTGAGAGAGCGAGAGCAAGCGTGGGGGAGGTGCAGAGAAAGAGGGAGACACAGAATCCGAAGCAGGCTCCAGGCTCTGAGCTGTCAGCACAGAGCCTGATGCAGGGCTCAAACCCACAAACTGTGAGATCATTACTTGAGTGGAAGTTGGACGCTTAACTGACTGAACCACCCAGGCACCCTTAAGAGCTGGTTCTTTGAAAGAATAAACAAAATTGACAAACCCCTAGCCAAATTTCTCAAAAAGAAAACAGAAAGGACCCAAATAGATCAAATCATGAATGAAAGAGGAGAGATCACAACCAACACCACAGAAATATAAACAATTGTAAGAGAATACAATGAAAAATTATATACCAACAAATTGGACAATCTGGAAGAAATGTACAAATTCCTAGAAACTCACAAACTACCAACACTGAAACAGGAAGAAATAGAAAATTTGAACAGACCCATAACCCACAAAGAAATTGAATTGGTTATCAAAACTCTACCAACAGAGGCGCCTGGGTGGCTCAGTTGGTTAAGTGTCCAACTTCGTCTCAGTCCATGAGCTCATGGTTCATGAGTTTGAGCCCCACGTCGGGCTCTATGCTGACAGTTCAGAGTCTGGAGCCTGCTTCAGATTGTGTCTCCTTCTCTCTGACCCTCCCCCACTTGCATGCGCGCACACGCACGCGCTCTTTCTCTCTCAAAAATAAACATAAAAAAAAAATCTACCAACAAACAAGAGTCCTGGGCCAGATGGCTTCCCAGGGAAATTCTACCAGACATTTAAAAGACATGTTCCAAAAAATAGAAATGGAAGAAAAACTTACAAACTCATTCTATGAAACCAGCATTACCTTGATTCCAAAACCAAAGACACCACTTAAAAGGAGAATTACAGGCCAATATCCCTGATGACCATGGATGCAAAAATTCTCAACAATATACCAGCAAATCAAATTCAGTTATGAATTGAACATGAATCAAATTCCTTAAAAGAATCATTCACCATGATTAAGTGGAAATGTGATACACCACATTAATCAAAGAAAGGTTAAGAACCATATGATCCTCTCAATAGATGCAGAAAAAGCATTTGACAAAATACAGCATCCTTTCTTGATAAAAACCCTCAAGAAAGTAGGGATAGAAGAAACATACCCAATATCATAAAGGCCATATATGAAAGCCCCATAGCTAATATCATTCTCAATGGGGAAAAAGTCAGAGCTTTCCCCCCAAGGTCAGGAACATGACAGGGATGTCCACTCTCACCACTGTTGTTCAACATAGTACTTGAAGTCTTAGTTTCAGCAATCAGACAACAAAAAGAAATAAAAGGCACACAAACTGGAAAGGAGGAAGTGAAACTTTCACTCTTTGCAGATGACAGGATACTCTACATGGAAAACCCAAAAGGCTCCACCAAAAGTCTGCATGAATTCAGCAAAGTCACAGGATATAAAATCAATGTACAGAAATCTGTGGCATTTCCATACAACAATAATAAAGCAGCAAAAACAGAAATCAAGGAATCAATCCCATTTACAATTACATCCAAAACCATAAGATACCTAGAAAAAAACCTAACCAAAGAGGTAAAAGAGTTGTATGCTGACAACTATAAAAAACCTATGGAAAAAATGGAAGAAAATACAAAGAAATGGAAAAACATTCCAGTTCATGGATTGGAAGAACAAATATTGTTCAAATGTCTATACTACCCAAAGCAATCTTCACATTCAATGTAATCCCTACCAAAATAACACTAACATTCTTCACAGAGACCTAGAACAAACAATTCTAAAATTTGTATGGAACTAGAAAAGACCCCAAATAGCCAAAGTAATGTTGAAAAAGAAAACCAAAGCAGGAGGCATCACAATTCCGGACTTCAAGCTGTATTAAAAAGCTGTAGTCATCAAGAAAGTATGGTATTGGCACAAAAACAGACATGTAGATCAATGGAATAGAGTAGAGAACCTAGGAATGGACCTAAAAATGTATGGCCAACTAATCTTTGACAAAGCAGGAAAGACTATCCAATGGAAAAAAGACAGTCTCTTCAGCAAGTGGTGCCGGGAAAACTGGACAGCGACATGCAGAAGAATGAACCTGGACCACTTTCTTACACTACACACAAAAAGAAATGCAAAATGGATCAAAGACCTAAACATAAGATAGGACACCATCAAAATCCTAGAGGAAAACACAGGCAGTAACTTCTTTGACCTTAGCCACAGCAACTTCTTACTAGACATGTCTCTGGAGGCAAGGGAAAGAAAGCAAAAATAAACTACTGGGATCTCATCAAGATTAAAAGCTTCTGTGTAGTGAAGTCAACAACGGACTGGGAGAAGAGATTTGCAAACAACATACAGGATAAAGCATTAGTATTTAAAATCTATAAAGAGCTTACCAAACTCAACACTCAAAAACAAATAATCCAGTGAAGAAATGGGCAGAAGACACGAATAGACACTTTTCCAAAGAAGACATCCAGATGGTTAACAGACACATGAAAAGATGCTTAACATCACTCATCATCAGGGAAATACAAATCAAAACCACAGTGAGATACCACCTCACACCTGTCAGAATGGCTAAAATTAACAATTCAGGAAACAACAGATGTTGGAGACGGGAACACTTCTGCACTACTGGTGGGAATGCAAACTGGTGCAACCACTCTGGAAAACAGTATGGAGGTTCCTCAAAAAAGTAAAAATAAAACTACCCTACAACCTAACAATTGCACTACTAGGTATTTATCCAAAGGATACAAAAATGCTTATTCAAAGGGGCACATGTACCACAATGTTTATAGCAGCACTATCAACAATAGCCAAAATATGGAAAGAGCCCAAATGTCCATTCACTGATGAATGGATAAAGATGTGGTATTTATACACACATACACACACACACACACACGCACACACGCACACAATGGAATATTACTCGGCATCAAAAAGAATGAAATTTCACCATTTGCAACAACACAGAGCTAGGGTGTATGATGCTAAGTGAAATAAGTCAGAGAAAGACAAATATCATGAGTTCACTCATATGTGGAATTTAAGAAACAAATGAAAATAGGGGAAGAGAAAGAAAATTAAGTTAAAAACAGAGGGAAACAAACCATACGAGACTGTTAAGTACAGAGAACACACTGAGGGTTGCTAGAGGGGGGTGAGGTGAGAAGATGGGCTAAATGAGTGATGGGCATTAAGTAGGGCACTTGCTGGGATGAACACTGAATGTTACATGTAAGTGATGAATCACTGGGTTCTATTCCTGAAACCAATACTATACGGTATGTTACCTAACTTGATTTAAATAAGTTAAGTTTGTTAAATAAATAAATAATTTAGTAAATAAGTAAAATAACTTGAAAATACCCGCAAGGAATGGAAAATTTTTAAATGACTCAACAAAATGCTAATGTTAATAGAACTTGTGGAAATAAACAATACAGAAACAAATTAATCAGATTTGACAGTTGCAGAGGGAACAGAAGGGCAGACAGCTCAGAAGGCATTTTTCAGAATACAGCACAAAACAAATGGACAAAATAAAAAAGACGCCAAGCAACATGGAAGAGGGAAAGGACTAACATATGTGACTAATCAGAGCTACGGAAGAAGAAAGAGAAAACGGGGTAGATGTACATTTCAAGAGATAAGCATTCAGGATTTATTCAAATTTGTAAGGAAGAAGCAACTCTCTAAAGATTAAAGGAGCTCGATGAGGGGTGCCTGGGTGGCTCAGTCAGTTGAGCAACCGACTTCGGCTCAGGTCATGATCTCACGGTTTGTGAGTTTAAGCCCTGCATCGGGCCCTGTGCTGACAGCTCGGAGCCTGGAGCCTGCTTCTGATTCTGTGTCTCCCTCTCTCTGCCCTCCCCAACTCATACTCTGTCTCTGTCTCAGAAATAAACATTAAAAATAATAAAGAAAGACAGAAAGACAGAAAGACAGAAAGAAAGAAAGAAAAAGAAAGAGCGAGCTCGATGAATTCCAAGCACACCCAAACACATTACTGTGAAACTGCACATCAATGATGGCAAAGAAAGGATGTGAGAAGCAGCCAGAGCGAAAAAGTTGGCATTCTAATGAAAGAGACTGACAACTGAACTCTCCACAATCAAAACCAGAAGATAATGCAACATCCCAAAAGGACAATGTCCTAAAAGGAAACCTCTGCCAACATAGAACCCTATTCCTCCTAAAAATATTTTTCATGAATAAAGATAAAATAAAGACATTTCAGACCACCAAACACTGAAGGTTTTCCACCAGCATACCTTCACTAAAGGAAGTTTTAAGAGAAGAAGGAATAAAGAATAAATGTAGTAGATATCTATGGAAAAACGAAATTGGCTATATGAAATAATGATGCTGTCTTATGGATTTAAACAATACTTAAAATCTACAAGTATAGCTGAAATCCACAAGTATAGCAAAGTAAATGCAGTTACAAGTGTTCTGAGCACTTGAATCACCAGGAGGAGATTAAATTTATTGATCAATTTCAGACTTTGTTAAGTATGTATGTTGAATTCATAGGAATAGGTACAAAGTATGTTACTTTCAAACAGGAAAGGTTAACATTTTTCAAAAGATGGGCAAAACTGAGAGAAAAAGAAATAAAAACAAGTGGGACTAACAACAAGAATGATACATTCTCTCTATATAACACATATGAGTAATACATACATATATTCTATATGCACATGAGTTACAAAATAGAACAGTTTGGTATTTGCTTGTGTTTTTTTTAATCCAAGTATTTGCTGCTTACAAGAGACACATCTAAACTGTAAGATGCAGGGTGCCTGGGTGGCTCAGTGGGTTAAGCCTCCGACTTTGGCTCAGGTCAGTATCTCACTGTTTGTAGGTTGGAGCCCTGTGTCGGGCTCTGCTGACAGCTCAGAGCCCGGAGCCTGCTTTGGAATCTGTGTCTCCCTCTCTCTCTGCCTGTCCCCAGCTCACGTTCTGTCTCTCCCCGTCTCTCTAAAATATAAAAATGTAAGATGCAGAAAGGTTGAATATGTTTTCTAAATTAGCAATTCACTAAAAAATAATTGCTATTTTCCTTTAAATCAGATGACCTGTTTGCTTGGGGTTGCTGACCCAGGCAGGCTAAAACAACACATTGCATCACTGGGCTCCAGAATGGTGCTAAGTGGCACTCACAAGGAACAGAGCATTCTAGCTATGTGCTCCTGCCTTTCTTTACCAAGCTTTGTGGATAATATGTGCCTCTGGCAAAAAGCTCTTTCGGTCTTCCCACAGCGTACGGGGATGCCCAGGAAGCCACTTTAGGAATGCCAGAAGACATTTTAGGAAAAGATACATTCTGAGAAATAGTACCTGCTGTTGATTCTTTTTCTGAACTCTCCTGCATCCAATTTTTATATTTTTCACATGCATTCACTGTGTATTTCCACAGGGTTTCAGTGCATCACCTTTGTATCAGTAATGAGTAGGAAAGGGATAGGTTGAGAATTATCTGTGGGGGCTTTTCTGAACCTGAACATTTGCTACTTGCCACAATACAACAGCAGGAAAGGCCTGTGTAATTTGGATAAACCACCAGAGTATTCTTAAACACCCATCATTTCTGGTTGAGAACCACTGCTCTATATAAACACTACCCAGATATTGACTCGGGACTGTATGCTCTATAAACCATATCACCTCTATTCTAAACCTTCAGCTGTGTTCCCTCTTCTGCTTGGAGAGCAAAGCAAAGTGAAAGATGTGCCCAGAATGGTTTTATGAGATTGATACAATTTGTCATCACCCTAGCCTGCCTGAGGAAGGAATGTCGCTGTATTTTTCCTATAGGGCGCAAAGAGGAGAATGACTTAGCTCTGGGAAAAGGACACATTTCATATTATTTGCAGTCTCTGCAAGTCTATTAACATGTCAAAATGTGTCCTTTCTGCTCCTCTTCAGATACGATAACCTGGAAAAATAAACCTCTAAGGAGGCTTCTAGCAACAATCTCCACACACAGAAGAGTTCTAGGTATATACTTTTCTATTACATATATTCCCTAAAAGGGGCAAGTGTAGCTGTTATTATCTCCAAATGGCAAGCATTTTTGACAAATGGAATTACAAGTGCTGGCCTCCTAAGACAAGACAGTGGCATGCCCAGGACTCCTCGGGAAATGAGTTTTTCCGAGTGCTGGAGGCGGGTGGGGAGAGCCTTCAGCTATCGAGAGCCACTGGCCCACTGAAAAAAACTTAGGATCATGTAACTGAAAAGCAACTTCATTCAGCATTGTGTGTATGAGTATGTGTGTGTATACATGTGTGTGTATATATACATACATGTGCGTGTGTACACACATACACACACACACACACACACACACACACACACACACACACACACTCATTCTTCTCCTTAGCTAGTTTTAGAATTAGAAACACAAAACAAAATAATCAATATACATAAGACAAATAGTTAAAAATCTATTTCAATCGCATATTATATCCAGGGACACTTGAAATCTAGACAAGCAAAAAACATGATTCACTGGTTAAAAGGATTCTTTGGCAGTCCTTATCTGTTTCCACCACTAGATACTGTACATTTCAGAGGCAGGAGCAAGGCACAGCAGACCTTGAACAATTACATGCTGAGTGAATTAAGTTTCATCATCCTAGCTCATTTCCACCTCACTGTCAAGCCCCTCCACTGTCAAGCCACATCTCATTCTCCAGCGGTCTCATCTACCGCATACCCCCCAAAGCCTCGTTAAGCTGAGCCACGTGCTGATATTTTTTTAAGGAAAAAAAAATGATCAGTGAGAACTGGTCAACCATTCCAGTAGCTCTTGTGTATCCGCATCTTGTGGGGGAATTTCTGACTCCTTATTTCCATCTGTTTTACCCGGAAAAGGTCAAATTTGATCATTCCTCAACAGACCCCCAAAACTACAAGTGGTTTGAAGCTCTCAGGATTTCACTGTTCACAAAGCCTGACCTCTCGAGGCAGTTAGAACTCCCTGAAGTGTGAACCGGTCGCACACATATACCTGTGTTACCAGACCCTTACTTTGGGCAGTGCACTTGGATACTGTCGCACCTGTTCTGTTTGCTTCTCTTCTACTCCACTCTACTCTGTTGTTTTGTTTTCTAACGCTGATTCTAGACCACAAAATTGATTTCTGGAACCACTAGTGGTCATGATCTGCAGTTGAAAAACACTGACCTAAACTGACCCAAGTACCACATCACCCTCCCTGGTCTCACATTCACAAGACCACAGCTCTCCAAGAAGCCCCACATCAAGCAGTTCCCAAGCCAAATTTTGGAGCTCCAAGTCTAACTAGATGAGCTTCAGGAACATAGTGAGTAAACAGACTTGCACACTGTGCCATATCCTATGTAAAGAAAGACGAGAAGGGAAAGGAATGAATCGTTAGGCTTGCCAACTCTGTGCTAAGCATGCTGGGAGTCTGCATGAATGATCTCCCTTCATCTCTTCAACAACTCTCTGTGGTAGGCATCACCCCCACTTGAGAGGTGAAAAGGCTGATGAGCATAGATGGAAAGCAACACACACAAGGCCACACAGTTAGTAAGGAACAAGATTTCCAGCCAGGACTTTGTGACTCCACAGGCCACCATGCTCATCTTCCTGACCATATTGCATCAGCCACGAGGAAGGACCTTTTCTCTTGCGTCTGTCCAAGGGTGGCTTCTCACTCCAGACCTCGCTTTACCTTTTTTTTTTAAGATTTTATTTTTAAATAATCTCAACACTCAACGCAAGACTCACATTCACAACCCCAAGATCAAGAGTTGCACGCTCTACTGACTGAGCCAGCCAGGCACCTACACATCTGGTTTTCTATCACTTTCTCCAGGAAGGACCCTCTGAGAAGCCACTATCTGTCAACCCCTAGATGTACAACTGGCACTTGATTTTTCCATGAGATTCTGCAGTGCTTGGTCATTGCACATGCAGTGTGTGCACAGTATCAAATGTATATGATATGCTCTTCTGCCAAAATCACACCCAGGCTCTCAGTAAACAGGCACTGGCAGTTCTTGGAGCTGCACGTCAGACTCCGTGATTGTCTCCTGGTGCCTCATGTGACCCAGCTACTTGAGAAGGACTAGCTAGAGCATTTCTAGCTATTTTTAGTTCCTTCTGACACTGACCTAGGCTGTTCACTGAGGAGGCCGTAGGAGATGGGAAGGGCTGTATCAGCTTCCTCAATCAGCTTCCTGACTGCCTGCAGCTTTGTGACAAGACTGAAAATAAGAAATCATATGTGCATCGCTTTCCAGGTGGGGGAATAAAGAACAAGCAATCCGGACTGCCCGCCAACAATCCAGACGGCCACCTGGGCTGGCTGAGGCTGCGGGAGAAAAGAAAGCAAAGAATATAAAGTGGGAGGTAAGGGCGCTCTGACACGTGGGGCACCAACGAACGCGTAAGGGCAAAACCATGAAAAGAACCAGAGACCGGTGCTCCTTCCTGACTTCCTCCTTCAGCTTTCCTCACAGGATTTCTGGTGGAGATGGTACCAGGAGGGAGTCAAAGGCAAACTAATGCCCCCCCTCCAGGTGGGGTGCTGCCCAAGAACAAAGGAAAGAGGAAAAACCAATGATTAGCTGATAGAGATCGCAGTCATGCAGGACAGGAGGCTCCAGCAGTTTGCAACTGTCTTAATGATTTACAAGAAAGGCAATCTGTAAAACATTCCTCCAAGAAACTCCCAACTGTCTGGTCTTAATGTCAACGCCTTACTAGAGGGAAAAATAACTTTAGCTCAACAATAGCAAGGCCTCCAGTAACTTGAGAGTCCTCTTTAGCCTATGAAAGTCCTTCTGGAATCCTCCCTTTTTCCTTAACCCTCCCCCCAAATCCATAGTATATAATTTGTCACCCCTCACATTTATAAGACAGCTCTTTCTGCCCACGGTTCCTGTCCCTGGGCTTTGATAAAACCACCTTTTTGCAACAAACACATCCCAGTAATTCTTTCTTGGCCGTTGACTCCAAACCCCAACACTTCAAACTGCATCAGTACCATGGGAAACTGAGAGCAACTTGCCCAGGCTGTGTACTTGGAGAAGCACCCTGCACTCATATTGTGGTAACGGGGGCTCAGCCTAATAGATACAAGGCAAATTCCTTTGGTTGGAACATGTCCTTCTTCAGACTGTAATTGAACTGTCCAGTTGCCAATTTGGCATATATTCTGATCCAATCTCATGTTTTAAAATCTTTATTTATTTTGAGAGAGAGAGCGAGCGAGCATACGTGCATGAGTGGTGGAGGGGCAGAGAGGGAGGGAGAGAGAGAATCCCAAGCAGACTCCACGCTGTCAGCACAGAGCTGTAAGGCCCTGTAAGGCTCTATCTCACGAACCATGAGATCATGACCTGAGCTGAAATCAAGAGTCAGGTGCTCAAATGACTGAGCCACCCAGGTGCCCCTCCAATCTCACTTTTAAAAACTCTTCTATATCTATTGGTGTAAGGATATGTAGAAAGAGTGCAGATATGTACAGACATACAGAAAAAATATATATGGATATGTAGAATAATGAGAGAGAGAGAGAGAGAGAGAGAGAGAGAGAGAGAGAGATTGTACTCAACACTTTCACTTTAATAGACCAACACACATTAGAGATGATAATTGATACTTAAGAGAAAGATTGTCTTTTAGTTCTACTACCTTTGCTCAAAGGAGCTCTAGCCCCAAAGAACAAATCAGGCCTTTTCATATCATTTGAACTGATATTTTTGTCTTGCCATAGACTAAAAGGAAATAGTTTTTTAGCCTTTCTCTGCTTCTCAGAGCAATAAGAAAAATGCTAACATTTTACAGTATAGTCAATGGTTCAGCTTATTATAATCTGAAGACTGATGTGTCTGTGTTCACAGCTACCTCCATTTCAAGTTTTTGACATTTAAATAATCCATCTATCTATGAGCACATTTCTTGATGAAGGGGCAGTAGCATCTATTCCAAACATTTTCAGCATTATCAATGTCTGGTTTCTATGATAAAACAGCAGAATTGAGAAGGAGTTCCTTTTCACCCCATTCCAAATGAAACCCAACTTCATTATTTATATTTCTTCACACCTAAAAATAATAATAATTTTTAATATCATCAATGACTGAGTCAGTGTGCAAATTTCCCCAACTGTCCCATATTTCTTTTTTTAAGTTCATTTATTTATTTTGAGAGAGAGCATGCAGAAGGGGCAAAGAGAGAGGGAAAGATAGAGAATCCCAAGCAGGCTCCACACTGTCAGCACAGAGCCTGGTGTGGAACCAACTCAAGGCTCAAACCCATGAACCACAGATCATGACCTGAGGTGAAATCAAGAGTTGGATGTTCAACCGACTGAGCCACCCAGGCACCCCAACTGTCATAATTCTTAAAAGCCTATTGGAAGTACACATGAAGCATTCTCCAGGATATATCATATGTTATGTCACAAAATAAGTCTTAATAAATTTAAGAAGACTGAAATCATATCAGGCATCTTGTCCAACCATAATGGTATGAAACTAGAAATCAGTTATAAGAAGAAAATGGGAAAATTCACAAATATGTGAAGATTAAACCACATGAACAAAACCAGTGGATCAAAGAAGAAATCAATAGGGAAATCAAAAAATATCTTGAGACAAATGAAAACAAGGATTACAATATACCAAAATTTATAGGATGTAGCAAAAACACTTCTAAAAGGGAGAGAACTCCATATAGATAAATGTCTAATTAAGATCTCAAACAACCTAACTATACACCTCAAAGAACTAGAAAAAGAACAAATTAATCCCAGAGTTAGTAGAAGAAAGGAAATAACAAAGATCAGAATGAAAAGAAATGAAATAGATACTAAAAACAAAATAGAAGAGCCTGATAAAATTAAGAGCTGGTTTTTTTTGAAAAGATAAAATAGATATACCTTTAGTCAGACTCACCAAGAAAAGAGAAAGAGAGCTTAAATGAGAAATAAAAGAGGAGACATTACAACTGATACCACAGAAATACAAAGGATCATAAGAGACTGCTGTGAACAATTATATACCAACCAATTGGACAACCTAGAAGAAACAGATATATTCCTAGAAACACAACCTACCAAGAATGAATCATGAAAAAATAGAAAATCTGAATAGACCAATTATTTGTAAGAAAATTGTATCGGTAATTAAAAACCTTTCAACAAAGAAAAGTCTAGAACCCAATGACTTCACCGGTGAATTCTGTCAAAAACTTAAGAATTAATGCCAATCCTTCTCAAACTCTTCCAAAAAAATAAAAGAGGAGGGAATACTTCCAAACCCATTGCACAAGGTCAGCATTATCCTGATACCAAAACCACACAAGGACACTACAAGGAAAGTATAAGCTTATATCCCTGATGAAACGGATGTGCCCAACCAAATATTAGAAAACCAAATTCAAAAGTACATTATCAGGGGGCGCCTGGGTGGCTAAGTCGGTTAAATGTCTGACTTCAGCTCAGGTCATGATCTCACGATTTGTGGGTTTGAGCCCCACACATGGAGCCGGGAGCCTGCTTCAGATTCTGTGTCTCCCTCCTCTTCCCCTCTCCCATTCGTGCTCTGTCTCTGTCTCAAAAATCAATAAACATTAAAAAAATTTAAAAGAAAAAGTACATTATCAGGATCATACATCATGATCAAGTGGGATTTACTTCAAGGATGCAAGTATGGTTCAGCATCCACAAATCAGTGTGATACACTATGTTACCAAAATGAATGCTGGCACTCCTATGATCATCTCAATAGATACAGCAAAAGCATTTTTGACAATATTCAATATCCAGTCCTGTTAAAAAACTTTTAACAACTGGGTATAGAGGGAATGTACTTCAAAACAACAAAGGCCATATAAGACAAGCCCACAACTAACATCATACTCATTGGTAAAAAACTGAAAGCTTTTCCTCTAAGATCAGGAATAAGACAAGAATGTCCACTCTCACCACTGTTAACACAATACTGTTAATCCTAGCCTCAGCAATCAGACAAGAAATAAAAAGCATCCAAATTGAAAAGGAAAACATAAAACTGTCATTATTTTCAGACAACATGATACTATATATAGAAAATCCTAAAAGCTCCAAAAGACTATTAGAACTAATCAATGAATTCATTGAAGTTACATGATACAAAAAAAAAAAATCAGCAGTGTTTCTATACACTAATAATTAACAGAAAGAGAAGTTGAAAATAATCCTATTTATAACTATATTAAATAAAGAGAATAAAATACCTAGGAATAAATTTAACCAAGGAGGTGAAAGATTTGCACACTGAAACCAAAGAAATTGAAAGAAAGGTATACAGTGAAAGGTATACAGTGCTCATGGATCAGAAGAATTAATATTGGTAAAGTGTCCATACTACCCAAAGCAATCTAAAATTCAATGCAATCCCTATGAAAATTCCAATGGTACTTTTTAACAGAAATAGAATAATCCAACCTAAAACTTTTATGGAACCACAAATGACTCCGAATAGCCAAAGCAATCTTGAGAGAGAAGGGCAAAGTGGGAAGCATCATACTTCCTGATTTCTAACTATATTATAAACAGAACAATACTGGCATAAGAACAGACACACAGATCAACAGAACACAATACAGAACCCAGATATTGTGTGTGTATGTATACACACACACACACACACACACACACACACACACAGTCAGTTAATTTAAGACAAAGGAGCCAAGAACACTCAATAAAGAAGAAATACTCTCTTCCCTAAGTGGAGAGGGGAAAAGTGGACAGCCACACGCAAAAGAATGAAACTGGATCACTGTCTTACACCATACACAAAAATCAACTCAAAATGCATTAAAGACTGTACCATAGGACCTGAAAGCATAAAACTCCTAGAAGAAAACATAAGCTGTTTGACACTGGTCTTAGTAATGACTTTTTGGATTTCACACCAAAAGCAAAGGCAACTTATTTTTATAAAAAAGTGGGACTATATTAAACTAATAGGCTTCTAGACAGCAAAGGAAACTATCAACAAAATGACAAGGCAACCTACAAAAAGGGAGAAAATATGTGTGAATCATTTATTTGGTAAGGGGTTGATATTCAAAAAATATATAAGAAGTGCACTTGCTGTGACGAGCACTAGATGCTGTATGGAAGTAGCGAATCACTATATTTATAGCTGAAACTAATTATTACACTGTATGTTAACTGGAATTTAAATAAAAACTTTAAAATATGTACATAAAGAACTCATACAACTTAAAAACAAAAACTAAACAATCCAATTTAAAAATAGGAAGTGGATCTGATATTTTTCCAAAGACATATAGATGGCCGATAGGTATATGAAAAGGTGTTCAACCACACTATCATGGAAATGCAAATCAAAACCACTATGAGATATCACCTCACACCTATTAGAATAGCTGTTATTAAAAAGACAAGAAATAACGGTGTTACTGAGGATGTGGAGAAAAGGGAAGCCTCGTACACTGTTGGAAGGGGGGGGATGCAAATTGGTGCAACCACTTTGAAAAACAGTACGGAGATTCCTCAAAATATTAAAAATAAAACTACCATATGATCCAGAAATGACACTTCTGTTATTTAGCCAAAGAAAGTAAAATCATTACCTCAAAAAGATATCTGCACCCCCATATTCACTGCAGCATTGTTTACAATCACCAAGATGTGGAAACAACCTAAGTGTCCTTCAACAGATAAATCAATCAAGAAAATGTGGTATACTATATACACAATGTGATATTATGCAGTCACAAAAAAGAAGGAAATCCTGCTCTTTGCGACAACAGGGATGGTTCTTCAGGGTATTATACTAAGTGGTGTAAGTCAGACAAATACAAAAATTGGTGTTGTTTGACTTTATTGTGGAATCTAAATGCAACACACACACACACACACACACACACACACACACACACACACACAAAGAAAACAACCCCCTGAACTCATAGATAGAGAACAGATTGGCAGTTGCCAGAGGTAGGGGTGGGAGGTGGGCAAAATGGGTGAAGGTGGTCAAAATGTATAAATTTCCAGTTACAAAATAAGTGAGTCCTGGAGATTTAGAGTACAGCACAGTGACAATAGTTGACAATAATGTATTGCATATTTGAAAGTTGCTAAGAGAGTAAATTGTAAACGTTCTTAGCACAAGAAAAAAGTGTATAATTTTGTGAAGTGATAGATAATAATTATGGTAATCAACTCAAAATATATACATTTATCAAATCATTCTGCTGTACACCCAAAACTAATACATTTATTTCGTCGAATGAACTGACTTCGTCCACACTTTCCAACTGTCTGACAAATTGTTGATTAACTCCCTGTGGTTGTTTGTTCCCTGGGCATGCTATATTTTCTGTAAATGGGTGTTAAATCTAGAGGCTAGATCATGTTCAGATCTAATATCTTTGGTAATACCACTTCAATGGGAGCTTGCATACTTTCATAAGGAGGTACATAATGTTCAGCTGTCTCTTTTTGTGATGGTAACAGACTCTCAGGATCTATATCTAGATCCATCAATTCAACTGGCATTAAAAACTGGTGATATTCTAGCTCTCATATTTATATATCATTGATTATCAGGGATACAACTATACAAGAATCAACCCTTCATCAACCATATGATTACCCTGAAGTACATGTCATATAGGCAAAACATGATAAATGCTGGAACCTTTCCATTTACCGGTTTTCAAAATAACGAGCTGGTTTTCTAAATTTTCTAAAGGTAACAAATGAGGTTGCCTTTGTCAATTTACTATCATTACCATTATGAACTCAAAGATTTTTAGCAGATGTTGTTGATGCCCAAGCTCCCCTCAGATTTTGTCTACATTCAGAGTAGGCAGTTACCATGCATACTGATGGCTTACCATGTCACTCTCCACTTTGCTTCTTTGAGAGCTTTCTCCAATACCATCAGAATTTTCTCAGCCCGCCCACAGGACAACCAGAAATGATAGAGATTAATGTCTCAAGAAACAACTTTTAATCACCAGTGAAGGGCAGCTTTCCCTCCTCTTGGTGGGACAATTCTTAGAGCTATTGCACATAACTTATGAGAGGGTCTTCAACTCATTAATGTATATCTAATTAACTATTTTCCCTTCTCTATCTTACTTTCCTCATTCTCTGATTTGTGTTGCCTGGAATCACCTCTCAAACAAACTTTGCCCAATATCCAATTCTTTGTTTCATGTTCTGTTTTGGGGGGGGGCACCCAAACGAAGATAAATTTAGGTGCGTTTAGTGACTTTTGATCTACTGCAACTATTACCCTTACAGACAACTCTAATGATCCCATGTTTGCTCAGCTGGAGTCTATTCAAGTGGTTTCTGAGTCTCTTTCACATGACACTACTTTCTTTCTGATATGACAGGATGTTTCCGGTTCATTTTGTGTAGTTATTTCCTCAAACCTGGGATCAGTCTTAGTTTGTGCTTATTTCTTTACATAGGAAATAGTATTTAGACACCACAATTTTGACACTAAGGTACTTATTGCAGTACTAATTGCTACTATTTGGTACTTATTGCAATTAGATTTATATTTTTTTTCTAGGCCTTTCAGTAGACAGAGAAGGACACTTCTCAGTTTCTTTGTATGTCTTATTTTTTGTTGTTGAAAAATAGACATTTTAAGTAATATAATGTGGCACACCTGGAAAGTATATCCCCCACCAAGGATTTTTTTGTTGACGTATCATTGTTATTGCTGATGGCGTGTGCTTGTTTAGGGGCTTTTCTGAATTCTGTAAAATCTGTATTCTTTGACATGTGTGACCACTGAAATCTCTGCTTATTTCACTTAGTAGTCAGTTAATAGGCTAGAGACCTCTTCATGCCTGAGCCGGCAGTCTCCTACCCTTTTCTGAGAACTCAGTGTGTGTGTTGGGACACACTTTCAATGCTCCATCACCTTCACTCTTGCCTATGCAAAGCCTCAAGGTCAGTCAGAGGTGGCACAGTAGGACCTTCTCTGATCTTTCCTGGGCATACACACAGCCTTGCACAAGCACACAGCTTTCTAGATAATCTTGGAGCTTTTCAAAGTCTGTGTGGAAATCTCATTCTCCAGTTTTTCCTTATGTTTTTGATCAGCCTCATTAGCCCCAACTAGCAATGCTACTTTGGGCAACTGAACTGTTAAACAGTTGTTAATGATTGTTTTAAACAAATCTCTAGAGGACAGTTATACACACAGTCAAATAAAGACTATTCTGAGAATGCAGCTTTCCAGTGAGTTTCCAAACATATCAAATAGTGACAATTCTCTGAGAGTGGGTTTTTGGGAAGTGCCAAACAATTCTGCCTTCTCCAGTGCCTGACAAGCTTCTAGTCTTCAAAGTTATCATAGTTGCAAGTTACAATGCAGCAGGGGTTAGGGGGATGGGATTAGGGCAAGCTAAATCCCACAAAGCTTACTGTTCTTACCAAGAGTCAGTAAGTCTTTTAATAAACTCTCCTCAAATTGTTGCAAACTTTTAACTTATAGAGTCCTGAAAAAGTTTATCTTGACAGTTTTTGCCACTGTCTTCCTTGTTTTTATAAGAAGCAGATTTTTGGAGAGCCTTATTCCACCATTACAAAAGGAGGAATTCTGGAAATTTTTTTAGGCAAAAAATCAAGAATTCATACTAATACTTAAAATAGATTTTTTTCTTCACCTTATGGATATCAACCTCATTGATTTTACTTAATCTCCTCTCTCCTTTATCAAAAATCCTGTTTTTCAGTAACCATCAAAATTATTTGCTTTATCCCACTTTTCACATACAGCAGACTCAGGATAACAGTACCAATACTACTGCCCACAATATGATTATTAGAAATAGGTTATGATATTTTTCAGTTCTTCCTGTCTTTAGACTTTATCCCACCAGGGTGTAGGCACATTGCTATATTTTAGAGTCAGTTTGAAAAGATTCTCTCCGTGTGGGTTTACCTCAATGTGGACTGGCAGTGGGGTTTAGTTGATTTTACTTTCTTTTTTCAGAACTGATTTTTCATTTTAATTTATAATTATGTAAAATATTTACATGGTTCCAAAGTCAAATCTACAAAAGAAGGCATTCAAAGAACTGTAACTACTATCTTTATCCCTTCTATCTTCTGTGCTCATCTTCCAAGCATAACCATTCTTAAAGTGTTATAGTTTATTCCTAAATTCTTATTTTTTACCATTAATATAAGAACATATGTGGGTATATCTTTGGGCATGTAGGAAGGGTTATATTTATGTTCTAATCATTACCTTTATACTAATACCTTCACTTAGTACTCATAGAGCTCTCATTTTTTTACTGTTGTCTATTGGTTTTTACCATGAGCAATATTGAAACTAGCGAAGGTCTTTCTTTTCCTTTCTTCTCCTTCACCATCTAATTTGAAGTAATATTGTTTTACTCCCAGATAATACTGATAAGGCAATCAGTAGTCTTAATTGATTTTTCATATAGTCACCCTATTCTTCCCCCAGTTTTTCACAGATGCACTCTATAATACTATCAGAACAACACAGCCATCACACACCATACTTACACATATACATTTATAATCTTCATTTAGATTTCGCTCCACAGATACTTAATGCTTACCACTAATATTTCTATCAATGCCCCTCCATTATTTTGTTGTCTGAAATTATTCTTTAGTAGTTTCCTCAGGAAATGTCTTTAATGTCTTTAATTTAATTTAATGTCTTTAAAACAATATTTCCTAAATTCTCACATCTCCAAAATAATTTTCCTGAAGACTTTAAAACTGAATGTGAGCAGGATTAGGTACAGAGTCTTTGGCTAATGTTTGGGGTTTTTTCCCCCTATTGACATAAACCAATGTTGTAACAAAATGTGATAGTAATTTAAGTCTAAGAAATGTCTCAGTTCAGTCTGGCACTGGCACAAAAACATACACAAAGATCAGTGGAACAGAACAGAAAACCCAGAAATGGACCCACAACCATATGGTCAACTCATCTTCGACAAAGCAGAAAAAATATCCAATGGAAAAAAAAAAACCAGTCTCTTCAACAAATGGTGTTGGGAAAACTGGACAGTAATGTGCAGAAGAATTCATTCCAGTTTCAACTGGACCACTTTCTTACACCATATGCAAAAATAAATTCAAAATGGATGAAAGACCTAAATGTGAGACAGGAACCATCAAAATCCTAGAGAAGAACACAGGCAGCAACCTCTTTGACCTCTGCCAGCGCAACTTCTTACTAGACACATCGCTGGAGGCAAGGGAAACAAAAGCAAAAATGAACTATTGAGACTTCATCAAGATAAAAAAAAAAACAAAACAAAAACTCCTGCACATCAAAGGAAACAATCAACAAAACTAAAAGGCAACCACAGAATGGGAGAAGAGATTTACAAATGACATATCTGATAAAGGGTTAGGACCCAAAATCTATAAAGAACTTATCAAACTCAACACCCCCCCCCAAAAAAAAAGTAACCAGTTAAGAAATGGGCAGAAGACACAAGTAGACACTTTTCCAAAGAAGACATCCAGATGGCCAATAGACACATAAAAGATGCTCAACATAACTCATCATCAGAGAAATACAAATCAAAACCATGATGAGATACCACCTCACACCTGTTAGAATGGCTAAAATTAACAACACAAGAAACAACAGGTGTTGGTGAGGATACAAAGAAAGGGGAACCCTCTTGCACTGCTGGTGAGAATGCAAACTGGTGCAGCCACTCTGGAAAACAGTATGAAGGTTCCTCAAAAAAACTCAAAATAGAACTACCCTACGATCCAGCAATTGCACTACTAGGTATTCATCCAAAGGATACAAAAATACAGATTCAACGGGGTACATACATCCCAATATTTACAGCTGCATTATCAAGAATAGCAAAACTATGAGAGAGCCCAAATGCCCATCAATTGATGAATGGATAATGAAGATGTAGTACATATACAACGGAATATTACTCAGCCATCAGAAAGAATGAAATCTTGCCATTTGCAATGACGGGCATGGAGCTAGAAGGTACTATGCTAAGCAAAATAAGTCAGAGAAAGAAAAATACCATATGATTTCATTCATATGTGGAATTTAAGAAACAAAACAGATGAACATAGGGGAGCAGCAAGATACAAGAGATGGAAAAAAAACCGCAAGAGACTTTAAATGATAGAGAACAAACTGTAGGTTGATGGAGGGAGATGGTAGGTGGGAGACAGGCTACATGGGTGATGAGTACTAAGGAAGGCACTTGTTGTGATGAGCACTGAGTGTTGTATGTAAGTGATGAATCACTGAATTCTACTCCTGAAACCAATATTGCATGTTATGTTAACTAAAATTTAAATAAAAATTTAGAAAAAAAGAAATGTCTTCATCCTTTTATCTAAAATTCCAATTTTTTAAAAAATTCCAATAATTTTACAAGAATAGGTCTCAGTTAAATCTGCTTTAAGTCATTTTCCCACAGTTACACATTGCATTCTTTCAAGATACCATTTTGAGGTGTATTTTTCAAGGTAGTTTTTCTTGAATAGTTTTTAGCATTGGTTCTTTTCCAGTGCTTGGTTTTCCTTTACAAGAATTCCAATCATACAGGTGTTTCATCTTTAGATATGTTCTACTATTTTCTTCAGATCCTATCTCCATTTTTTATTTTAAAAAATTTCCTTTTAATATTTTTTAAAAGGTATGTGTTTTATGATCTTAAATTCAATATAGTTTATTCTTCATTTCTAAAATATTTTTTTTTAATTTCTAATTCTTGTCTGAAGTAGCTCTGTCACCTCTATAATCAGGAATTCCTATTGGCTTTTTAAGTCTCTACCTTTAATTCATATTGTCCTTTCATACTTTTATCACTTTCTTATTTTAGCTTGTTTTAAATACTAGATTAGAGTTTTCATCTCTTTTGTGAGCATGTCCTTTTTATGTGCTTTCACTGTCTGAAGGAATGTTATTGTGCTCCTTATTATATTTTTTCTTAGAAGGATTTTGGATGGACTTTGACCGTGGTCTTTTCCTGTTACTCATAATTAAGTGAAATGAATTTTCCTTTTACTTTTGCAAAGGATGGATAGCCAATAATACTTTTTCTAGCTTCACATCTCTAGAGGCCCTTCTATTTTGTCGTTTTGTGACAATATGGCCTTAATACTTTCCAAAATATGTTTCTATATACCCTTGCCCATTTTTCTCCATTCCGTTTCCTTTTCCCCTATTGTCCTTTTCTGCTCAATTTTTATTCATTCCAGTACTTTTTCCTCAGCATGGTACTAAGAAAGCTTAGTAGGAGAAGAAAAATAATACATAGCAGAGATTGTATGCAGCCCATAAAGCCTAATACAGTTACCACCTGGCCCTTTACATAAAAGCTTACCAATCCTGTCCTATAAGCAACTGTGCCTTTTGTCTAGAGATTCCTCCCCATTCCACGTGTTCTACGTGATGCTGTCAATCCCTGGGCACCATCACAGCAGTGAGATGTGACTCAAGCAGGAGACAATGAATGGAGTCTTTCCCTGGAGTTTGTATGCAGATATTAAGAGAAAGGTCTTTCTATTAGAGTGCTTTAGCTATGGGTTTGTAAGTCTCAGGTGGCTGGTGGCCACTGCTGTTAGTCACACTGAGGAAGCGTATTTACAGTGAGAGGAAAGGAGGCTCAGATTATGAAGAAAGCTGGAGTGATGGATGAAACTTCTGAATCAAGTAGAGGTAACTGTATCCCTGGACTTCGCAGTTAAATTCACTTTACAATTTTATTCCAATAAATTCACTTTTCTGCTTGAGCTCATTTGAGGTGGATTCTGATATGGTGACTCAAAAAAACCAGACTAACACAGATGTATACATGAAAATATGTGTGCATGGCCATTTAAGGGATTTTTCTCAAATTACTGCCTGAGTCTGTTTTTCTTTCTTTTTAGCTATAAGAGGATTAAAGACTAATGAAAGAAACAAAAGCTTAACAAAGGATGTATGAAAAATTACTTTGTGAACAGGAGAATACCGTAGCTCAGATTTTGTAAATTAGTGTAAACTTTTTTAAAGTATGCACTAAATAAGTGCAGCTTATGTTTATAAATAAAATTAAAAATAATTGGGTTACTGATAACAACTGATATCACATTTTGATGCACTTGTGCTGGCAGGGTTTAAATTTAAAAATATAAATGACTATTTTGTAGAATGGAGCCTATCAGAGCCACCAGTAGACTTTTTACAAAAACCAGATTTTGAAAGACCACACCAGGGACCTACAATGGTAACTCTGATAAACAGAAAAGCTCTAATACAGACACTTTAACTTTTTAAAAATTATGTGTATTTTATATTTTGCTTTTTTTAAGCAACAAAGGTTTCTTTTAATGATAAAGTTTCAAAGTCTTTATTTCTGTCATTGCTAAATATACACTCATACCACCACCAGATGATTTCACCAATGCAACATAGCAATTTTTCAGTTGATTACACTTAGCAGTAACAAGGATCTGGGTAAATTTTATAGATCTCTTATACCAAGGTCAGATCCCAAACAAAAACTAACAATGATTAGGATACCAGAAAGGCACAGAACGAACACTGAAAATTCATTAAGTTGTTTAATAATACTATCAGAGCAATAGTCTCTTTATCTTGAATAAGAGAGTAAACAAAAAGCTGACCCTGATAAATAATTTAAGACTGACTCCAATTTGCTCCTGATGTGATCCTCTGGTTATTAAAATCACTCATGTGTAAGCATGGCAGATGGAAGCCCTCGGGCTCCTGAAAACAACCTCCCTTGTCTCTTATCCTTAGGGGGGCTGAAAGGACCACTAAATGCTCTCTTAGATACTAGAGCAAGGCAACAAGAGGCCCAGAACAGCTACAACTCACCTTGCAGGCGCCAAGGATGAAACAGAATGCCCAGTGGTTCTCTGAAAAGGACCCGGGGACCATGAGTGCTGTCCAGTGGGAGCCTCTCGACCACATCTGTGAGGAAGAACCCATTCCAGTTCCATTGATAACTGCGCCGTAACCTGTCCCTACAGAGTTCTGTCCTGGTTAATGCCAGAAGAGATATATGAGAAAGAGGGAAGGCCAGGAAGAAACAAATGTCTGTCATTTTCTTGTCCTGTGATCCTTTACAAGATAATTCTTTTCCATGCTTTTTAAGTTTCTGAAATCAAAAGAAGCTAGTTCTTGATTTGGATGAGGGAGGGGATCAAAAGGATGCCTATCCCTCCTGTATTTTGCTTAAGTTCTTCCAAAACAATAAATGCACTTCTCCCTGATTTGACCTTGCAAATGAACTTGGCCATTTCCCAGACAGCTCCAGAAGCCAGCCAAAAATCAGAACTTGGGTCACTAATTGGAAAATAACTCTGAATAACACTCCTGGCTTTCCCACACATTCTGTCCCCAACCACTTCCTAGAAGCTCAGGGTGACCTGTACCAAGTTTTTTACTCACCTCCTGTCTTCATCCAATCTAGAATGAGGACCTCCCATAAAGCCCTCAATAATGGTAGCAGCATTAATAGGCCTCAAATCAGTCTGACAAACATCATCATATTTGATTTCCAAGCAATCCTATGGCAGAAATCAAGTACTATGGTCTTTCTATAGACGTACAGACTGAGATTCATTAAAACTAAGCTACAAATGGAAAAAGCAAGCCCTTGAAGTTCAAATCTTGTTATAACCCAGTTCAAGGATGTGGATTTTGATGTTAAAAGAGGTTCTATCACCTGCCCAAGTTATCTCAACTAATTAGTTGCAGTCCTTGAAGTTGACAGATTCAATAACTACTGGAACCAGAGACATCAGCCTCTCAAGTGTTAACAGGAGTCCAAAGCTGTGTAGCTTCCTTGGGCTTCCCATGGAAGATGAAATGGCTTTGCTCTGTCATGCACTAGAGAGCTCACTGGTGATAGAATGGGGAAATGGACTTTAACTTGATCAAACAAAGATACATCTAATGCTTACAGTCATCAATCATATGCCTCAGATATAGAGAGATAATCATGTTAGAGATGGTCTAAAAATGCAGGCCATCCAAGGAGACACAAGCCATGTGTGGACTCAGAAAACATCTCTGGTCCTTTCTAATCCCAAAATTTCTGAGCCCCTGGAAAAGTGGGGAGAAAGGAAAGAGCCTGTGAAAAGTGGAAGTAATGATTCAGTGACAATGATGGCTGCTTTTTCACTCTGGACAATGATCTAGAGAATAAAGAATAGATTTTTCTTTATTTTCTAAGATGCAGGTAGGAAGAATGGAGGGGAATTGAGTAAGGATTAACACAATTGGAACTGAAGACACAAAAGAATGCAGGGAACAAGTAGGTAGAGAAAAGAAAAAGAGGAAGTTTTCCTGAAAACTCTTTGAAGGGACACCACATCTTAAACCTGATAACACCTAACAAACTCAGCCCCAAGTATCTGGCAAAAATAAGAGAAAGGGATCACCTAATTGAAAAAAATTCAAAAACCTGTTTTTAGTCCATTTCTTTACCTCTTCCAAGCAGATATATTTAACCAAGCATTACAACTGGTGTTATGTGCTGTTTGAATTGTGTCCTCCAAAAAAGGTATGTTGAAACCCTAACTCCCATTACCTCAAAATGTGACCTTCTTTGGAAATAAGGTCTTTACAGAGGTAACCAAGTTAAAGTAAGATCATTAGGGTTGGTCCTAATCCAAACAGACTGTGTCTTTATTAAAAAGGGTAATTTAGGGGCGCCTGGGTGGCGCAGTCGGTTAAGCGTCCGACTTCAGCCAGGTCACGATCTCGCGGTCCGTGAGTTCGAGCCCCGCGTCGGGCTCTGGGCTGATGGCTCAGAGCCGGGAGCCTGTTTCCGATTCTGTGTCTCCCTCTCTCTCTGCCCTTCCCCCGTTCATGCTCTGTCTCTCTCTGTCCCCAAAATAAATAAACGTTGAAAAAAAATTTAAAAAAAATAAAAAATAAAAAATAAAAAGGGTAATTTAGACACAGAGACAAATAGGCACAGAGGGAAAATGCTATGTAGTGATGAAGGCAGAGACCGGGGTGATATATCTACAAGCCAAGAAACCCCAAAGATTGCTAGTCAACCACCAGAAGCTAGGAGAGAGTCAGGGAACAGATTTTCCTTCAAAGCTGGCCTATTTCCAGGAGGAACCAAACCTGCACTCAGCTTGATCTTGGACTTCTAGCCTCTAGAACTCTAAGACTGCAAATTTCTGTTTAAGCCAGAGCCGGTGGGTGGTATTTTGTTAAAGTAGCCCTAGAAAATGGACAATATAACTGGCTATTCTGAGTTTCACCTTTTCCAGACACACACTTTCTAAGTAAAGTTCTGAAGTGCTCTACAATTATGAAGCTCAAAGTCAAATCAGAGCAGGAAATAGTCACAGAGGTCATTGAGTACAACTCTCATTTTACAGACAAGAACATCAGAAGTCAGGAAGAGTGAGCAGGTTGCCCAAGTCCTCACAGTGGAAAAACCAAAACCATAACTAGGTGTCCTAACCCAGGCAACCTAAGTTCCAGGCCACAGCTCTTCCCACCAAGACTTGATTGTTCCCAAACTGCAAACACGGCTCTCGAATAACTGTACGCTGAGTGCGCTCATCTTAAGTGTGATACCAGAGACTGGTGTTCATTATCTCAGCAGCGTGGCAGTTGGTGGAGGGGTGGGGGTGTCATCTTATTCCCTAGGGAATATGACCAAGAGCTGCATCAGGAAGGCCACTGCTAGGAGGACTAGATGCACCTGCTGTCTGCAGACATATTATACTGCTGGTCCTTCCCCACCTTCCTCTGTAATCTTGCCCAGATGGTCAGACCAGGGAACTGAGAGGGCTGGAAAGGAAAGGATTTCACACTAGCTCAAATGCCCAGGGGTGTGTGTGGGGGGGGGGGGGGGCAGGGGGACAGTGACTACAACATATATTTTCTAGGATCTCACAGAATTCAACTGAGAATAAACTTTCTGATCCCCAGGTAAATGTTCAAGGAAGGAGGCATGTTCTTCACCTCCTCCACATCTATAAGAAAAGACAGCACTGAGCAATTTATCCCCAGCCTTATAGATCAAAGGAGAGTAGAGGCTTGGACTTTTGAAGTGGCTGGTCCTCCCAAGTCAGAAGGCATGTGGGTTGGTTTCCTCTCCAAAAGTTCTCAAAAAGCACAAGAGGAAAATAACTTCATAAAGGGGGCTGCCTCGAGCAGACCCTTGATTTCTGTCCCACCCAGTAAACATGCTGAGTGCCCAATAATGGCACATTTAAAGGGACAACAATTAAGTAAAACTCTGGTGAATAAGGCATGGCTTTGTCTACCAATTCAGACTGAAGGAGCAAAGGAAAGGGACTCTTTCTCTTAATGTCTCCTGAGACAGTTTCTCTGGGTTTGGTCTCTCAGGAGGAGGAATGAGGCAGAGCTGCATTTAAAGTGGCCTAGAAACTGGAGAGTGTTATGCTAAGTGAAATAAGCCACACAGAGAAAGACAGATACCATATGTGTTCACTCTTACGTGGATCCTGAGAAACTTAACAGAAACCCATGGGGGAGGGGAAGGAAAAAAAAAAAGGTTAGAGTGGGAGACAGCCAAAGCATAAGAGACTCTTAAAAATTGAGAACAAACTGAGGGTTGATGGGGGGTGGGAGGGTGGGGAGGGTGGGTGATGGGTATTGAGGAGGGCACCTTTTGAGATGAGCACTGGGTGTTGTATGGAAACCAAGTTGATAATAAACTGCATATATTGGGAAAAAAATAAAGTGGCCTAGAGCTCCATGGAATTGATGGGCAAGGAAGGATCTTGGATCACCTGTACAAAAGGGCACCACGGAAGTCCTTGGTTCAGATGCTCAGACAGACACAGGACTGTGGACGGAAACTAGGTAGGGTTTGGGGCTGCTGGCCTATCTTCCTTCTTATGCCTACTTGCACACTACTCCTACCCCAACAATAACTAGATAGAATTTGCTGAAATGATTAGCTTCTCACCTTGCCTTTTTCTAAACGGCCATTTTCAGCTTGGTGCAGACAGACATGGCAGTGAAGGTGAATGTGTGGCCTGTTTTCTTTCAAAGTATAGAATCAGAGTTTTCTCTGCTTATAGCCTGACTTACCTGCCCAGTCACTTTGTACATTTCTAGGCTTCAAGGAGGATATGGATCCAAAAGTAAATAACTATCCTTGCCATGACTTTTAAGTAGATACTTAAATATTACATATATACACATGCTATGGACTGAATGTTTGTACACCCCAAAATTCATTATGTTGAAGTCCAATCCACTGTGTGATATGATGGTATTTGAAGAAGGGCTTTCGGGAGGTCATTAGGGTTAGATGAGGTCATGACAGTGGGGCTCTCATGATGAGATTAATACCCTTTTTAAGATTAATACACTTTTTAAAAAATTTTTTTTCTTAATGTTTTCATTTATTTTTGAGACAGAGAGAGACAGAACATGAGCAGGGAAGGGGCAGAGAGAGAGGGAGACACAGAATCTGAAGCAGGTTCCAGGCTCTGAGCCATCAGCACAGAGCCCAATGTGGGGTCGAACTCACAGACTGTGAGATCATGACCTGAGCCAAAGTCGGACGCTCAACCGACTGAGCCACCCAGGCGCCCCTGATTAATACACTTTTAAGAGTAAAAAAGATCTGTCTTGTGAAGACACAGTGAGAAGTAGGCTAACAAACCAGGAAACAGACTTATAGCAGAACCCAACCATGCTGCCATCCTGCTCTTACACTTTCAGCTTCCAGAACTGTGAGAAAAAAATATTTGGTGCTTAAGCCACCCAGGCTATAGTATTTATTATAGTAGCCCAAGTTTACTAGGACAATACATATATAAACCCATTTTTTTTTTGAAGGGGATGGGGTCTGTCCAACCCTTCCATTTTCCAACCTTGACACACTTTACCAGGAGTTGTCCTTCCCCTCTTCATCTACAAAGTCACTGAGGGAAGAGCCATGTGTAGACAAAGTACCCCTGTCCCTGTGAATCACAACACCCCCTTAGCCTATTGGACCAGATGATGTCCCCTCCTGAGGAATTTGGAATTCGAACTGATACATTAAGCCTCAATCAGGCTGTGCTTGCAAATGGAGGAGATACAACACAGGACCTGTTGGCAATGGTCATTTTCTGCCAAGTGGATTGGAAAGTAGAGAAAAATTCTCTTCAGCCAGACATATGGATAAACTAGACTTACAGAGAAGCAGGGAAAAAAGAGAGTGAGAGAATCCTTAAATCTCCACAGGGCTTTAACTCCTGGTTCCATAACATCCCTAAGAGCCAGCTGCCCCTTTACCTTGAGTTTCTTGAGAATGCTCTGGCTTGGGCTAGCTCATGTAGACTTCTGTTCCTTACTACCAAAAGTCCTCATTTACCAGAAATCATCTATGAAACCACTGGTTGGGCAATGGCCAAGAGCAGAACACCATGGGACTCCCCCAAAAGCACCTACCAGGAAGCTGTGCAAATTTACCTGTGTCTTTCAAGCCACATTTTATCACCTTGCTCACGAGGCTAAAATTTGAGTTTCTAGGATGACTTGATGACATCCGGACACTCTGATCACCACTATTTTACTTTGAACTGGTACACTGACCCCAACCAAAGTCCTGCATTCATTCTAGCTGCCATGTTGGTTTTTTTTTTTTTAACATTTATTCAATTTTGAGAGACACAGAGCATGAGTGGGGGAGGAGCACAGAGAGAGGAAGACACCGAATCTGAAGCAGGCTCCAGGCTCTGAGCACAGAGCCTGACATGGGGCTCGAACCCACGAACCATGAGATCATGACCTGAGGTTGGATGCTTAACCCACTGAGCCACCCAGGCACCACTAGCTGCCATGTGTTCAGAAGGGTAATAGGTCACAATCCCTTATCTGAAATTTCTGAGGACCAATGTTTTTGGAACTCGGAATTTTAAAAACTTTAAAAAGTATGACCCATACATCATAAATTACACACTGCCCCCAACAGGGTCTGGGGCTGTTCCCTAACCAAACATGTTAATATTTCTGTAGCAAAATGCACAAATATTTTTTTAACTGGGTTAAACAAATAGTTTTATATCAAGTTTTCCTGCCAAATAGGTTCACATCAACTTCAAGCAAGATTCTGTCCTCAAGTGATTTAGTAAAAACCTTAGTTTCAGGGAGAAGAGTCCAAGATGGTGGAGTAGAAAAAACCCAAAGTCACCTCCTACATATAGAATCTATACCTATATATAGAGCAGTACCGCCTAAAGAAACTGAGGATTGACTGAACAGCTTCTGCATACCAAAGAACAGAGGGATCACATAGGGAACAGCAGAGACAGAGCCGGGACCCTACTCTTGAAGCTACAAACTGCAGGGGGTGGATAGCACTGAGGGGCCCACGTGCAGATTTGACTGCCCTGGGGTACGGCAAAACAAAAACAAAAATAAAACAAAACAACAACAAAACCCAGCTGTTTAAAGGGCAACTGGCACACATGTGAAGGAAACCCATTTACTAATCCTAGAGCATGGGCTAAATGGTGAGGTAACTGCTGGAAGTCTCTCTGGGGTCAGAGGTACCAGCAATCACCACTGTTTACATTTCCCCTCCACTTTGATAGCACAGACAGGAGCAGGGTCTGGGTGCTCTAGCTGGTCTGCCACTTCAGTGAGGCCAGCCGCTAGCCCACACCAGCTCCAGCAATCCCCCACCGTGACCCCCACACACACACTCACTCTAGCCTCAGCCATCCTACCATGGTGCCACCTGTATGAAAAGCCCTGGCCTATTCCCACTCCAGATAACCCACCAGGGCAGCCCCAGTGCACAGCACCCTGGGAACACCTGGCCTGTGCCCATTTCAGCTCGAGCCATCCCAACAGGCTGGCCCTAGCGCAGAGTGTCCTGGGACTCCTGGCCTGCACCTGCTCCAGCGCCAGCCAGCCAGCTGAAGCTAACAGGCGCATGCAGTCTGTACAAGGGATGTTCCTACACAAGTCCACTCCTTCAAGACTGGGAAAGGTGGATGTTTTGCTTATTAATTCAGTAAAACAGAAAATCAAACAAAATGAGGAGACAGAGGATTATGCTCCAAATGAAAGAACAAGACAAAACTTCAGAAAAAGAACAGAATAGAGATAAATAATCAACCTGAGAAAGAGTTCAAAATCTTAAAGATACTCACCAGACTTGAGAGAAGAGTGGAAGAACTCAGTGAGAACTTCAACAAAGAGATAGAATATATGAAAAAAACTAATCAGAGCTGAAAAACAACTGAAATTAAAAATATGCTATAGATAATCAATAGCAGATTAGAGGATCTAGAAGAACAGATCAGTAATCTGGAAGATAGGGTAACAGAAAGCACTCAAACTGAACACCAGTAAAAAAAAAAAAAGAGATATATGAAGGGGAACTCTGGGACATCAAGAGTCTAACATTTACATCATAGGGTCTTAAAGGAGAAGAGAAAAGGGTAAAAAATGTGTTTGAAGAAATAATAGCTGAAAACTTCCCTAACCTGAGGAAGGAAATAGACATTCAGGTCCAAGAAGTATAGAGAACCCCAAACATGATGAACTCCAAGAGGTCTACAATAAGACACAAAATGATTAAAATGGCAAAAATTAAAGATAAAGAGAGAATCTTAAAAAGCATCAAAAGCAACTAGTTATATACAAGGAAAACTCCATAAGACTATCGGCTGATTTTTCAGTAGAAACTTTATAAAACAGAGAGAGTGGCATGACATATTCAAAGTGCTAAAAGGAAAAATCTCAAAGCCAAGAATACTCTCTCCACCTGGCAAGGTTATCATTCAGAACCGAAGGAGAGATAGTTTCCCAAACAAAAGTTAAAGGAATTCTTCACCACTACACAGCCTTACAACAAATATCAAAGGGACTTCTTTAAGTGGAAAAGAAAAGGCCATAACTAGAAGAAAATTATGAAATGAAATAAAACTGCATTGGCAAAGGCAAACATAGAGCAAAAGTAGTAGATCAATCATTTATAAAACTAGTATGAAGGTTAAAAGACCAAAATAGTAAAATCAATTACAGTTGACTCTTAATGAAGAGATTAGGGGCACTGACATCCTATACATATAACTTTTTACTCCCCAAAATTTAACTACTAATAGCCTACTATGAATCAGAAACCTTACCAATAACATAAACAATCAAATAACACACATTTTGTATGTCGTACATATATATACTGTATTCTTACAATAAGGAAAGCTATAGAAAAGAAAATGTTATTAAGACCATAAGGAAGAGAAAATATGTTTATAGTACCATACTGTGAAACTTTCCACATAGGAAAAGAAAATGAGTTAAGGGATTCATAAAAGAAACAGATGTAAAATATGACATCATATACATAAAACATGTAGGGAGAAGAGTAAAAATGTAGTGATTCTAGAATTTGTTTGAATTTAACTAACCATTAAGTTTAAACTGCTATATATTTAGGATGTTAACTATGAACCTCATGGTAACCACAAACCAGAAACCTGTAACAAATACACAAAATATAAAGAGAAAGGACTCCAAGCATAACACTAAAGAAAGCTATAAAACCATAAGGAAGCAAGATAAGAAGAAATAAACAGAAAAGAACCACAAAAAACAACTAGAAAACAATTAACAAAATGACAATAATACCTATGAATAATTACTTTAAATGTAAATAGCCTAAATGCTCCAAAAGATGTAGGCGACTGAATAGATTAAAACAACAACAACCAAAAACAAGACCCATCTGTACACTGCCTACAAGAGACTTACTTCAGACCTAAAGATATATGTAGATTGGAAGTGAAGGGACAAAAAACATATACCATACAAATGGAAGTGCACACACACACACACACACACACACACACACACCAGGATAGTAATACTTATATCAGACAAAATAGACTTTAAAGACTGCAGCAAGAGACAAAGAAGGGCACTACATAATGATCAAGGGATCAATCTAATAAAGGATATGGCAATTGTAAATATCTATGCACCCAACGTTGGAGCATCTAATTACATAAAGCAAATATTAACAGACACAAAGGGAAAATTTGATACCAATACAATAATAGTAGGGTACTTTAACACTCCACCTATATCAACAGATAGATCATCCAGAAAGAAAATCAACAAGGAAGCGGTGGCTCTGACAGCACAATAGACGAGATAGTTTTAACATATATATGTGTGTGTGTATATATACACATGTATATTTTAACATGTATATACGTATGTATGTGTATGTATATATATGTATGTGTGTGTACACACACACACACACACACACACACACACACACACAAACACTCCATCCAAAAACAGAATACACATTCTTTTCAAGATAGATCATATGTTAGGCCACAAAATAACTCTCAAAAACTTTAAGACGACTAAAACCATATCAAGCATCTTTCTGACTGCATCAGTATGAAACTAGAAATCAACTACAAGAAAAAAAATGGAAAAAATATAAAAACACATGGAGGCTAAACATGATACTAAACAACCAATGGGTCAATGAAGACATCAAAGAGGAAATTTAAAAAAAATAACTGGAAACAAATGAAAACAGAAATACAACAGTTCAAAATATTTGGGAGGCAGCAAAAACAGTTCTCAGAAGAAAGTTAATAGCAATACAGGCTAACCAAAAAATACAGAATAAACTACATTACCTTACACCTAAAAAACTAGAAAAAGAAGAATAAAGGCCAAAGTTAGAACAAAGGAAATAACAAAGATCAGAACATAAATAAATGAAATAAAGTCTAAATAAGAGACTAATAAAGAGACCAATGAAAAGTAGAAAAGACCAATGAAACCAAGAGCTGGTTCTTTGAAATAATAAACAACAATGATAAACCTTTAGTCACGTTCATAAAGAAAAAAAAATAGAAAACTCAAAATTGGAATGAAAGAGAAGTTACAACCTACACCACAAAAATACAAAGGATTAGAAGAGATTGCTAGAAAAAATTATATGCCAACAAATCAGACAACCTAGAAGACATAGATATTCCTAGAAATATACAATCTTCTAAGACTGAATCAGGAAGAAATAGAAAATCTGAAGAGACCTATCACTAGTAACAAGTTGAATCAGTAATCAAAAAATTCTCAATACACAAAGTCCAGGACCAGATTACTTTACAGGTAAAATCAACTAAACATTTAAATAAGAGTTAATACCTATTCTTCTCAAACTATTACAAAAAATAGAAGAGAAAGGAAAGATTCTAAATATATTCCACGAGGCCAGCACTATTCTGATAACAAAACCAGACAAAGACACTACAAAAAAATTTTAAAAAATTAGAGGCCAATATCCCTGATGAGCATAGACACAAAAACCTTCAATGAAATATTAGAAAACCAAATTCAACAGTACATTAAAAGAATCATTTAGAACACCTGGGTGGCTCAGTCAGTTGAGTGTCTGGCTCTTGATTTCGGCTCAGGTCATGACCTCACGGTTCATGGGATGGAACCCCACATCGGCCTCCAAGTTGTCAGCGTGGAGCCTGCTTTGGATTCTCTCTCTCTCCCTCTCTCTCTGCTCCTCCCCCACTCTCTTTCTCAAAAAATAAACTTAAAAAAAAGAAAGAACGATCATTCACCACCATCAAGTGGGATTTATCCCAAGGATGCAAGAATGGTTCAACCTGAATCATCCACAAATCAATCAACATGGTACATTACATTAACGAAATGAAGGATAAAAATCATGATCATCTCAATAGATGCAGAAAAGGCATTTGACAAAATTCAATATCCATGTAAAAACTCAACAGAGTTGAAAAAATATATGTTAACATAATAAAAGTTATCTATGACAAGTCCACAACTAATATTATATTCAATGGTGAGAGGCTGAAAGCTTTTTCTTTAAGATCAGGAACAAAACAAGAATGTCCACTCTTGCCACCTTTATTTAACATAGTACTGGAAGTCCTAGCCATATCAATCAGATAAGAAAAAGAAACAAAAGGCATCCAAATTGATAAGGAAGAAGGAAACCATCACTATTTGCAAATGACATAATATTTTACATAGAAAACCCTAAAGACCCCACCAAAAAAAATCTATTAGAATAAATGAATTTCATAAAGTTGCAAGAAATGAAATTAATGTACAGAAATCTACTATGTTTTTATACACTTACAGCAAAGTAGCAGAAAGAGATATTTAGAAAACAATCCCATTTATAATGCATCAAAAATAATATACCTCAGAATAAATTTAACCAAGGAGGTAACACACCAGTACTACGAAAATTGTAAGACACTGATTAAAGAGACTGAAGATGACAAAAACAAATAGAAAGACACACCATGCTTATGGATTGAAAGAATAAATATTGTGAAAATTTCCTTGCTACCCACAGTGAGCTACCCAAAGAAAATGAAAACACTAACTCAAACAGGTGTATGTTTCCTATTTTTATTGCAGCATTATTTACAAGAGCCAAGATATGGAGGTAACCCAAGCGTCCACTGATAGATGAATGGATAAAAAAGATGTGGTACATATACACAATGGAATATTACTCAGCATTTAAAAGAACGAAATCTGGCCATTTGCAACAACATGTATGGACATAGAGAGTATAATACTAAGTGAAATAAGTCAGACAGGAAAAGACAAATACCATATGATTTTACTAATTTGTGGGATCTAAGAAACAAAACAAATGAACTAACAAGCTAGAAATAGACTCATAAAAAAAAAAACAAAAAAAAAACAGAACAAACTGATGCTTGCCAGTGGGGAGCAGAGTGGGTTAATGGGCAAAATAGGCGAAAGGAATTAAGAGGTACAAATTTCCAGTTATAAAATAAGTCATGGGGATGAAAATTACAGCATAAGAAATACAGTCAATAACACTGTAAAAATTTGTATGGTGACTGATGGTAACTACATGTGGTGAGCATTTCATAACGTTGAGTCACTATGTTGTACACCTGAAACTAATATACTGTTGTTAACTATACTTCATATTTTCAAAAATTTCAGAGCTCTTGGTATTGTGGTCAGAAATCACTATTAACTCCCATTTAATAGATAAGTAAACTGATGGCCAGAGAGATTTAGTACTTTACTCAGGGTACCCACATAAACAGGCCAAATTGGGATGCAAATCCAGGAAGTCTGGCGCAAAGGTAAAAGCCTTAATAGCACTCCACTAATTATACTGCCTCTCCAAACTTGACACTTCTGAGCATCAGGTTATCAGGCTGGTTCCAGATCTGGAAAACTACATGGAGAACAATTAAAAGAGAACTTGAGCTATTTAGCAAAGAGCAGAGAAAACCAAGGAGGAGATACCATGTTTTACTCAGATACCAGTCCCCTTCCCAGATTCCTTCCCTAACTCCATTTTTTATGAGAGGACATTAGGCTACCAAAGACTCTGGGATCAACTACAAAGATAAGATTCTGAGAGATAGGAGCTGAGAGATGTGTGTAGGATGAACAAAGGCCAATCCTACTCTTTGCTGAAGTAAAGCAGAGGCAAGCTATGAATTAGAGGGTAGCTGTCAACAGCCTCAGATCTTTCTCTGTTAGCTTATTCATTTATCAAACACTCGTTGGGTACCTAGCCTGTGCACAACTGTCCTCAGTGCTGGGAAATGCCAAAGAACAAACTGCTCCTGCCTTCCTTTCTAATCTTATGTCCTCCTCTCTCCCACTCCTGCTAAATCCAGCCACAAGGGTCCTTCTGTACCACAAACCCTCCCAGATTCTTTCCACCATCAGGACCTTTGCACCTGCAGTTTCCCATTCCTGGCATATTCTGTTTCCTGTTCTTCAAGTGGCTCAGCTTATACATCATTTCCCCAGCGAGGGCATCCCTAACCACCCCATCTAGTTGCTTGTTATGTTAATTTTCATCTTTGCACTTACTGGTATCTAATTTTTTTTTCCAGTATTTGTTTACCTTCTCCCCCTATTGAATTTAGTTTAATGACTTTTTTTGGTTTTGTTTTGCTTTTTAAGTAGGCTCCATGTCTAACATGAGGCTTCAATGCATGACCCTGAGATTAAGAGTCACATGCTCTACCAACAGAGCCAGCCAGGTGCCCCTGAATTTAGCTTAATGAAATCAGGAACTTCATCTGTTTTGCAGTCTGCTGTATTTATGATGTTTTGAATAGTACCAAGCATATAGCAAGTAGTCTATAAATATTTACTGAATAAATTAATAACCAAGAAATTATGCTTCCATTTTGGGGAATGTGTTAGCTTTGTTGTTTTGAAAGCCTGTCCTGTGGTTGCAAACTAGAGAAAATATAATGAGCCGTGTGGTTGAGGTGGCTAAGTCTAGAGCAACATCCAAACTCCTCCTCTTTAACAGGACTCCCACTGGAGTTTACTGACCCCAGCATTCTTTATAGAAAGGATTTGGTCATTGGGGTGTGGGTGGAAAAATGAAGTGTGCCATTTCTATGTCATGCCCTTAAAACAAAGGGTAGATGTGGCCACTGGCCCTTTCTGCACTTCCCATTACCTGGAAGATGTCAGGATCTAAAGCAACCACTTTGGATCCAACGATGGAAATCCTGTGCATTGAGAATGACATAGCTGTTCTGCCAGCCTTAGACAGTTTACCTCTGGATTATGAAATAGACACAAATAAGCTTCCATCTTGTTTAAGCTGCTGTATTGGAGGGCGGGGGGGGGGGGGGCTACTTGGTTACAACAGCTAATAACTCTAATAACAAGTCTTAGCTCTTTTTTCAGCAATTTAGAGGATCCTTGCTACACCTGGCCTGCCTCTCTCAAGAACCACTGCTTAAATACTATTTCCATATTTTTTCATTTTTAAATTTTATCCTTACCATCTTTCAAGTTAGTTTCTGTGTCCCACAACACATTGCCTTTGCAACCTTCCACGTGCAGAAAGGGAAAGGAAACACATTTAGTGAATGATGAGTAGGAGCCACTTACTATGCTAAATGCCTTGTCTATAATATCTTAACTCTCTCAATATGTCTGTGAATCCAATGTCATTTCAATTTTCCAAATAAGAAATGCCTTGCCTATAATATCTTAACTCTCTCAATATGTCTGTGAATCCAATGTCATTTCAATTTTCCAAATAAGAAACAGACTCAAGGATGTTAGATGTCTGGTCCAAGGTCATACAACTATTAAGTGGCAGCATTAGACTTTGAGCCAGGTGAGAGCCAACTCTATAGAGCCACTACTCCATGCTGATACTGTGGCATGCACAATGACTGAGGGCTTGCATTTGTGTTCTTAGATTACTTTTTTTTTATAACTTATTAACATAATTGCATGACTTTTACTTGACTTGTCCGTATGCCATCTCTTTACTCAACTGTTAGGGCGTTTGCTTTTTATAAATTGTGGTCATATATAACATAAGATTTACCATTTAGCTATTTTTAAGTGTCCAGTTTAGTAACATTAAGTGCATTCAGGTTGCTGTATAACCATCCACCACTATCTACCTCCAAAACTTGTTCATCATCTCTGAAAAAATATGAGAATCTCCATGAGTTTGTGTGTTGTCCTTGCACCAGGGGACATGCTAATCTTCTCTGCATTGTGCCAATTTTAGTCCATGTGCTGGCCAAGTGAGCACAGGGGGCCAAGTGTTTAAGTCACTGGTTTTCTCATTCTTGGCCTCTCTCCCCGTTTTCTTTCCTTCCTTCCTTCTGTGACCTGTTGCCTGCTGCTTAGTAATGAACCGGAGCATCCTAGCAATAGATGTGCCTGTTCAAAGTCATGAGAAAGAGGAAGGAGAAATAAACATAAAAGGGCCTGGCTTGGATCCTATCTTTATCCTCTGCCCCAACCAATCCCCAGGGAGGAAGGGGATTGAGCAAGGAAACAGGAGACTCACAAACAGCCTAATTTAAAATGGAATCACTGTGAAGTTTCTTAGCCCTTCAAACAGCAAGTTAGCAACTCTGATCTGCTCTGCCCTGCATGACTCACTGTCCGTGCCAAGTACTGCCTGCGTCTCGGAACTTCGTCCTCCTCATCTCAAGCTCCCAGGCCCTACCTCCATTTTCTCCTTTCCTTCCTCCTACTCTCTCTCCTCTGGAGGTTTTCACCACCTGCAAGAAAGCATGGCAGGGAGAAGTGTCGGTGCTTTAAGGGGAGGAGATCAATTCAGTGTGAATTTCTGTTTTCCATGAAAGGCTTTTCCATGAGAACACCGGCATTTGAGAGTTTCCTGTGTTCACTGCCCTCTCACTCGGCGGTGACCCTTCCCCAAATCCCTACAAACACCTGAGCTGCTCTGCTTCTCCAAAACATGCTTTGTCCCCACAAATGCTACTTGTGGGAAGAGGCTCTGAGTTTGGCCTGCTCCTGCCATTTGATTATTTGCTTATTGTGCTGATTCGATACATAAGTAAGCATTCAGTCTTCTAATTTATACTCTATGTGATTTTGAAAGCCTAACGATGTGTGCAAAGAGCTTGAAGCTGTTGCAGTGTGGCTTCCATTACCATGCTTGCGTGAGCCTGAATCTGTTGCCCACCCTTCTCCCTCACCCTCACAGGGTCAATGGGAGACAGCCTAGGGTGCAAGCCAAGCATCTCTCTCGGACCCGGTGGGGGCAGCTTGAGGCCGGGCTGAGCCCATCAGGAGAATGGAAATGGTGTAGATATCCAGGCCTGGTCCTTGAGAAACCGAAAACCTTACAGGCAGGGGAAATCAATGTGCAAAGTTATACCTGCCATCGGTAAAAAGGTGCGCTTGCAAGAGTGACAGTAATGATTAGGGTCATGTGGGGCATGAAGAAGGACTTCCTGCTAAGGCAGTTTCAGTATAAATCATTTTTCTTGTTAAATATTTTGGGGTGTTGTTATTGTAACAGCAAAACATATTCTTGGTAGGAAAATCATACATATATTCGAATCCTTCCAATCCCACAATACAGAGATAACTGTTGTATATATTTCTTTAAAACTTATTCCATTTAGGTAAAGAAATTGTGGTTTATATACACAATGGAGTACTACGTGGCAATGAGAAAGAATGAAATATGGCCCTTTGTAGCAACGTGGATGGAACTGGAGAGTGTGATGCTAAGTGAAATAAGCCATACAGAGAAAGACAGATACCATATGGTTTCACTCTTATGTGGATCCTGAGAAACTTAACAGGAACCCATGGGGGAGAGGAAGGAAAAAAAAAAAAGAGGTTAGAGTGGGAGAGAGCCAAAGCATAAGAGACTCTGAAAAACTGAGAACAAACTGAGGGCTGATGGGGGGCGGGAGGGAGGGGAGGGTGGGTGATGGGTATTGAGGAGGGCACCTGTTGGGATGAGCACTGGGTGCTGTATGGAAACCAATCTGACAATAAATATCATATATTTAAAGAATAAATAAAATTTAAAAATTAAAAAATAAAAAAAAAACTTATTCCATTTAATTTTACTTACTTTAGCAGGGAAAAAAGGTGAAGTGAAACTAAAGGAGCTGAATTTTATGTATATAGTTCTTCAAACAAGACCTGTTAGTTACTAAGGAACTCTTCAAGTAAGTTCAAAATTAGGAGGCTTAGATATTAGGGTCAGTGGATATTATTTAAATTTTTTTAAGCTTATTTATTTATTTTGAGAGAGACCGAGACAGTGAAAGCAGGGGAGTGGCAGACAGAGGGGGACAGAGAGAAAATCCCAAGCAGGCTCCACACTGTCAGCACAGAGCCCAATGCAGGTCTTGAACTCACAAAACCATGAGAGATCATGACCTGAGCTGAAACCAAGAGTTGGACACTTAACTGACTGGGCCACGCAGGCAGCCATCAGTGAATATTATTTAAAGTTTATGCTTCTTAATGACCATAAGTTTGTTCCCAAATTTATTTTTTATTTTTTTTTAAGTGTATTTATTTTTGAGAGACAGAAAGAGCACAAGCAGGGGAGGGGCAGAGAGAGAGAGGGAGACACAGAACCTGAAGCAGGCTCCAGGCTCTGAGCTGTCAGCACAGAGCCCGATGTGGGGCTTAAACCCATGAACCATGAGATCATGACCTGAGCCAAAGTCAGACGCTCAACCAACTGAGCCACACAGGCACCCCAGTTTGCTCCCCAATTTCGAGGTTTAGAGGACTGTCCAGTCAAAATCCAAAGTCACCTTTGCTATGTTAAAAACAACAAAATCGTATTCCTTTATTTTTTGAGGGAGAAACCAAAAGAGAAAATGAGAACAAAATTTTATATCTAAGTTTGCCCTCTGGGTGATTCTTCAAAAGAACTATTAGGGAAAATCTGATCCGTAAAGAATAATACACTATAAAAATGGCAAACCACTTTCAAGAATAAAAAACAACACATTCAACACAGAGAAATGTTTGTGCCCAGTACTCATTACAAATTCAAACATATTTAATTCAGAGCCCATCACTATTTCTTTCACACCAACTGCTCAAAATCTAATTTGCTTCATATTTAGACCAGGACTTTCTTGTAGAGCGTTTTATTCTATTTCCCAAACTATTCAGTGGCCATTCTTTTTCTTGTTGGAAAAAAGAGACTTTACACCACCATGTTATTGATAGCCAGCTATAGTGACACTTCTAGATCCTAAACACAAGATCTGTGCAGCGTTACCCTTTCTTCCTGAAGACTGTTTCCATGGAGCCCTCTGACTTCCCCTTCCGATTTGGACTCCCCACGGTCTACGCGTGTGAAACAACTGTCACCGTCCTAGGATTTCTCTCATCATTGTCCTTCTAGATTGGTCTCTTGGATCCTATCTTTTCCTCTTTCTTGGGTTCTGCTTCTGTTTGGCTCTAGTACAGTTGTGAGTAACTCTTCTAGAAAAAGTATTTCGAAGACCATCTTTCTGAGTCCCTGCCTGCATCTGAAAATATGTATGCTTAATCTAGCTGGGATGTATTTTCAAATATATTTGAATGTTCAAATATTTCCCCCAGAATGTAGAACTCCCCACTGCATGGTCTTTCAAAATCCAGTGTTGCTAATGGGAACTTGATCCAGTTCGACTTGAGTCCCTTCATAGGCAAGCTTGTGTTTGCTCTGAGAACTTGAAGGATATTCTTCTTATCCTTGTAGGACAGAAATTTCACCAGTATGTATCTAGATGGACCCTTTCAATCTGAAGACCCAAATCATTTCTCTGTTTTGATTATGTCCTCTGTGTTCTTTTCATCCTTCTGAGATTCCAGTTGGAGGATATAGAGGGTACACTGCTAAGATCTTTTCTCAGCCTCCTTCTCGAACTTTTTCCCTATTTTTACATCACATATCTAAGTTTTAGAAGATTTCTTTTTTCAACTTATCTTCCAGATTACTAATTCAGTCCTTGGCTGCTTCTATTTTTTAGATTTTGGTGGAATGTCAAAATTAACTTTGGTAATCATATTTTCAAGACTCTGGTTTTCTGATTATTCCTTTCAATGTAAGGATACAAGTCAGTCCTCTTCAGTCTCTCCATGTTTAAAATTTTGTTTTTAAGTAATCTCTACACCCAGCATGGGGTTTGAATTTATAACCCCTGAGATCAAGAGTTTCCTGCTCTACGGACTGAGCCAGCCAAGCACTCCTCTCCAAGGGTTCTAATGAGACATCAAAAGTTTCCCTCCTCCCTAGTGTTAGTTCACTTTACCCTAGGGGTATGCTGTTCTATTTAGACTCCTTTTGTGCTGAGGGTTTTCTTTAATTACCTATTTATCTTTGTCCTTAGATCAGGACCAGTTTGCCCTGGGCTTCCTCTGAGCTGGTTTTTGAGCTATATTTTGAGAGGTGAGGACTCATTGGCAAAGTCTGTGTAAAGGCATCCCAGGTTGACCGTTTTGTTTCTTGTGGGGGAAGAAGTAAGCAAATCAGGGTCAAGGCAAAGAAATTAATATGACTAGGAAAAAAAGCGTCCCACTGAGGGTAAAAAAGAGAGGGATAAAATTGGAAGGTGTGAATTTAAGATGGTAACTAACAAAGGATTTTTAATGGCGGGTGGGGGGATATGCCGGTATGATATGAAATGGAAACACTTCCAATTTCCTGATCACCATAGACCCTACCCCTGCCACCACCTGCTGCTGTCCTCCCAGAGAAGACATGGAGACTGATTTCCATTTTTTACTTGCCTCGCAAGAAACAGAAGTATCTGCTCCTGCTTCTCCCTGGGGTCCTACACAACTGAGAGAGAAGCCATGAAGCAACCTGAAAGAGGAGAGGCCCCGTTGTTCAGGGTCCAAGGGTACAGCACAGTCCTGGCAGGCTGCTCAGGTTCTGGGTCAGTTCCCACCTTGGGCAGCACACCTTATTGCTTAACACCACCATGCTATGGTCATGTTGCTTCCTAGCTGGCCTTCCCGGTCGATTTAACACATGACGTCTCTGTGACTTAGCCAACTCTGATTAGTGCAGTAACCTTGATGGGCTTTGCATGCTATCAGAACTTTTTCTTTTAAAGCTACTACTTACGAAAAATCTCAAACATATTCAAGGGTAAAGAAAACAGTATAATGAGCCCTCATGTGCCTGTCACCCAGTATCTTAGTCTATCTGGGCTGCTCTCACAGAATACCACGGACTGGGTAGCCTGTAGACAGCAGAAATTTGTTTTCTCACAGCTCTGGAGGCCAAGATCAGGGTGCAACTGTGGTCAGGTTCTGGCAAAAGCCCTCTTCCTGGTTCACAGACAGCCATCTTCTCACTGAGTGCTCACAGTGGGGAAGGGACAACGGAGCTCTTTGGGGTCTCTTTCATAGGGGTACTAAGCCCATTCAGGAAGCATCCACCCCACAACATAATCACTTCCCCAAGGCCCAATCTCCTAAAACTATCACACTGGGTGGGGGGGGGTGGTTAAGATTTCAACATATTAGCTTGGGGTAGACACAAACATTCCAGCTTCAACAACTACATCAACATTTTGCCAATTTAAGAACCTACTTTTAAGCAGCACCCATTTTTCAAAATGAGACTCTCCTTTTTAATAAACATGTGGCTAAGCCCCACCATTGGAAATGCTGTGATCAAGCCTCCCCCAAAAACCATAGTTTTAAAAAGTTTCTCAAGTGATTCTGAGGCCCACAGAAAATTGAGAGCCACTGCTGTAATGAAATGACAACAAGAACATGATTCTACCATATGCATAACATTCAAAAGCGTTTACTAGCAGAATACCCAGAAGACATAAAGGAAAAATGGTTATATCAGTCTATATGAAAAATGTAAATGGCAGTATAGCAAAAGACCACTAAAGAAAAGAAATACAGGGGTGCCTGGGTGGCTCGGTCAGTTAAGCGTCTGACTTCGGCTCAGGTCATGATCTCACTGTTTGTGAGTTCAAGCCCCACATCAGGCTCTGTGCTGACAGCTCAGAGCCAGGAGCCTGCTTCAGATTCTGTGTCTACCTCTCTCTCTGCCCCTCCCCCACTCGCTCGCACACGTGCTCTCTCTCAAAAATAAAATTTTTTTAAAAATTAAAGAAAAAGAAAAGGAATACAAATAATACAATAAGAGAAATATGTTCAACTTATAAAATATCCTTAATTCATGGTGTTTATAAATTAGCAGCATTTAGTCAAAATAGCAGTAATTATAAAACCCCATAGGCAAAGGCTATGAACAAACATAACCTGTTAAGATTTGACAAGAAAATCTGAAAATGGCCAATAAATCTGTGTGCTCAGTCTCTTTAGAGATCAGTAAAATGCCAATTAGAATGATAAAGAAACAATTTCTAACCATCATATTAGCCAAAAGTGAAATGATTTCTAATCTCCCATGCTGGTTGAGATTTGGGAAGAAGACCACCCCCTTTAGTAACAGGACTATAAACTTGTTAGGTAACAGTTAGACACCATGTATTAAAATTGTAATGCATATACTCTTGGACCCCAAATCTTACTTCAGTGCATCTAGCTAGGAAAAACAAAACTATAAATTTATTAAGATACGGAATAGTAATTATACATATTTCATAATAATATGTTTTACAATGTCAGCAACTTACACTTACTGAGAGCTTACTATGTGCCAAGAGCTGTGCTAAATACGCTACAAAGGACGTCTGACTTAATCCTTGCGACAGCTTGAGGTGGTAATTACCAAAGATTTGTTTTTAAATGTGCTAGTCAATGTTGGAGTTGGAACTTGAAACTGTCAATATGACTGCAGAGTTCACACTCTAAGCCACTGCAATGCACTGCCAAACTGGAGACAAATAACCAAAAAAGAAAACTAACCCAAATGCCCTTGACAGAGGCATGGTCTTTACAATGATATCAACTAGTACACAAAATGCCCAGTCACAAATAATATACACTTTGGGGGGGGGTAGGGAAGTTGCAACACATTTGCTTTCCGTAGAAACAGAAAAAGGAAGTCATGATGGGGAAGGGGCAAGTATAAAAGTCTTTGAAGAGATTTCTCTTCAAGTTTTTCCTGTAAATTCCTGGTTAGAAGGGTTCTGACCAAGCCATGGACAGAGTATGGGTTCCCCAAGTTTCCAATGAGAAGCAACTTTGTGGCCTCGTCCCAACTGGCCCTCCCAAGGAAAAACACTGAGGGTGTGATCAACTTTTTTAATTGGCTGAGGGATGGTGCTTATGAGGATTCTGAGGGCCCTGGAAACATGGCCTCAATTTTCCTGGAAAATCACCACTTGTTCGTTTTATTTCCTTGGAATTTGGAGAGGATGTCATGAATACCGTGTTCTCATCAAGCCTGTGGCTGACTCTGCCCTGAAGGCTTACTTATTAACTCCTGCTGAAAGGAGAGAAGATTCTTACCAACGGCAGGGTCATTTGCCATCACGTTCTGGGTTTCAGGACAGACTCTCCAAAGCCTCTAAGTTTTATGTCTGGAGTGTGGGGAAAACTCCACAGATAAACCACATGCCAGAGCTGTAGCCTGGGAGCATATAATAGAATATGTTCTCAATTTGCTTTAACATAGATTTAAATCAATAATATGAACAAGTCACAAGGACCCATGTAGACAGTGTGTAATAAAGATTATTAATCTAATTGTGTGTGCCTGAAATTAAAAGAAAATAAACAAGTAGCAAGTATTACCCTAATACTCTAATAATCTATTTAAGAAACTGTGACAACCACTGTATTTTTTTCTTATTGTCAACTATTATTAATAGCTACTTAACCTAACCTTGTTCTCTTTTCAGACTCATGTGAGTAAATACACTTCTAACTTGTGCAAACCCCTGCCTTACAGTAAAATCTTGGAGGCATATTTACTGCTCGAGCACAAAAATGTGATATTTCCAATGACTTTTCACACCAGGTCCTTGTAGAAAGTTCCTATTAAACTCTTTCCTTGTAGGAAAAGTCTGCTTATTACCAGCTTGTCCAAGAAGACAAGTGGCTCCCTTGTCAGGCCCAAGAACCCCGAGCACCCTGAACAATGTCACATCTTCCCAGCTTTTGACCAAAACAGAATGAGAAAAACCTGGGTTGAAGCATTAGATAGAAGTCAAGTGCTCAGATTCTGGGCAGATTATTATTTGGGTTCAGATATGAGCTCTGCCGTTACTAGCAAGATACTTCACTTCTCTGTGCCTCAGCTATGCCATCTGTAAAATCGTGGGGCAATAACTGTTCCTCCTTCACACGTTTGTTGTAAGAAGCAAATGAGAAATTGCACATAAAACATACAGCACTAGGTCTGCACAGAGGAAACACTCCATAAAACTGACCTGTATCTGTTTTGTGTGTCACGAAAAAACCCACCTTTGACGGACCCTCCTTGACAGTTGGAAGAGCGGTTAAGCTCTTAGCTCTGGCATCTAACACACGTGGGTTCAAATATAGTTCTGGTATTCACTAGCCATGTGACCTGTGATTTTTCTTTCTTAACCTTTATAAGCCCTTTTTTGAATCTATAAAAATAGAAGTGACTGTAGCACCTCACCTCTTAGGCTTGTTGGGAGGATTAAATGAGATAATGCATGTCCTCTCCAATGCCTGGCACTTTAGTAAGTGTCCAATAAATGTTAATGGCTTTTTATTTTTTATTTTCATTTTAATACTTTTGATTTCAATTCTGCTTGAATCAAGTACAGTTGACCCTTTAAACAACACAGGATTGAGCTGTAGAGGTCCACTCACACATTTTTTTTCAATAAATACAGCACAGTACTCTAAATGTATTTTCTCTTCCTTATGATTTTCTTGCTTACATTTTCCTTTCTTGGTTTACCTTATTGTAAGAACACAGTATGTAATACTCATAACATACAAAATACGTGTTAATTGTAATATGTGTTATCAGTAAGGCTTCCAGTCAACAGTAGACTATTAGTATTAAGTTTGGGAGGAGTCAAAAGTTAACAGGAATTTTCAACAATGTCGGGGGTCGGCTCCCCTAGACCCCATGTTATTCAAGGGCCAACCATACTCATTAATTAGAGCACAATGGACTTCCCTGTTTTAAAAATGCAGTAAACCTACAAATCTCATCAGTCCATTTTTGGGGGTCAAATCGTGGCTCAGGAGTCAGAATATAAAGATACTGGACATGACTCTTAGCCAGAGCTAAGAGCTTAACCATTCTCCCAACTGTCAAGGAAGGTCCATCCAAGGTGTTTTGTTTTTTTTTTTTCATGACACACAAAACAAAAAATAAAGATACGTGATCTCAAGAAATATCAGAAGCTTGGATTTCTTAAACTATAAAACCAAACATAAATGTCTCCTCTTATTAAGATTTTCACAGGGTAATGGATGAAACATGTTCTGTAAACTATAAAATACAAAATGTAAGACTTCATCATTTTCTCAAGATAAGTAAGGACTTAATAAATATAAACAGAGCATAATATAGACCTATAAAATGATTTTTCCATTGGCTGGATTTTTTATTTCTGAATAAGTTTAAAGTGATTAATAATCTCTTAGTTTGGAGCTGGACAGAAGGACAGAATTCCATCTACAATCATCAGTTAAGCAGTGTATGTGCTTTGGGAAAATTATTCCCAGAGAATGGAGACACAGATCCATCTTCAGCATATTGAGAAAGGAGCAAACCTTTACTTCTAAGTGCCAGGCCAAATCATTTGGCCATGGATTATGCTTTGGCACTTGGTGGATAATATTTCCTTTTGCTAATTTTTATTCTGTATCTCAATAAACTCTCCCATGCAAAGAGCCAAATATCTGAAGGTCTCTCAGTTTGTCTCTCTCTCTGAAAATAAATCTATAAACATCAATAGAATGTGATAGGCTAGTGTTCACACTTGTACAAAAAATGAATTGCAATTAAGCCAGGCAAAACAGAAAAATCCATGATTACTTACATTCCTCAAAATTGCAACTGGTAGGTATTTTTTGTTGTTTGTTGTTATTGTTTTCTCTTTTTTTAAGAGTATACTTTTTTCAATCAACGTCATACTATGCATCTTTTCTGAACACAATGCTAAGAATCTAGAAATCAACCACAAGATAAAATATGAAAAGACCAATGGAGGTTAAACAACATGCTACTAAACAATGAATGGGTCAGCCAAGAAATCAAAGAAGAAATCAAAAATTACATGGAAACAAATGAAAATGAAAACACAATGGGATGAAAACACAATTGCTGCTTTTGGGATGCAGCAAAAGCAGTTCTAAGAGGGAAGTTTATAGCAATACAGGCCTACATCAAGAAGCAAGAAAAATCTCAAATAAACAACCTAATCTCATATCTGAAGGAGCTAGAAAGAGAACAAAAAACCCCAAACCAGCAGAAAGAAGGAAATAATAAAGATTAAAGCAGAAATAAATGGTATAGGAACTAAAACAAACAAAAATCAATAGAACACTTGATGAAACCAGGAGCCAGTTCTCTGAAAAACTCAACAACATTGATAAACCTCTAGACAGACTTAGCAAGAAAAATAAGAGGGACACCTGGGTGGCTCATTCAGTTAAGCATCCAACTCTTGATTTCAGCTCAGGTCATGATCTCATTGTTGTGAAACTGAGCCCCGTGTAGGGCTCCACACTAAGCATGGAGACTGCTTAAGATTCTCTTCCTCTCCCTCTGCTCCTCCCCTGATTTCATGCACATACACACTCTCTCTCTCAAAAAAAGAGAGAACTCAAATAAATACAATCACAAATGAGAGAGGAGAAATAACAAATACCACAGACATACAATTATAAGAGAATATTATGAAAAACTATACGCCAACAAAATTCACAACCCAGAAGAAATGGATAAATTCCTAGAAACATATAAACTAATAAAAGTGAAGCAAGAAGAAATAGAAAATTAGAACACACTGATTACTAGCAAAGAAATTCAATCAGTAATCAAAAAACTCCTAACAAACAAAAGACCAGGACCAGACAGCTTCATAGGCAAATTTCACCAAACATTTAAAGAAGAATTAATACCCATTCTTCTCAAAATATTCCAAAATCAGAAGAGGAAGGAAAACTTCCAAATTCAAACTTCCAAATTCATTCTATGAGGTCAGCGTTACCATGATACCAAAACCAGATAAAGACACTACAGAAAAAGAGAAGTACAGGCCAATATCTCTGATGAATACAGATGCAAAAACCTTCAACAAATTACTACCAAACCTAATCCAACAATACATTTAAAAAAAATCATTCACCGTGATCAAAGGGGATTTATTCCTAGGTTACAAGGGTGGTTCAATATTTGCAAATCAACCAACGTGATACATCACATCAATAAGTGAAAGGGTAAGAACCATACGATCATTTCAATAGATGCAAAAAAAGCATTTGACAGAGTATAACATCCATTCATGATAAAAACCCTCAACAAAGTTCAGAGGGAACATTACTCAACATAGTAAAGGCTTTATATGAAAAACACACAGCAAACATTATACTTAATGGGGAAAAACTGAGAGCTTCCCCGAAGGTCAGGAACAAGACAAGGATATACACTATCACCACTTTTATTCAACATAATACTGAAGTCCAAGCCACAGTAATCAACAAGAAAAAGGAATAAAAGGCCCCCAAATTGGTAAGGAAGAAGTAAAACTTTCACTATTTGCAGATGACATGATACTGTATATAGAAAACACTAAAGACTCCACCAAAAAACTACTAGAACTGATAAAGGGATTCAGTAAGGTCACCAGATATAAAACCAATGTACAGCAATCTGTTGCATTTCTTAGGGGGTGCCTGGGTGGCTCAGTCAGTTAAGCGTCCAACTTCAGCTCAGGTCATGATCTCATGGTTCGTGAGCTGGAGCCCCACATCAGGCTCTGTGCTGACAGCTTAGAGCCTAGAGCCAGCTTCAGGTTCTGTGTCTCCGTCTCTCTCTGCCCCTCCCCTGCTCATGCTCTGTCTCTCTCTCTCTCTCTCTCTCAAGAATAAACATTAAAAAAAGAAGAAATCTGTTGCATTTCTTCAATATTGAAGCAACAGAAAGAAATTAAGAAAACAATCCCATTCCTATAAACACTAAAGAAATCGAATTAGTAGTAAAAAATCTCCCCAAAACCAAGAGTCCAGGGCAAGATGGCTTTCCAGGAGAATTCTACCAAACATTTAAGGAAGAGTTAGTACCTATTCTCTTGAAGATGTTCCAAAAACTAGAAATGGAAGGAAAACTTCCAAATTTTTTCTATAAAGCCAGCAATACCTTGATTCCAAAACCAGACAAAGACCCACTAAAAAAGAGAACTATAGACCAATTTCCCTGATGAACATGGATGCAAAAATCCTCAACAAGATATTAGCCAACCGGATCCAACAATACATTCAAAAAATTATTCACCACGACCAAGTGGGATTTATACCTGGAATGCAGGGTTGGTTTGATCTCCATAAAACAATCAATGTGATTCATCACATCAATAAAAGAAAGGACAAGAACCACATGATCCTCTCAATAGATGCAGAGAAAGCATTTGACAAAATACAGCATCCTTTCTTGATAAAAACCCTCAAGAAAGTACATCCCTACTTTCCTTTTATCCCAGAAGGATTATACCTCAAGATCATAAAAGCCATATATGAAAGACCCAATGCTAATATCACCCTCAATGGGGAAAAACAGATAGCTTTCCCCCAAGGTCAGGAACAAGACAGGGATGTCCACTCTCGCCACTGTTACGAACATAGTATTGGAAGTCTTAGCTTCAGCAATCAGACAACACAAAGAAACGGCATCTAAATCAGCCAGGAGAAGGTCAAACTTTCACTCTTCGCATATGACATGATACTCTATATGGAAAACCCAAAAGATTCCATGAAAAAACTGCTAGAACTGATCCACAAATTAGCAAAGTTGCAGGATATAAAATCAATGAACAGAAATCGGTTGCATTCCTATTCACCAACAATGAAGCAACAGAAAGAGAAATCAAGGAATCGATCCCATTTACAATTGCACCAAAACCCATAAAATACCTAGGAATAAACCTAACCAAACAGGTGAAAAATCTATACACTGAAAACTAGAGAAAGCTTATGAAAGAAATTGAAGAAGACACAAAAAAATGTAAAAATATTCCATGCTCCTGGATAGGAAGAACAAATATTGTTAAAACATTGATACTTCCCAAAGCAATCTACATATTCAATGCAATCCACATGAAAATTACAACAGCATTCCTCACAGAGCTAGAACAAACAATCCTAAAATTTGTATGGAACCAGAAAAGACCCCAAATAGCCAAAGCAATCTTGAAAAAGAAAACCAAAGCAGGAGGCATCACAATCCCAGACTTCAAGATATACTACAAAGCTGCAATCATCAAGACAGTATGGCACTGGCACAAAAACAGACACTCAGATCAATGTAACAGAATAGAGAACCCAGAAATAGACCCACAAACGTATGGCCAACTAATCTTTGACAAAGCAGGAAAGAATATCCAGTGGAATAAAAACAGTCTCTTCAGCAAGTGGTGCTGAGAAAACTGGACAGCAACAGGCAGAAAAATGAACCTGGACCACTTTCTTACACCATACACAAAAATAAACTCAAAATGGATGAAAGACCTCAATGTAAGACAAAAAGCCATCAAAATCCTCGAGGAGAAAGCAGGCAAAAACTTCTTTGACCTTGGCTGTAGCAACTTCTTACTCAACATGTCTCCGGAGGCAAGGGAGACAAAAGCAAAAATGAACTATTGGGACCTCATCAAAACAAAAAGCTTCTGCACAGAGAAGGAAACAATCAGCAAAACTAAAAGGCAACCGACGGAATGGGAGAAGATATTTGCAAACGACGTATCAGATAAAGGGTTGGTATCCAAAATCTATAAAGAACTTATAAAACTCAACACCCAAAAAACAAATAATCCAGTGAACAAATGGGCAAAAGCCATGAATAGACACTTCTCTAAGGAAGACATCCAGATGGCCAACTGACACATGAAAAAATGCTCAACATCACTCATCATCAGGGAAATACAAATAAAAACCACAATGAGATACCACCTCACACCTGTCAGAATGGCTAACATTAACAACTCAGGCAACAACAGATGTTGGCGAGGATGTGGAGAAAGAGGAACCCTTTTGCACTGCTGGTGGGAATGAAAACTGGTGCAGCCGCTCTGGAAAACAGTATGGAGATTCCTCAAAAAATTAAAAATAGAACTACCCTACGACCCTGCAATTTGCACTACTAGGTATTGATCCAAGGGATACAGGGATGCTGTTTTAAAGGGGCACATGCACCCCAATGTTTATAGCAGCACTATCAACAACAACCAAAGTATGGAAAGAGCCCAAATGCCCATCGATTTATGAATGGATAAAGAAGATGTAGTATATATACACAATGGAGTAGTACTCGGCAATCAGAAAGAATGAAATCTTGCCATTTGCAACTATGTGGATGGAACTAGAGGGTATTATGTTAAGCGAAATTAGTCAAAGACAAATATCATATGACTTCACTCATATGAGGACTTTAAGATAGAACATAAGGGAAGGGAATAAAAAACAATATGAAAGCAGGGAGGGGGACAAAACATAAGAAGAGACTCTTAAAGATGGAGAACAAACTGAGGGTTACTGGAGGGGTTGTGGGAGAGGGGATGGGCTAAATGGGTAAGAGGCATTAAGGAATCTACTCCTGAAATCATTGTTGCACTTTATGCTAACTTGGATGTAAGTTAAAAAAATAAATTAAAAAGATGGGGCGCCTGGGTGGCGCAGTCGGTTAAGCGTCCGACTTCAGCCAGGTCACGATCTTGCGGTCCGTGAGTTCGAGCCCCGCATCAGGCTCTGGGCTGATGGCTCAGAGCCTGGAGCCTGTTTCCGATTCTGTGTCTCCCTCTCTCTCTGCCTCTCCCCCGTTCATGCTCTGTCTCTCTCTGTCCCAAAAATAAATAAACGTTGAAAAAAAAATTAAAAAAAAAATAATAAATTAAAAAGAAAACCAATCCCATTTACAACAGCACCAAAAACAATAAAATGCCTAGGATAAATTTAACCAAAAAGGTGAAAGACCTATAGTCTGAAAACTATAAAACATTAATGAAAGAAACTGAAGATGACACAAAGAAATGGGAAGACATTCCATGCTCATGGAATGGAAAAATAAATATTGTTAAAATGTCTATACTACCCAGTGGAATCTACACACGTAATTGCAATCAAAATACCAATAGTATTTTTTACAGAAGTAGAACAATCCTAAAATTTGTATGAAACCACAAAAGATCCCGAATAGCCAAAGCAATACTGAAAAAGAAAAGCAAAGCCGGAAGCATCACAATTCCTGACTTCAAAGTTATATTACAAAGTTGTAGTACTCAAAACACTATGGTACTGACACACAAAAATAGACACATAGATCAATAGAACAGAACAGAAAACTCAGAAATGAACCCACAATTATATGGTCAATTAATCTTCAACAAAGCAGGAAAGACTATCTAATGGGCAAAACACAGTCTCTTCAACAAATGGTGCTGAGAAAACTATAGAGCCACATGCAAAAGAGTAAAACTGGACCACTTTCTTATACCATACACAAAAACAAATTCAAAATGGATTAAAGACATACATGTGAGACCTGAAATCATAAAAATCCTAGAAGAGAGCACAGGAAGTAATTTCTAGGACATTGGCTGTAGCAACATTTTTCTAAATATGAAACAATATGAGATAAGAAAAATAAAAGCAAAAATAAATTATTAGGACTTCTGCACAATGAAGGAAACAATCAACAAAACTAAAAGGCAAACCTACTGAATGGGAGAAGACATTTGCAAGTGACATATCCAATAAAGGGTAAGTATCCAAAATATATAAAGAACTTATACAACTCAACATCCAAAAAAACCAAATAATCCAATTAAAAATGGGCAGAAGACATGAGTAGGCATTTCTCCACAGAAGACATCAGATAGCCAACAGACAGATGAAAAGATGCTCAACATCAAGAATATGCAAATCAAAACCACAATGAGAGATCACCTCCCATCCGTCAGAGCAGCTAAAATCAAAAACACAAGAAACAACAAGTATTGGAGAGGATATGAAGAAAAAGGAACCTTTGTGCACTTTTGATGGAAATGAAAACTGGTGCAGCCATTGTGGAAGACAGTATGGAGGTCCCTCAAAAAATTAAAAACAGAACTACACTACAACCCACTAATCACACTATTCAGTATTTATCCAAAGAATACAAAAACACTTAATCAAAGGGATACATGTGTTTATTGCGGCATTATTTACAATAGCCAAATTAGGGAAGCAGCCAAAGCGTACACTGATACATGAATGGATAAAGAACATATGTTATAGATACATAACATGGGATATTACTCAGTCATAAAAAAAAGGATGAATTCTTGCCATTTGCAACACTATAGATGGAGCTAGAGAGTATAATGCTGAGCAAAATAAATCTGTCAGAGAAAGACAAGTATCATGATTTCACTCTTATGTGGAGATTAAGAAACAAACAAGGAAAAAGAGAGTGGAAGAAACACTCTTACATACAGACCAAACTGACAGTTACCAGAGGGGACGTGGGGGTGAGGGGGATGGGTGAAACGGGTGAGGAGGAGGGCACTTGTCCTGATGACCACTGAGTAACAGACAGAATTGTTGAGTCACTGTATTGTACACCTGAAAACTAATATAGCTCTGCATGTTTACTATACTGGAATTAAAATAAAAATTGAATAAAAAATGCAAAGTTTTTTTTAAAAAGAACATACTTTTTTCTACTTGAGTTTGTGAATTGTTTTATGGCTGAGAAAATTGGAAGAGACCCAGGATGCAAGAAAATCCGTCTGTTTTCCCTTTTACCGCCATGTAGGCTGTAGCACTGGCAACCCTAATACCTGACCATATGGATCTCTGTGTCAGTCCACTTCTAAAATGTGCTGTCATGAGGCCCATGCACGTGCTGGGACCAGGAAGAGTCAAATTTTTGATAAAATCCATGAGAAGAGGACGAGTAGGAAACGCGTTTATGTTACAAAGCGTAAATCTGAAATGTGCTGTCCACAACTACGGGGCAGCCTGCAGTCAGTGTGAGATCAGAGTCCTTCCTCCTGGTAGCTTAATCTATTCTTAATTCCCTACTTAAAAGAAAGCCTCCAAGAAAAAAAAAGGAGAGAGAAATTGGTGTGTGTGTGTGTGTGTGTGTGTGTGTGTGTGTGTGTAAATACTTATTCAAAGTGTACACACTGAGCGTCTAAGCTGAGCACTGCCAGGCAAACAAGACTAAGTGAGACATGGTCAGCTCCGTGCAGACGTTTCCTTCCGAGAAGGCAGATTAGACCTGCCGATACGCCAGGATTCCCGTCCACCCCCACACCACTGCAAACCAACATCTGAAGCAGGTCACGCATCTCCTCCTTCCAAATTTTCCTCTAAGGGTTAGGGCTTTAATCCTGCATTTCCGCCCTTTCCCCGCCCCCAGTACTCCCCGCCCACTCAAGTTCAAGTTCCGGGTACTTCCGTCAAATGCCCGTAAACAAGGTGTGACTTCACCCTGCCCATGACTCCAGCTCTCTTTGCTGCAAGAATGGCTTTTCCCTTCCCCACCCAAACTCTGCACTTGGTCCAGCCCTCTTCGGACTTGACCTCCCAGGGAATCTGTTCGCTTTCGCCTCATGCCAGCAAATTCATTCCACCCTCCCTGCAGCCTGCTTTGCTCCTGTGGGATGGCAGCTGGTCCAGCGGTCCCCTCCCTACTCTCACTCCCATCCCACCCCGGTGCTATCTGCTTTCCATCATTGTCATGACTCCCAAAAGGGCAAGGACCAAGTCTTCATCTCTTTTATTTCTATACCCTCAAGCAGAGCACAGAAATAACTTAAGAAATCTGCTGGCTTGAATTAAACAGAATACTGTGAGGGAGCCTATGCTAACTGTCCTCAGAGCAACCCCTAAAGAGTTTTGGAAGTCCAGTGGAAGGATAGAGGAAATATGAAGTTACAGAATTCCTTTAACAGCCTTTAAAAAGTTGCAAAGCCAACTGATCAGAGTCTAAAATTTCAGAAACATGTAAGCATAAGGACACATGCTCCTACAAGTGCAGAGAGAAACCCTTCACTAAATGAACACAGATGAGGGGGGAGGGGGGCAAGAAACTTACATTTTTGAGCTCTAGGGATTCTACTACAGTGACTCATGGATCAGCTTCTGAAAAATTGGGAGGTGTCTTCCCTCCTTTCCCAACTCAAACATTCCAGCCATCTGGACATTTACTTGATTTCTTAAACTATCCAGAAAAGTACACCCTCCTTCAAAATACTCCGAAAATAGGGGAAAGTGACAAGGGTAGTGACAAGGGTAGTGGACACTGGACAAGGGTAATGACACTCATTCCCAGCACATTTTACTTGTTTTTTCACTACAGTCTGATGGTTGGTTTTGTTCCACTTCTGGCAGCGGACCCAGTGTGGTCCCCAGTGTGTATTTGTACCCTTTTCCTTAAATGCTATTCAGCCTACATCCACATGCCCTCATGTTGTACCAGATTCCTTCAATCATAGAATAAAATAATTCATCCACAGTAAAGCATTAGTGGCTCCCTATGTTACTTTTCCCAGAGCTGACCTGCAAGAGAGGACAACAATTTAAACAAAGGGATTAGGGGCGCCTGGGTGGCGCAGTCGGTTAAGCGTCCGACTTCAGCCAGGTCACGATCTCGCGGTCCGTGAGTTCGAGCCCCGCGTCAGGCTCTGGGCTGATGGCTCGGAGCCTGGAGCCTGTTTCCGATTCTGTGTCTCCCTCTCTCTCTGCCCCTTCCCCGTTTATGCTCTGTCTCTCTCTGTCCCAAAAAAAGAAAAAAATGTTGAAAAAAAAAATAAACAAAGGGATTAGTCTCTGATGGGGGGGGGGGGGGTAGGATTTCAGACAATGTGGCAGACAGAAGGAGGAAGCAAATCTTAGTATCTCAGGGTGAATGACCTCTGGTCCCCCCAATACAAGGCTTGTTGCAACTACCTGTGCTGTCCATGCATAGAAGTTAAGTGTGGCTGCCCTCAGGATGTGCCTCCGACATCTATGACAGCAGGGAGCCCAACTGCCTGGGCTGAGGAGAACCCACCAAGGCATCTGCACTGAGGCTGTGCTTCACATGACTGGACACAAAGGCTGGCCCATTCCTGTGAAACCCAGGACTTGTTCAATGGGAGATTTGGGCTTGAGGCCTCCACATTAGCCTGGCTGAACCTTTCTGAGAACTACACCGCAATCTTAAGACTCTTTCTACCCGACATATCCTCTTTCCCTTCTCCTCCCCAGGTCAGACTTAATATCTGTGACTGCTCTCCCGGCCTCTTCCAGCTCCCTCCCCATTTTCCTCAAGGCATGTTCCCCAAATTTCTTGCACATCTAATCCTGTCTTGACATCTGCTTCTTGGGGGAGCTGAACTAACACACCCACCTAATGCACCGCTCCCGCAAGCCTCATGTAGTAAATGCCTCCAGTATCTACATCACATCCTTCAGCCCACCTGCGTGAGCACACACTCACCATGTGCTGACAGCATCCTGCCTCCAGCAAGAGTCCAGGTTTCCACTAGATCTCAGAGCCTTCCCCACAACCACAGGGGCCCCTAGTCTAGAGACAAGTACAGATCTGACATGTATAGAATGCTTATCTCCCAGGTGAAACAGTCAGTGAGAGCTGGGAGCTGGTGCATAAATGTCTCGGCCTCCCTTCCTTCTATACCTTTCTTAGCAGGTCCCAGAGGAAGGAAGTCCATGGTGGCCATAGCAGCAATCCCACAAATGACCCTTAGATACGCTTTCCCTTCTTCCCTGCCCCACTTTCCACACTCCCTTCCTCCTGTTTCCTGGGATCACCTCCTAAATGAACTCCCTAGACCAAGTCCTTGTCTCAGGTTCTGCTTTCAAGAGAACCCAAGCCAAAACACCTGATAATGTGAGTTTAGCAATACAATCATTATAGACCAAACTCTCCTTTGAGAAAACACTGCTGAGTGTCTATGTGGACTGCATAATTTAAAAATATTCTGTATTTAAGTATTCTATACCTAATGCTTCCTTAACGGGTATGGTCTCCAGCCTCCATGATGGCCAGACTGTGGGCCACCTTCTGGTAATCGTGCCCTTACACAGCCCCTCCCACAATGAATATGAGTGGGACAAAGGAGAAGTGACAGTGTGTGTTTGGCAAAGCCAGTCCGTAGAAGCATCACATTTCCACAATGGTCTCTTAGATCTCTCTCTCTAGGGGAAGCCCACAGCTCAGCAGCTCTGAAATTCTAGACCCTCAGAAACCCTGAAAGAAAGTAAATGATGATTCTTGTTTCAGGCTAAGTGTTGGGATCTGTTATACAGAAATAAACAAATAATAAAAAGGAAGATTCTGAGGGTTCTCACAGCTTTACACATAGAACTCGGTAACACCCATACCAATCCTGTGAGTAAGCACTATTTAGAAGCCCTATATATTTTTTTCCAATTCCCCCAGGGAAAAAATCTTGTCTCAACTCCCCAGCATGATGTAGTAAGATGAGTACAATCTGTTGACGGCCCTGAGAATGTTTAGAAAGTAAACCTTCCTGAGCTTCCTAGTCAAACTTGGGCTAGATGACAAGCAGGGCCCCCTCCCACGTTCACATTCTATTATTATTCTTCCATCTATTTAACTAAATAGGATCTGCCTCCACTCCAAACAGCAAAACAAAGAAATGAAAAACGAAGACTTAACCAAACTTTGGAAATTAGGGTGTTTAATGTTAGGGCAGGAAGAGTAGGCTGCTGATTAAAAATTAGCTTGAGGGAAGTAAGAAAATAGACACAGGTATTGATAGGGAAAAACATATTTAGTAAGTGGCTATAAAGACTCTATCTCGGGGCTCCTGGGTGGCTCAGTTGGTTAAGCAGCCGACTTCGGCTCAGGTCATGATCTCGCGGTCCGTGAGTTCGAGCCCCGCATTGGGCTCTGTGCTGACAGCTCACAGCCTGGAGCCTGTTTCAGATTCTGTGTCTCCCTCTCTCTCTGACCCTCCCCCGTTCATGCTCTGTCTCTCTCTGTCTCAAAAATTAATAAACGTTAAAAAAAAATTTTAAAAAAGACTCTCTCTCAAAACAAAATATCATCTCTTCTATCTGAAGAATAATTCAGGATATGAAAGGAGAAAAATCGGGCAAGGAGTGACTTAGATAAAAATCTCTACTGCTTTTCCCATGCTCTGGACTTCCGGGTTCACAGAGAGGGGTGTGGAGTGTGCCTCACTCAACATACGCTCAGGTCCTGCAGACAGAAACAACTGCTGGGCCCCACGTTCTATCACTCCTGGTATACCAGCTTTTTAGTCTGGAAATTGCCAAGCTGATTTCTTTCCTTCTGCAAAATAGAACCTTCCTTGCTCCTCTCCTGGGGGCACCTCCTGGTAACATTGCCCTCTGTATTCCATCTTCTGCTGGCCTGGCATTTTGCATTGTCTTTGGGTCAATGAATCAGTAATCTGGGCCCCTGGGGGCATCTACCTTACTTACTGTTTCTGTTCCCAAGTTACCCCAAATGGAAACTGGGGCCTCTTACCCATCATTTAAATGCATTTCAGTTGCTTATGTTACTTATGAAAGAACTCGCTGCCAAATCACCTTAATTACACCCTTTTCCTAAAGCCACTTAACCCACATTAGCACAAACATTGGTAAAAAAAATAATTATACATACACCCATACTGTACTAAGGATTCTGAAAATGACCCAGTATTTTCTGAAAAATGTGCAAAGATAGATTCCAGACTGTTCAGACATCTGAATTTTTTCTATTCACTTTAATTCTGATCAACATTCAAAGACCCACTAGGCGGCCATTGAACACACATAATCAGTAATGACTGGCTGTAAATGACCACAGGCTGGCTCTCCCTCCTCTTAAAATACAAATTATTATGTATTTATTGAGCGCCTGCCCATACCTGGTACATAAGTACCACTGAATTTCATCCTCATCATAACACTATTAAGGTTGGAATTATCATCGGCTTTAAACAGGTGAAAACCCAAGATTTCAAGAGGTTATAACACTTGTCTGATGCCACAGAGCAGGTGAGGCTGGAGTTCAAACACAAGGTTTTTTACTCCTAAACTCAGTGTTTGCCTGTTTCTTTTTCCATCTAGTAAAAAATATCAAATTCATTAACTATACTCTTCTATTCAGATTTAACCTTGATGAACAGGAATTTGATGTATGGTTTCATATTTTATTATTTCCCCATCCTAATGTCTGATTTTTTTAATTGAAGTACAGTAACACTGACAATGTTATATTAGTTTCAGATGTACAACACAGTGCTTCAACCATTCTACATGTTATGCTATACTCACCCAAGTATAGCTACCATCTATCATCATACCATACTATTACAATACCAATGACCATATTCCTTATGCTATACCTTTCATCCCCATGAGTAACTCATTCCAAAACTGGAAGCTTGTACCTCCCACTCCCCATCACTTATTTTGCCCATCCCCCCATCCATCTCCCTTCTGGCAACCATCAGTTCCTTCTCTGTTTTTATTGGTCTACTTCTGTTTTTCTTTGTTCATTTGTTTTGGTTTTTTTATATTCTACATATAAATAAATTCATATGGTATTTGTCTTTCTCTGAGTTACTTCACTTAATACAATATCCTTTAGGTCCATCCATGTTGTCACAAATAGCAAGATCTCATCCTTGTTTATGGCTGAATAATATTCCTCTGTGTGTGTGTGTGTGTGTGTGTGTGTGTGTGTGTGTATGTACACACATTTTTATCCATTCATCCATTAATGGATTCTTAGGTTGCTTTCCTATCTTGGTTATTATAAATAATGCTACAATAAACACAGGTGTGCAAGTATCTTTTCAAATAAGTGTTTTTGTTTTCTTTGGGTAAATACCCAGTAGTGGAATTATTGGATCATATAGTATTTTTAAGTTCTTGAGGACCCTCCATACTGTCTTCCATAGTGGCTACACCAGTTTACATTCTCACCAACAGTGCACAAGGATTCCCTTTCCTCCACATCCTCACCAACACTTGTTATTTCTTGTCTTTTGATTCTAGCCATACTGACAGGTGTGATGGTATCTCTCATTGTGGTTTTGATTTACATTTCCCTGGTGGTGAGTGATGCTGAGCATTTTTTCACGGTGTCTATTGACCATCTATAGGTGTTCATTGGAAAAATGTTTATTTTGGTCCTCTGCTCATTTTTTATTTGCATTATTATTATTATTTGCTACTGAGTTGTATACGTTCTTTATATTTTTTGGATATTAACCCCCTATCAGATATACCATTTGCAAATATCTTCTCCCATTCAGTAGGCTGCCTTTTTTGTTGTTGAAGGTTTCCTTTCTTGTGCAAAAATTTTATTTTGGTGTAGTCCCAAAAGTTTATTTTTGCTTTTGCTCCCTTGCCTGAGGAGATATATCTAGAAAAATGTTACTAAGGCCAATGTCAAAGAGATTACTGCCGGTATTTTCTTCTGGCAGCTCCAAATTTAAAACAAAAGAAAAAAAGGCACTGAAAAGTAAAGTACTTAGCCAGGGCCACTCAGTAAGTACAAGAGCAAGGATGGAAACCAGGCAGTCTGGCTTCAGCATCTGTGCTCTTAGCCACCACACTGCCCTGCCTTGGTTGTGGGAGTTGCCTTGAAAAGAAAGTATTTGTATTTCTCAACTTATCCTGAATAATACGTTGTACCCTACAAAATTTCCTCTCTGCTTTGGCATTTAAGCAGAAGTCTTTTTTAGAAACTGACTCCAATTCAGGACATGATTTTTGAGTTGGAGTAAACACTGCTTTCTTCCAGGAAACACTCTTCCAATACTATAAAATATCATTGGGAAGAAGTATTCAGTAATCAAAATGTTACTGCCAAGCTATGTGGGAGCACACAGGCTCTTCAAAACAAGGCACTTCTTTCAGCCCATCAGCAATGTTTATTTGCCCTCAGTAGACGTATGGAATTTGGGGGAGGCAGTATGCAAACAGCTAGTGGTTAATCTTCTTGAATTCCCACCACTGTAGCTAATCTGCATAATTGGGCATCTGTTGACACTATCTTGTATTTTTTACCTTTCCTCTTAGACATCCTCCTGCTTCAGTGACCAGCTCTTTGAGTGAAAGAGTAATGGCTTACACCTCTCCTCCCCTCCATAGAGCCTTGCACGTAATGGGCTCTCCAGTGTTCGCTTATTTAAGACATTTCAAACCTTCAAAAATAAAAATCGTTCTATTTGTTCTCTGAGCCACTACAAATTCCACAAGATTCTCTTGCCTCTGGCACCCATCATTTCTGTGCTGAGAGCTGATTAGCCCACCCGGTCAGGCTGGAAATAGACAGAATGATAGTGTTCCAAGGGTTCTAACTGTGCCCAGTGAAACCAAGCCAAAAGCCACCACAGGACTACCAGACTCAGTGCTAAACCCCACACTTTAGGAGGGACTTTGCCAAGCCGGAGCTGCCCCGAGAAGGGTGACCAGAGAGAGAAAGTTCTGAAAACCTAACCATGCAGAAGGCTGAAAGATGCAGTGATGTTCAGTTTGGAGCAGACCATACTTGGAGCACACGCTCAGGCATTTGAAAAGCTGGCCTGGGAGAGGAGGATCACGCTAATTCTAACTGAGGGACACCAGAGCCTTTCTCCCCCAAGCCATTTCCAGTGGGGCATTGATATGTGGCTATGAAGAAAAGAGTTGGGTGGGTGGATAAATTTGGAAAATGCTACAAAGGCAATCCCCCTCTGAGATTCCCAAAGCACGTCAGCATACAAAAGATTCTGAGAAAATACCCTCAGAAAGAAATCTTTGTTAGAGTTTATTTACCTTACTTATTCTGTACCACAATCCTCCCTTTCGTTTCCCCGTATAATGCCTATGAACATCTCACACACAGTACATGAGAAGAAGGTGTCCCGTGAAACGCAACTGGGGCTGGTTTTCAGAAATTATCAGGAGGTAAATTTTGATATGATAGATCATATTTCCCACCATTCAGGCTGGCCAAAGACAACGGGCTGTCTTGTGAGGCTAGGAGTGCTGAGCCACTAAAGTTGTTCAAAACAGGCCAGAGGCAGTGAAAAGTCTGATCATCAAGTCTGAAATTCTGGATTCTATGATAACTGGCAGGAAAAAAGAAGGAATTTCCATCGAAGTTCCCATGTTCAGTTGGTCTTCCCTGTGGAGTTAGGGACCTCCACTTCCTTAGAAATAATTAGTCTCATTACGTTTGTGTTCCAATAACACTTGCAGCATTATAATTATTTATAAACATGTCTGCCCCTCTAGACAATGACTCAGTCTGGAGAGCACAGCCCACTTATTCCTCAGTTATGTAATGGAAACAATAATGGTACCTACACCATAAAGCTATTATAAATGTTAGGATAGTTACTTCATGTAAATCACTTTGAACTGTGGCTGGCACTGCTCAACAGATGCAGCAAATATTCTTGTAATTATAGATGCTGGGGCAAGAGTAGCTTTGAGAACTCCTACACTAGACTTTTAAATTCTTGAGATCACAGTTTCTTTCTGCCTATTACTATCCTCAATATATAGGAGGTATTCAATATTATAAAATACATAATTATAAAATACGTAGGTAGATGGAGGAAGGGAGAGAGGGATGGATGAATATTTAAATGGATGGATGAGTGGGTGGATCGGTCTTGTCTCCATTGATGTAGCTCGTGGTGTCTGCGTGGGCTTGGTCCATCAATATCTCCAATGCGTCTCCAATGTATAGCCGCAGGCCTTCCAGAAGGGGCTCCTCTATCCTTTCCTTTGTAGGGGCACTGTTGGCTTAGAGCAAAACTTCTCCATTATCCCACTGAAGTACCCCTTTCTATGCAGAAGAATGGCCGTCCTGGCCTGCCTTCCAGAGTCTGAGGGCCTAAGTCTGATTTTTATCTGAGAATTCAAGAAAATTTACGGTTTATATCATAACAGGTCTGTGTGCTTTTAAACAAATGTTTTAAATTTTCACCAACAGGTAAAATTGATGTACACAATATGTTGAGTTCGTCCTGTGGCTTCCAGCCCCTCTCACATTCTGGTGTGTACCTTCGAGAAATACACAGCCCTCCAGTTCCAGAAACCTAACAACCTTCTCTGGGTCTCATCACCCAAATCCACTTGCTCTGTTTTGTTTGTTCTGTGTGTAGATTTACACCCTGGAATTTGATGTTTCAGATCCATTTTTGTTTCTGCCAACAATAAATCTCAGGCAGCATTCTGGAAGGCAAGGAATTTATCACATTTACTGATGTACTTGCTTTGAGGCATAAATAGAGAAGACACAAATATGGAGTCTAAGGATATTCTGTCTGACAAAGAAAAATGACCATTTATATGGCTTTAAAAAAATCTTTTTTTAACGTTTATTTATTTTTGAGAGACAGAGAGAGACAGAACATGAGCAGGGAGGGGCAGAGAGGGAGGGAGACACAGACTCCGAAGAGGCTCCAGGCTCTGAGCTGTCAGCACTCAAACCCACAAAGTGTGAGATCATGACCTGAGCCCAAGTCAGATGCTTAACCGACTGAGCCACCCAGGCACCCCTATATAGCTTTTAAAGTAACAGTTCTCAATTTGAGTACCACTACTGCTGAAGACCAATTAGCATTAAAAGGTGTTTAGAGGCTTTTCAAGAATATATTACAGAAGAGAAATGCTGGAAATCTAATCTGCTCAAAAAGAATGTTTTTAACTCACAAAAATGTAATAACTTCAAAATACAGGTCAGGACTCCATCTTGATAAGTACTTTCTGTTTCCAAGTTTATCTAAAAAATTTCTCCTCATTAGCTTTGCTGTTTAGTTTACCAATCCTGCAGGCCTATTCAGCTAATCTATCCAGAGTTCCTTCAGGACTGGACTTCCTCCTTGAGAAGCAGGATTTCACTTGCAAGAACTGAATCAAAAAGCCAGGGACTAAAGAAATTTCAGACTTAATAAAGAAATATAGAAAGTAATTTTTTAATGAAAAAAAGTTTTATCTGTATTCCCTGAACCTCTCTTATCTGGAATATAGATAGAACTGCCCCCTCTCATCCCACAGAAAGGGTCAGGCCCTCCAGTTCCTCAACCAAGCCCCAAGATTCCAGCCTGAGCCAAAGCCCCAGACCCCCGACTTAGCCAGAAGGGAAGATGGCAGGAAGGCCATTCAACAGAAGATTAATACAAGAAGGAATTTTCCCCAGCATTTTGTGAAGGCCTAGACTTTTTTTTTTTTTTAATGTTTATTTTTGACAGAGAGAGAGAGACAGAGCATGAGCAGGGGAGGGGCAGAGAGAGAGAGACATAGAATCTGAAACAGGCTCCAGGCTCCAAGCTGTCAGCACAGAGCCCGACATGGGGCTCTAACTCGCAGACCGTGAGATCATGACCTGAGCCAAAGTCAGACACTCAACCGAGTGAGCCACCCAGGTGCCCCTCAAGGCCTAGACTTTAAAGGCAGAATTTGGGAACTTCTGCTTCCCACCAAGATGGAATGACAGGGAATGTATTTATCCTCACTCCTGAAACAACTTCTAAAAACAAACAAACAAAAAAAGCTTTTTATCTTCATGAGGTCCCAATAGTTCATTTTTGCTTTTAATTCCCTTGCCTTTGGAAATGTGTCAAGTAAGAAAGTGCTGCGGCTGAGGTCAGAGAGGTTTTTTCCTGCTTTCTCCTCCAAGGTTTTGATGGTTTCCTGTCTCACATTCAGGTCCTGCATCCATTTGGAGTTTATTTTTGTGAATGGTGTAAGAAAGTGGTCTAGTTTCATCCTTCTGCATGTTGCTGTCCAGTTCTCCCAGCACCATTTGTTAAAGAGACTGTCTTTTTTCCATTGGATGTTCTTTCCTGCTTTGTCAAAGATTAGTTGGCCATAGGTTTGTGGGTCTAGTTCTGGGGTTTCTGTTCTATTCAATTGGTCTATGTGTCTGTTTTTGTGCCAGTACCATGCTGTCTTGATGATGACAGCTTTGTAGTAGAGGCTAAAGTCTGGGATTGTGATGCCTCCTGCTTTGGTCTTCTTCTTCAAAATTACTTTGGCTATTCGGGGCCTTTTGTGGTTCCATATGAATTTTAGGATTCCTTGTTCTAGCTTCAAGAAGAAGAATGCTGGTGCAATTTTGATTGGGATTGCACTGAATGTGTAGATAGCTTTGGGTAGTATTGATATTTTAACACTATTTATTCTTCCAATCCATGAGCACAGAATGTTTTTCCATTTCTTTATATCTTCTTCAATTTCCTTCATAAGCTTTCTATAGTTTTCAGCATACAGATCTTTTACATCTTTGGTTAGGTTTATTCCTAGGTATTTTATTATTCCTGGTGCAATTGTGAATGGGATAAGTTTCTTTGTCTTTCTGTTGCTTCATTATTAGTGTATAAGAATGCAACTGATTTCTGTACATTGATTTTGTATCCTGTGACTTTGCTGAATCTGTGTATCAGTTCTAGCAGACTTTTAATGGAGTCTATTGGGTTTTCCATGTATAATATCATGTCATCTGCAAAAAGTGAAAGCTTGACTTCATCTTTGCCAATTTTGATGCCTTTGATTTCCTTCTGTTGTCTGATTGCTGATGCTAGAACTTCCAACACCATGTTAAACAACAGCAGTAAGAGTGGACATCCCTGCCATGTTCCTGATCTCAGGGAGAAAGCTCTCAGTTTTTCCCCATTGAGGATGATATCAGCTGTAGGCTTTTCATAAATGGCTTTTATGATATTTAAGTATGTTCCTTCTATCCTGACTTTCACGAGGATTTTTATTAAGAAAGGATGCTGAATTTTGTCAAATGCTTTTTCTGAATCGATTGACAAGATCATATGGTTCTTATCTTTTCTTTTAGTAATGTGATGTATCACGTTGATTGATTTGCGAATGTTGAACCAGCCCTGCAGCCCAGGAATGAATCCCACTTGATCATGGTGAATAATTCTTTTTATATGCTGTTGAATTCGATTTGCTAGTATCTTATTGAGAATTTTTGCATCCTTATTCATCAGGAATATTGGCCTGTAGTTCTCTTTTTTTGCTGGGTCTATGTCTGGTTTGGGAATCAAAGTAATGCTGGCTTCATAGAATAAGTCTGGAAGTTTTCCTTCCCTTTCTATTTTTTGGAACAGCTTGAGAAGGATAGGTATGATCTCTGCTTTAAATGTCTGGTAGAATTCCCCAGGGAAGCCATCTGGTCCTGGACTCTTATTTGTTGGGAGATTTTTGATAAAACCTTCTGCACTGCAAAGGAAACAATCAACAAAACTAAAAGGCAACCGACGGAATGGGAAAAGATATTTGCAAATGACATATCAGACAAAGGGCTAGTATCTGAAATCTATAAAGAACTCACCAAACTCCACACCCAAAAAACAAATAATCCAGTGAAGAAATGGGCAGAAAACATGAATAGACACTTTTCTAAAGAAGACATCCAAATGGCCAACAGGCACATGAAAAGATGCTCAACATCGCTCCTCATCAGAGAAATACAAATCAAAACCACACTCAGATATCACCTCATGTCAGTCAGAGTGGCCAAAATGAACAAATCAGGAGACTATAGATGCTGGAGAAGATGTGGAGAAATGGGAACCCTTTGCACTGTTGGTGGGAATGCAAACTGGTGCAGCTGCTCTGGAAAACGGTGTGGAGGTTCCTAAGAAAATTAAAAATAGATCTACCCTATGACCCAGCAATAGCACTGGTAGGAACTTACCCAAGAGATATAGGAGTGCTGATGCACAGGGGCACTTGTACCCTGATGTTTATAGCAGCTCTTTCAACAATAGCTAAATTATGGAAAGAGCCTAAATGTCCATCAACTGATGAATGGATAAAGAAATATGGTTTATATACACAATGGAATACTACTTGGTAATGAGAAAAAATGAAATATGGCCTTTTGTAGCAACATGGATAGAACTGGAGAGTGTTATGCTAAGTGAAATAAGTCATATAGAGAAAGACAGATACCATATGTTTTCACTCTTATGGGGATCCTGAGAAACTTAACAGAAGATCATGGGGGAGGGGAAGGAAAAAAAAGAGAGGGAGGGAGCCAAAACATAAGAGACTCTTAAAAACTGAGAACTGAGGGTTGATGGGGGGTGGGAGGGAGGGGAAAGTGGGTGATGGGCATTGAGGACAGCACCTGTTGGGATGAGCACTGGGTGTTGTATGGAAACCAATTTGACAATAAATTTCATATTAAAAACAAAAACCAAAACCAAAAAAAAAAAAAGCAGAAAAAAATAAATGAAACTATGGTTTATAAGACACTGGACACCAGGCAACAAAGAAAGTGATCCTTTAAAGAGAGGAAACAAACAAGCAATGAACCCAAGCAAGCTTGACCAATTCTCAAAGTTACAGAATCACAGCTGAAAGGCCAAGAAGACCATGGACAGCTAGAATTCCCATGATCTGCGTGCAGGGAAGAGTACCATAAAGGAGAGGACTGCACAGAGAGCACAAGAGAAAGCACACACACGAGCTCCAGAGATCTGCAGAGGGTTCCTCTTGAGTATTCAGCAGAGGGCTGCTAAGAGCATGTGTGTGAGGAAGTGCCTGAAAGGGTTAAAGGAAACAGGACCTAAAACACCTGCAGACCCAGGATTAGTGCCTGTTCTGCCAACCAGACCACAAAACACCGTAATTCACGGGCTGTGTGGGTGATACTCAAAAGTGTTGAGCATTGGGAGTGAGAAATAATTAACCCTAAACGAAAGACTGTTCCAGTTCTGCCTAACAATCTTAAAGGCAAACCCTGAAAGGATCAAAGTCTTCCAAGTAAATTAACTGAATCCCAGAACAAAGCTCAAGAACATTTATAACAATATGAAAATACTCAGTGTCCAGGGGCACCTGGGTGGCTCAGTGGGTTAAGCATCCGACTTTGGCTCAGGTCATGATCTAGTGGTCCCATGAGTTCGAACCCCGCGTCGGGCTCTGTGTTGACAGCTCAGAGCCTGGAGCCTGTTTCAGATTCTGTGTCTCCCTCTCTCTCTGACCCTCCCCCCATTCATGCTCTGTCTGTCTCAAAAATAAATAAATGTTAAAAAATATATATCCAGTGTCCAACGGTAAAATTTACAATATCCAATCAAAAGTCACCAGACATGCAAAGAAGCAGAAAACTACAATTCATTGTAAGAAGAAAAACCAATCAGGTGAAGCCAACCCAGAATGGATACAAATGCGAGAATTGCAGAAAAATACTTTAAAACAGTTATTACAACTATATTCCTATGTTCAGAAAGCTGGAGAAAATGTTGAACAGGCTATAGTAGAGACATAAAGATATTTTTTAATATTCATTTATTTTTGAAAGAGAGAGAGACAGAGTGTGTGTGTACATGAGCAGGGGAGGGACAGAGAGAGAGGGACAGGGAGACAGAGGATCCAAAGCAGGCTCTGTGCTAAGAGAAAAGCCTGACGTGGGGCTCAAACCCACAAACCAGGAGATCAGGACCTGAGCTGAAGTTGTACACTTAACCATCTGAGTCACCCAGGCTCCCCAAGACATGAACATATTTTTTTTTCTTTTTTTTTTTTTTTTAAATTTTTTTTTTTTCAACATTTATTTATTTTTGGAACAGAGAGAGACAGAGCATGAACGGGGGAGGGGCAGAGAGAGAGGGAGTCACAGAATCGGAAACAGGCTCCAGGCTCTGAGCCATCAGCCCAGAGCCCGACGCGGGGCTCGAACTCACGGACCGCAAGACCGTGACCTGGCTGAAGTCGGACGCTTAACCGACTGCGCCACCCAGGTGCCCCATGACATGAACATATTTTAAAAAGACTTCACTTCCAGAGATGGAAATGACAATATTTGTGATGAAAAACATATCAGATGCGATTTAAAGCAGATTAAACATTACAGAAAAAATGATTAGTGAATTTAAAACCTACCAGGAAAAGCTATTCAAAATAAAACACAGGGCAAAGAAAGACTCAAATATCAATGTACAGAACATCATTAAACTGTGGGAAAGCATCAAGGAGCCTGATACACATATAATTAGAGTCTCCAAAGGAGACAAAAGAGAGGGAGAAAACAGAAAAATGGGTCAACAGATCACACCTACAATTTTTTAAATTTTCTAAATTTTTAAATTTTCAAAATTCTAAGAAGTTCAACAAACTCCTGCACAAACATGAGAAACATAAATAACATGATACCAAGGCACATTATGTATCAAATTTCTGAAAGCCAGTGTTAAAGGGAAAATCTTAGAGAAAAAAAGACACCTTACATTCAGAGGAACCAAAGATAAGCATGAATTTTTTGGTAAGAAACAATAAAGGGGACTAATAACAAAGAATGTCTTTAAAGTACTGAAAGAAAAAGTCTATACTCCATGAGAATCTCTTTTAAGAATATCAGTGAAATAAAGACATTGAAACATATAAAAAGGACAAAGGAAGTCCTTTGGGAAGGTAAACATAAGGAAGGAAAGGAATGGAAAGGAAATGATGCCAAGTGGAACCGTGAATCCATAGTAAAGACTGAACACCACTGGAAACGTTAACTATTTTTGGTACGATTGTTTTCCTCATTGTTTAACTCTTTAAAAGACAACTGCCTGGGGCTCCTGGGTGGCTCAGCCAGTTTAGCATCCAACTCTTAATTTCATCTCAGGTCATGATCTCACGGTTTTGAGATCCAGCCCCTAAATGGGCTCTGAGTCAGGCTCCATGCTGGGCATGGAGCCTGCTTAAGATTCTTTCTCCCTCTCCCTCTCCCCCTTCCCTACTTGTGTTCTGAATGAATGAATGAATGAATGAATGGCAACTGCCTGATTAAAATGGATAATACATCATGACCAAGGCAGGTGGAGTTTAATCTGATGAATGCAAGGTTAATTTCACATTCAAAAATCAAAAACATTTTATAACTTACCATATTAGTAAACTAAAATGAAAAACCACATGATCATTTCAATAGATGCATAAGACATACTTAACAAAATCCAACATTATTTCTGGTAAAAACTGAGCAAACTAGAAATAAAAGGGAACTTTCTTAATCAGATAGAGAGCCCTATGAAAAATCTATCATTAATATCATATGAGGGGAAAGACTGAATTCACACAGGAACATAGAATAGAGAAACAGCTTTGAAAATGGAAAAGAAAACTGAAGGATTAATATATCCTGATTTCAATGTTTACTATAAAGCTGCAGATATCAAGACAGTGTGGCATTAGGGGTGTCTGGGTGGCTCACTTGGTTAAACACTTGACTTGATTTTGGCTCAGGTCACGATCTCATGGTTTATGAGATAGAGCCCCACGTCAGTCCCTGTGCTGACAGTGCAGAGGCTGCTTGTGATTCTCTCTCTCCTTTTCTCTTCTCTTTCTCCTCTGCTCACACGCTCTCTCAAAATAAATAAACATTAAAAAAAAAAAAGACAGTGTGGTATTAGTGTAAAGATAGACAAATAAATCAATGGAAAACCAGAGAGAGTCCAGAGATACAATCACCTTTGTGTGGACAATTGATTTTCGATGGAGGTACAAAAGCAATCCAAAGGAAAATGGATGGTCATCTCAATAAATGGTTCCTGAAACAACTGTATATCCACATGCAAAAAAAGGGGGGGAGGGGCTTTGATCCATATATCACACATATTTGAGAATTAACTCAAAACAAAACATATCTAAGTATCAACCTGAAACTATAAAACTTCTAGAATGAATTTGGGGTGGAAAGGAAAAAAAAACTTCTAGAAGGAAACCTAGGAGAACATCTTTGTGACATTGTGTTAAAGATTTCTTAGCTATATACTAAGTGTATCATCTATAAATGGAAAAAATTAATAAAACAGACTTCATTAAAAACTTCTCTTTGAAAGACACTCTTAAGAATGAAAAGACAAGCCACAGAATGGGAGAAGTTGCTTACAAATCACATATCTATCTGATAAAGGACTTATATCCAGAATATATATCACTCCAAAAACTCAGTAACAAGAAAACAACCAACCATTAAAAAAAAAAAAATGGGCAAAAGATTTGAATGGACACTTCACCAAAGAAGATATAAAGATGGCAAACACATTTTTAAAAGTTTTTTAATGTCTGTTTAGTTTTGAGCGACAGAGCATGAGCAAGGGAGGGGCAGAGAGAGAGGGAAACAGAGAATCTGAAGCAGGCTCCAGGCTCTGGGCTGACAGCTCAGAGCCTGACACGGGGCTCAAACTCACGAACCATAAGATCATGATCGGAGCCGAAGATGGATGCTTAACCAACTGAGCCACCCAGGCGCCCCAAACACATTTTTTAAAAAGATACTTGACATCATTAGGCATGAAACACAAATTCAAATCCCAACAAGGTATCATTATACACCTATTAATAGAATCCCTAAAATGTTAAAAAGTACACATACTAAGGTTGGTGAGGTGTGAAGGAACCACAACTTTCATACCCTGAATGCAAATTGGGGCAACTGCTTTAGAAAACAGTATGCTAGTTTCTTAAAATGGTAAACATACTGTGACATATGACCCAAACATGCTACTCCTAGACATTTAGCCGAGAAATGAGAGCAGACATCCATACAAAGATCACACGAGTGTTCACGGCAACTCCACATGTAACAGCCAACAACTGCTCATTTGCAATAAAAAGGAATGAGCTATCGACATGCACAGCACTGATGAATCTCTAAATAATAATGCTGATTGAAAGAAGTCAATGAGAAAGAATGAAATATGGCCCTTTGCAGCAACGTGGATGGAACTGGAGACTGTTATGCTAAGTGAAATAAGCCATACAGAGAAAGACAGATACCATATGTTTTCACTCTTATGTGGATCCTGAGGAACTTAACAGAAACCCATGGGGGCGGAGAAGGGGGAAAAAAAAAAGAGGTTAGAGTGGGAGAGTCTAGCCAAAGCATAAGAGACTCTTAAAAACTGAGAACAAACTGAGGGTTGATGGGGGCAGGGAGGGAGGGGAGGGTGGGTGATGGGTATTGAGGAGGGCACCTTTTGGGATGAGCACTGGGTGTTATATGGAACTCAATTTGACAATTAATTTCATATATTGAAAAAAAAAAAAAAGAAAGAAGTCAAAAACACATAAACTTTATGATTCCGTTTCTGTAAGATTCTGTAAAGATTCTGTAAAGTGCAGATGGCTGGTGACAGTTTCATGGATGTATACAAATGACGGGACATCAAATTGTATCCTTTAACATGTGTAGTTGATTCTATGTCCATTTTACCTCAAGGGAGCCGGTAAAAAAAAAAAAATTAACAAAGGCAAAAAGAAAATAAAGGCTAACTTGATAAAACCAAGAAGAGTAAGAAAAGGGATAAAGAGGAACCAGCAAAATAAGCAACAAACTTAATGTAAGTTTGCAGAAAATGAGCATTATCAACTGCCACTAAATGTAAATAAACTGAATGAACCTGTTAAAAGACACAGATTGTCAAATTGGCTTAAAAAAAAATCCAGCCAAGGGGTGCCTGGGTGGCTCAGTCGGTTAGGCATCCGACTTCAGCTCAGGTCATGGTCTTACAGTTTGTGAGTTTGAGCCCCGTGTCAGGCTCTGTGCTGACAGCTCAGAGCCTGGAGCCTGCTTCAGATTCTGTGTCTCCCTCTTGCTCTGCCCCTCCCCCACTCATGCTCTGTCTCTCTCTCTCTCTCTCTCTCTCTCTCTCTCTCTCTCTCTGACAAATAAACTGAAAAATGAAAAAACAAATAAACGGATAAAGCAGATAATGAAAGCTTAAATAAGCCAACAGGGAAATAAAGTCATTAAAGGAGATTTAAGTACCAAGGTAGGCCCTATAATAAAACATTTACCCTTAAATATCCAGTTTTGGTTTTTTAATAAAAGGGCAGAGAGGGGTGCCTGGGTGGCTCAGTCGGTTGGGTGTCTGACTTCGGCTCAGGTCATGATCTCGCAGTTTTAAGTTCGAGCCCTGCATAGGGCACTGTGCTGACAGCTCAGAGCCTGGAGCCTGCTTCGGATTCTGTCTCCCTCTCGCTCTGCCCCTCCCCCACTCATGCTTGCTCTCTCTCTCTCTCTCTCTCTCTCTCTCACAAATAAATAAACATTAAAAAAAAAATAAAAACAAAAAACCAAATCCGGGTACTATATATTTTTTAAATATTTTATTTAGTTTTTGGGAGAGCCCAAGTAGGGGAGGGGCAGAGAGAGAGGGACAGAGGACCTAAAGCAAGCTCTGTGCTGACAGGCTGACAGCAGCGAGCCCAATGTGAGGCTTGAACTCATGAAGCACAAGATCATGACCTGAGCCAGACACTCAACCAACTGCGCACATGTCCCAGCCAGGTACTATTATTTTTTAAAAAGATGCAAAAACAATAGAGTTGCAAATCAAGGAGTGGACCAGGGATCCCAGGCATATGGGATACATATGGGAAACAAAGGGATAGGAGAAGAAGCATGCTAATTACAACAAACAAAAAGACTATCTACTGAGGGCAAACTTCCTTAATCTGGAAAAATTAAAATGTTAGTAAATTAGTGATCCTCCCTGAATAGACAGGAGTTAAAATTTGGGATACTTACTAATGTAATTTATATAAACGATGATCCAAGAGAGAAGCCAGTGTTGATTTTTAAATTAACAATCTACCTAAATTAACAATTTTAAAAATAAGCATGTTGTCCCACTTGGAGGTTCTTGGAATAAAATTACTTGCTTGGAGGAACTGGTTGAATGATACATTGTCTTTAATCTATTATACGCCAGGCTCCTAAATTGTTGCTTCTAAGTAACTGTAAGTACTGAGAGTCTCCGGGAGGGGGCAATTATAATTTGTAATTTACCCATGAGTTACTAGCATTTTATCAACTGGAAAGAGACGGGTTTAATGTATTATTCCTTTGCTGAACATTAGCAGGCCACAGATGTGACTAACCTTGGATAAGAAACCTCTCTTGTGATTCCCCTTTCTTTGGGCCATGTAATGATTGGCTCTGTATTTTGTTGTTATTTCCCTCATTCTTGGACAGAATTGATGGAGAGTCCATCAGGGTGGGGAAGAGGGAAACAAGGATTGTGTCCAATCTATGACATGCCTGATTTCCCTCTACAGAGGACCAGAACTCAGCACTCAGTCAGGCCTGCCAACGAGATCACCTGGAACAGTGGTTCTCACACTGGAGCCTGCATCAGAACCACACGATGCTTGTTAAAAACAGCACGTGTGGCTCAGTCGGTTAAGCGTCCAACTTCGACTCAGGTCACGATCTCATGGTTTGTGGGTTCAAGCCCTGTGTCGGGCTCTGTACCGACAGTCCAGAACCTGGAGCCTGCTTCAGATTCTGTGTCTCCCTCTTTCTCTCTGCCCCTCCCTCATTCACACTCTGCCTCTCAAAAATAAATATTTAAAAAAACTAAAAACAACAACAACAACAAAAAACCCAGAACAGATTTCTGGGTCCCCTGCCCCAGAATGGCTGACTCAGGAGGTCTGGAGTGGGGCTGAGAATGTGTCTCTAATGAGCTCCCAGGCACTGCAGTTATAATGGGGAAGCACACTGTGAGTGCCATTCTTTCTTCTTCCCCTGTTTTCAGCTTCTCAGACACAGCTTCAGGCTTTGATCGTTTCTCTCGCCATTTTGAGGGTGAATGTGTCTGGTAGCACATGTCGTGGGGTCTCCCTCAGATCCCCCTTTACGACTTAGCACCTCATGCCCCAGCTGTGGAGAATGTTAGGCACATGCACAGCCCCACATTAGCGTCACCACACTGGACACTCAGAGACCACCTGCACGGCCCCTGGGCTTCAAGAATGAAGCAAACGTTAGCAGGTAACTTTCCAAAGCACCGGTGAGGTTAGGAAGAAGGGAGCCTTTACGGCCTTCCCTGCCCATGGTTCATCACGGAGGTCAACTCTGCCACCACCACTGGCAATGTCACCTGCAAGCAGCATCCAGAATCATCAGTGCACATGTCTGTTCCACCAGAGAAAACGTGCTGTGCTCAGCTACACACAGGCACATGGGCAGCTGGGGTGAGGAGGGGCTGCTGGGGAAGAGACAGAGGTGGGACCTGGAAGGTTCCTAGCCAGCTAAGGGTTTCTGGGACCTCCCAGCCAGTTCCCCCCAGAGGCCAGAACTTCCCACCCTGTACCCACAACCCCCTCAGAGACATTAGGTCTAAGAAATGCAGGGCAAGAAACAGTAGTTTAACTGACACTTTTGTTTTTTCATTCATTCATTTAACACACGTTTGTTTCTACTGTGCTGGACTCCGGGTTAGATCTTAGGATCCAAGAGATTAAAATACAATCTCTTCCATCAAGGTGTTCACAATCTGGCATAGGAGATGGACAAGAAGCACTCAGTCCCAATGAAGCATGATGAGAGGCAATGCACACTGTGGGGCAAAGCTCTGGGGCCAGAATACCCAGCTTCAAATCCTGTGTGACTCTGGGCAAGTCACTTAACCTCTCTGGGTGTCCATGTCCTGTTTCCATAAAAGGGAAACAAAAGCAGAGCCTGCCTCATTAGATAGGTGTGATGGAAAGTCTAAATGAGTTAATATAGGCAAAGTGTTTGAAACTTGCCTCGTGCAGAGTCCCGACAGCCAGTTCTTGTCAATACTGGCATGACCAAGAGAATGGTGCAGAGGACATAAGGGAGAGGGCAGGAAGCCAGATATGAAACTAACAACCTCAGAGCTGTAGCCTCTTGTAACATGAACAGATCAAAACAGAGGATCCCAGGGCCCCTTCTAGTAGAAGAGCTGTGGGCTAGAGGTGCCTCCTAGTGGATACTTAGTAAGTATCCTGAGAGCCAGGCACGGGACACAGGAAGTAATCAGAATTTCTCCTGCCTTGGACATACATGAATTAGGGAGAAAGGGAAGATACAGTTTCACATGGATTCACAGGAGGTTTGACATCTCACAGCCAAGGGCACCAGTTGAGAACAGCCAGGGTGGTTCCCATGATCTGGAAGGCTTCTCCCTTACCGAACGCCCGGGGACTGAGGGCTACATCCTCCCTCTCTGTGCCTTTCCTCTCCTCCCCACACCCTCAATGCCACCAGCTCCATCTGTTGGCCCATGTTCCTCTTCTCTTTGTAACCACCACTAAAAGCCTGTGATTTTGCACATACATCTGCTCTCTTGGCCAGAGGAACTACCGGCCCAACAGCACACACTGGTTGGAACTTTCAGAGGGCTATGGGCCAAGACTTTTGGGAACATACCCTGTCCAATAACACTCAGGTCAGGAAAGGACACTGGATGACACATGAAGAATGCTGAAGCAAAGCTGGAAATCCCTTGGACAGTGACTCAGGGGCAGCAGGCAGGGAAAAACAGGCCAGCAGGCAGTCCGTTATTGTGCAATGCAGACCATTCCCTCCTCCTGGCCACCAATCAGGGATGGCTCTGGCCACAGACATCACCTTCACTGGGCTTAGCTGAAAAGGATGGTGTCCAGCTCACAACCTTCCAGCACTCACATGCCAGCACAGTGGCTGTTATGAAGAACAGAGAAATGACCAAGCAAATTCAGAGGGTCCCTAGGGTCTATCTTGTGTTGTCTTACTCTCCACCACTTCTTGCCTTCTCCTTTCTTCTCAACTCCAATTAAGAGAAAAAGGAGGGGGGGAGGGGGTAGAAACAAGCCCTTGGAACAACCTGGATGCTAATTTCAATCCAAAACAGTGGGTTCACTGAGCCCTGGCCACCAGCCCTCAGCAACTTCCAGCTCAGCTACCCAGTGTTCCTGGGACTGAAAATACCAGAACATCTGATGAAGCAGCTGCAGTTAAATTTAGCCCCGGCAAAACCAGGCAGTCTGGGAGCCAGAAGCAGCAGAGTGGACCCACGAATGCACCCATCACATGTATGAGAGCCTCCAGCTACACACAACACCAGTGTGAGTAGGGCAAGCGCAGGGAGAGGGAATGCGGTGAGGTTCAAGGCCCAAAGGCAGGTCTCCTCTCGCAGCAGCATTGCCGGGACCCATCAGCCCAGTGCTGCCACCAGCAGGTACCAGGCAGGTGTCATAGATGAGTATAGCATAAAAATGGAAAGAAAAGAAAATGGCGGGGATTCTGTTGAACTGCAGGGTGATATCCCATCTAAATCCACTGAAATTTAGACTTTTAAAAGACACCATGTTAGCCAAATAAAATCCTGCATTACGTCTGCAGACTTTCAATGTGACACCTAGGTCCACCTGCATGGAGTGGGCAACCCCACAGCTACTATTTCACCATCAGCCATTCATTCTTTGTTTCTTCCGTTTCCTGTTAAAATGCAAACAGACCATGGGCTTTAAGATTGCTTACCTAACTCAGTTATTCTGACAGATCCCTTTAAGAAACAAAGGAAGGAGAAAAGAAAAAAATCAGCCTATATGAATAAATTAATTGGTAAATTAGCATGTAGTAATATGTTCAGAATCAATTAAATGTTAGCTGTATAAAGCAGCAATTGTTCAATGCAAAGAGCATTTGGCTTAGAGTCAGATAGGCTTGAGTCTAAACCCTGGCTTTGACACCCACTAGGAAATTAATTAACTTTCCTAAGCTGCAGGGTCTTCTTTGGTAGAATAGAAACAACATGCCTGCCTACCTTGAACTGCTATGGAGATTAAGTAACGCAGGGCAGTGTTGAACCTGAGATAATTTATGCACAGTAAATGCTGTATGAACTTTAATCATCTGAGAGCCAGGTTCTGTAGGGCAGGGACAAAGAGTGGGAGGAGAGGTAGGTGGTGGGACAGCATCTCGCTCACCAGAGCTTTCCTGGAGCACGGGACTGCCCCAAATTAGATAGAAGGCTTCTGAGCCACATGGGGCCACACTGTCCCCAGCGTCCATTTGCCACACTGCAGCCACACTTAAGCCGAACTGTCCCTGGCCTTTCTTCCGCCATTTGAAGTAATGCAATGTCAAGCCAGTAGACCTACCTCACCATCATTTCTACTCCATGTGAGCCCCTCACACAGTCTTGTGCTGAGCTAGGTGGTTGTTGAGGGTAATCTGAGACAGCAATGCCCTAGTTTGTCCCATCACCCAAGCAAGCTGCCTGCACCAGGGGGAGGATTTGTTTAGCCTCTCTGACCCAGTGTTTACACAGACTTCTAGCCCCAACAGTGCACTTGAATACCCTGGAGAGATTTTAAAATGAATAGCCACTTGTACACAACACTCTAACTGCAGACCTACAGAATCAGATTCTCAGCAGGTGGACTGGAAAATCCCTAGGAAAAGAAAAATACTCAAGGGATCCCAAATTCAGCCAATTTTGGAAACACATTGCTTTATCCCTTATTGTGCTGCCTCCCGTCGCCTCTTGGGTCTGTCTTGGCTTTGTAAATAACACAAGCGAGAAAAAGCGCTCCCTATACTGAAAATTAGTATTCATGTGGAGCTAAAAAAAAAATGAGGGACAAACAGCCAGGTGAGAGGGAACAGAAAAGAGAGACCAAGAAACTCATAGAAAGGCTGGAAGAGGGGAAGGAAAACAGGCGTGCCCACGCGTGCACATGCACACACACACGCACACACACAGAAAGATGGGGAAGAAAGAAGAGAGACAGGAGGAAGGAAGGCACATTTCATGACTGTGCCAACATTTTGGTATGGCAAGAGATAACCTAAGCCAAATCAATGGATGAGTCTTAGGTAAAAAAAAATTTCCAGTTTGGGCATGGGGTTATTATCTACAACCTGCAAAAGCTCTTATGTATTGGCAAAGATACAAACACCACAGTAGAGAAATGGGCAAGACATGAAGAGATAACCCAAACAGCCAATACACAAAAAGGTGGGTGAGTTCACTAGTGGTTTGGGAAATGCAGATCGTTACTTTATACCTTTGAGGTTGGCAAAAATCAGAAAGCCATGTACTTACTGCTCAGTAGGATGTAGGGGAAGTGATTTCTTTAAATCTTGATGGTAAAGATGTCAATATAAGTCATATAACTTTGAAAAACTGACATCTAATGAAATTTACCACTCTTTGTCAATCCCCCTGTTCCATTCCTGGGACTTGAGGCCCTGGAGATTAAAAACACCAGTACCTAATGATGTATGCTCAAAAATGTCAACTACATTTGTTCATGATAACATAAACACTGGTAACAGAGAAAGTCTGTTAATAGAGTATTAATAAATAAGTGTTGATACATCTAGCCTGCTTAATATAACTTTATATAGCAGTTAATAAGAATGAATAAAAGCCATATCACAGTTGGAATTTAAGGGATTGGGTACTGTTGTATAAAAACAATAAGGCAAAAAAATGTTTATAATATTGCTGTTTTGTAAAACAAAATGACAGAAACTCTTGGCGTGTGTGTGTGCACACGTGCGTGCACAGGGTTGACATGCAGCTAGTATACATTGATAGCTGAAACATTCAGTGTGGCTCTATCATTCTAACTGATTCACACGGTGCCATACTGTTGCTACAGATTTTGAATGGCACTCCTGTATACATGCGTTCATGCCTTTGTACATGAGTACATAACAAATATGGAGAAGAAACCAGATAGGTACATACTAGATTGTTAACACAGATTAGCAAGGAAGGAAAAGGGGGCTTCTGTGGGTAGAGCTGGAGGAGAAAAGGTGAGGGAGGCAACCTAAGAACAAGAAAAAAGAAACATTTAAAAAAATGTGCAACAATCATAATTATGCTATGCACTTATGTAAAATTATGTATATGTTTTATGCATACAGGATCTCTTAAAATATAACTGTTAAGAGCTTATTAGTCAAATATTATTATAATAATGATATGTAACACACCAAACCCAAAGCCTCAGTGACATACAAAAAAGGCATCTTTTTCTCACTCATAGATCTACGGACTGGCAGGTATGACTCCTTCAGGCTATAGGGCACTCCCTGTGACTCTCATTCCGAAACCAGAACTATCTGGGGCATGTTCTTCTCATGGATAATGACAGAGGCCCAAGAGGTCAAGCTAATCCACGCAAGCACATTTAAATCTGCTCATGGACTGATGTCAGCACCATGGAGACGTAAGATGCCCTACTTTTTAACAATTAACTAGGCACCTATCCATGAAGAAAAGTACCTCTGTGGGAAGTGTGGGATCCAGCACCTTATATCAAGGGACCCAGAAGGAGTCTTACCCACCTGTGCACCCAGTAATAGGCAGACAGACCTCGTCTAGACTGCAAAACCAGCAAGAGCCAGGGAATCTGCCCCAATCCCTCTAGGCTGTGGTCGGGGAAAGCCTAGAGGGCACTGATTTGCATAGAAACCCACAACAAAAGAGACTTTGAAGAGATCCAGCCTTCCCAAGGGGATTTCAGCATGCCTCTGGGGGTAAAAATACAGATTTCAACACGTTGGAGAAGAGCAATTGCGCCAACACTGCCCCTCCCCCAAGGCAACACTGCACAGGGCTGACCTAGCCAGTGGTAACCTCTCCCACAGGATAAAGGACGAACAGCAAGCCGCTTTCCCAGCCACGGTGGATGCTGCTGGAGAAACCCATTTCCACGTAGCAGCACTGAGGAGGGACCTCCATGACCGGGGGGGGGGGGGGGTTGGTTCAAGAAAGAGGCAGGTAAGATTACCAAAGGGCATTAAAGGAAGGGGGTTCCTGCTGACAGTGCTCAGGACTTGAGCAGGAAGCCTGCCCACAGCCTCTGGGAGAACCTTACCTGAGGACCTGCCCACTGGCCCAGGGGCACCCCCAGCACCCTGAGTGCTCCACCCACACTTTCCCTAACTCCGAAGCCGGCTCCTATGTATACTCTAGAGTGCGGCGGCAACGATCCAGCGTCCGGCTAGCTCTCAGAAAAACAGACCCGGGCGAGGGAGGGAGAAACCACAAATTTGACCTGTAGCGCCACCTTCTGGAAAACTGAAGAGAGGTTTCCAGCAGTCATTCTGATGAGCTTTAAGAGCCAGGGAAGATGTACACGCATAAGAATTCTGCCACAAGAGGGAGCAGGAAATACGGAGCAGGTGTGTTGACGCAAGGTTGAGGAAAAACCTCAGATTTAACAGAACCAAGGCTGCTAGTAAAGATGTGAGGAGCTATTGGGTACCTCAAATGCAAAAGAAGCAACACGAAACTACAAGGAATATAAAGAATCAAGAAAACATGTCATCACCAAAGACAATACTCTTCCAATGAGCAAATTCAAAGCCACAGAATTTTCTGATCTAGCTGATAAAGAACTTTTTTGAGGAAACTCAATGAGCTACAAGAAAACAAAGATGTCGGGAATACATGAACAAAATAAGAAATTTAACGAAGAGCCAAATCATAAAAAAGAACCCAACAAATTCTGGAGCTGAAAAAGTCAATGGATGAAATGAAAAAGTACAGCACAATAGAGTGCATCAGCGGTAGAGTAGACCAAATGGAAGACAGAGTAAGCTAGCAGACAGCAAGTTTTAAACAGTACAATGAGAGGAGACAACGAATGAAAGAACAAAGAAAGACTACAGGACTGATGGGACTCCATCAAACATACAGATATTAGAATAATTGGCATTCTAGAAGGAGAAGAGGTGGAGAAGGGACAGAAAGTTTATTTAAAGAAATAAGAGCTAAGAAATCCAAAGCCTGGGGAAAGACCTGGACATCCAAGTTCATGAAGCTAACAGATCACCCTAGTATCTCAGGGCAAAAAGACCTTTTCCAAGACACATTATAATGAGAATGCAAAAATCAAACATAAAGACATTCCTTCAGGCAGTCAAGGAAAAAAATTGTAGCTTATAAATACACAAAACAAACCCCAAACCAGCAGCCTATCAGTGGATTTCTCAGCAGCAACCCCTACAGGCCAGGAGCACGGAATGAGATATTCAAAGTGTTGACAGAAAAAAACTGCCAGCCAAGAGAAATACTCTATCCAAAGTTATCCTTTACATATTTCATATGTAACTAACATAAAATATATATGCATATACATGTATATATTTGAAATAGACTCCCAAACAACAAAAGTTGAAGTTCATCACCACTAGACCTGCCCTGCAAGAAATACAGAAGGAGTTCTTCAAGCTGAAATAAAAGGGTGCTAAGTAGTGATATGAAAACAATGTCTTGTATAACATATTGGCAAAGGTAAAAATACAGTCAGATTCAGAAAATGAATTCTATAATAAGATGATATGTTAACTAGTTAACTACAGTATAATAGTTAAATATTAAAAATAACTACAGCTACTACAATTTGAAAACAAATACACAATATAAAAAGTAAATTACAATATCACATATGTAAAAGGGGAGAGTAAAAGGGTGAAGCTTTTATATGCAAAGTTGCTATCAGCTTAAAATGGACTATTCTATCATTTTATGCAAGGCTCATGGTAAGTACAAAGCAAAAACCTAGACTACATTCATAAAAGATAAAGGAGAAATAGAACATATTGCCACACACACACACACACACACACACACACACACACACACCCCACCAACTTACAAAGGTAGACAGAAACAGAAAAAGAGAACTACAAAATAGCAAATAATTAAGATGGTAAGAATAAGTTCATGTATATCAAAACTCATTCTAAATGTAAATGGATTGAATTCACCAATCAAAATACACAGAATGGCTAGATGGATAAGAAAACAACCCCTAACTATAAGCTGCCTACAAGAGACTCGCTTCTGATTTAAGGATACACATAGGCTCCAAGTGAAGTGACAGAGAAATTTATCCCATGCAAGTGGAAACCAGAAGAAAACTTTTATTTATATGAGATGAAATATTCTTTAAGTCAAAAAAAAAAAAACAGTAATAAGAGACAAGAAGGTCACTACATAATAATGAAGAGGTCAATTCATCAAGATGATGTTAACAATCATAAATAAATATACACCCTACATCTGAGCACCTGAATATATTAAGAAAATACTAACATATCTGAAGACAGAAATATAATACAGTAATATCAGGGACTTCAATATCCCAGAAACACTGGACTTGAACCATACATTAAATGAAGTAAACCTAACAGACATTTACACAACACTCCATCCAACAAAGTAAAATACATATTCTTCTCAAGTACACACTGAACATTATCTGGCAAAGATCATACAATAGGTAATAAAACAAGTCTTAATACAAGAAGACTGAAATCATAAACAAGTTTCTTTTGTGACCACTTTTCTGACTTGCTATGAAACAAGTCAACAAGAGAAAAGCTAGAAATTTTATAAGCATGTGGAAATGGAATAACACACTCCTGAACAATCAATGGATCAAAGAAGAAATCAAAAAAGAAATTAACATTATCTCAAAACAAATAAAAATGGAAATACAACACACCAAAACCTATGGAATGCTACAAAAGCAGTTCTAAGGGGGAAGTTTATACCACTAAATGCTTTTTTTAAAAATGTTTGTTGGGGCACCTGGGTGGCTCATTCGGTCAAGTGTCCAACTTTGGCTCAGGTCATGATCTAGCAGTTCATGGGTTTGAGCCCCACATCGGGCTCTGTGCTAACAGCTAAGAGCCTGGAGCCTGCTTCAGATTCTGTCTCTCCCTTTCTCTTTCTGCCCCTCCCCCACTCATGCTCTGTCTCTCTCTCTCTCTCTCTCTCTCTCAAAAATAAATTAACATTAAAAAAAAGTACACACTAATGAAAAAAATGTGTGTTTATTTTGAGAGAGAGAGAGAGAGAGAGAGAGAGAGCTGTAGAGGGGCAGAGAGAGGGGAAGAGAGAAAATCTCAAGCAGGCTCTGTGCTAACCTGGGGCACAGTAGAGCACAACCTGGGACTCACACTCATGAATGGTCAGATCATAACCTGAGCCAGAACTGAGTCAGTCACTTAACTGAACCACCCAGGTGCCCCACCAATAAATGCTTTTACTAGGAAAACAGAAAAATCTCTAACAACCTAACTTGAACAAACTAAGCCCCAAGTTAAGAGAGGGAAGGAAATAATAAAGATCAGAGCAAAAATAAATGAAATAGAGACCAGAAAAACAACAGAAAAAAACAACAAAACTAAGCTAGTTTTTTGATGAATAAAGTTGGCAAACTTCTAGCTACACTAACAAAAAAGAAACAGGGGCGCCTGGGTGGCGCAGTCGGTTAAGCGTCCGACTTCAGCCAGGTCACGATCTCGCGGTCCATGAGTTCGAGCCCCGCGTCAGGCTCTGGGCTGATGGCTCAGAGCCTGGAGCCTGTTTCCAATTCTGTGTCTCCCTCTCTCTCTGCCCCTCCCCCGTTCATGCTCTGTCTCTCTCTGTCCCAAAAATAAATAAACGTTAAAAAAAAATTAAAATAAAAAAATAAAATAAAAAATAAAATAAAAAAAAAGAAACAAACAAAACAGGGAGAAGACTAAAAATGTGAAGTGAAAGAGGAGATATTACAACTAGAAAAATACAAATTATCATAAGAAATTATGAACAATTATATGCCAATAAATTGGACAACCTAGAAGAAATGAATAAACTCCTAGAAACAATATCACCTATCAAGACTGAATCAGGAAGAAATAAAAAATATGAACAGACCAATAATGAATAATCAGTAATCAAAAAACCTCCAATACACAAAAAAAGCCCAGGACCAGATGGCTTCACTGGCAAATTCTACCAAGAATTTAATGAAGAATTAATGCCAATCCTTCTCAAACTCTTCCAAAGAATTTTTTTTTGAAAAGAAACACTTTCAAATTCAGTTTACAAGGCCAGTGTTATTACCCTGAAACCAAAGCCAAAAAGGATACTACAAAAAGAGCAACTATAGACCAATATTCCTGAGGAGCATAGATGCAACATTCTCAACAAAATATTTGCAAACCAAATTGAACAGCACTTATTAAAAGTATCATACACACCTTCACCAAGTAGGATTTATCCCTGGGATGCAAGGATGATTCAACATATACAAATCAATAAATGTAATACTCTACATTAACAGAATGAAAGACAAAAATCATGACTATCTCTATAGATGCAGAAAAAGCATTTGACAAAACACAAAATCCTTTCATTATAAAACCCTCAACAAATTGAGTATAGAAGGGACATACCTCAACATAATAAAGACCATATGCAATGAACGCATAGCTAACATCATACTCAATGGTGAAAGACTGAAAGCATTTCCTTTAAGATCAGGTAAAAGACAAGGGCACCCACTCTCACCATTTTTACTCAACAAAGTATTGGAAGTCCTAGCCGAAGCAAATAGACAAGAAAAAAAGGGGGGGGGGGCATCCAAATTGGAAAGGAAGGTATAAAGTTGTCATTATGTGCAGTTGATATGATCTTATATGGAGAAAATCCTAGACACTCACCCAAAACACTGTTGGAACTAATCAAATTCAGTAAAGTTGGACATAGCAATCAACATGCAGAAATCAGGTGCATTTCTACATGCTAACAATGAAAAATACTTCTTAAAACTATCCCACTCACAATAGCATCATAAACAATAAAATACTTAGGAATAAACTTAACCTGAGAGGTAAAAGATCTGTATAATGAAAATTATAAGACTCTGATGAAAGAAACTAAAGATGACACAAATAATGGAAAGGTACCATGTGTTCATGTTTTGTAAGAATATTGTTAACATGTCCGTACTACCCAAAGCCATCTATATATTCAAAATAATCCCTATCAAAACTCCAGTGGCATTTTTCATAGAAATAGAAAAAATAATCCTAAAATTTGTATGGAACCACAAAAGACCCCCAACAGCCAAAGAATACTGACAAAGAAGAACAAAGCCAAAGGCACCATTCTTCCTGATTCCAAACTATACTACAAAGCTAGAATAATTAAAGCAATATGGTACTGGCATAAAAACAGACATGAAGACCAATGAAACATAATTAGAGAGTTCATAAATAAACCCACATATATGTAGTCAACTAATATTTGACAAAGGAGCCAAGAACATTCAATGGGAAAAGGATAATCTGTTCAACAAATGATGTCTCAAAAGTTGGATAACATGCAGAAAAATGAAACTGGACCCCTATCTTACACCACTCACAAAAATTTATGCAGAATGGATTAAAAACTTTAACATAAGACCGCAAACCATAAAACCCCTAGAAGAAAACACTGGTAAGAAAACCCCTTGACGTTGGTCTTAGCAATGACTTTTTGATATGACACCAAAAACACAAGCAACATAAGAAAAATAAATTGACATGACATCAAATGAGAAAGCTTCTGCACAGCAAAATAATCAACAAAATGAAAAGTCAACCTACAGAATGGAAGAAAATATTTGCAAATCATGTATCAGGTAACAAGTTAATATCCAAAATATGTAATGAACTCACACAACTCAATAACAAGAAGAAACAACCCTATTTTAAAATGGGCAGAGGAACTGAATAGACTAGTACAAATGGCCAAGAAACACATGAAGAGGGGCTCAACATCACCAATCACCAGGGAAATGAGAATCAAAACCACAATGAGATATCACCTCACACTTGTTAGAATGGCTATCATCAAAAAGACAAGAGATAACAAGTATTTGCAAGGATGCGGAGGAAAGGAAACTTCTGTGCACTGTTGGTGGGAATGTAAATTGGTGCCGCCTCTAGGGAAAGCAGTAGGGAGGTACCTCAAAAAACTAAATAGAATTGCTATATGACCCAGCAATCCCGCTTCTGGGATTAGATTCATATTCAAAGGAAACGAAAATAGGACATCAAAAAGGTATCTGCGCCCCATGTTCACTGTAGAATTATTCACAATAGTCAAAATATAGAAACAGTCTAAGTGTCCATTGATGGCTAGATGGGTAAAGAAGATGTAATATGTGTGAATAACACAATGGAATGTTATTCAACCATGAGAAAAAAGGAAATCCTGCCATGTGTGACAACATGGATGAAATGAAGGCATTATGCTAAGTGAAATAAGTCAGACAGAGAAAGACAAATACTGCATGTTCTCAAATGTGGAATCTGAAAAAGCCAAACTCATAGAAACAGTGTAGAATGGTGGTCTAGTGTAAACCCTGACAGTTGAGTTTTCTCCTTCCTTTTTTGTAAAGCAAGTGCCTGACTTAAGTTTTGATGGCCAACTCATCCACGTCAAAGAGGCATCTACTTCAAAGATGGCTATTTCAAATAAATACATTGCCAGCCATAGGACTAGATAAAGAGGACATCTCCCCACACTGAGGCTCCTTTGTTTTACAGTTCCTGATAGATTTTGATAACACTTGGGGCCACTTATTTTTCCTCTTCCTGCACTTTAAATTCACCAATAAAAAGTGAGCTCGTGAAACCCTAGGCCCCACCCTCTACCCTAACAAAAGCAGAACCCCATCCCTGTGTGCTTAGGCTGAGTGCGAGGGGGGGTGGGGGAGGAGGGGTGTAGCCCCAGGTGGGCTGTGTGATTTCCAAGTCCTATAAATAATGAACCGCCTTTTCCCTAAATTTCCTGCTTGGTTATTGCTGAAGGGCATCCTGCAATTATAAGAACCACAAGAGCTAATCCAGCCACAATATTGGTTATTGACAGACTGACACCAACACAGAATAATTGCCTTAGTCAGCAGGAATGCATAATTGCCCTTTCAGTTAACCAAGGGGAAGGCCCTTTAGCTGTAACTTGCTTATTAGCACCAAACTCAGGTGGTAACAGCATCTGGGAAATGAGCACCACCTGCTGGGAGATCTGTGGCACTGCTACGTGCTGTGGCACATTGCCTCTGTCACCTGCTGTGTTGTCTGCAGTATCCGACTCAAAAGGCCACAGCTGCTGTAATAATCCAACAATCTCCCCTGTATGGTCAAGGGCAGCATGGTCAAGGGCAGATAGTCTAACAAGACAATTAGGCCACTAATTATAAAGGCGTAAGTTAGCTGTTAATGTGTGTGAGGGTCCTTCACTCCTCAAGGCCAAGAAGAGCTAAGGAAGGTGGACTGGATTGCCAGGCTATGGTCACCAGACAAGGAGAAGCTCCGGGCTAAAGGCATGAGGAAAAGATTCCCGAAGCTGGGGAGGATGGGAGACCTCTGTCTAACCACTGAGTCAGTGGGTCATGCCCAGACTACATGTCCTAACCCTGAAAAGTGGAATAGCCTTGCAACTGGAAGCTAATGGCATCACCAGAGAGAAAATACAACAGAGGCCTATGGTCCATGGCACCACTTCACTCACTACTATCACTTCGTCCCCTGACCCAATGGGATATTATGGGTCCAACCCCCGTGTGATGTTGCTAAAGAATTAATCAACAAATATAAATGTCCTGAACAGCTGGTGCCAGCACCTCCTAAGAACCCTGAAGAACCCCAACTTCTTGAGAAATGCCAACCCCACGAAGCTCCCTGAGCATTGCTCAATGCCATGCATACCATGCCAAGACTCTAGTTTATGCCCCAGAGGCCTAAGAGCTTTTCCCTAAGACCCTGTGCATATCATACTAGTGGGGGTGGACCCCAATCCAAGAGACGTCTCTTGGGACACACTGGAAAGGAAAGTGGCCACCTATGAAGAGGGCTCACAGTGACATCCCAAAGTTTCCAGTAACAACACATAAGATTATGGTAAAAAGAGACAATCAAGAAGTAGAAACTGAGATAAAAAACTATCTTATCTGAAATTCAAAGCTTTCTTAAAGATTTCATGTAGCAGGAAGGACAGAGGGGAGCTAACTGGCTATCCCAGGGTTTTTTGCTTGTTTGAAATGAGTTCCGAATTGTTATTCATGGCAGCCAAAATGTATCAACTGGCTGGTATCTCTAAAGACCCTAAAATCCATAACCCTAAAATCCATAGCTTTCTTAAAGAAAGCCACCTATATGCTCATTTTCTCTGAAATACCAAAGAGCCTGAGCCCCTAGGCTTTCCCATGAATGGGGCAGAACTAAAAAAATATGTCTTATAAGGTGTCCCTGCTGCTCCTAAGGGAAAAGCTGACAGGGAAATCAAGGCCTCTAGAGAGGAAGAAGGGGGAGAAGGGAAAGCAAAGGCCCCCAGAGTCACCAATATTTGAATACTGAATTGAATCTCTCTCCTAACCTGGACATTTATTGCCTGAGGCTGTGTCCATCCTTCCATCATAATGATCACTGCGAAGGCTCGCAGTAAGTGGAAAACGTTAGATGAGGCCCATCTCCTGCTGCACAAAACTGGCGTGGTCCAATAGGTTGATTATTTCCATGACCACAGTGACCCAAATGACCCCTCTTCATTTCTAACCCTGAAGAGACCCCATTTGACCCTGAGCCCAGAGAATTATTCTTCACAAGGTGCTCTCCCTAATGGCTGGGTGGCACTACTACATTTCAATTGGGACTGCTCAAATTGCCAAATGGCACTAAAACTCCTTGGAGAAAATTTTCTCTGTCCCTTGAATATGTAAATCTTACTGTGTCTTTGAAATATAAACACCCAGGTGGTAATTAAAACTGCCCACAATCCCCTGAGACTGAAGAAGAACAATGGATGGAGAAGCCTTTTAAAATAAAAAGTGCTACAAAAACTCTTTTGCCCAAGATCTAGCCCACCTTAATCTAGCCTCCTTAAGGTCACTTGTCAAGGACAAATACAGATCTTAAAAATCTTCACAAGTATTAGTAAAAAGTTTTAGCCATTTGATTGGGTAACCTTAACTTCTGTCTGCCAGACACAATTTGAATTAAAATTTTATTTATAAATTAGTAGGGTGCCTGGGTGGCTCAGTCTGTTAAGCATCCAACCTCAGCTCAGGTCATGATCTCACGGTTCATAAGTTCAAGCCCTGCATCAGGTTCTCTGCTGTCAGTGCAGAGCCTGCTTCAGATCCTCTGTCTCCCTCTGCCCCTCTCTCTCAAAAATAAAAACATTAAAAAATTTTTAAATGTTATTTATAAATTACTGAGTTTTATATTATTGTACCTGATTCACAGCTAAAAATTTGAAATTAAAAGCTATCAGGTCAGTGTCCTATATGCATGCTTATGTATGTGTATGAATGTATATTGTGTATATGTGATTTTTTTTCCTCTCTACCTCTGGATTGTATTGCCAAATTTAATTTGTAAAACAGCTCTATATAACTGGCTTAAAGAAAAATAAGCACTTATCAAATTAAATATTTCTAAACTCTCAGAAATGTAATGGAAACTAACTCAAATGTTTTCAAGTTCACATGACCTAGGAGAATCTTTGGTAGCAAAAGCTAAAGTTTGTTGGTCTAATTAAAACAGGCATTTCTTCAGGTTATCAGCATTAAATATAATGGGGTCATACAACTTTTACTCTACCTGGGTTTATTAGTCAAGTGAGCTCATGCTATCTCTGTTGCAAAAAAATTTATCAGCAAGAAAATAACATTTTCATGAGTCATCTAAATATAATCGCTAAGAACAAGTACACTAAATAAATGTAAGTGAAATAGAAGCTTTTAAGTAAACTTTTCAATAATTATGTATTATGATATATCTACCAAAATAGGGTCTCAAATCTCTTTGGTAATTTATACCCTTAGTGTTTTGTTAAGTTAAATGATGGAAATTCATTAAATGTCTAGATCATTTCCAAACAAGACAAAATACTGAAACATCTAAATAAGCTTATCTATTTTTGATATAAACTTCAGAGAAATCACAATAGCTCATGTATGGACAATCTTCATGCCTGTTGCCATGTAGTCCACTCAGAAAGATCACCAGAGACATTCAAACAGACCAGGAAAATCTATCAGACTGCCATTGTGCACCTGCACTCCATTCGAAGATGCTTCCAGCCCAATATCTAGAAATCTTCTTGATTGGCTGCCTTCAGAACTCAGAACCTGGGATTATAACTTGCTCTGATCATTAACCTTTGTGTTTTGGTTTTGGTTTCCATAGAAATGCCTCTTATTTGATACCTGATGCAAATACTTGCACCAAATAGGCCTAACTTTGGGAGCCCACCTGCATGACCACCTCCCGAAAGAAGACACAAACTTTAAATGAACTGACCCATCCTCAGGACTAGAAGACCAGTTTGATGTGATATGGGACAATCTACCAACTCAAGACAGGTTCAATTTATACCAAATGGCCCAAGATGTTAAAATATTTTCCAACAGTACCCAAATCTTTGAAGACATTCCTAGGGTCCCTGATATCACAGACTTAGTTTCACTGCAGGACCTTTCAAGTTCGAGACAACATCTATAGACTGGATTTCAGACTATTGCCTACATAATTATTATAAGATTTCCTACTATAATCCTATTTATATATATTCTTTCTGGGTTACATATTGCCCTATTCCTGATGTTCAGCATATCAGCGACCCAGGCAGTTAATGTCTTCGCCATTAACTCGTATGCCTTGGCATCAGAGCGGACTGTAGTATAGACCCTTGAAAGTTGTTTGTTGTTTTTTTTTTTTGTAATTTCAAGTATCTAACTTAAGCTTTTATTGCCAAGGCATCCACTTCGAGAGGCATTCACTTAAAAGATGGCTATCTCGAATAAACACATTACTAGCTACATCACAAGATAAACAGCCAGGCAACCTCCGGCCATTGAGCCTCCTTGGTCTTAGATCTTGGTTGATTTCTATATGACCATTTGAGCCACTTGTTTCTTCTCTTCCTGAGCTTTAAGTCCCTGCTCTTATGTTTTAAATTTACCAATAAAGAATGAGCCTGCAAAACCCTAGGCCCCCACTTTCCATCCCAATAAAAAAATACCCAAAGGCTTGTGCACACTCTCTCCACCTGCAACCCCACTGTGTGGCCCCAGGTATGCTGTGCAATTTCCTGGTCCTGTAAGTAATGAACTGTTTTTTCTCCAAGGTTTCTATATGGTTATGACTAACGAGCATCTTGAAATCACTAGAACCGCAAGGGCTGGTCCAGCCACAACACTGGTTATTGACAGGCTGAGACCAGAACAAAACAGGGGTTACCAGGGATTGGGGGGCAGGGTGGAGAAATGAGGGAGATGCTGTTTAAGGGTATAAACTTGCAAGCAGTAGATAAATAATTTCTGGAGATCTAATGCACAGATAAGTGATTATAGTCAACAACACTGTATTACAAACTTCAAATTTCTAAGAGATGAGATCTTAATTGTTCTCACCACAAAACAAGAAAATTACCTCATGGGATTGAGTGGTCATCATATCGCATCATATAAATGTATCAAATCAACATACTGTATACCTTAAATTTATGCAATGTTATATGTCGGTTATATCTCAATTAAAAAAATAATCTCAACTAAAAAAACAAAATAGAAACAAGAAAAAAAAACCCTCTGCATGTGCCTCAGACATGCACATTCCACTGTCCAAAGCAAGTCACATGGCCAACCCACAATTAGTGGGATAAAGAAATATACTCTTCCCATAAGGGTGTGAGGGGTGTGGGGAGAAAGAGTAGGAATGAAGGAAATACTTGCTAAATAAAAAGGTCATCTTCCCCTGAGTCATGTGGGAAGCCAAGCATGAGAAGATGTTCTCACCTTGGAGAGCACTCAGGAATGATAAAGGAAGAGATGGAAGGGATGATGATGATGATAAAGTCTTGTTGTACAAATGGCCTAGTGAGAGTTAAAGAGTACAGACAGCATTTTCCTGATCCCAATAGAAGAGAGACTTGTTGAAGAAGAGTATAAGCTGGTGCAACATTCATTAAAAACCTGTCTGACCTCAGCCGCAGCAATTTCTTACTTGACACATCCCCAAAGGCAAGGGAATTAAAAGCAAAGATGAACTATTGGGACCTCATGAAGATAAAAAGCTTCTTCATTGCAAAGGAAACAATCAACAAAACTAAAAGGCAACTGACGGAATGGAAAAAGATATTTGCAAATGACATATCGGAAAAAGGGCTAGTATCCAAAATCTATAAAGAGCTCACCAAACTCCACACCCGAAAAACAAATAATCCAGTGAAGAAATGGGCAGAAAACATAAATAGACACTTCTCTAAAGAAGACATCCAGATGGCCAACGGGCACATGAAAAGATGCTCAATGTCGCTCCTCATCAGGGAAATACAAATCAAAACCACACTGAGATACCACCTCACGCCAGTCAGAGTGGCTAAAATGAACAAGTCAGGAGACTATAGATGCTGGCGAGGATGTGGAGACACGGGAACCCTCTTGCACTGTTGCTGGGAATGCAAACTGGTGCAGCTGCTCTGGAAACCAGTGTGGAGGTTCCTCAAAAAATTAAAAATAGATCTACCCTATGACCCAGCAATAGCACTGGTAGGAACTTACCCAAGGGATACAGGAGTACTGATGCATAGGGGCACTTGTACCCCAATGTTTATAGCAGCACTTTCAACAATAGCCAAATTGTGGAAAAAGCCTAAATGTCCATCAACTGATGAATGGATAAAGAAGATGTGGTTTATATACAATGGAATACTACTTGGCAATGAGAAAGAATGAAATCTGGCCATTTGTAGCAACGTGGATGGAACTGGAGAGTGTTATGCTAAGTGAAATAAGTCATATAGAGAAAGACAGATACCATATGTTTTCACTCTTACGTGGATCCTGAGAAACTTAACAGAAGACCATGGGGGAGGGGAAGGAAAAAAAAAAGAGGTTAGAGAGGGAGAGAGCCAAACCATAAGAGACTCTTAAAAACTGAGAATAAACTGAGGTTTGATGGGAGGTGGGAGGGAGAGAAGGGTGAGTGATGGGCATTGAGGAGGGCACCTGTTGGAATGAGCACTGGGTGTTGTATGGAAACCAATTTGTCAATAAATTTCATTTAAAAAAAATGAAAAATAAAAAAATAAAAAAATAAAAAATAAAAGCAAAATAAACACATTTTTGAAATTTAAATGGCCCAACCATTTAATATTATTTTAAGTCTTTTGAAAAAATTTTTTTCTGAAAAATATAAATAACTGTACATCCAAAAACATTACTCCCCAGGAAGTTTCCCAAAGGCAAAATATGGAATAAAACAGAGGAATGAAAACATTAAAAAAAATACAAAACGCACATACTTCTTGATCTACAATCTATCTCCTAGAATGGCATCTGTCCATGACTATGCTAAGCAAATCACATAAGATAAAGCAGTGTTTACAGTAGGAAATAAAAATGGGAAATAACCCAAGTCTCAGGACACTGTTAAATAAAATATGCTCTATCCATGAAATGAGACATTCTGCAGTTGTTAACAACATACACTCTACACATGCACATGTACAGAAAGATTTCCAAGATATATTATTAAATTAAAAAAAATATATATCAAAGTTCAGAAAAATGACAAAAAATACCAACAGGCAAAAAACAAACAAACAAAAACCATAGGAAAGAAAACCCAAACTGTCAATATGAAAACATGCTCAACCTCATCAGTAATTATCACCATAAGAGACCATTTCACCCTCAGAAAACTGACAAAAATTATCCCTGATAATACCATGCGTTGGCAAAAATGTGGAACAGCAGGAACTCTTACACGTGAGCAACAGTATCATTCACAAGAATAAGAGGGACCTGGGGCGCCTGGGTGGCGCAGTCGGTTAAGCGTCCGACTTCAGCCAGGTCACGATCTCGCGGTCTGGGAGTTCGAGCCCCGCGTCGGGCTCTGGGCTGATGGCTCAGAGCCTGGAGCCTGTTTCCGATTCTGTGTCTCCCTCTCTCTCTGCCCCTCCCCCGTTCAAGCTCTGTCTCTCTCTGTCCCAAAAATAAATAAACGTTGGAAAAAAAAAATTAAAAAAAAAAAAAAAAAAGAATAAGAGGGACCTGCTTCACCAAGAGACACAGCTGCTGATATAAAAGGGAGGAGACCTTTCATTTTCTTTTTTGATAAAGTTATAATAATGTAGATCACACACAGGCTATGAGTTTTAACAAAGTATTTTAAAACGGCTTTCATGATATCCAAGAGGAGAATCCGAAGCTATGTGGGTTGACAATTAGAACAATCAGGAGCATTTGCAGCTGGCTAAATAAACCAAGAGTTCGGATTGATTAATCAGCCAGTATCAGCCAAAAGGAGTGTAGACTGGGTTTTTTTAATGTCCTGAGTGACAGAACAGACAGCCTGCTCATGCAGTAAGCATATTTGTTATCCAACATAGTGCATATCCAACTGATGTACTGGATAAAGTAGGTAAAATGGGTGTGTGCATACACAGCAAAACAATATTACAGGCATCAATGTGAAGCCAAGAATTTAGGTACAAATTTTCAGCGGGACAAGTACAGAATAGGAGAGATGTGGTTTATTAGCAGTTCGTGTAAAGAACTGGAAGGATTTTTTTCATTAGAAGATCACTTCGAGTCAACAGTATGATGTAGCTACCCCTTGCCTCCCCCCGCCTTAAAAAAGATTTATTGCGGACTAAGATATATTGTTACAAGAGTTCAGAAGATGATGAGCTCATTAGATTATCTGAAATGTGGTGTTCAGATCTGGCTTCTGCATTTGAAGAAGGACACTGTAGCATTAGTTGTGTTGAAGATTTATGAAGCATTTACTCTGTTCCAGGGACAACTGTATCCACACCCACGCCCACATTTTTGCACCACTTAATAGTTCTACCATGAGGCAGATACAAAATCCCATTCTATAATAAGAAACTATAACTCAGAGAGAACATGGCAGCACAGCATATAAACAGCCAACGCAGAACTCAAACCCAGCTCTCTAATTGTAAAGCCCTGGCCCTTGATTATGGCATTCTGCCACTTCCAACTGGAGGGTGGCCAGAGAAAGGCCAAGTTAGAGAAGAATGTTCCTGAGGACCACTGGGAACAGAACTCCTGCAGCAGGCACTCAACACGTGGTACATTCCTGTGATTTCAGGAGGTGAACCGGGCCCAGAAGACTGATTCAAACAAGTCAAAAACTGGTTATGAAAATAGAACATAAAAATGAAAACTATAAACACTTTAACAGTTGTATATTGACTACTAATAGGTAATAAATAGATGGACATCTTGTGGAGACACTTACCACTACTTCATCTAAGTCATTTGTGTTCTGTTTCACCACCTAGATTTTACTGGAGGTTCACCTTTGGCAAAGGACAAGCAGAAGGAATTCTAGGGTCACTTTTGGCTTTAAGGTAGAACCCAAACTCAGAGAGGGTCAAGTGGGACAGCTAGGTAGACCGACCTTGAATGCTCCAGTTACCATTACTCAGGTGTTTCAAAACCACCAGAGAGAGCAGCATCAGGAAAAATGAATCCTAAATACTCCAGCAGGAAGTATCCAAGTCAGTTGTATGAGGGTGAATCCCAGGAGTTTTCCTTTATCCACTGCAAAGGAGAAAGGCACTTACTCTTTAAGGTAGCAAGGCTCTGAGCCTAGAGCTACCAGCACCATTTTGCCACCACGTGAGGAAGGTCTGCCTGGTAATAAAGGCCGCACAGAGGAAAACGTTGCTAGGAGCTGGAGAGAGACTCTCTTATGGTGAATGATACCTACATTTGTTCTTGACTGCTATGTAATGAGTTACCCCCAAAACATAGCACATAAAGTAACACATTGATTATCTCACAGAAGCTGAGGGTCAGGAATGGAGTGGGGCCTAGCTGGATGGTTCTAGTTCAGCAGTTAAGATAATGACCAGGACTACAGTCCTCAAGGCTCCCAATGGGCAAAGAGCCACACTCACACGGCAGTCCACAGGTCACAGTGGACCCACTTCCAAGCTCACTCATGTGGCCTTTCGCAGGTCTCAGGTGCTTGCACGCTGTTGGCTGGAAACATTAGTTTCTTGCCACCCAGGCCTCTCCACAGGGCTCCTCACAACATGGCAGCTTGATTCCCCCAGATCAAGAGCTCTAGGACAGTGTGAGCAAGCAATGGCAAGAGAGACTGAAGTCACAGTCCTTTCACAACCTAATCTCGGAAATGACACCCCGCTGCTCTAACCATATTATACCTGTTGGAAGCTAGTCCCTAGGTCCAACCTACAATCAAGGTAAGAAGATTACACAGGGCATGAATAGCAGGAGACAAGGATCACTGGGAACCCTTTTAGAGACTGCCTAATGCAACATTATTTGAGCCCCTGGAGCCAGCCATACCTGAAGTCAGCTACTTCCTGGTCTTTTCAGTTATGAGAGTTACTTCTCTTGGCTGAAATCGGTTTGAGTTGGGTTTCAGACAAATCACATGTAGCCCAGGGAATCCTTCACTAATATGTTAATATATACACTGAAAATAAACACCATCGTCAATAAAATCAAAGTGCAATGGGAGGTCATCAAAACAAGTTCTCCCTAGAGTGGATGTGTAAGCCAACTAGTACTCTTAAATGTCCTGTGTGATCTTTGATGATATTTTTTTGGATTTATTCTGCCTGGATTTATTCTAGCAGTCTGATATTCTTCCCAGCTAATTTAGCATGCCTGTGCCAGTGTGAGAGCATGCCAAACTCAGAATTTTATTGCCAAAGATGACACTGAATAGAATTAGACCATCAGGAGTGCAATTAGTTTGACATGCTATTAACACCCCAACCATGAACACAGAAGGAAAGGCTTGAAAAAAATGGAAAGTTAAAATAAAACTAAGTTTAGCTCAGTTAAAGGCAAACAATAAAATAATTCAAATTTGATCTTTTGGTTTCCAATGCCTGTGAAAATAGTATCTATATACAAATGATGTGAAAATCTGACAATCACTTGCATTAATTTTAGCAGAAAGACAACGTATCATGTGTCTAGGGCTGAGAAACTATTACATATACACCACTAAGACTTGGGTATCTTCCCTTCCACATCCATCCTTAAAATATACAGTAGTACCACCATTGTCTACAGTGTCCCTTTCTGTGGTTTCAGTTACCCCCCGGCAAACCACCGTTCAAAAGCAAATGATCCTCTTTGTAACATAGTGAGCTTTCTGTAGCTTCAGGCATCCACTGGGGGGCTTGGACTGCATCCTCTGTGGATAAAGCGGGGAGGATTTCTGCAGTCAGCACCCAGTCAGGGGAGAGGATGTCACTCCCAGACACTCAACCATGAGAAAAACGGCAGATCAGTTTGCTTTAGAAAACATAATCTGTGTGGTCTTTTTTTTCTAACGAAAAATTTCACTAACAGAATATTTTCACATGCACATAGGTGTTCCACATCTCTCGAAATCAGGTATTGTCAGACTTGACTGTGGTTCCCAATAATCTAGGGGCTTGTTAAAACCCAGGTGGCTGGGTCCCATTCCCAGAATTTCTGATAAAGTGAGTCTGGGATGAGGGCCTAGAATCTGCATTTCTAGCAAGTTCCCAGGTGACGCTGCAGGTGGGGATCGGGGAACACCCCGAGAATCAGGCTCCTCCCATAGCTACTTGTAGGCTCAGCGCTCATTCTCACAGCCTCTATGGCTCCTACTTTCTGGGCACTGCGAGTTCTTATCCAATGCCCTTCTTTTGCCACTCCTGACACTTGTCCTAGCCACCAAGAAAGGCAACCTGTGCATGCTAACTTCCTCAAACAATTTTAGATTTCTCAGTCACTGAAAGATTTTTACAGTTTCACAATAATATATTTTAATCGTTTTTACTTATTTTTGAGAGTGCAAGTGGGGGAGAGAGAGAGAGAGAGAGAGAGAGAGAGAGAGAGAGAGAGAGAAAGAGAGAGACAGAGGATCAGAAGTCAGAGGATCTAAAGCGGGATCTGTGCCAACAGCAGAGAGCCCAATGAAGGGCACGAACTCAAGAACTGTGAGATCGTGACCTGAGCTGAAGTCGGCTGCTCAAGCAACTGAGCCACCCAGGCACCCCAACAATTTCACTTTAAAAAGTGGGGGTGTAGGTGCTATCTGACCTCTTGTTTAAGGAGTAACAAAATTGGAGCTAGATCTTTAATGAGCTTAAAATATTAGCAACAGAGAAGTTTGATTATATAGCCTAAGAGAATTTTATTACCTAAAAGATCTTGTATTAATTCAATTAAGTTCCCTTTTTTTTTTTTTTTAATTGCAGCAAACAATTGATGGGGAAAGTTAAAAAAAATTCAAACAAATTAGATTTTATGGCTATTCAAGGACAAGGATTTCTTAAGCATATTTTTTCTTTGTGCAGTTTGTGTTTAGACAGAGCTAGGCATATAATCAGCCTTCAAGGAGAAAATATATTCAAAACACATGAAATAATTTACCTTATTAGTTGCACAAAGAAATACCATCTAATTTTCTATGCCAGTCTAAGAAAATTTGAAGTTGTTGTCAACAGTAAATGAACAGGGAAAAAAAAATAGTATTTAAAGAAACTCTATGTTTCTTTGCCTTCATTCACCAGACTGCTAAAACAAATTTTTCAGAATCACTCAGAATGAAAGACTGTAGAGGGTGGTTTCCATGGGTTTCTAATGAAAATACTGCAGTCTTTATTCTAATCTCCCTGGGAAGCAGAACTGATCTGCTGGGTTCTTTTCTTTTCATTTCTTCTCATGTGTAGGGCTTCCCGTCCCTGATGAAGAGTTAAGTGGGAGGACAAACAGTGAGTGGCTGCGACTGCTATGCTTTCTGCTCTGCATACAGGACTTCATACGTGGGTGAACATCCCAACTTGGGTGTAACCCAAGCTACACCAGCAAGCACTCCCTCATTTATTCATTCACACAGACATTTATTAAGTACCTGCTAGGTCCTGGGGATGCAAACTTAAATAACATGTGGTTCCTGCCTCAAGGCCACAGTCTAGGGAAAGAGACAGCCACAAATGGATGGTTACAAAGGCCTAGGCTGAGACCTAGACTCAGGAACCAGAGCACGGGAGTACTGGCTGTCATCATGGGACTGGATGCCGTCCCTCTGGGGCTGTGAGTCGACTGACAAGTTGGGAAAGGATGGAACCCGGAGGAACACCAACATTTAAGACAGAAGCAACAGAGGAGTGAGAGAGGAGATTAGAGCAGGTGAGGGGGCAAGGGCTATACCACAGAAGCCAAAGGAGTTGTCTCCAGAAGGGAAGACACTCACGAGTGTAAACTACAATGGGGAGGGCCAGGGTAAGAGCCCGAAAAGAGCTGTCATGATTCAGAATTTGCCGACGGCCTCACAGAGCTGCTATCAGTGGAGATATGAGGAAGCTCACCGCGAGAGCTGGGGAGTGCATACAAGAGGATGTAAAGAACAGGGGAAGAAAGGAATTCTTCCCATACGAAATAGATGCTGAAAAATCATTCTAGGCTGGAAGAAATGTTCCTCACGAAGGGCAGGTTAAGTATTTACCATGAATCAAGTGAAGCCTAGGCTTCAGGCCCCTCACCTGCATGGACCCCTGCCAGGCCCTGGGAGAGGCCCTAGTAATGGGTTTACATGGACATGATTTTGTAAAATTTGCCAAAGAAAGATATTTCAGGTGCAACTGGTTAAAATCGCTGTCGCTTCCACTCTGACTTCCTCTCCTAGTTCTCCTGCTAGGAGTGAACACAGGCCCTGAGGGTCCAGCTACAGAGAACCTGAGGATGTATTTGCTTTGAGTTTAGTGGGATATACTTAGGTGGTTTACAGTTACTTCACTATAGAGCTAAGCTGTTGATAGCTGTCCCAGTATAAGGAGGTCTTCCAGGAATACTCCTACCATCTACCACGACTATTGAACCCGGGTCATGACCTGAGGACCCGAAGGCTGTGTGTTTGACCATATGATCATGACTTATGGTGCGCAGCTCCAGAAGTATATGGATAGTTAGGGAGAAACTAAGTTTGACACGTAGAGAACTAGAGGCTAGACTACGGAAAATTCTTCCAACTTTCATAACATGAGTTTTTCATAACTCATACATGAAAAAATTTGTTAGAGGACTTCCAAAATTTACAAGTTAATTCTAAAATTCTAAATAACATAACCAGAGTGCCCAGGTGGTTCAGTCAGTTAAGCATCTGACTGACTCTTGATTTCGGCTCAGGTCATGATCTCACAGTTCATGAGTTCGAGCCCCGTATCAGGCTCCACACTGACAACACAGAGCTTGTTTGGAATTCTCTGTCTCCCTCTCTCTCTGCCCCTCCCCACTCGCTCTCTCTCTTACTCTCTCAAAAATTAAAAAAATAAAAAATAAAAAACAGGGGTGGCTGGGTGGCTCAGTCGGTTAAGTGTCTGACTTCCGGCTGAGATCATGATCTCACGGTTCATGAGTTCGAGCCCCACATTGGGCTCTCTGCTGTCAGCACAGAGCCCACTTCAAATCCCCTGTCCCCCTCTCTCTGTCCCTCCCCCACTCGCATGCACTTGCTCATTCTCCCAAAAATAAACATTTAAAATTAAATTTAAAAATTAAAAATAACATTACCAATAATGAATTATGAAGCTGTAAATAACTTTTCTAAACTCTGTTCTTAAAGGAATTTTGATCAAACCATGCTGAAAGGAATAATGTAGGTGTCTATCTGTCTTAGTCCATTCAGGGCACTGCAATTAAAATACAACAGGGGTGCCTGGGTGGCTCTGTCAGTAAAGTGTCCCACTCTTGATTTCAGCTCAGGTCATGGTTTCACGGTTCGTGAGTTTGAGCTCGCGTCAGCCTCTGCACTGACAATGTGCTCTGCAGAGCTTAGGATTCTCTCTGTCTCTGCCCCTCCCTGCCTCTCTTCCTTTCCCTCTCCCTCTCTCAAAATAAATAAACAAAGTTAAAAAACATTAAAAAAAAAAATACCAGAAACTGTGTGGCTTAAACAACACACACTTATCTCTCACAGTCCTGGAGGCTGAGAAGTCTAAGGTTAAGATGCTGGCAGATTCGTGTTTGGTGAAAGCCTGCGTCCTGGTTCGGAGACAGACATCTTTTCTTCACGTTCTCACTGGGCAGAAGGGCCAAGGGAGCTTTCTGGGGCCTCTTTCATAATGGCACTCATCCCATTCACGAGGGCTCTGCCCTCAGACGTAATCACCTTCCAAAGACCACACCTCCTAACACCATCGCATTGGGGATTGGACTGCAACATCTGAATTGTGGGGGGACAAAAGCATTTAATCGATAGCACCATGCTTCTGTCATCTCTCACAAATTCTAAAATCTTTTACATGTGAAGATGTGCTCAGAGAGTAAACAGCCACAAACGAAGGGAAAAAAATATTGTAGAAGGACGCTGGGCAGTTAATAAATGTCTTTTGTTATTTTGCTCGATTTGTGTGACGTTTCTATTATGTGCTAGCTTTAAAAATGTTTCATTTGTTATGACTGATGTCTCATTCTAAATACTTTTATATCTAATATTTATCCTAATTTTATGTTATTTCCCGACACACACAATTATCTAAGTTTCAGGCCCCACAACACCTAGATCTGCCCCATGGTGATGGCCTTTGTGGGAAGGGCCGTGAGAGAAGGCAATACAAGGGCAGGTGTCCAACATGTCCTAAGACTGACTCTCCCCTCCTACCTCTCCTAAATGAGCAGAGAGAAACTCAAGGGAAGGTTCTGACCTTCTAGACAGTGTTCTGAGACTGAGCTCCTAGGGGAAGGTCCGCGTGCCGAGGGACGGCATGAGGAAATGGTCCTCCCACTAGCACTGGTCACTACGAGATTTCTAATTCCTCCAGGACCCAGGGCCAGGGAAGCCAGTCAGGGTCAGCAGATGCTTACAGGAAATAAAAACTGTTGCTTGTACCACAGCAGGCATTAAATCCAATAGTAACGTGAATATTTCCGTTGGAAGCAAAAGGATCTAGGAATGGAGGGAGAGAACACTGTGAGATTTGACCAGCTCTGAGCAAATGACTTTCACCCAGGCACTGCTCACCAGGGGCTTATGTATTTATTTATATGTTCATCAGTTCTCTCCCCTACCAGGACGTAAGCTCCTTAATGTCAGCAACTTTGGATATCAGTGTGACGCCTGTGTGAAAACAGAAAACTACAAACCTTGGAAAGTTGATTCAACCTTGGTTGAGAGTATAGTTGAAATCAGAGGTTTTCCATTCCAACAATGGCTAAGAAACTTCAAGAAAATGAAAATACTGTCATCACAAATGCTTTGAGAATGCCAAGCCCAGAGCAAATCTTAAGGACACCAAAAAATATAGATCTTTGCCAAGGTGGAATGAGGGACATTTCAAGCCAAATCATAAATTGGGCTGTTTGCCACAAGGGCTCTTGTGAAATTCTACTTTACCTATGATGATTTACTGTTACATAACCCTTAACCTAGACGCTTCACCTAGGACATGTGTTTCACTTTTTGCTGTATAAAACTGAATCTCCTCATTGTACATTTGTTGTGAAAAATGTGCTTTGCAATAAACCTTGCATTTTTCACATGATCATCTATGACTTGTGATCTTATTGCGGTTAGCCTAGCCAGCACTATAAAAAGTGGCACAGATTTATTTGGGATTAGAAAGGGCAGGATGAACTTCTCCTCACAGAAGTCATGTAAGTTGTTTGTGGGGATTTTTTATTGTTGTTTTAAGGAGAATAATAGCAGAATTGTTTCTGAAATACAGTGGAAGACATTTCCTTCCAGCTGCATCCTAGTATCTAAGAAGAGTGTGAAGTATAGGGAAACCTTAGTTTCTGAGAATAGTTCATTCTGGAAACATGCTTGTAATCCAAAGTACTTGCACATCAAAGCGAATTTCCCCATAAGAAATAATGGAAACTCTGAAGATTCGTTCCACGACCCAAAAATATTCATATAAAAATGATTACAATATTGTAATATAATACAAATAAATACAAAATATAAAGAAAAATAAACAAATTAACCTGCACTTACCTTAGAAAAACCTTCGTGGCTGGTGTGAGGCAAGAGGAGGGTTATTGTGTAGGACGACTCTCACTATCACTAACAGAATCACTGCCATCTATTGGTCAATGGAATCTTTCTGCATGGGGGCCGTTGTGTATGCTCGCACAGATGTTGACCCCAGTACAGCATTAATAAACTCTGGTCATATACTGTATTTAATGTAACCAGCAAGAAGGTGAGCAGAGGACAGGGTCTATATCTGCAGGCAGCCTGACCTAGAATGAAGCAAGCATTTCTAAGCTTACTCTTGTACAGAAAAGCAAAGGACTGTCCATGGGTGCTTTGAAGCGACAAAAAATACACTAGTGCCAGTTGTAAGCACCTTCCAATGTTCTGAAAAATCACTGATTTCTGACAAATACCATGGCCTGAGACTGAGCATCGGAGCATGGGAGATTATCACCCACAATCATGGAGAGAGAGAGAGAGAGAGAGAGAGAGGGAGGGGAAGAACAAGAACCACCACCACCACCACTGGTCCAGTTGTGATCACATGATGTTTGGCATCACATACTACTCGCTTTGCAAGATATCACTCATTTATCAAGTTAAAATGTATTAGCAACGTTTGCTTGTCTTGCAGAACACTTGCAGAACAAGTTACTTGCGACCCAAGGTTTTACTGTACTTGGCAAATGTTAGCAAATGTTTGTTGACTGATTTGTTGACTCCTTAGTAATACTGAGAGGAAAATATCCATTAGAACGGGGATCAACTGGAGGTCAAAACATTAGAGTAGACCTTTCCTTGGGTTCTCAGCAATAATTATCATTAATTTTTTTCAAATCTTGAATAAAATGACTGTATATCCTTTAAACACAAGACAGCATTATAAAGGAGGCAGAATCTGGTCAAAAATGAAATACAGTCATTCAGCACATCCTTTAAAAAAACTGTCAGTTCCAACAACTGCTTTCAGCTCAGAGAGCAGGTCATAAAATAAAGCAGCAAATCAGGAAGCCACTAGAGGGCCACAAAGGGCCAGGAATTTATTGAAGAGCCAAGAAAGTATAGTGAGGGGACAAAAATGACCTAACTCCTTTTTAGGCCAAGTTTGTAGGACCCAAAGGGCAGAGGTAAAAACCTTATGCTAAAGAACTGATAAAGATAGAGCTGTAGAATTTAAAAATCTTAATCCAAAGCAGCAAAGAGAATAGATAAGGTAGAATACACTTTAAAAGCATGGATACAGGGATCAGAGAATGTTACTAGGAATGCCAAATGCAATGTTGAAAACATCAAGGACCATAAAGAATATGCAAAAACCAAAGTCATAATCATTAGAAATTCATGATCCTGAATACAGATAGCAGAGGGCACATGGCCCAGTAACCCTGGGTTGCCCCACTCGGCCTGAGCAAAGAACTGAGTCAAATCACCTGTAGTGACTGTACATTCCTGAACTGTGTTCTGCAGTAAAGAAACACCATTTTAGGTAACTGGTATTGCTCCAACTTTCTGCATTGCCTGCCACCTTAGAAGGCACCTGCCATTTGCTGTGTGATCTCAACCTCTCCACATCTTAATTTCCTTATCTGTCAAATGGAGATAATGATAGTGGTCCAAGGTCATTGAATTTTATGTGAGGGATTCAATAGTGACCTCACATTACGGAAGACTCCATACTTTAAAGTTGATCCAGACAAATATCAAGTATTTCTATTTCTCAACCTGGCATAGTTCACAATGTACTCAACCAACCAACCTTGAAGTTATAGGATTCTTGACAAAATTTGGTTGGAGTTGAGGGGAGGAGGAGAGACATAGGTTTTTGCTTCATTTCAAATTTTTCTACACAAACTGAGACTTTAATATTTTTACTATAGTCTATCCAAATTCCATTGAATATTATGAAGTATTATTTAAATTAATTAAATGAGGGGCACCTGGATAGCTCAGTGGGTTGAGTGTCTGACTTCAGCTCAGGTCATGATCTCACAGCTCATGGGTTTGGGCCCCGTGTCAGGCTCTGTGCTGACAGGTCAGAGCCAGGAGCCTGCTTCAGATTCTGTGTCTCCCTCTCTTTCTGCCCCTCCCCTGCTCGCACTCTAACTCACTCTGTCTCTCAAAAAGTAAATGTAAAAAAAAATTTTTTTTTAATAAATTAAAAGACTCTTGGGCACAAAGGACCTCTAGTAGACGTTGATAAATACATTTAGCTGTCAGCTATTGTTGTGTAACAAAACACCCAAAAATTCAGAAGCTTGAAGCCACCACGATTTGTTAATTCTCAATCTGTCAGTTAGCGGGAGAGATGCCAAATATTGGCCAAGCTTGGTTCTGCAGTTCTTCTAGGCTCAGCTGGTCTTACACACACATCAACAGCCAGCTAAGAATTGAAGAGTCTAGCTAAATTTAGCTCAGCCTCCCCTATCTTTTCACCCATCTCCTGGGAATAGCATGCCAGGCCAGCATATCCCTTTCATGGAAATAGCAAAAGTACAAGAAAGCAAGAAACACACAAAAACTCCCGAGGCCCAGGCTTAAAAGTGGAGCACCCTCACTTCTGCCTTATTCCATTGTCCAAACCAAATCACACAGTCAAGGTCGGACATGCCTAAGGTAGAGCAATAGAATCTGCTATCTGACATAAACTATGTGTCTTTTTAAATTGTCTCCCACAACTAAAATGTGAGTGCTCTGAGAATAGGGATCCTGTCTGTCTTATCATCTTACTGGTAAGAAATTAAGGTACAGAGAGGTCCCATAGGTATGAAATGGTAGAGCCAGGATGTGAACTAAAAGTCTGGCTCTGAAGTCCATGCTATTAATCACTACATTAGATTGCCTCTGCTAATAAAAGAAATGAAAGTAATTGGATGGGATAGAAGATTCTGGACTCTAAATTAGACCTAAATAATAATAGTTCTTTCCCTTGAAGTCAGAATGTCTATAGTAAGCATCAAATTACTGTGTTCATTATTGGAGCAGATGGAAATACAGAAGAGAGACATTAAGAAAACTGCATTTATTAGAAAGGCTGAAAGTGTCCATGACACAACCCTGAAAGACCATCTTGTCCATCCCCCTGTCTCCAAGTAGGATTGCACGTCCACCTTATTAGGAACAGTATAGTCAAATATGATTTTTAGTCTTTAGAGACTATTTCTACAACCACCTCTGGAAATGCATGCGAATGTCTCACGATTCTCTCAGCAAGTTTCTTCATGTTAGACCTAAATTGTCCAATTTAATTGCTCTATGACTTGGATCAGCTCTTCTTTGTAAAATTTAGATCAAGGGTTGCAAAGTGGCAGACTATGGGCCAAAACCAGCTTACAGACATATTTTGTTTTGCCTGCACCAACAAAAATGTTTCAATAGTTGCCAACACTTAAAAATAGGGATAGTTATATTTAAAAAGCCAGCTCTTGCTGAAATAAGTTGAAATAAGTGAAAGGGTTTACTTAGAATTATCTAGGCTTTGAAAGTATAAAAGACTTTAAGAGTCTTTTATAAAACCTTCTGAATTTGATGTTTTCTTTAAGGGCTCATATTAACAGATTCCAATTTACTTAAGTAACATAAGATTTTTTTTCTACATATTCTTGGGTCAATTTAAGTAAGTTGTATTTTTCTGTGAATGTAATAATTTTTCGGTAGAGAGAGAGAGAGAGAGAGCATGAATAGGAGAGAGGGGCAAGGGGAGAGAATCTTAAGAGGGGTAGAGGGAGAGAACCTCCAGGCTCAGCATGGAGCCGGACACAGAGTTCAAACCCATGACCCTGGGACCATGACCTGAGCTGAAATCAAGAGTCAGACATTCAACTGACTGAGTCACCAAGGCACCCCTAGAATAATTTAAACAAAGTCTTCAAACGTATTGACAAAAAGTTTTTTTATAATGTCCTTTTACTACCATAATGTCTACAGCATCTATAGTACTATTTCCCTTTTCATTCCTTTTATTTAATCTCCCTTTTCTTCCCTGATATGGGATAAATTTGCCAGACATCTATTTTATTGTTGTGAACCAATTCTTTGTTTTATTTACCTTCTCTGTTGTATCTATTTGCTATGTCAATAATTCTGCTATTATTTCTCAATTATTATATGTCTTTAGGTAGGATATGCTATTTCTTAAAGTTTTCAAGTTAGAATCTTAGATCATTAATGTTGATCTTTTCCGACAAACATTTAAGCTTTCCATTTCTGAGTGTCTTTTTCACTGTACCTCACAAGTTTTGATAGATAATATTTTATTGTTCGATACTGAATAATTTTAAATTCACATCATGATTTTATTCTCTTTGACCCATGAGTTATGGAGGACTTGGGAAATTGGCATTTCTCATCCATGCCAAACCTCTTTCTAGTCGTCTTCTAATCCTGCAAAGCCTGAAAAGTTAAAGGTTCATTGGTCAGATTCCCTTGCAGCTGAAAGTGAATTAAGTCCTTCCACCGGATGCGTCTACACATGATTTAAAAGGTGGAACAGAAGTAAACATCATCGCAGGCAGTCTTCAAAGATGGCAACACAGGAGGCTCCTGAGCTCCTCTCCTCCCACAAACACGCTGAATGAACAACTGCACATGGAGCAAATCCCCCCGAGAGAAAGGCAGAAACCACCTGAGTGGCCGCCACACACTGAGCAAATGAAAATACCACACGAAATGGGTAGAAGAGGCTGAGACACAGTCTCACCATAAACCCCACTGCAGCACAGTGCCATGCAATTGGAGGGAATCCCCAACTCCCAGGCTCTCTCTGATGAATAAAGTGTTTAGACTCTACATTTACAGCCCCCAATTTAAGAGTCTCGTGTGAAGGACAGGCTCCCAAAACACCTGCTTCTGAAAGCCAACAGGGCTTACATCCATGAGATCCCCAAGACTACAGTAAGCAAACAAGCAAATAAAAACAGGCACAAGCACTTGCCATGGATATCCCCCCAAGCGCTCGGAGCAGAGGGAGCAGGCAGAAATGCCCATCTCCCAGTCTTTTCCTAAAACGGGTCTATTTGCATACTTCAGTAACTGCTGTCTGAGGGTAAGGTTTCTAGTTTAGCACACATCTAGGAGCTAGCTTCTCTGCAGAGACCAAGGAGGTCTACGGACAGCTCCCCTGCTTTTTCTCTCTAGCCCACTCCAAGTCACCAGTAGTTCCCTGGAAGGAGTTTGTATACACGTCTAGTGCCCCAGTGTTTGCTGCTGCCACCTGAGGAGGAGCCTCCTGGATCACTTGGCTCCGAGAGCCAATGGGACTTGCATCAAGAGTCCCATAGGACTATAGCAAGCAAGGAGTTCTTAATAGGCTCAGAAGCACCTTCCCACAGCTGTATGCCCAGGCCCAGTGCAAAGGCAGCAAGTAAAAATACTTACCTCACAATTCTTCCCTGGAAGGGGCCTACCTACATATTTTTCCAGCTGCTGCCTAAAGGTCAGTAAGGCTTCCAAATGGCCTGAATCTAGGTACTGACTGTGATCCTCCCCTCTTTGGGACACTGATGGGTCTTGGCACATCCTCAACTACTGGGAGCCACTAGGAACAAAGAAGACAGCTTGGATAATCACAAAGGTATGAAGGACAACCAGGAGCCAGGCTCCTTGATGAGGTTTATCACCTACTCAAGACCACTCTGTCAAGACTGGGAGAAGTGGCTGTTTTATTTAATGCCCAGAAACCAACACTGAGTCCAAGGAAATGAAGGAAAAGAGGAATATATTCTAAACAAAAGAACAAGATAAAATTCTCAAACAAATCTTAATGGAGACAGAAGTGATTTATATGACAAAGAGTTCAAAATAACAGCCATAAAGATGCTCACCAAAATCAGAGGAACAATACATGGACAATACAAATATTTCAGCAAAGAAAATAGTTTAAAAGTACCAAACAGAAATCACGGAGCTGAAGAATGCAATAACTGAACTGAAAAGTTCAATAGCAGGTTTAAACAGAAGAAATCAAACGAAAGAATGGATCAGTGAACTCAAGGACATGACCACTGAATTCATCCAAGCAGAGGAACAAAAATAAAAAAAGAAAGAGAGTGAAGGTGACTTAAGGGATTTTTGGGACACCATCAAGAAGACCGATATCCACGTTATGGAAATCCCAGAAAGAGAAATGGGAGAGAAAGATGCAGAAACATTATTCAAAGAAATAATGGCCAAAGTCTTCCCTTTCCTAGGGATAGAAATAGACACCCAGATTCAAGTCCAGAAAGTATCTGTAAGAGTCATCTAAGACCCAACCCAAGGGGCACCTGGCTGGCTCAGTCAGTAGAGCATGTGACTCCTGATCTCAGGGTTGTGGGTTCAAGCCCCACATTGGGTTTAGAGATTACTTAAAAATAAAACCTAAGTTAATTAACTAATTTAAATAAATAAACCCAAGACACATTAAATGGTCAAAAGTTAAAGTCAGGAAAAAATGTTGAAAGCAGTAAAAAACAAAACAAAACAAATTATAACATACAAGAGCAACCCCATCAGATTTTTCATCACAAACTTTGCAGGCCAGAAGGAAACAGGAAGATACATTCAAAGTGCTAAAAAAGAAAAACTGCCAACCAAGACTATTCTGCTTTGCAAAGTCATCCTTCAGAACTGAGGGGCAGACAAAGAACTTTAGAGACAAGCAAAAGCTGATGGAGTTCATCAGCACTAGACTGGTTTTACGAGAAATGTTAAAGGGAGCCCTTTAGGCTGAAACATACATGGGGGGGAGCGGGGCGGGAAACAGAGACAAAGGAGACTGAGGAATAGGTTCCAAATGAAAGAACAAGACAAAACCTTGAAACAGAACTAAGTGAAACAGAGATAAGCAATCTATCTGATAAAGAGTTCAAAGTAATGGTCATAAAGATGCTCATAAAGATGGGAGAAGAATGGATAGACTCAGAACTTCAGCAAAGACAGAAAATATAAGAAAGAACCAATCAGTGCTGAAAAATAACTAAAATGAAAACTATGCTACAGGGAATCAATAGCAGATTAGAAGATGTAGAAGAACGGATCAGCTATTTGAAAGACATGGTAGCAGAAATCATTCAAACTGAACAGCAAAAAGAAAAAAAAGATTTTTAAAAGTGAGGTTAAGTTAAGGGACCTCTGTGACAACATTGAGCATACTAACATTCTCACTGTAAGGACCCCAGAAGGAAAAGAGAGAACAAAGCAGGAAAATTATTGGAAAAAGGAATAGCTGCAAACTTCCCCAATCTGGGGAAGAAAACAGACATCCAGGTCCAGGAATCATAGAGAACTCTACCTGGCAAGGTTATCATTCAGAATTGAAGAAGAGAGAAAAAATCTCCTTAGACAAACAAAAGTTAAAGGAGTTCACCACCACTAAACTAGCCTTACAAGAAATGTTAAAGAGACTCCTTAAGCAAAAAAGAAAAAACATGACTAGAAGAAACTTAACCAAGAGAAAGTTTCCTTATTAAAACCAATCATAGGGGCACCTGGGTGGCTCAGTCAGTTAAGCATCCAACTTCAGCTCAGGTCGTGATCTCACGATTTGTGAGTTCAAGGACTTGCATCAGGCTCTCTGCTGTCAGCGCAGAGCTGCTTCAGATCCTCTGTCCCCCTCTCTCTCTGCCCATCCCTGCCGATCTCTGCTCACAGTCTCTTTCTCTTTCAAAAATAAACATTTTAATAATTTTTTCTAATGTTTATATTTATTTTTGAGACAGAGACAGAGCACGAGTGGGGAAGGAGCAGAGAGAGAGGGAGACACAGAATCTGAAGCAGGCTCCTGGCTCTGAGCTGTCAGCACAGACTGAACCACCCAGGCACCCCTCAAAAATAAACATTTTAAAAAGCAATCATACAGTAAAGGTAGTATACCAATCACTAATAAAGGTAGTATGAAGGTTAAAAGACAAAAACAGTAAAACAAACTACATCTACATTAGTTAGGTAAGGGATATACAACATTAAAAATTTTAAGTAGGACATCAAATACATAAAACATGGGTGAGGAGGTAAAAAATGTGGTACTTTTAGAATGTGTTTAAATTGAAGCAACTATGAACTTAAAATACACTGCTGTATACATAAGGTGTTACATATGAACCTCATGGTATCCACAAACCAAAAACCTATAATAATGACAAAAATAAATACATAAAGAGAAAGGAATCCAAGTAAAGAGAGTCAACACACAAGAGACACAAGAGATGAAAGCAAAAGAAAGGAACAGAAAGAAACCAGAAAGCAATTAACAAGTTGGCAATAAGTACATAACTATCAATAATTACTTTAAATGTAATGGACTAAATCCTCCAACCAAAAAAACACAGTGACTGGATTTTTAAAAAGACCCATCCTTATGCTGACTATAAGAGACTAATCATCTAATTCCCAGAATCAATTCCTTTTCTGCCTAAAACATCTAGAGATCTTTGAGTCACTGAATGCTGAGTGATAATTTTCTAGTGTTTGCTATTTAGATCCACAATTGGATCATCAGCAAGTGTATTCTATAGGATACTGAAACTTTGAAATTTGTAAAAGCTAGATTTGTGATCTAGCATGTAGACAATTTTATTAAATTGTGTGTTCTAGGGGCGCCTGGGTGGCTCAGTCGGTTGAGCGTCCGACTTCGGCTCAGGTCACGATCTCGCGGTCTGTGAGTTCCAGCCCCGCGTCGGGCTCCGGGCTGATGGCTCGGAGCCTGGAGCCTGCTTCCGATTCTGTGTCTCCCTCTCTCTCTGCCCCTCCCCCGTTCATGCTCTGTCTCTCTGTCTCAAAAATAAATAAATGTTAAAAAAAATTAAAAAAAAAAAAAAGAAAAGAAAAAAAAAATTGTGTGTTCTAAAAAAAAAAAACCAGGTACTCTCCAATTGTTCATACATGCTTCTTCCGGTGCTTGCTAATTGTGCTATTCAAATCTCTCTCTCACGGATTTTTGTCTTCTGGATCCAAAATTTTTTTTTTAATTTTTTTTTTCAATGTTTATTTATTTTTGGGACAGAGAGAGACAGAGCACGAACGGGGGAGGGGCAGAGAGAGAGGGAGACACAGAATCAGAAACAGGCTCCAGGCTCTGAGCCATCAGCCCAGAATCTGACGCGGGGCTCGAACTCACGGACCGCGAGATCGTGACCTGGCTGAAGTTGGACGCTTAACCGACTGCACCACCCAGGCGCCCCTGGATCCAAAATTTAACGGAAAGGGAGATGGCAGAATCTTTCACTATCTTGATGGATTCATCTCTTTCTCCTGGTGGATTTGCTGTTTTTTTTAAATAGTGTGATGCAGTGTTATCGGGCACAAGCATGTTTAAAATTATAACTTCCCAGTGAACTAGACCTTTAATCTTTATGCAGTAACCAGCTTCTCTATCCTCTCTGCAGCTTTTTGGGTCATGATGCCTCGTTTAACAGTATGTTATTTACTTTTAATCCAGTCTGATGTTATCTTTTTTTTTTTTTTACATTTATTCATTTTTGAGAGACAGAAAGAGACAGAGCACAAGCGGGGGGGGGGGGGGGGGGGGGAGGGGCAGAGAGAGAGGGAGACACAGAATCCAAAGCAGGCTCCAGGCTCCAAGCTGTCAGCACAAAGCCCGACACAGGGCCCGAACTCACGAGCCGTGAGATCATGACCTGAGCCAAAGTCAGACGCCTAACCGACTGAGCCACCCAGGCTCCCTGAGAAATATTCTGAGTATAGAATTCTAGTTTGAATTTTCTCTTAGCAAGCTGAAGCTATTATGCCATTGTCTTCTGGCTTCCATTTTTGCTGTTAAGAATCCAGCTTCTCTAATTGCTGTTCCTTTTTAATATAGCTATTTTTAAGCTCTCCTCTTCATACTGATGCTCTATGGTTTGCCTCTGAGGTATGTTGGTAAATTTCTTTTTATCTGTGCTACTGGAGATTTCTTAGACTTCCTGAATATGAAGATTGGTTGCTTCTGTCCGATCTGGAAAATTCTCAGCCATTGTCTCTTTGAATGTCACCCTCACTGGCATGTCTCCTTCTAGAATTCTGGGGAGGGTCTGTTAGATCCTCTCTAAGTCTTTGTACCTCTCTCATTTCTTGTGTCTTTGCCCTTCTGATCTGTATTATGGATAATTCTCTGAACTGATTTTCTAGTTCACCGTTTCTCTCTTCAGCTTCACCTAAAATCTGATATTTAAACCATCCTTGGGATTTTTATGTTCAGTTAATACTTTATTGCTAAAAATTCTATTTCTTCAAATTGACTTAGACATTCCTTGGCAGTCTTTTCCAATCATATTTTCAAGCTTTTCTTTAAACACATTAAATATGTCCATATATATAGCTAGCATCTGATAATTCCAATATCCAACGTCTTTAGGGTCTATTTCTGTTATCTATCATTTCAAGTGGGCCTCAGTCATGTGCCTCATTCCCACCCACCCCCCACTTAAAATTTTTTATCTGAAACTACTTGCTCACTTGGAAGTGAGGAAATTCTCTACAGGGAGTCTCTGAAGCTGCTGCTGAGGTTGCATTCTTCCAAAAAAAGGTTGATGTTTGATTCTGCCATTTCCCTGGAGGTACTATGAACTGACAGCCATTCTAAATTTAATGATCTCTTTGAGGTTTTGGGGGGTTTTTTTTTTAGCCACACAGGTTACATAAATTTGGACCACAACTAAGAGAGCCAGCTTGTCATAGCAGATTCTCAGAGAAGAGTTTTTATTCCCTTCCATCTGGTGTCAAGGCTGCAATAGTCAAGTCTCCTTGCTGTCCTCTGCAGCACATTGGGTTTACTTCTCACTCATGCTTCACTCAGACTGCAGCCTGTTGGATCCCTGTCCTTATGCAGAAGGGTCCCCTCATAAACTCCCCCCCTGGGCATGGCCTACTCTTCTCTCCTACCCCCTAAGCTCCCTGCAACTATCAAAGAGGAAGCTCATGGTCTCCGTATTTCAGCAGAAACCCTCTGTGCAGAAGCCAGCTTTGTCATTCACATACCTTACAAGATTCCAGCTTTCCTTTTATTCTTTTTTGATCTCTGCAGATTTTACAGAAGCTTAACAATACATTTTTAAAACATTTACCTAGCATTTTGGTGTTTTTCTTTTTTTTATTTTTTTTAAATTTTTTTTTTCAACGTTTATTTATTTTTGGGACAGAGAGAGACAGAGCATGAACGGGGGAGGGGCAGAGAGAGAGGGAGACACAGAATCGGAAACAGGCTCCAGGCTCTGAGCCATCAGCCCAGAGCCTGACGTGGGGCTCGAACTCCTGGACCGCGAGATCGTGACCTGGCTGAAGTCAGATGCTTAAACGACTGCGCCACCCAGGCGCCCCAGCATTTTGGTGTTTTTCAACTGGAAGATGACTCAGACCATCTAGTCTGCTGTATGAACAGAAACAGCCATTTCACTCCATGGAGAGTGGATCACCAGGGAGGGTAAGGGCCCCTTGATTCTGGGTTTACAAGTGCACAATGCCATAACAAGTGGGCCAATGTCTCTGGGGCCACCTTGGGCTTTGTAAAGTCCTGAGAGAGCTGACTGCTAAGAGTCTAGGCTTAGGAGACTTTGAGTAACCCAAAATTGCATAGGATGTTAGCATTACCTTCCTCTAAAGAACTACTGCCATGGGAAAGCATCTCCTTAAAAATATAGTCTAACTAATAAGTTAAATGAAAAGAAATGATAGTTTCAGAATATCACCATTTCTCAAAGCCCAGTGAATTGGTGGATCTGGACATTGAGAATCAATGGCTGCCAACATCACCGTCAGAGGTTATGAGACAAAAGAAGTCTCTTCACCTAGCATCTTGCCAAAAAGGTTCAAACCAAGTGTGTTTTGGCTTCCAATCTGCAGGAAACACAGAGCTCAGAGGAACACAGAAGGTGACATGTACACACAAACACAAGATCCCAATCACAGGTCAAGTTGCCCCAGGCTACCAATAAATTTTAAGGAAAATAAAAGCATGGAGGGGGAACCTGTAGATTAAGAGTGACTTGAAGGAAATATCAATCATTTTGAAAAGGCTGGGAGTGGGGGGCACTGCTAAACTACAAGATCTAAAATTACACACTTAGATGTTCACTTTTGTGTAGTCTTCATATCTGGTATTATTCTACATTTAAAAAAATGAAAAAGGTGGGGGGGAATGATTCATCCCTCAAGTTATTACTGTACCACAGTCCTTATTAATCCAATTTCATGCGAAACATTTAATAGATCTCAGTATTAGTCTCCACGAAACCCAACGAAAGCAACCAAATACCATTCTTTTTATGAACATGAGTACAGATATACATATGGATCTCTTATACTTGTGTGTATATATATACATATGTATATGTATTTATACGTACACACACACACACACACACACACACACACACAGAATAACAGTAAGTAACTTCTAAAACGGTACCAGAATGTAGGATAAAAGGGAAAAAGAACTAAATTCCTACCTGTCTTCCCCAGCTTCCCCCGCCAGGCCATATATGCGCTAATCTCTGCACACACACTTGACCATTCCCCAATTCCAAATGCCATCTCTCTTCTTCCCTCCATCCTAGATCTTGTTCCTGCTGTTCCCTGGATGGAATACTCAGACTTCCTCACAGACAGCTGCATTCTCTACTTTTCTGAGACCTCCCCTGATCTCTAACTGAATCGGAACTCTTTCTCATCAGAGCCCCACTGCTATTTGCTACTCTCTTTGTGGGGTTTACCTTGATCCTTCTTATTTTATAATTACTTTCCCTGGATGATACAGTTATAAACTCACTGCAGAGAAAAACTGTCTAACTCATTGTATGCATAAAAGATGAGCACAATATCTTAAGACAGTATAGCCATCGATAGGCATTTATTTCCCTCTAAGTATAAGAAATTTGTCTTTTCTTTCTTGGTTGATAATTAACTATCTTCATCAACTGCTTGTTACTACAGTCATGTTGCTCATTCTGTGATAATACAGCATTGATTGTAACTTAGTATTCAGTTACAAGTCATTGAAGTCTGCAACTTGCTTGTCAGCATCTCTGCAAGTATCAAGAATTGGCCAGGAGCCCTAGAAAGCTTTGGCGACAAATCCTAGTGGTGGCGGCAGCACCATTCCAGCAGAGGGCAGCAGAGAGCCAAGGGAAGGGTAGCCATCTGCAGCAGGGCTCCAGGATGCATTTCTGGGCTGAGTCAGGGCAGGTGGAACGAGGAAGAGCTCCTATTTCAAAGCAGGTTTCCAGAATTAGAGAATAAGCAAAGCTAGAATGCTCTGCAAGTCTCTTGGATCTCAGAGAGACCACAGCCTTAGTGGGATCTGCACTTGTCTAAAGTTCAGACTGCAGGGGGTGGGGGTAGTGAGACAGAAGGCTCCAGTTCCTTTAATAAAACACCCAGAAGCAACCTTTCTCCTGACACACAATCAGCCTCCTGGAAAACCACATTATTTCTGAATACCATTTCTCACCAGGAATTCCTCCGAGAGACAATTTCCTCTTTGTTCTTTGAGAACAGGGCCAGTTTTTGAGGCAGCCTTAGGGTCTCTTCTGTGAACTGCTGCCTGCCTTACCCACTTCCAGTCAGCAGTCCTTTCTAGTGAACGCCTGACCCACTCAGCTTTTGAAAAAGACCATCCTTATTTCAGGCCCAGATAACTTATTAGCACAAATTTTATTCCAAACTTTTGAGCACATGTTTAAAAAGGAAATTCCATGACACTCACTCTAAGCATTTGTCTTACAAAAAGCCCATCTGGGGCCACTGGGTCTCACTGCTCACAGACCTCCCGGTCCTCAGAAAGGTACAGGTTCCCTCTGAAAAATCCAATGCCAAGCACGTCTGTGATTTTAATGACTGTCAAAAGAACACCAGTGGGCCCCACCGTACAGGGAGAGAGGGAAATACAGGGGGTGACAAGTAAGAACCTTCTGCTCCTGTGCTGGCTTTCCATGGATCAGCCGTATTGAGACCCCCTGCGCCCTGCCACCCAAAGGCGGATCTGCTGTGCTGGGCCCCTGCGGTGAACTGGACAAGATCCTGACTAACCGACTGCTGCCAAAGAGCCATCTTGTTGAGCAGACCTTCCCGTGGGAGATCTTTTTTTTTTTAATTTTTATTTTTTTTTCCAACGTGTTTTTTTGTTTTTTTTTTTTTTGTTTTTTTTTTTTTTGGACAGAGTGAGACAGAGCATGAACGGGGGAGGAGCAGAGAGAGAGGGAGACACAGAATCGGAAACAGGCTCCAGGCTCTGAGCCATCAGCCCAGAGCCTGACGCGGGGCTCGAACTCACGGACCGCGAGATCGTGACCTGGCTGAAGTCGGACGCTTAACCGACTGCGCCACCCAGGCGCCCCTTCCCGTGGGAGATTTTTACGGCCTTTGGTTTTCCAATTTTTCAAAATCCCAGTCTCATCGTGAATTCTTTGGAGCACATATGGACTTCACAGCAAAAAAAAAGGCAGAGCTTTTAGATACAGACTGCTTTGTTGCCTGCCCGGGGCCCTTTCTCAGGCAGTGTGCCGGACTTTGTCCAGATACATGCATGCGTGAGTAAATACATAAACACATAAATATATTTTTAAAAAGAATAAAAATAAAGATGAACTATATCCAGAGCTTCTTGCGCAGACTGAGTGCCACCCAAGAGGAAGGCAAGCCCTAGGTGAGGCTTCTTGGAAGGCACATCTCCACCTTTCCTCCAATTGCAGCTGTAACAAGGACACAACGGCTGAAGGTCCAGCCTCGTCTTGTGAGCTCAGTGCTAAGAGCCACCTACCAGGAGTGGCAGGGCAGAGACAGGAGGACCCTGGGTACAATGACCTTCAGGAGACACCATACCAGTCCTGGACTCCTTCGTCCTTCTGGTACTTGAGAGAATAAATCCCTAATGTTCTCAAGGTACCGACAATGACCCCCCGCTGCAAGCTGCAGGAGCCAGTCCTGACCAAGGCTATGTGAATGTCATTGCCAGACACTGAGGAAACTGAGAAAGAAAAATGCCCTCTTGCCTAGCTCCAATCCAGACAGGCTTCTGATTTGTTTTTCCCCATGGTGCCATGGAAATAACCTTAACCGGAACCTTTGAGTGGGGAACCAAGGGAATCTCTCAGTCCTGCCCCCAATCTGGAAGGAACCTCACATTTTAGCAACTGGTTAGTCACCAACATGTGGAGGGTTACATGTTATAGGTGTATAAGTGTATGATACTTATTCTGTAAGTATCATATCACAATTCTTATGAGTAAGAATTGATCATAAATGACAATTCTAATGATAATTCACAAATTCACTTCCCTCCCCCTAGATCCCCCTAACCCAACCCACCTACCCAACTAGTTAGGTGAAAGCAGAAAATTTCAGTTATGTTCCCTTTTTTTATTCTAGCTACAAAATACAAAAACTCCTTTAATCAGAAAAATCTGCAGATATATAAACATGGAAATAGACACATTAAGAAAACAGTAATTTCACCCAGAAATATTTTTAATTTTTTTAATGTTTATTTTTGAGAGAGAGTGAGTGCAAGTGGGGGAGGGGCAGAGAGAGAGGAGACACAGAATCTGAAGCAGGCTCCAGACTCTGAGAGTCAACCCACAAACTGTGAGATCATGACCTGAGCCAAAATCAGACACTTAGCCGACTGAGTCACCCAGGCGCCCCCAGAAACAATTACTTGTAATCCCATGGAAGTAACCTCCCAGATCTTTTCAACACACATGTACACGTATATGCATTTATTATTAGATGGGACCATACTTCAGGTACAATTATGCATCTGTAATTGCAACCGCTTTACAGTGCATCCCAAACATCTTTCCATTTCCATACAACAAGGGTGGCCTGCCCCTGCCCCATTCGGCCCTGGTCCCAGACCTAAGACTGTCCCTCCCATATCCCCACCTTCCACTGTTTCTAGAAGGGCTTTTGAGGTGGTGGTGGCCTTCATGGGGCCAGGACAGCAGAAGCCACTTCTCTACACTGCCGTCAGCTGGCTTGGGCCAATTGGCCAGCTGCCCCTGGGTGTGCAGACTAGTCTCACACCAACTATCTCCCGAGGTACCTGCAACGAGCCCTTCAACTTTCCCTAGACCACATCTCTCTACTCTTCCCCGGGGCCTTTATTCCCATCCAGTGTGCTCTGGAGGTACCTCCCTCTCTGGTCACTTCCCAGTCTGTTAGAGGCAGCAACTCCTTGCTTCATGACGCTGGGGTCTTTCGTTTCGGTTCCCCAACCAATAAACTGTAGTTTTCTCCCTGCAATGTATAGCAGCCCTAACAACCCAACTCTCCTTGGGGCCATGTGCACACATCCCTGACCTGAGAGAGGTCTGCAGGGTGGTAAAAAAAACTCTATTACACCAGTAAGTAGGCAAAGGCTGAATTAAAACTGCTGTTGAGTAGATCTAGAACAGGACCCTGGGTATGACTCTGACTCTCTCCTGTCATAATATCCAGGACCTTGGAAATGTTAGATTCAAAGAACTGAAGGAGTCCAGTATATTAAGTGATTTTTCAGCCAAGGACACAAATCAACTGTTTTCCTTCCACACTGCTGAGAGGTAAATGACAATATTAGGAACACCCCGTTTAGTCTGCAACAAGTAAAGCTTGCTGCATCTCAGAAATGAAAAAGTAATATTGTTTTGCCATTTTCCTAGGTGAATCTCAAAGCCCTTGAACAAGAACTTCTTTCAAGAATGATAATGGAGGGGCGTCTGGGTGGCTCAATTGGTTAGGCAACTGACTTCAGCTCAGGTCATGATCTCACAGATGGTGAGTTCGAGCCCCACATCAGGCTCTGTGCTGACAGCTCAGAGCCTGGAGCCTACTTCAGATTCTATGTCTCCCCCTCTCTCTACCCCTCCCCTGCTCGCGCTCTGTGTCTCTGTCTCAATAATAAATAAACGTTAAAAAAAAAAGAAGAAGAATGGCTAACATTTACGAAGCACTTTTTCTATGCCATACCTTTTTCACATATGATCTTGTTTAATCCCTATCGATATCCATGATGTAGATACTAATAGCCCATTTTACTGATGAGGAAATTGAGGCCAGAGAGTTTTGCTAACTTGCCCAGGGTTGCCTGGCTAGTAAGTGCTCTAGGCTAGTAAATGGTATACTCGAAAACAATTCAAAAATCTGACTCCAGAGCTCATTCTGTTTCCAGGGTGTAGTCCCCAAAGGAGGGGTCAGAACAACCTCTCAGTCAGTCACCCACTTCCAAATATCCAGTGATTTCTCTTAGAAAGGCTATAAGCTATTTCAGATTCAATTGCTATATTTCAGTCTACTCCAAGAAATAGAATGTAACAAATATAAGAATTCCAAATATTGGGTTCAAATCGGATTTTAAGCCATGGATGGGAAAGCCCCAGAAAGGACCAATTGTGAAGCTGGGTAAGTCACTTCCAAAAACACAACCCAGGAAAGAATCATAACCCTGTGATACTCATTTCAAAAGGGAAGCTCCAGGTTTCAGTCAGTTCTTATGTAAAATATCAAAATCTTAGCCAAGTCATTCTTGAAGTAATACAATGGAAAACTTGCACAATTGGATGTCAACACTCATTATAAAGCTACAGTAACTAAGAAAAGTACTGGTGCAATGACAGCAAAATAGGCCAGTGGACAGGATGGAAGTCTTCCAAACAGACTCACACATAGGGGCCCTTGGCACTGTGGAGTACTAGGGGAAGGACACTCTTTTATTTTGAGAGAGAGAGAGAGCGCGAGCAAGTGTATGCAAGCAAGGGAGAGGCAGAGAGAGAGGGAGAGACAGAGACTCCCAAGCAGGCTACCACTGTCAGTGCAGAGCCTGATAGGGGGCTCAAACCCATGAACCATGAGATCATGACCTGAGCTGAAACCAAGAGTCGGATGCTTAACCAACTGAGCCACCCAGGTGCCCCAGGACACTCTTTTTAATAAACAGCTTTGTGGAAAGGAGATGAAACCTGGCCTGTGCCTCACACACAGAGACAAAAACTCTTCCAGGAGGGCTTTATCCCCTCAGCTGCCTTTCATAATTGGATCTAATCTATAAGAATATCTTTTTGACCCCAATTCAAGAAAGTTTCCTACAAGTCACAGAAAGATAAGTTGGACATTAAATTTAAGAATTTCTACTCAAAGCATCTTCACAAGAGTAAAAAGACAAACCAGTGTGGAAGACATTTCCACACATATCTAGAATTTAAAAAATATATACAAATCAGTAAGCAAAAGAAAAACAGTAGAAAACCAGGCAAGAGTTTGAATAGGCACATCATAAGAGAAGAAATCCAAATGGCCAATAAGCATACGAAAAGGTGCTCAATCTCATTTACAAATCCAACAGATGAGTCAAAACCACAACAAGCCTAACCTAGTGAAGCCTTCAGCCCTAACTTCCAGTTTATAGGAAATCCCAGAAAGCAGGTGAAATACCAAGAAGAAACAGCAGACAAATGTAGAATGTAGGGCTTCGAGACAACTAGCCTAGCCTTTTTAAAAGGTCAGGGTCATGGGGGCGCCTGGGTGGCTCAGTCAGTTAAGCATCTGACTTCAGCTTCCACCTTCAGCTCAGCTCATGATCTTGCAGTCCATAGTTCAAGCCCCGTGTCTGGCTCTGTGCCGACACTTAGAACCTGGAGCCTGCTTCAGACTCTGTGTTTCCCTCTCTCTCTGCCCCTCCCCCACTCACATTCTGTCTCTCTCTCTCTCAAAAATAAACATTAAAAAAAAATTAAAAGGTTGGGGTCATGAATACAAGAGGCAAAAGATACAACAACCAAACGTGATGTATAAACTTTGAGTGGCTCCAGATTTCAAAAAACTAGCCATAAAAAACACTTTCAGATCAGCTGGGGAAATTTGTGGACCAAATGTTATATGATATTAATTAATTTTCTTCATTATTGTGATTAAATAGTAAAATATCCCCTTTCTTAGTAGAGTTTATGTTGAAATATTTAAGAGTAAGTGTCCTCACAACTGCTGTTTTTATACAATTCACACCCACAAAACAGATGATAGATATGGATAAAAGAGCAAATATGCCAAATGTTAATAATTATTGACTTACTGGTAGGTATGCGGGTGTTCTCTTATTCTTTATGTTTGAAATGTTTAATATTAAGTTAGCCTAATAATAAACATTAGGTTAAAAAACACTCTCACACAATTATATTTCCATGCATACTAACAGGGAAACTAAACTCACAAATAGTGACATTTCCAAGGGTTGGTGAGGATGTGAGCCCCAAGACCTCTCACACACAGCTGGTGGGAGCATAAATTGACAGAATCACTTTGGCATGATCCAATCAAGTTGAAGGAACATAGCCCGTGACCTGGCAATTCAAATCCAAAGAATCTACCCTGCTTAAATTTGTGTACTTAAGTATGGGCAGACATGGTTGAGAATGCTCAGAGAAGACGTATTCACAAAATCCCCAAACTGGTAACAAGTAATCGCCCGTAATTAGACGCATTTGTAAAAAATCAGTTGATTATTCATACAATAAAATACAACAGTGACAATGAATCAACTACAGCTGTGCACAACATAAATGCATCTTGCATATATTAGGTTGCTAAAAGAAGCCAGACATAAAGAACACATACTGGATGGATCCATTTCTATAAATTTCAGTAACAGGCTTTAAAATAAAAGTGTCCGTGGATGTACATTTATGTAGTAAAATTTTAAAGTGAATGACCATAAAAGTATGGCCACTGAGCAGAATATGCAGGAGGGTTCCAGGGTGCCAACAGGATCTCATTTCTTAACCTGATAAGGGGTTTACTTTAGATTTTTAAAATTTAAACTATATATTTTTTCCATATGAGTGTTTTAGTTCACAATGGAGTTAAAATAAATGTCAAAAACAGTCTGCAGAAAAAAATAAAAGTCTGGCCTGAAATCCCTCAATGTTATCAGGGAGGACTTTTCCACCATGTTTGCCTGGGAGAAGATGGCATTTTGAAATGAAATAGTTAGGTTTTTGTGTGTGTGTGTGTGTGTGTGTGTGTGTGTTTATTTTATTTTGGAGAGAGAGAGAGAGCACGCGAGCAGGGGAGGGGCAGAGAGAGAGGGAGACACAGAATCTGAAGTAGGCTCCAAACTGTCAGCACAGTGTCTGACATGGGGCTCGAACTCATGATCTGTGAGACCATGACCTGAGCTTAAGTTAGACGCTTAACTGACTGAGCCCCTGAAACAGTAGGTTTCTAGGGCTCTTCTGGAGGAAGGCTTTCTGGATTTCCATTGACCTTACCACAAAAAGGATTGGTCAGTTGTCATCAGATTCTGAGCTCTTGTGTCCATGAAATAAGCTAAATTATGTTTCTTTCTGGAAATGTGCCCATCCTATCAGAGAGGTAATTCTTACTTCCCCAGCCTGTGAACTCTGGGAAGGAGAGTGAAAATCTTCTGTCCTCATTACACCCAGGGTCTAGAGTCCAGGGCAGAACACAGAAGACATCACAACGTGGGGAGGGGTAGGAAGTCTCAGAGCACTGTCGTCCTGCCTTGAACTGAGTCTTGAGGTTAGAGTGACTGGCTCAGGGGCACAGAATAAGACACAGGTCACACCTCAACCCAGCCACACGTATCATTCCATGTTCCTGGAATGAAAGCTTCTCCTATTTCTGTTTGCTTGAAGCTTTTCCTTAATTTTCTCATTTATCACTAAGGAATTTCATTCAGCTGTGAGAAACAGAACCCAAGAAAACAAGGTGAGGTTTTCATTTTCTCTAACAATGAATCTCAAGGTGAGTGGCTGCTGGCGTTGGTTCAGAGATTGGAAGGGGATGGGGGGAGGGGGGATAGGGGGAAAGCACAAGACTTATGTGATTCTCTTGGCCTTTTCCTGGTGGCCCCAAACCAGAGCCAGCATTCGGACATGTGGCATTCTTGAGCAAAGTACAAAAAGACACTCTTCTGAGCAAGTAAAGTCCAACAGGACTCACTCCACCCCTGGGTGAACAATATACTAGAAGACACCCCCACCAACAAAATCTAGATTTTACAGCTGTCTTTACATACTCACATATGTGAGTCAGGACATCTGAAATGAACCTCTGGAGTTTTTCCACACAGTACTGAAATCTGAATTATGTAAAGCCTAGGACCTGAGTTCTTAAGTAAAAACCACCACCTCAAATCCATACTGCTAGAAATTAAATAGTTAGAGGCCCATCTAGTGGCACTACCCAGGCAACGCATCCAATGGGCTCACAGAGTTCACTTGCAAGTTGAATGCATGGGTAGAAGGGGAGGATAGCAAGTGTCCTGGCAGAGGCTGGTGCTAAGCCGTTCAGACACAAGTTCAACGCCATGGCAGTTTCAGTGCCTGTGAACATGTACCCTAGGCTATGCAGGCCCCAGCTACAAAAATATCAGCTCTGCTGTGGCATCCACTTTCATGCTTTGGTCAGCTTGCTCTCAGAACTGAGGGAGAGAAATTCACTTGTACGGAAACACTTCCCCAGCTGACAGGAAAAGGTCAGGAGAGGAGTGGTTTTCATGGCCTACAGGTGGAGCTGAGAGTTAAATTAGGGGCAGGAGAACACACAGCAGGTTAGCATTTGAATCCGGTTTAATATTTACAATTGACACCACACCAAAGCTACGGGGAGGGGATCTGGGTAACAGGTGCAACAAGTACATTTATAAAGTATGAATCAAGCGCCTGCATTTATAGCTGCCAGATCACTGTCTACACAATTGGCAAACTTGGGGGCATGCACACTATTTTCTTAGATCCACATCAATCCCTAGAGAGGGCTTTTATAGAAACCCTGTTTGGATCCATTTCTGAAAACCAAATGCTCACCCTCTTTGTGATTAAATTTTACCCTACTTCCAAGCTAGTAAGTTGGCCCGTGGCTGTGTCTTGCAAGCTGCCAAAGACGGGATAGTTCAAGGACCAGAGATTTTACTACTCACAGCCGAGCACGGAGCATGAATATCCGTGCCCCAGTCAGTCTATGGGAGCACCCAGATGGGACAACCCAGAAATCCCCCCCATACCCCCCACCCCCCAACGCAGTGTTTGTGCGCGTGCTACAGCGCAGGAACACTGGGCTTCAGACATCCACTGCTTTTATAGCAAGCAAGCCTGCTCTTTGTCGGTTGTAGGGGGAAATATCATCTGTCTCACGAGGTTACCAGCCACATAAACAGCCCTGACGCAGGGTCGCCAGAACAGACCCAGGAGGATTTTGCCTCCTTGGCCCACACGCGGGACCTAGAAGGGCTCCTTCTCCCAACAGTGAGCACCTTTGTGAATAGAAAGCCAGAGCCACACGGTTCACAGCCCACAGAACCTTCCTGAACGGGAAAGCACCAGTTCCCACTAAAGGGGCTGCAGAGATCCACCAAGCCGAAAACGTAACAAGAAGACAAGCACACGTGCGCCAGCCTTGAACCTCCTGGAGCTGGGTGTCACCCCAGCCCCGGCACTCACGTGGGCACAGCGCAAGTCCTGGCCGCCGGCGCGGCATCCGCCATTTCCTTCGTCCTGCTCCGTCTGCCTCTCTGCCCGCGCTGCCTGCGAAGCCGAAGCCCAGGAGACGTCTTGCTGCTGCCGCCAGCGGCTTCTCGGGGTGCCCACCACGCGCGGTGGCTTCTGAGCCGCAGGAAACTACGGGTCCCGGCCTCAAGAGGGCCGCTCCGCCTGCCTTCTTCGTGGACAGCCCCTAGACGTGAGCAGACCGTGCTCTCCTGGTCCCAGAGCCCCTGTCGCCGTTTTCCTCTCCCCTCTCCGCACCTGTCCCCGCTGCGGGGTGAGGCAGGGGTGCGAGGAGGGGGGAGGGCCGGGCGGGGGCGAGCAGAGGTGCCGCAGTCCGCAGCCGTCTGCCCCCAGGGCCGCCCGCTCCTCCCGGAGGCTTTCCTGCCCACATGGCCCACCCCTAAGGAAGGGTCAGGCTCATCCCTCACGGTCTGTGAGGGTTTCCCAAACCTGACGGGGGGAGGGGGCACCTTATATAGATTCAAATTCAACCACCTTGTATTTAAACACCTTGTATTTAAACACTTCCAGAATTTCCGAACGTAACTACCCCCTCTTTCAGCCTACCTTTTCTCTTCCCCTCCTTTATCAGCTCTGACTCCTTTTCTCCTTTCCTACTTCCAATGGCAGAAGCCAAAGAGGAAAGGGATGAGGGGGCATTGTCAGGACCAGAAGAAACAAACCATTTCAGTTCCCTCCCCATCTGCCACCTCAAACCTGAAATTAAAAAATTAAAATTAAAAAAAAAAAAAAGCCTCTTGAGAAATTCAAACATTTCGACACAGATCCCTACGCCCCTTTGGTGATGTGCGGTATGTTTGCGGTCCTGTAGTGGGGCAGTTAGTGTTACCTATGCGGAGAAGCACACACCTCCACCTGGAGGCAAGTCTCTGGGGAGTGGCCACTGCTGACCATACTGCGCAGGACATGGGCTTTAGGTGACCACTTTCATCCACACTTGCTTCTCTGTGTCCTTGTGACTGAATGATTAGATTTCTAAGAAAGCTAGCAAAGATTAGATACCCAGGAAAGAAAGCAAGGCCAAGTTTGGCCTCCTCAGCACGACGAACTATTCTCCAAACGCTAGCCAAACTCTAGAGCAGGGATGGCAAACAAACCTTTCATTACCACACACAGTGATCAATACTGACTGCCCAGACCTGGGTTGGATTTCACATTTGTAAAGGGACAGATAGGTATTTTAGATGTTTTGGACAGAATGGTCAAAGCGGCAGTTACTCAGCTCAGCACTTGGAGTATGAAAGCAGCCATGGACAATACATAAACAAGTGAGTTGTGGTTGTGTCCCAATAAAACTTTATTTATCAAAACCAGCAGGCAGCAGGCTGAATAAGGTCCTCAGGCCATAGTTTGCCACCCCTCACCTTAGAGACCACTGTGTTATAAGGAAATGTAAATGATGTCTCGAGGCCCAGGGGCAGTGTTGTGATCAATTAGTCTTATCTGCACAGGTGCTGTTAAGGGGAGTAACAGGTCCACGGGTCCACAAAGTGGGCTATGCCTTTCTCAGGATGTGTATATGATCCATTGAGATATGGGGAAAAACACATTAGAATTTGTTTTATTTTTATCTTACCTGTTTTCATTTCAGACTATTGATCTTGGCTACCCCATCATGAATCCATGGAATTTGCAATGAATCAGTCCATTCATGCTAATCAGAAGTCAGGATTACAAACCTCTGAAAAGGATATTATAGCACATGTACCCTTGAGTGGTAATATCTGTCCGTTGCCTGTGTCTGATGGTCTGGTCTGAGCTATGTATGTCTCTCAGGAACTCTCCTGGGAGGAGGGCAGAGGCCCCTAATTCCTTGCAGGCAGTTTTTTTGGGCAGTATGGTGGACTTGCCATGCTTCAGGAGTCTTGGACTTACAGTTCTGTCTTGAATCTGATCAGCGGCTCAGCTATTAGTCAAACCCAAAGAAAGGGAACACTCCACCCCTGTGAACACGCGTGCGTGCGCGCGCGCGTGCACACACACACACACACACACACACACACACACACCATTCACAAGAGCACTGAACAAATTGTGCTTTCCTGGCCTCTGGTAGTCTACCTCTTCCTTGATCATTCAGACCTGCCATCTATGGGTGGACAAGTTGCACACTGCATAAGAGTGCTGTATCTAGGGAGGCATCATTGACATTGGAAGCATGTTAGACTTATACTTACTGTAATAATATTCTGGTGTATAGCAGCGTTATGCTCTAACAAAATCAGTCCATTATGACGCTTTCTGACCAATGGATGTAACATATCGAGGAATAGGTGCCTTTTTAATTCCACAAAGGTACTGTGTGTGTTAGCAGCAGCCACAGCGTATGACACCTGTATTACGTAAAGAATGGAAAAGAAGAAAAATACACAGAATACAAAAGATTCAAACTCTTCTGGGGCAGAGCTGTCTTAACACTTCTTACATTAGAACAAACCTTTAAGAGTAAGGGTCTGGAGCTGATGGTCTACCCTCAAATAGTTAGCACCACTTTTGACTGGAGGTAAAGGAGCAAAGAGACAGAAACTATTTTTCTCCCCATCTCAGCTGCTCTCCCTTATCACACAGAGAAGAGGAGCTGAAAAAGGCAAACCAGAGAGATGTATGTTGCTGTTAACCCACACAGAAGGATGTGATGAAGTTAAGACTCTCCTTAACAAAGAGTCACTTGTTGTCTTGTGGCTTCCCAGTATCCATTCCCCTTTCTCCTAGTAATAACCCCCCACTTTCCCTTTGGGAAATAGGTTCTGCTCCATTGTGCAAAGCCTATGCAATTGCCCAACAAAATAGCCTGCCTTCTACTGGCCAAAGGGATGGTCATGTGATTCAAACTAAGCCAGATGTGCTCTCTCTCTCCCTCTCTCTGATGGTTAACTTAAGGTGTCTACTGGGCTATGGGATGCCCAGCTATTTGGTCAACCATTATTCTGGGTGTTTCTGCAAAGATGTTTTTGGATGAGATTGGCATTTTAATTGTATGTGGGTGAGACTCGTCCAATCAGTTGAAGGTCTGAATTAAAAAAAAAAAAAAGACCAACCCTCCCCTGAGTAGGAAAGAATTATCCAGCAGATTGCCTTTGGGCTTCATCTGCAACATAACCCCTCCTGCCTGATGGCCCTACAAGTGATACATCACCTCCCCCTGGGTCTCCAACTCCAACTCACCCTGCTCATTGGGCTTACCAGCCTCCTTAATTGTGTGAGCCAATTCCTTATCAGAATTATCCCTCTCTCTCTCCCCCATCCCTTTCTGTGTATATTCTATTGGTTCTGTTTTTCTCTGGAAAATTCTAATACATTCTCCCTCTCTTCCTCTGGATTTTGATGCATGGGGAGACACACTCAAAAACATAAGAGTAGCTGGAAAGCATTCATTTCAGCAGTGATGTCATGATGAGACATTAGGGGACCTCAGTCCTGCTACCTAAACCCCTCCAGAGACGCTTCATTCTTGTCCTTTCCTGAAACTGGTTCTCAGTCTTTCCTAGCAATTTCCCATATCTTCTTTCAGCCCACAAATATTTACTGAGTACCTACTCTAGTCAAGGTCTGTTCTACTGGAGGAAGAGTGGTGATCAAGGTAGGCCTGCTCTCTCTCATGGAACTTGTTTTCTAAAGAGTCCTTTTCTTAAGTAGGTTAACTCTTGGGGCACCTGGGTGGCTCAGTGTCCAACTTCACTTGGCTCAGGTCCTGATCTCACAGTTTGTGAGTTCGAACCCCACTTTGGGCTCTGTGCTGACAGCTCAGAGCCTGAAGCCTGCTTCTGATTCTGTGTCTTCTTCTCTCTCTACCCCTCCCCCACTCACCCTCTGACTCTCTCTCAAAAATAAATAAACATTTTAAAAAAATTTTAACAGGTTAACTCTTATCAAAGAGTTGGTCTCTGTTGCTTGCCACCAAAGAATTCTGATTGATACTAATATTCTCCATTTGGAGATTGCTGGCTCTGCCCCTTCTCTAGGTCATCTTGGATAAACGGGATGCCAGTCCTCCAGAAGAAGTCAGAGGAGAAACCCCCAGCTCTGCACAATCCTTGCAAGCCACTTCCCTCTGATCACCCCCAAGAAAACCACCTGAGAACCCACCAGTGGGCTTGTCTAATGTACTCACTTTAGGATAACACCTGACTCGACAGGAACACCTCCATGACAGTGGCTTCTCCACTGGAAGCCATCTACACCATCGTTTCTCCTCTCCTGCTTACAACCTGAGAAGATACATTACAACAAGCATTACCTTGCTTGTGCCTCATTATGATTTGTTTCACATTTAATCTTCTTCACCAGAAGCATTTTTAATGCCCTCCCCCAAGACCCACAGGATTTATTCTCGGATTAGGCAGGAGACAAGATGAGAGAAGCTGATCGAAGGGGCTAGACATAGCTTTTTCATGAGGTAGCACCGGACGGCTATTAACACAACCAAAACTCTATCCTGAAGCAAGGAGGCATGCTGTTTGCCTCACTGCGGGGGTGTCAGTGACTATGGCTGGGAATTGTCACCGTTTAGTTTAGCACTCCTGGCAAACCCTGGAGCCAGCTTGCATAATGCAGTGTCTAAAGAACATGATTCTTGTTTGCAGTTAAAAATAGAACACGGTCACATAACAACTCGTACAGAAACCGTGAGGCTGGTGGAAGAACCAAATTGAATGACAGTCACAGGGGGTTACCGAACACCTGCCCCAGTCATTCAGAGCCTGTGCTCTCTGGGAATGGCCAGCACACAGAAGCCAGCTCTGCCCTGAAATCAAATGACAAAAATAAACAACCAAACTGACCCAGTTCAATCAAGAAACATGAGTGCACCTTTAAGCAGGCAGCAATTCAGGTAGCCTCTCCAGTCCAAGCCTCCTGGGAGACTTAGCTCTGTGTTCTAAAAGAATTAACTGTTGTAGATTCAGTGGCAGACATGCTGGGTTTACAGCTGGACTGAAAGCCGCGACCGAGTTAGGTCTGAATTCCACCCTCACTGGTATGTTTTCACTGCAGGCGCACGTGTTCTGCTCTGTACAGAATGCACTAAACGTGGTTCCCTGGCTCCTTCTAAAACGGATGCAGGCGTCTCGTGACCCACTGCTGGGGCTCGCCAAGAGCTGAGATTTAGAAAAGAAAGATTTGGGTTTCCATACCAGGAAACACATTAACACTGTAGTAGAGTTCTCATTGGAAGAAAGGTCATGCCAGCGAAAGAGTAGAGACCTCCCGCCTGGCAACATACAAAGCGAAGCTGTCAGAACTACTGATATTGTAATATACTACCAGGAAAAAAAAAAAAAAAAAAGGATGTGAGAGAACAAAAAGAAAAGGAGGCTTCTGCTTCCCCACCCCGGCCCTCGCCAGCCTCTGGCCTGACAAATCACTTCTCTCTCTGCCTCTCTTCCCCCTCTTTAAAATTGGCCTACGATGACTGTTTCCTTCCAATGGCGCCAAAATGGTAGAAAGTTTAATTGGATACGTGTGTCAGTTCTTTGTTTCTGACTGTGGAATTCCAGAGCGGCCATATCCTGTGTGCTTCACAGCCACCTGGGGAGCTTATAAAATTACAGTAGCTGGGCCACACCCCTGCAGATGTGGGGACGGTGGGTCCCAGGCACGGGTAGGTTTTAAAAGTCCCCCAGGTGATTCTAATGTGCAGCTAGGGCTCAGAACCATGAGCTGCGACAGAGAGAGAAAAAAAAAAAACTCTCTATTGCTCCCCCAGAGAAAGGTGGAAAATCAAAGACACGTGGATTCTCCCACCTCCTCCAAATCTTCAAAGGGTTTCTTTTCATGGGGTTAGACAAATTGTCTTGCTCCCAGACTTCTCCCTCCAACTTCCCCCACCCCTCTGCCAGCATCAATCAAGAAGGAAACGAACTAAATATTTTGAAGAGGTGGCTGGGGACTTTTTATTGATTTAAAAAAAAAAAAATTTTAAGTTTATTTCTTTTGAGAGAAGGAGAGTGCAAGCAGGGTAGGGGCAGAGAGAGAGGGGGAGAGAGAGGATCCTAAACAGCCTCCAGAGGGTCAGTGCAGAGCCTACTGTGAGGCTCGAACCCACATGAAATCATGACCTGAGCTGAAACCAAGAGTCGAATGCTTAACTGGCTGAGCCACCCAGGCGGCCCACTTTTTATTGTTTTTAATTGAAGCAAACTCTAAGTAGCACTTAAGTGTATTATGGGGGCACCTGGGTGGCTCAGTTGGTTAAGCAGTTGACTTTGGCTCAGGTCATGTTCTCACAGTTTGTGAATTTGAGCCCTATGTCAGGCTCTGTGCTGACAGCCCAGAACCTGGAGCCTACTTCGGATTCTGAGTCTCCCTCTCTCTCTCCACCCCTCTCCAACTTGTGCTCTCTCTCTTTCAAAAATAAATAGATAGGGGCGCCTGGGTGGCGCAGTCGGTTAAGCGTCCAACTTCAGCCAGGTCACGATCTCTCGGTCCTGAGTTCGAGCCCCGCGTCAGGCTCTGGGCTGATGGCTCAGAGCCTGGAGCCTGTTTCCGATTCTGTGTCTCCCTCTCTCTCTGCCCCTCGCCCGTTCATGCTCTGTCTCTCTCTGTCCCAAAAATAAATAAACGTTGAAAAAAAATTTTTTAAACAAAAATAAATAGATAGATAGATAGATATTTAAATGTATTATGGTCTTTGCCTCAAAGTTTATCTTTTAGAATTCACTCAGTCCTGGGGCACCTGGGTGGCTCAGTCGGTTAAACGTCTGACTCTTGATTTCAGCTCACGTCATGATCTCACGGTTCCTGAGTTCGAGCCCTGCATCAGACTCTGTGCTGACAGCATGGAGCCTGCCTGGGATTCTCTCTTTCCCTCTTTCTCTGCTCCTCTCCTGCTTGTGCTCTCTCTCTCTCTCTCTCTCTCTCTCTCTCTCTCTCAAAACAAATACATAAAAGATTTTTAAAAAATAGAGTTTATTCAGTCCTGAGGCACTTATACCCAACCGGAGGGTCTTACAGTCCTCAGTCTGTGCCACCATGTTCAGAACAGGCTGCTGTCTTCACACCCAGCTGGTGACACTGTCCCCTTCACCTTGCCATAGGCCGTTATTAGTAAAGGATGCCTGGGTGTTAAGCACCCCATCCCCCTATAAAAAGTGAATGATTCAGGGTAGAGGATCTTACTATGGTAAGTCCCTTGATGAAGGACTTAATGTCTCAATGCAGGTTGGCCAGTCCAGTTTTCTCTGTACCCCCACTAGGCTCCATGCCCCCCCCCCCACTAACACATTTGTTACAAAGCTTGTTCCACAGGTCATTGTGTCTCCCACTGGAATAAGTCCCAGAAGACCCAATGTTCATTCCATGCCCTCCTATAGCCTGTAGTTTGTCCTTTGCCCTTGAAAGCACCCTGTGTGCTTCTGCTCTGTTGAATCAGACGTTTGAAAGGAGGTGGAAACCTTGAAAGAGAAACCAAAGGACACAGCAAGGGTCACAGTGATGTGGTTAAGAGCTGGGGAATCAAACAGGCCTTAATCTGAATCCTGTCTCTATCACTTTCTAGCTATGCACCTGAGATATCATACCTAACCTCTCTGAGCCTCAGTTTACTCAAGTGTAAAATAAGTTTAGTTATAAAACCTACATCATAGGATTAGCATAAGGACTAAATGAGATGTACCTGGTGGCATCATGTGACCATCCCAGAAGGCAGTCACAACTGCCACTGTTATTATTAATAAAGTTAAGAGTGAGGAGTGTGGTGGACCACTGATATCTCCTCAGAATCAATGTCAACTGTGGAGCAACGGGACCTGGGGGAGAAAACCTGAGTTTAGAGCCATCCCTTCCTCTATGATTTTAGACCAGTAGCAGCATGTCTTCAAGCTTCAGTTTCCCCAGGTGCAAAATTGTGGCAATAATAATATAACCACGATGCCGACTTCACAGAGTGGTTACAAGGACTAAATGCAACAATGCACATAAATGTGCTTTGCAAGCTCAAAGAACCATATAATATTAGTAATTACGACTCACACCCAATTCTCAACATTTTCTTGTCCTGAAAACTGATAAAAGGAATAAACGTCTTCTCTAAGATTAGAAATGGAACAAAATGAGACTTGACTCTCATGCCTCTAATCCAACAACTCAATGAAGTCTAGGCAAAGGGTGAGCCCCACAGAGAGTGAGGGATCTGATCAAAAGCGGGCAGCAGTGCTGGGCTAATAGTTCTGGAATGATCCCCTCCTTTAATTCAGCAACTGCCTAGTGTTTATTTACCATATTATCTCCCATCACCTCAGAAGATATCCTAACAATTAGTTAAAGTTGTTGATTTTCATAAATGATGACCTTCATAAAAGATGGCCTAATATCACAGGGCAAAAAGAGAGAGGGCAGAAAATACCATAATTATGTTTCTTTCTTCAAGGAGCCTTTTTTCTTGGCTATCATGTTTTTTGTTTGTTTGTTTGTTTGTTTTGTTTTTGTGTGTGTGTGTCTAACTTTTTAAATAATATGTTGGGTTTTGGGTGACACTTCCCTGGTATTTTTTTAGGGGTTTTCCAATTTCTGCTGACTTTGCTAACCGACACAAGTTTCCATTGCTATCATAAACATTTCTAATTTGAAAGTTAAAGGCAGGGAGCACCTATGCCAGCACAAGAAAGGGAATTTAATGTCAGATTGTTACTAGCTACCTGTAAGCAGGCTCTTGGATGGCTCCTATCAAAGTGGAGGCTCTCTCTGGGTCCTGAGCTACCTAATTACATACTCTCTTCCTCCCCCACCTGCCAGCTGTCTTCAGAGCCTCCACTGACCCAAGATGCTCCCCATTCACATTAAAGATAGAGATGACTATGGCACCTGGGGGGCTCAGTCAGTTGAGCATCTGACTTCAGCTCAGGTCATGATCCATGAGTTTGGGCCCGCATCATACCCTCTGCTATCAGAGCAGAGCCCGCTTCAGATCTTCTGTCCCTCCCCTCTCTGACCCTCCCCACTTGCACTTTCTCTCTCAAAAATAAATAAACCTTTAAAAAAAAGATACAAATGACTTAGGACACCTTAAAATGCTGGTCCTCCAGGGCAGTGTTCCTTTAGGAACATTCAAAATTTAGCCAAAGGAAAGAGATTCCAGTAGTAGAATTCCAGGCTTCGCTCTTGGGGGGCCCAAGGGGTGTGATGGGAGCAGGCATGACATTATGGCTCCAGTAATACTTGCAGTGGGTGGTATGGAGTCCTTAGAGGACTTCCTACCTCTTTGCCCACTGTCCACTAGAAAGCAATTAGGGCCAACCGGATCTGTGGACATGGGAAATGAGCTGGAGGAAGAAAATTTGCAAAGAATGCACAGGAGGGCCACTCCTCCAAAATTTTTTACATGTTTGTGGAGGCCACGGGGTTAACTCAAAGGGAAGAGGGGCAATCCAGCCATTAGGAGTGTTCTCTGTCCTCGAAAAGGCTCTGAGGAGGAATGTCTTGGAGTTGGGGTACGTGTACAATATGCATTAACGATAAGGAGTGCCCCTTTTGAGAGCTTTTTTCCAATCCCCATATAGCTTCATTTTTATCTCCAAATTAGACAACAAATTAAGAGCAAGAAAGGAAAACTTTAAGTCACTCATTCAAATCTACCAAATCAAAAGCTCCACTTATGCAATACTACATTTCACCAGCCAAAATAGCAGTGTGCATTTATTTTAGTCCTTGGCAAGTATTCAAGTGCAGGAGCCTATGGAGGTGTTATGAAAGGCGCTGGCAGGTAATTGTATAAGGCAGGCAAACCGGGAAATGGATCTTCTTAAATGACCAAAAAGAAAGGGGATCCTGATTAAGATGACATCAGCTCCCAAGAGGTCTAGTCACCCTTTGAGGGGCTCTAGACTCGTAAAAGAATGACCAGGTCAACAGGTAGTAAGTCATAAAGGGGCTAACACTTGCCCAAAACGAATGGAAATCTGAATCGTTGACCTCAGGTCCCCATGCCCAACTCCTGACACACTAGTAAAAATTTTCCTTTGCTGTGCTGGGGCCAGCTCTGCCCCCAACCAAAGTGAATATTAGACAAATATTTGAAGAATATCATTTCAAGGGGGTGACAAATTATTTGCCTGCTTGAATCAGCCATCTTTGTTCAGCGTGCCTCTTTAAACCCAGTGGCTTTACAAGCCAAGAACACAGAGGAGAGGTACAGTCCAGGACTATCAACATTGTCTTCTCTCTTTCATCTTCTAACACAGGCGCCCAGTGCCCTTGGGCTGCCCAGAGTCAGGAAAAAGGTGAGGTGGGATGAAGAGAAGAGAAGGACAATGAAGCCAGGCCTGCTCCCTCATCCAGGACTGTTTCACATATGCTTCATGGCATGCAGCACCAAAGAGAATTCCATTTTTTGAGGACTTCTTACCTGCCAACAACTGCTGATTGCCTTACATACATTATCTCTTTCGAATCCTCACAATGCATGGAGGTGGTTTTCAACATTCCCACATTCCATATGCGGCTCTAGGGAAATTAAGAAATTTATCCAAATTCACACAGGGGTTCAAAGCCCTTGGGAGGGTCTGACCTCCCAAGCCCCTGTTCATACAGGAGACATGTTATAATCCTCTTAGATTCCCTTGGTGCCACACTGGCCTGGACCCTCAGCCACAGGCTCTGTCTGGCTTGGTGGCCTCTACAACCCAAGAACTTACTCCAGCTGGGGCCAACTAGAGTCTTGCTGGGAGAATCAGGACCTTCCCCTTGCTGCTGTTGGGTAGCTCAGTCAACATGCCACATACCCTGACATTTTGGCTTCTCCCACCAAACACGGGCTGTGAAATCTGGTTTCCCTGATACCAAAAGGGGCCAGAGAAGCAACCCAGAAGTGGTGCCCAGTAGTTATCTTCTCATTGGAGAGACCTAGTCTGACAGTTTTCTTCACTTCCTCCCTTCCAACGACTCCTCCAAGGCACAGTCTTTCTCAACATCCTCCCTGAAGGACGTTCCCATGTGGCTAAACAGACACACCTGCCGACTTACCAGCCCTGTGTCTTCAGAGCCCTTTGTGGAGCCATGCTAAGGCCACCCCGCTGCATTACTCCCCACCTTCCTACCTCCCTTCACTTTACTCTCACCATCACTGCTCAGAGATTGCACTTTGTAAGTAAAGCAAGCCTGAAACCCAGGCTTTCCAGTTTTGTCTTGACTTAGTTATTTATTTTGACATTCTTAATAATGTGATAAGTACCTGCAAGCCTGCCATCCAAAACAAAAGCTAAACTCTTGACATAACCTTCATCTAACCATGTGGTCCCCCTTTCATTCTCCCCCTGTCCCCATACAATACAACCATCATCTACACTTCCTTTGCTTTTTTAAAATGTGCAGTTTTATTGCATCTATAAATATTTCTATAAAGTATATTCTTATATTAGTTGTTTTCTATAAGAATTATATGAATTCTATAGAACTCTATAAGAATTATATGATATTGTATACTTTTAGGACATTTGCTTTCTTCACTTAATGTTTTCTTGTTTCATTGCTAGGCTTTATCCACATTGTTGTGAGTTAGCTTCGTTCAGTTGTTTTTAATGCCATGTAATATTCAGTTGTGTGAATATGTTACAATTCATCCACCCACTCTCCTGTTGATGGGCATTTGAGCTGTCTCCAGGTTGTCACAGGTTGTCAGCTCAACCTGTTGAGCTGTCTCCAGGTTGTGATTAGTGAAGTTATGAACATTCTTGCACACATCTCCTGTTGTATATCTGCATGAGTTTCCCTTGGGTCCATCCCTCAGAATGAATTGTTGGATCATATGTATACAAATGTTCAACTTTAGGAGATATGCCAAACTGTTTTCCAAATTAGTTAACCAAATCTGTGCCCTTTCTATCATACTCAGAAAAAATACTCTAAAATCCAATGTTTGTAGTTCCCCCTAGTTCTGACAGCTGCCAAAATTGAGAATTGCTGGTCGGCAGGGAAGTACCTTATGTTTCCTCTGAGTATTTGATTTTTTAAGAGGATGCTTGGAGAGGCAGTGATTTTCATCCAAAGCAGTGACTTTCTCAGGCTGAATATTAGAGGGCCTCTATCTCTGTAGGCCCTTCCAGATTCACTCAGTCAGCGCTTCACTGACATGCTTACTAAGTTCTCAGGCTGCATAAGACCTTGACGATCCAGTACTGGGAGACAGCCCTGCCTTCAAACATTCTAAAGTTTGGGCACCTGGGTGGCTCAGCTGGTTAAGTGTCAGACTTCGGCTCAGGTCCTGATCTCACAGTTCGTGAGTTCGAGTCCTGCATCTCCTCTGTATCCCTTGCTCTCTGCCCCCGCCCCCCCCCCCCCCCGCTCATTCTCTCTCCCTCTCTCTTTCTCTCCCTCTCTCTCTTTAAAATGAATAAAATAAGATAGACAAACATTCTAAAGTCTGATGTGGGAGAAAGACAAGAAGACTAGTTATGTTGGGATGCTATCTCAGTCTTCCTATTTCTTCCTCACCCTTTCTCCCTAGGCAAATGGTAACTCAGATTGACAGAAAGCAATGGGGGTGGGGAGCAACAGGAAGTCTTCAGAGAGAGTGGGCAGGTATACACTAAACTTGAAGTTACCCAAAGGCAAATAATTTCAAATAGTCCCACCTGGTTATTTGCTATCATCAACCCCTTCCACCATAAATTTCCTGGGAGAAACTGTCCCCTCCTGACAAGGACACCTGGTTCCACGGTAAGTCAGAGGCCTGACTACCCCATTCTTGGAGACTGATTGGAAACCTGCTCTTCTCCTCCACTTCACCCACACAAGGATCTCTTAGAATGGACATAGTGTAGGTTAGGACCTCTCTGCCCTCACTCCCTATATCCACTGTTCATCTTCAGGTTGACTCCATGTGTCAGCCAGATGGACTCTGGCTGCCTCAGACCTCCAGAGTTCCTAGAGCCTATGATTCTGGAAAAAGGGTATTTTTCTGGATAGCTGGTAAATAATAAGAGAGACTTCTGGCTGGCCCAACTCATATCATATACTCTTCCAGAAGCTAATCCCTTTGACTAGAAAGATAAAATGCTCTGATTGACTGAGCCTGGATCACATACCCATCCTTGGGCCAAACCATCTGACCAGAGGGTGGGGGATGTGTGCCCCCAAAAGGATGCTGGGCAGAAAAAATAAAAATGTGTGCCCATGAAAAGGCTCAAGAAGACAGCAGTTTTACTTGATTACTCTAGTTCATATTCCTCGTATTACCTCTTTCACTAGTGAGGGACAAGGCAAAAATATATTTTACATTGTCCCTCGGTATTCTGTCAACTATAGCACAATGATCCGTGTCATGGAGAAATAACATAAGTCACCTATCTGATTTCTACTTGTAGTGGCTTTAGTAATCACATGCATTAAAGAATGTTTAGGACGGAGCATGCAGTCTAGCATAGTGTAGTTTTATAGTCCCCTCTCACAACTGAGCAAGCAGGGACCTCAAGTGGCTCCTCCCCTCTGCCCTGTACTCCACTCTTCTGTTTACCTGGGTTACTGATCTGGAGCATTTTCAGTCACTCTTCCTACATGGAGCATTTTCGGTCAGTTTTCTTGATTGCTTTCTTCTGGGGCTCTGGGGGATATTCCTTCTTCCTCTCCTTAAAACCAGCAGCTCCATAATGAATCACTTCTCCCTTTTTTCTTGTTAAGCCAGTCTATTAGAATTCTCAACCCTGGAATTTCCGGAAATGCAGCTGAAGGATGGGCATTGTGCCAGGGTGGGGATAGCAAACGGAAAATAAATCTTAAAATCAAACCTCACAGACAGCAGTCCACCTCACCTACTTAATTATTAGAATCGGTTTTGAGGAGCCTCTCGGTGCTTAAAATGTTGAGTCTACAGAATTTCAAAGGGTTCTGAGAGTGCCATCAGATTATCCCTAGAAATCCTATGCAGGATTTTTTACATAGGACCTAAGTCAATGGTAGTTGATTACATAAATTATGAAGACTGTAGTCATTGCCAACCTATCTCCATTTTACCACAGATTTTGCAAAGTAGTCAAATTGTAGAGTGGAAGACAACAAATCTAAAAAGTGTGTGTTTGTGTGCTTTGTTGCACATATCACACCTTGAAAACATACTTTCCTTTTTTTGTTCTGTTTTGCTTTGCTTTAGGCCTATCTTTCCTTTCAGAATATACATTCTCAGAGGACAAAAATATCTGGTTCCACTTTGTATGATTAGGACTTAGCAAATGCCTGGTCCATATGGGTGATCAATAAATATTGGAAGGAATAGGTCTCTTTTCATGTCTCTCTTTCTTCTCAAATGGTTGGCAACTACTGAAATCAAATGTGCTAAGAAAATCCGGTCTTCCTTAAATTAAATTGTGCAGGAATCCAAGTTTACTTTAATTCTGCTTTCCATTTGCCTTTTCTTTAGTACTGAACAGCTTCTCCAGCATACTTCCCAGGCACTTGTATCCCTTCTGCAACTTCTTGGCAGCTTAGAACTTTTTCCTTTAGTTAAGCCTGTCTTTCTAGGATGGTGCCCCAGATTCTAAGATTACCCTTTTTTTCCTATGCTCCCATTAAAATTCCCATTTTTCTCACTGCCAGGAGAAAAATAATCAGATAATTTTCCATTAAAATGTTATGCTGTAATAGACCACTTAATGCAATAATTCTCCAGGGTGTTTGTATTTCAAAATGTGAAGCAGGAGGGGCACCTGGCTGGCTCAGTCAGTGGAGACTGTGAATCTTGATCTCAGGGTTGTGGGTTCGAAACCCATGTTGGGTATAGGGATTACTTAAAATCTTTAGGAATGATTGGGTGGCTCAGTCAGTTAAGTGTCTGACTCTTGGTTTCAGTTCAGGTCCTGATCTCACGGTTCCTGAGTTCGAGCCCCGCATGGGGCTCTGTACCGACAGAGCAGAGCCTGCTTGGGATTCTCTCTCTCCCACTCTCTCAGTGCCCCTTCCCTGCTCACGTGCTCTCTCTCTTTTCTCAATAAATAAATAAATAAATAAACTTAAAAATAAGTAAATAAATAAAGTCTTTAAAAAATAAAATGTGAAGCTTTATTAAGATAAAGTATTATGATGGCATTTCAGGATTCCTGTGACAGTGCAGTAGGTTGTATATATATTTCCATAGGTGGGTAGTAGGGTAGTTGGGGCTTTCCTCTTTCTCTGGGGCACCTGGGTTGCTCAGTCGATTAAGCATCCGACTTTGGCTCAGGTCATGATCTTGAGGCTCGTGAGTTAAAGCCCCACATCAGGCTCTGTGCTGACAGCTCAGAGTCTGGAGCCTGCTTCAGATTCTGTGTCTTCCTCTCTCTGCCCCTCTCCTGTGCACACTCTGTCTCTCTCTCAAAACACTAAAAAACACTAAAAAAAATTTATTAAATAAAAATATTTTAAAAAATCAAAATAGATAAATCTTTAGACTTCTTACCATACAGTCATTCTAGGAAATGAAAAAAAAAATTGAGAAATAAGAAAGCAGAGGAGTTTAAACACAAACAAACCTTGCTTTTATCTAAAAAACAAAACAAACAAAAATAATCAAAGAATTGTTTCAGAAAGGAAAAACCAATTTATTTAGCTTGTAAGAAAATTACAGGGGCAGCACAGAGCCTGCTTAGGATTCTCTCTCTCCCTCTCTCTCTCTGCCCCTCCCCTGCTTGTTTTCTCCCTCCCTCTCTCTCTCTCTCCCAAAAGAAATGAATAAACTTAAAAGAAAAAAGTTTTTAAATGGGTCCTTCCTCACTGAAACCTGGCCTCTCTTTAAGAAAGAAAAGAGGGGCGCCTGGGTGGCACAGTCGGTTGAGGGTCCGACTTCAGCCAGGTCACGATCTCGCGGTCCTGAGTTCGAGCCCCGCGTCAGGCTCTGGGCTGATGGCTCGGAGCCTGGAGCCTGTTTCTGATTCTGTGTCTCCCTCTCTCTCTGCCCCTCCCCCGCTCATGCTCTGTCTCTCTCTGTCCCAAAAATAAATAAAAACGTTGAAAAAAAATTTAAAAAAAAAAAAAGAAAGAAAAGAAAATTACAAATGATTGTTGCTTTAAAAAAAAATGGTATGGGCAAAGAGTAAAAAATACAAAACTATGAAGTATAAAGAATGATCATAAGGAGGTTCTCCAAAAGAATCCTTTAAATGGCTAATTCCTGAAGTATATTTAAAATAAAATTCCATTTGCAAAAATTACATTTACAGTTAACTTTCTAGAAACCAAGTTACTGTATAAACTACTTTCTTCTGCCTCCAAGAGAATTGTAAACAAACTTCCATTGCCAAAATTTCGTTAGCATCAGAATTTCCCCGGCCAGCTCCCACTCAGGCATTTCTTTACTTACCGTCTTCACATCATGTTAGAAAATTGATTTTTGTTGTTGATAAGATTACAGGCTTCCTGAACATATGACTGGTCAGCTTTGAAAGTGGTCACCTGTGGTAACCTGTTCTCTCTTAATAAATGCTACAATGTCACTCAGAAGAACATAGAGGCCCTGACACAAATCCATAGGGCCAGAATCAGGAGGGAAGGACATTTCTTTGGGTTTCCTGTTAGATACAGAAAACTCAGGTCCCGGAGCTACCCCAACCGGCATGCTAAGAACAAAGAACTTCGCCCACTCAGTTTACTGTCCCAGATCTATCACACCATGTTCTCTCCCCGGCAGGAAGTCAGTTCTCTGCACTTGCAAATAGAATAAACAAACCATCCATACAGAACTAGTGGACATTTTGTTTTGTTTCTTACCAGATTTCATGAGAGATCCCTGGGTATAATACAATATTAAACTTGAAATCTCTGTATAAATCTTTGAGGGACTCTACTTTCCAGGGAGATGATAAAATGTAGAAGTCCTTTGAATAATCACTTATGATAGAAGCAGCTAAAAATTGGATTCTAAAATCTCCATATCGGGGCATCTGGGTGGCTCAGTGGGTTAAGCGTCTGACTTCGGCTCAGGTCATGATCTCACGGTCCTTGAGTTTGAGCCCCACGTCGGGCTCTGTGCTGACAGCTCAGAGCCTGGAGCCTGTTTCAGATTCTGTGTCTCCCTCTCTCTGACCTTCCCCTGTTCATGCTCTGTCTCTCCCTGTCTCAAAAATAAATAAAACGTTAAAAAAAATTTTTTTTAAATCTCCATATCCACCCTGCTACATATCTTAGGCATCCTGCTGAACTCTCTATCCTGGATATGATTCTGGGACCAGCCTATGACATCTTCACATTTGTCTTCATTCCCAAGTCCTGATTTGTTGTTGGAAGTACTCCATTGATGTTAATTAACATATTTCAGTTGATGCTATACAAATACTATACTCCCGTTACACAGAGGTAAGCAAAAGGAAATTAAATGGTAATGCTTCAGGAAAATTTCTAGATCTGATAATGCCAGAGGAGGAACAAGAGGTTTCTGCACCTGAATCTTGTGCTTTTGTTGCAGGCAGTATTGTGCTGCTGGCGCTAACCTGGCTGTCTACTTCTCGTTGTCACCCATCTGGGACCTGGGATCTCATGCCCCAAGGTTTAGAAAATGTCAGCTATCTTGAGGGGCGCCTGGGTGGCTCAGTTGGTTAAGCATACGACTTTCGGCTCAGGTCATGATCTCAGAGTTTCATGAGTTGAAGCCCTGTGTGGGGCTCTTCACTGGCAGTGAGGAGCCTGCTTGGGGTTCTCTCTCTCTCTCTCTCTCTCTCTCTCTCTCTCTGTCCCTCCCCCACTCGCATGTGCACTCTGTCTCTCTCTCTCAAAATAAATAAACTTAAAAAAAATAAAAAAAATAGCTATCTTGAACCTATCCACTAAATATCTTTTGAGTTTATCTTTTATACTATTGCCAGAGTGGTATTCCTAAACTGAAACCTGATCATGTTATTCTTCTTGCCTCAAAGCAACTCACTGCCAGAGAATAAAGTCCAAAATCCTAGCCTGGCATATAAAGGCCTGCCTCTACATTGCTCTCCTCAGTCAAAGCATCAGATCTCTTTAGGTATTTGGTCCCACAGAAGAACTCCCCTCTCCTCTAACACTATTCCCTACCTTCTGCCGCACTTCTACCTGGATGCCCCTCCCATCCACCTGGAGAACACCCTCCACATCTCTCAAGCTTCAGTGCCGTGTCATTTTCGCGATGAAGCCTTTTCTGATATGCTCTCATCGCTCTGACTTCTGTCTCAACAAAATGTGGATCGTAATTCCTACACCCTCCTTTAGCTCAAGAGTCACATGAAGAAAGGGAGCATGAAAGGCCTCTGAGAAATGCCAAACACTATGCAAGTTCCAAGTTATGTTATAAAAGCTATTATGCAATAAGCCTTTTCTCTTTAGAGACCTAATGGAAGTCCTTGTGATTATTATTGTAAAATTCACCTCTACAAGTTAGAACATTTCTCCTGCTTATTCATTGCTTAAACATGAGCTAGGCTTAAAATGGTGATAAGGTCTGTGCCCACTTCAGCCACAAAGAGATTAAAGTTGGGCCCTCACAAAGAGGATCAGCATGATCTCCGCCCCATGGGATCCGCAGTAGTGAAAAATGTCATTTTCTTTGCTTTCTAGAATTCTATTCCCAAGTTTCATATTTCTTTCCTTTTATCCATGGAATGGTCTTCCTTAGACCTCTCATCCTTGTCTAGTCAATAAATAAAAGTTTGATCTCCTTAAATGACTTTGGCTCTAGCATTGAGTCTTGGTTGTTTCTCAAGCCACCCGATTGGGAGACTGTCACCCATGGTTTCTGGAACACTGTGATCATAACAGGTAACACTTAGTAAGTAATGACTCTGTACCAGGCACTCTTCCATATAATCTCTGAAAATTAGAAAATTTAAACCTCACTACAACTCTCACTTCCTCTCTGCAAAATGGAAATGAGTTAGGAGGGTTCAACCCCTTGCCGAAAGTGACAAAGTAGAGTCAGGGTTTAAGCCTAGGAGTCTGACAACACAGTCCTGCTGTTAACCACTGTATTGTAATCGCAGCTCTAATGGACTGTAGAGCAGCAAGACGGCTCTGCTCCCTCGCTCTCCAGAAACTTGCATTTAGTGTAACGGGTGGCGTTGAGCCCAGGACTATGAGAGCAGACACCATATTCACCGGGATCGACCATATGCCACTGTGGGTCACTGCCACCAGTTGGGACGCTAAGACCTAAGAGAGCCAACTCAGGTAAGGCAGGTGCTGACACCCAGGTAGCCATTGAGCAGCAGACCACTGAGGTCAAAGTAATTTGCATATACTGAATCCTCGTGCATTTTGTTCAGTTTTCAACAGAATGGAAAATGATTTTGCCTTATTCATTTCCCTCCACTCCTGAACACCCTTTCCAAAAAGACCTCATTAAATTATAAATGTGGTACCCTAGGTTGGATCCTGAAGTAGTAAAAAGACATTAGTGGACAACTGATGAGGTTTGAAAAATTCTGCAGTTTAGTTAATAGAAATATACCAATGTTAATATCCTTGTTTTGATGCGTATCTCTTGGTTATAGAAGATGTTAACACTGGGAAAACTGGGTGAAGTATACATAGGGACTCTACTTTGCAACTTTTCTGTAAATCTAAAATTATTTTATTTATTTTTAAATGTTTTATTTATTTTTGAGAGAGAGTGCGTGTATGCATGCGGGGGAGGGGCAGAGGGACAGGGGGACAGAAGATCTGAAGCAGGCTCTGCACTGACAGCAGTGAGCCTGATGTGGGGCTCGAACTCACGAGCCATGAGATCACAACCTGAGCCAAAGTCTGACGTTCACCTGACTGAGCCACCCACGTGCCCCTAAAATTATTTTAAAAGTTAGGGGTACCTGGGTAGCTCAGTCAGTTAAGTGCCTGACTTCGGCCAGGTCATGATCTCACGGTTTATGGGTTTGAACCCCGCGTCAGGCTCTGTGCTGACAGCTTAGAGCCTGGAGCCTGCTTTGGATTCTGTCTTTCTCTCTGTCCCTCCCCCACTCGTGCTCTGTCTCCTTCTCTCTCAAAAATAAATAAAAACATGAAAAAGAAATTAAAATTTAAGGGGCATCTGGGTGGCTTAGTTGGTTAAGCATCTGACTCTTGATTTCGGCTCAGGTCATTTGTGATCACGATTTGTGTGATCACGCCCCACATTGGGCTCTGTGCTGACAGTGTGGAGACTGCTTAGGATTCTGTCCCTCTCTCTCTCTGCCTCTTCCCCACTCGTGTACTCTCTCTCTCTCTCAAATAAATACACTTTAAAAACAAATAAAAAATTAAATTTAAAAATACTTCAGTTTAATTATTTTGAGATTAATTTACTAGGCCCACTGAGTTAATCTATCACACAATTTAAATAAACTTACAGTGGTTTTTACATTTTTCTGAAATGATTGTTAAATACATCAGTGAATAGAACTGTTTGTTGGCAAAATTCAGGTTTTGAACTCATCAGTCATAAACACTATCTTTTCAGGATATGGGTTGAGACAAATATGGGTTGAGAATGAGTTACAAAGCCTCACCTTCCCAATAAAATGACCAGAACTTTGTATTACCATTGACAAACACAAAGGAACATTATGGTTAGACAACCATATGATTTCCCTAAAACAGTTTCCATCTCTCCTCTTGACATCCTTAAATTCCAAGTATCATAACCTGGCACACATTTTATAAACAGCAAAGAGAAAGCAAAATAATGACAAATTATGTCGATAACTCAGCCATAATTATAGTACCACGGGTAGGACTCAACATGACTACCTCAGATAGGACAGTTTTGCATTACAAGTATTATTTTCCATAACAGCCCTGGTAGAGAGGGGAACACGTTGTGCCCAGAGCTTCTCAGTCTTAGCTCAGATTTGAAGAACAAATCAGAAAATGACCAGTGTTGCCAGTCAATGTGATAGTCATCTGAACATTCTTCCCAGATTTTAGACAGTTATGCCTTCAATGAGATGCTATTGTTTAAACACTTGTTTTTCTAGGATCAAAAACCTTTACAGCTATCTGGTTGCCTAATCAGACCTCACTTGCTCTGCCAGCCGCTACCAGCTCCTCAGGCAAGTGGGAGCTCCTCTGAGCTGAGAGAACTGTCAGTAGCGGTGCTAAGCTATTTGTAACTCAAAGAACTGCAGGAGTTCACTCCTGCTTTGTTTTGCCCGGTCAGATCCTGTGAATCAGTTCTGACAAGTGACCAGATATTGTTCTTCTGCTCACCTTACATGGTCTCTATCTTTTCTTTTCTTTTCTTTTCTTTTCTTTTCTTTTTTTAATGTTTATTTATTTATGTTTTTGAGAGAGAGAGAAAGACAGAGTACGAGTGGGGGAGGGGCAGACAGAGAGGGAGACATAGAATCAGAAACAGGCTCCAGGCTCTGAGCTGCCAGCACAGAGCCCAAGGTGGGACTTGAACTTGGGAACCACTAGATCATAACCTGAGCCAAAGTCCGATGCACCCAGGCGCCCCTAGTGGCACACAGCCAAGGAAGAGAATTTCTCAAGTTCAAGGTGGGGACTAAAGGTTTTCTGTGCCCTCCATGTCAGGTTTGAACAAGAAGCAGGAGAGGACGCAAGAAGGGGCAGAAAAGAGGAAACCCAAAATCAAGCTTCTCAGAAGCTGAAAAAGAGTCCGGCCAATCTAATTCCTTAGACCTTCAAAAAGAAAGAAAGAAAAAAAAAGAAATGCCAAAACTGGGTTCGTAAATTAAGAGTGTATTTAAAAGTTTTAAAGTTAATGAAGAAAGTCGCAAAGTGAACATCATTCCGATCTGTCGGTGTATAGCTCATTTGGAAATACCAGAGTCTAATCTAACATTGAATCTTTGTGAATATGAAGTCCAAGTCAAAAAGCACTACTATCCACAACCCATCCCCAGGGTGCTCACCCACTACTTACTATCCACAACCCACTCCTAAGTGCCTCAACAAAACAGGAATAAAAAATTAGAAATATGGATTAAAGAGAATACAAAGAGTAGAGCATCAAGAAAGCCAGTAACGAGATTGCTACCTTGGAGCTACAATAACTGAGTGCCAGGAGAAAAGGTGCAGAAACAGTAGAAAAGAAAAACAACAAGGGCGCCTTGGTGGCTCAGTCCGCTGATTTCAGCTCAGGTCATGATCTCAAAGTTTGTGGGTTCAAGACAGCTCAGAACCTGGAGCCTGCTTCTGATTCTGTGCTTCCCTCTCTCTGCCCCTCCCCCGCTCACGCTCTGTCTCTCGAAAAGAAACATTTTTTTAATGTAAAAACGAAACGAAAAGAAAAACAACAACAACAAAAGAAGCAGCAGGAAGACCTGGACTACCATTCATAGTGGTCTCAGGTGCACTTAGAAAGATGTTCAATAACAGTTGTCAAACCCTCCCAGAATAACTTCAATGGCAAGGAACCTAATTCATAGGTAAGTACTTGGAAGTTGGTACCGGGACCCTATTGTGCTAAATTGCTTTCTTATTTACTGTGTTACTGTGTTAACCATCTTACCACATGTAGCACAGGCCACACCATTCCAGCTCTCCAAGAACTGCAAGATATTGGGGAAGCCGCTAAGCAGATCACTACTTAGGGGCTTCAAAAGCTGGGTGCCGAGCTCAAAGCGTCTCTTAAGCAGGATCTTGAAGCGGGAGCAGGGCTTAGCCTTCCGTAGGACACCTAGCGCACCCCAAGTGGAAGACTTGTCTTACAAGGTAGGAGGTGGGCAGGTGAGCCAGGAGGAGCCCGTCCGGCCACGTCTTTTTGAAATCGGTAAAACCTTTCTCCTACAATCTTCAAACCTGACTCCAATGATAACTTTCACAATAAACTCCATTTCCGTAAGAATGTTTGATGAAGCACGCTCCTGAGTTGTTCTGCAACAACTTTCCACCATTTTAACAGAAGTCCCCTAATAGCCTTGAAACGTTTCTTACGTCTGTGTCAAAATTTTATAAATTCATCTATAAACTAGGAACTGAAAATCCATCTATAAATCGGGAACTGTGAACAGAAGCTGCTGGAAGAAGGCTGCGGCCGAGGAGGGTGGGAGTCTGAGAGCCCCGCGCCAAGGCTCGGCTCACGGCAGCGGACCGTGCTGCGCAGGTGCGGAGGGTGGGGGTGCGACACCGAGGCGCGCACATGCGCGGGAGGAGACGGAGCGCCGGGGGCTGGTCATCAGAGAAGGGGGCGCGGCGTACGCAGCATGGCGTCCAACATATACTTGTTTCGCCAGCGGATCAGCCGGCTCGGCCAGGTGGGGCCCGGGGAGGCACCTCCCCTACCCAGCCCCAGCCCACCCCTCGCCTCCCGCGGCCGCCTCTCTTCCGTCTCCGCCTCAGCGCCTCCGCCAGCGGCTCAACCGCCGCCGCCCCGCCCCGTGGCCTCCCGGGCCCGCCTCCCAGAGCCCGCCCCGCCTGCTCTTCCCCGCCGCCCGGCTCCTCCGTCTTGTTGGTCCCCCTCCTCCTCCGACCCGCGGTCCTGACTCTCTCTCCCTCCTTCCCTCAGAGGATGTCCTCCTTCCAGCTCAACCTCAACCCGCTCAAGGAGCCGCTCGGCTTCATCAAGGTCCTCGAGTGGGTAAGTGCAGCCCGCTCCGGCGAGGCCTGGAACCGCGCCGCTGTGACCGTGCCCGCGCCCGCTCTGGCCAGGCCAGCGCCCTCGGCTGGGAGGCGAGGGGCCCAGGGAGCGGGAGCGAGAGCCGGGGCGGCCGGGTCTGCGCGGGCCCCGAGGCCGCCCGCCGCCGCCGGGAGGGACGGGACGGGACGGCGGGGAGGGGACGGGGACCGCGGGCTGGGCCTGCGCGGGGCGGGGACGCCGCAGTCCGCGTCGAGTCACGAGTCCCTCGGCCGCCTGGGTCCCGGGCGAAGCCGCCCTCCCACCCCGAATCTCACCCTTGGGTGCTCCCGAGGGAGTCGGAGTTCAAATTTTTCTGGTTGCGCTGCTTCCCGCAAGGGAAAAGAAAACTTCCTGTTGCGGTCTAACCGAAACCTGGTGGGTCGGAGTCGCGCCCCGGCCGGCGCTGCCTTCTGCGTGTCCGGTGGAAAGGGCCAGCCCGTGCATTTCTGCCCGGTGCTGACTGCAGGCCGCGCTCCGTCGAAAGCTGGCTGTGCCTTCTCGAAGTGATTGGACGAGCAATCGGTTCTTAGTTCGCTTTTGAGATGGCTCCAAGTTAAAAATGGATAAAAATAAACTGTGGATCAGGGCAGCAGACGGAGGTGGGGGAGAAGGTCTTCTACACAACGGGTCCAATCAGTCCGTACCACTCAAACACAGGCTAGGAATCGCTCTCAAGTTTGTTTTAGGTACTTCCAAGTGACATCCGGCGGTCACCTCTTAGTTCTTTCCTGGGAACATTCTCAGTCATTAACATCAAAGGAGATTTATTAATTCGACCTTGGCACTGGTCACTTGGAGGAGTTAGCGAATACATCAGGCTCTGCACATTTGATTCTGATTTCGTGGCGTAGTACATGTTTCAGTGCTGATTTTCAGGCCTGGATTAATAGGCAGCTGGCATCTAGCCACTGCAGCCAAGTTGTTTTTATAGCCAGCAACATTTCACATCCGTAATTCTTTAACCTTATATTTTAGTGATACACTGGTGAAGAGTAAGAACTTCCAGATTCCTATGTTGAATAACTTACTGAGGATGTGTTTTAGAGTAACACAGAAACTCAAAATATGTAATGGGTACTCAAGCTGATTTTCAAAAAGTTTCCTACTTTTCCTCCAAAGTTTTACTTGTCCTCTGAAGAGTGAAATGGTGCTGATTTCACACAAATGCCTACTTTAAAGACATAAATACACACACACACTTAGGGTTCTGTAAACCTAGGTCCAGATTTAAAAAGAAAGAAAAATATTTGATTGTATAAAAATTTGAAATTGCAGGAGGAAAATCATGTTTAATTGGGCTAATCAAATATAAAGGTTAAGAAAAAGTCTTATCTCACTGACGGTTATAAATTTATAATTAAAGTTTTCACTCGATAAATGGGGCACTTGTTTGTATTTGTGCTTGCATTATTTGTCAGTCTTTTTTTAAACAAACAGACATAACTTTTTTCCTTAATATTTTAAAGCATTAGTGATAAGTGTATTAGTGCTCATAGGTCTGATATATTTTGAAAAATATCCTGTTTAAGCTTTTTAAGGAAATAACTACTTTTAGTTTTAACAACATATTACACAAGATAACCTGATAAATACTTTAATAAAAGTATAGGCAAAGTGTAGTATGTGAAAGAAAGGAATCAGTTGCTTGGAGGAACTAGGGGGGATGTCATAGATGAAAGAACACTTGAAGGATGGGTACTTGTTCACTTGGTGAGGATGTGGGGAGTGGCTTTCCAAGCAAGGGGAGATATGTCCAGTGGTGTGAAAAGTTGAAGCAGCATAGCCCTGTTTGAGAACTTAAAGTAGTTGGGGTTGGCTGAAATGGTACTGAAGAGGGTGTGGTTTTAGATGATTCTAAAAGGTTTATAGATAGGGCTTGCAGAGTTAGGAGTGTATCCTATGGGCCAATCCTATAGGCCAATCTTATAAGGGTTAACCTTTGGTGATCTGGGTCCTTTCTTTAGGAAAATGGATATTTGTGGGGTACAGAATTTGAAGATGTTTATTGGATAGCTTCCATTTAAGCCCAGAATTTCTGCCATTTGGAATGGAGACTCAAGTGAGGGGTTTTAAACAAGTGAATAATTAGATTCGCTCTTTGGAAATTCTCATTTGTAATGTAGAAAGTGGATTAGAAAGGTAATAATGGAAGGAAGGGAGACATTAAAATGTATTTGGAGGGAGGGTGAAGAAGAGGGAGGACTCGAAGATAACTGCCAAATTTCTGACACGGTTGGTAACGGTACTGTGTCTAAGATCACTAAGGAGAAGGAGCAAATTTTTGGTTGGAGCGCAGTATACTTTTAGGTATATTGAGTTTGTGATTTCTAGATTATATAAAGGGAGTATCCTTTAGGCAGTTAGCTATATGGATATAGAGTTTGAAAGGTAAGAATGGGCTGGAGATTCAGCAGATATCTGCCAGCAAGGAAGAGAAGAAATGATTAAGAACATGGAGAAAAATAACATCTTGGCCTCACTGTTAGAATCTCAAGAAAAGACTACTATTCTAACAATATCAAGAGGTGCAAGAAAGAGGTTAAGTGAAATATGGACTACAATGCATACCTTGGTTTTGGTAAGCAGGAGGCTGTTGGTGGCTTTATAAGAGCGGTGTCAGTAAATTCAGAAACCAGATGGTCCTAGGTCAAATGGATATATGGTAAGAAAGTGAAGACAGTGAAAGTGAACCACTATTTGACCTTGAAGGTGAAGAGATTTGGTGGTAACCCATTCTGAAGATGGGAAGGACTGAATGTGTTTGTGGGCTTGAGAGAAGAGACTTGTGAATAGAATTGTTGGAGCTTAAAAAACAGAGGCAGAGAGGGAATGAATGATAAAACAAAGTTCTAGAGAAGGGCCCATAGTAGGAAATTTTAAATTTGTTTTGAATGAATTGTTCAAGTTTCATAAAGCATTGATTGAGGTGTGGCTGGATACCTCTAAAAACAGTCAATAAATAATGATTATAAACAAATCTAAAGTTTAAAGTTTAAAAAGTTTAAAGTTGCTTTCCATCCATAAGACTAAAAGAATAATTCCCTAAATTAGCTTATCTCTAGCAAGGTTCTGGAAGATGTTAGACTAAGATATAACCTGATGAAATGTAACTTTCAAGGGGTTAGATGCCCAGTAAATATTTACTGACAATAAAAATAAAATCACCAGAGCAGAAGCATTTGCACTTTGTTTCTAAACTGCAGCCACCGTGTTATATTCCTTCTCTTCCCTCCTTTTTTTTTCTAATCTACCTCTGGCACCTAGTAACAGTGACCAGCAATGTCATTGTAGTTCTCTTCATGTGATACGTACTCGGTAAAAGTTGAATTTTTGTTGCACTTCTCTGGAAATAGCAGTACTTCATATGGCTATTGGAACAATTGAATTAATAAATATGTGAACAATTATAATGTATTTGAACAGTTCTTAGAAGGTTTCTCAGGACTGAGATGCTGTGTTTCTAGGAAGACAGTAGACCCAGACAGTGGAGAGAACTGAGCCCATATGACAGACATATATATCTCCTGGTCCTTCAAGATCACTAAATTCTCTATCACATATTTTAATTTTTTTTAATGTTTATTTATTTTTGAGAGAGAGACAGACAGAGAGCATGAGTGGGGGAGGGGCAGAGAGAGGGAAACACAGAATGGGAAGCAAACTCCAGGCTCCTAGCTGTCAGCACAGTGCCGGACTTGGGGGCTGGAACGAACAAACTGTGAGATCATGACCTGAGCCGAAGTCGGACGCTTAACCAACTAAGCCACCCATATTTTAAACTTTAGAAATGATGTATCATATGCTTTTCACTTGTCTGCTGTTTTCCTGCCTTTAGAAGCCTATCAAAGTGACAATATAAAATTTAAGTAAGAATAAATGCCCCATGTGTAGAAGTAGAACACAGAAGTAAAGTCAAAGATTAATTTTATCAAAGCAGCTTTTTAAAGTATTTAATATTTCTGTGGTAAATTTTAATTTGGTTCTTACTTTAAAGTCAAATATCCCTAATATTTAGACAAAAATTTTTCATTGAAATGATTTTATTAAAATTTAAAAATATTAAACACTGTGTGTTGGACTTTGTTGCTGCTAACTTGCACAGGTGAACGCTGAACAAATATTTAGCTCTTAATGAATCTAAGTAATGTGCTCTCCTAATTCACACACACAAAATTGTGGAAGAGATACTATTTGGGGAGTATATAAGGAATTATACACTAAGTTGAATTTTAGAATTATTAACCATCTCTCAATATTTTTGTCTGTGGTGGTCAAATGTATTCTAGATGTTAACAGATATTTATTGAGTATACCTATATGTGCCAGGGTTTTACCTGTATTTTCTCATTTAATCTTCTGATCACCTGTGACAGTCTGTTCTTAGTCATTTTGCTAACTTACCTTTGTGGTTCTAACTGGTCTTTCAATAAATTAATAAATGGATTACCAAAAATTTCCGGCTTAAACACAAAAGCCTAAGTTATCTGAAGTGAATTTTTTTCTTGTTTGTTAGATGTATGTTTATAATAAGATGTTAGGAGTTGAAAGTAAAATGTTCTTGATTCTTTTATCAAGTTTGAATGTTTTTTTCTGATTTTATACGTACAATTAACGAGCAAACTCAAAAGACACTTAAAAACATTACTTTGGGACAAATTATGATCCAAGAAAATTAGTGTGAAAAGCAGTAAATACGAAAATCTGTAATTCTTTAAGTTGCATATATCAATTTGTTTAAACAACAAACTTTCAAATACACACAATAGTTTATGTAAAATACTTAAAATTTAGCCATCCTAAGTAAATTATAAAATTTTCGCAAACAGTGGCCATGTTTTATCCTAACTTAATGGTTCAAAAATAGCACAGAGAAGCACCCTAGAAAATACAAATTACTTGCATTGCACAGTGTGGGAGACGGGGCATATATAGACTGCTGCCTCATCCATTTGCTTAATTTTTACATTTTTAGGCTATCTGTTGGTAAGAGACTACCTTTCAGGAAACTTCCCTTTCTCCTAGCCTTGCCATTTGTGTTCACTCCCCTCACCCTATTATAGAAAGGGAAAAAGGATTTCAAATAACATTTTATGCCCAGCAGGAGACTCTGCACTTAAAGCTTGTTCATAGACTTACAGACTCACCCCTATGTCTCTGTTCTCTGTTTGTTCTACCTGATTCTCACTTATTTACCATGAGCACCCTTGAAGGGTAGATCGAATATCATTGTCACAGACAACGTATGTATGCTTTAAGTGCTTTGAGAATACACAAACACACATAACGCATTCACTCCACACATACAAATAGCACTCTGCTAAAATGTAAAAGGGAAAATTAAGAGAACAGAGCAGTCCTCTAATACAATGGTTCTCATAAACTTTGGTCTCAGAACCCCTTTATGCTCCTAAATATTGAGGACCTCAAAGCGCTTTTGTGTCTCTTGATATTTGCCACATCACAAATTCAAGCAGAGGCTTTTAAGGGAACGTTTATTTATTTTAAAACACAGCAATAAGTCACTTGAAAGCTTGAATTACACCTATGGCAACAAATACTACCAGTTTTCCTTGAAGTAAAAGGCTCACTTCATTCATTTTTGAGAAAAATAACTGCCAGGTAGCAATGTCTGAATGACTTTTTTTGTCTTTCAGGTAAAAATGGTTATTTCATGAAAAAAATCCCAACTAGTTCAGCATATAACTCAGTTATTTAAATGCTTTCCCTGGAGACAACCATAATGTGTAGTTAAAGTGTTTGCACATCCTATTTCATCAAACAGAATATTAAGAAGACTCCAGGGTTGGTGGGGATTTAATCAAAATCACAATTTTTGCTGCTTCATCAAAGACATTCTTAAGTAAAACTGGCTTTTTGTCGTTGTTTTTGTTCTGTAAACTCATGGCAATGAAAGATATTTTCAACATATAATAGTTAGGAGTTAGCAAAAGACTTCTGTTTATTTCACCAGGAACTCCAGTATACTTCTCATGATCCAGATTCTTAAGGGTTATAGAACTGTACTAGCAGACTGTTTAGAACTTTCTATGATTGTACTTTACAAGTAGAGGGACATCTTAGAAGAGTGTAACTGGCTTCACTGCTCAGTGTACAGTGAGAATAAACTGAAATGGCAGCATCAGTAACAAAACTTTTTAAAAAGGAATGTTTTTAGTAAATGCATCAAGACTTTAACTCATAAAAATCAATACTTTGGTGCTAGGCATCTAATCGTACTGACTGTAAAGGCAAACATGATATACATGATACTCGTATACAATATACTTTTAGGTCTATTTCTTTTTTTTTAGGTCTATTTCTGAAGATTTCAGTTATAGCATTTTCTTAGACTGAACTTTGGACAGAAAGAAGTTTAAGTAGATGACATCAGATTAATGATGAAACCAAGTAGCAGTCAGGACCCTGCAACTAGAAATTTGTAAAAAACACCCATACATAGATGAGTACCAGTGTTCCCAATAGGAGCCTCAGTGAGCTGAGCAAGGTCTAGAAATAAGTCTAGGACTGGCACTCTGCTTACAGGCTATAAATAACTCCTTGAAAATACCAGGGGTCTCCAAACTTTTTTTTGTCATGAATTCCTATCTGTAAAATTTTGTGCATGAAGTCCGAGTGTACATCTATAATTTAGGTGCATATTTTACTTTGTCAGTATCTGAAGGCATATTATGTCGTTCGTATTTTTAAATCCTTGTTTTGAATGTGTGTGTGTGTGTGTGTGTGTGTGTGTGTGTGTGTGTGTGTGTGTAGTGATCTTCTTGTGATCTGATTAAGTAGAATCTGTTTTTACCTTGGAATGTAGCTGATGAATATAGCTCATACAAGGGGTTAATGCTTCTATTTTCTCTTTTGGACATGAATTTTTGTGTTATTAGTCTGTAATTTATATGAAGATGTTTTTAAGCTACTACTGGTCTATTTTTGTGAAGGTTGGTTTGGTTAAAATTCGATAATTGATTCCATAAATCCACTTAGCCAGGCATCTTCACCTTGTGCTACATGAACACTAGAAGGGAAAGAATAGGTGAAGGCATCACTGCCCTCGCATGGTGGGACTCCTCTCACCTTCAGGATACCTAACATACTGTACTGGCATAAGACTTGGACCTACAGATCCAGCATGGGTTTCAGGCTTATATTAATTTCAATAAAATTGTAATTCTGTGTTTAAGTCTAAAAGTAAATATAAGTAGAAGTTCAAATATTTTCTTCTGGTATACCGGTTAATCGACCACTGCAGTCTGTTTTGGAGAGTTCTAGAGAACAGGCTGAAAGTTCACTCCAAAGTTACAAACCTCAGTGAAGGATCTGCCATGTGTCTAGTACCAGTCTGATGGGCAGAGAACTAAGTGGTGTTGTGTCTTTGGCAGCTTGAGGCTGTCATAATGAATGTGGAGCCTTTTGACCTGAAGAGAAGCTTGCTGTCATCCTGTCCCTAGATTCTCGCTAGTTTCTCTACAGATAGGTTTTCATGTCAGCAGTTTTAGCCGTCCTTCATGGGATAGAGAGGAAAGGGAAAATGAGTTTTATAAGTGGTAAGGAAGTAGAAATCAGCATTCCAGTACCCCTCATTTAGACTAGGGGTGCAGACTGAAGTGCACATGGGAACCACCCTTCCAGAGTGAGCAAGTAGGACAAGCTGTCTGGAGGAAAAACAATAGTATATAATCTCATTGATTCCTGGTAACTGACATGCATCCTGAGGATTGTTGGAACAGTAGAGAGTGGCAGCAGCCTGGAAAAAACACAGGTTCTTAATGTGTCATCTGTCACTCAGTTCCACGTGGTTGTTGCTTTATGGGATATGGGTCTGATGCTGCCATATTTTCAGTTTCCCCACAGTAAGGCAAAGCAGGAAATCCAAATTTTTATGTGCCATATGCTGGTATTAAAATACAACAAATTCACCTTTTTTTATGAATTCTGCAGATAGTATCTGCAGGCCAGGTTTCGTCATGGGCTGCCAGTATATAATTTTGAATCTAAATCAGAACAGCAGTAGATGATAGAGAGAAGTGAGATTGTCATATAATTTATCTTCAGGTTGTTTTGTACTTTATCTAGTAAAGGGTGTATCTTGTCCTTTTTTTTCCTGTAAGATAAAGACCAGAATTGCAAACATGACATTTATTTATCCTTATAACAAAAATACAGCTTTGAAATAATGGTTATGTAAGACTTGAAATGTTTTATTTGTAGATTATTGGAAATCTATTTTTTCCTTTAATTAAGCAGTTATTTAATGAGCATGTGCTATGTGCCAGACCTTCTGCTGGGTGGGCACCGAAAATCCTGAGTAAGACCAAATGCACAGACGTGACAGCCAAGGGACAGGAAAAGGCAATAGGGTTAAGAGTGGTCAGCTTTAGTACAGTATGCCATTTATTTACTAACTTTTGTATTTAATGAGAAACTAGTTCTTACTGTTTTTGTTTTGGGTTTTTAAATAAGGCAAGACACAAGAAAAGTGCCTATAGTAGAGCTAATGAAGTCTATGGTGGCCCAGGAGACTGAATCGTTCTACCATAAGAAATTGGGTAGGGCTTTAAAGGTGAGCTTGTCAGAGAACAGATTTAGGGCTGAGACAATTCCTGGCAGGTGAAATAAATACATGACGGGTTTCAGGGGTGGTAGTAGTACAGTGTAACAGAGTCTTAACAGTACCTGGCAGGGAAATAGAGCATATAAACCTAGAAAGATGAGGTCGAGGCTATCTCAGCCATGCCTCTTAGGCCAAATTAAGAGTTTGGGCTTTTTTCTTTTCTTAAATTTAGTTCTGGAAAGCCATTAAGAAAATGCCTTTAAACAGGGGAGTAACATGACCAGATCTTTATTTCAGATCAGTGTGACATCACTCTAAAGCACCTGTGCAGTAGAAGCACGATGCAAACTACAAATGCAAGCCACATAATAATTTTAAGTGTTCTACTAGCCACACTAAAATAGTGAAAAGAAACAGCTGAAATTAATTTTAAAAATATATTTTATTTATAAAGCCAAATATTTTCAGTAAGTAATCAATATAAACAACGATGAACTATTTTACCTTTTTATGCTAAATCTTTGTAATTCATTGTCTAATTTACACTTATAGCTATCTTAATTGGGAAAGCCATTTTTATTTTTCATTTGTTTATTTGCTTGCTTCTTTATTTTCAGTTTATTGTTTTGGGTGAGAGAGCCCAAGCTGGGGAGGGGCACAGGAAGAGGGAGGGAGAGAGAATCCCAAGGAGGCTCCACACTGTCAGCGCAGAGCCTGATGCAGGGTTCAAACTCAGGAACTGTGAGATCATGACCTGAGCCAAAATCAGAGTCAGACGCTTCACTGGCTGAGCCGCCCCCAGACAAGCCATTTTTAAAGTGCTCGAGAGCCACACGAGCCCATGCTACGGAAGAGATAGAATTGAGAGGAAGTGTCTGTTGGGTTAGTCCCTGTGAAAAACAGTGAGGGCCTGAACAAAAATAGTGGCAGGAGTGGTGTAGACAAGTAACGAAAGCTTTTAAAAGAATGGCATCATACTGTGTGAAATCTTAGGCAACTTTTCCCCCCATTCAGCGTTAGGTTTCTAGGATTCATCCATATTGACATGGACAGCTATAGTTCATATATTTTTATTGCTATTAAACTTTCCATTATAACTGTTGATATTATATTTCATCCATTTTCCTGTTGCTTCCACTCTTTATGTGTATTTTGATATGTAAGCAGTGTCACCGTGAACATTCTTGTGCATGTCCTATAGTACACATGGGTAAGAATTTCTCTTAGATCTGTATACTGGTTGATCCTAATCCTTTGTGACATTATTGCAAATACTTTCACCTGGTTTGTAGCTTGTTTTACATTCGGAGCTGACTTTTGATTTCAAAACTTTCTTTTTCTGTAGTTGAATTTAACAATCTTTAATGGTTAGTGTGTGGTTTTTAATCTTAAGAACTTTTTTTTCTCTCTGGTCACAGATGTTCTTTTATATTATCTTTAAAATTTTTAAGGGGAATTTTACATTTTACATTTGTCTTTAGCCCATCCGGACCATTTATTGAAGTCCTCCTTTATATTAGTTGTCTGTTGCTACCCACCGTAGCACTTAAAACCGCAGACATTTATTATCTCATAATTTCTGTGGGTCAGGAACCTGAGAGTGGCTTAGTCTGGGGGATTCCAGCTTAGGGTCTCCCAGGTTGCAGTCAAGCTGTTGGCTAGGGTTGAGTTCTCTCAAGTGTCCAGCCCACTCACATGGCTGTCGGCAAGCCTCAAGTGATACACTTCCAGCGTCGCTTACCTGGTTGCTGATGGTCCTTGGTTCCTCATCACAAGAGTCTCTAAGTTGCCTAAGAATCCTTCCAGCATGGCTGCTGGCTTCCCCCAGAACCATTGATTCAAGAGAGTGAGAACGGAAGACAGAAATTGTAGACTCTTTATTACTTACCGTTCCATTATTTGACATCCCATTCCTTCTGCCATATTCAGTTTACTAGAAGCAAGTTACTATGTCCAGTCCACATTTAAAGGGAAGAAAATTAATCTTTACCTCTTGAGGGAGGAGTATCAGAGTTTGTGGACATATCTTTAAAACCACCACACTGCTTTCCTTGGTGATCTGCAGCGCCAGCTTTGTTAGATATAATTTATCTAGTTACACACAAGTCTCTTTCTGGCCTCTTTATTGTTCCATTGGTTAAATTTGTATATCCTGTTTCTTTTTTATAATCCTAAATGGTTATATGCCCAGTTTTCTGGTCTTCTGCTTTCAGTCTGTATTCATGTACATTTATGGGTAGAGAGTATCCATTTTTCTGTCTTAACCTGTGAACTCTTAACTGAAGACTCCAAACTCTCTGTTGGACATTACCTCAGACTTTTCCTATCTGTAACCAGATTTCTTTTCATGTATCTTTTTTACAGAAAAGAAGAAATCTCTTGATAGTTATGATCCTGGTTATGACCTGGTTGTAGGCCCTGTATTAATCCGTGAGAGGCATTATATCAGTGTTTAACAGTGTAGGCTTCTGCCCTGAATTTTAGCTATTTGCTAGATGAGTGTCACCTTGAGTAAAACAAGGTCTCTGCCCTCTTTGAGTTTATATTCTAGTGAAAAATGGACAAATACTTAAGTACTATCAGGCAATGGTAATTACAATGGCAGAAAAATAGAGCAGCGTGAATAAAGGGAATAAGTAGCGTGGGTTGGGGCATTCTCACTTGATATAGTGTGGTTAGGAAAGACGTCTCTCATGAAGTCATAGCAGAACCGGGAGCTGTCAGTAGGAAGTGAACCATATATTCCAGGCAGAGAGAATAGCCAGTGCAAAGGCTCTGTAGGAGGAGTTTACCCCTTATCGTTAAGGAATAGCACGGAGACCGTTTTGTGTAGAGAGATTTGGCAAGGGGAAAAGTAGCCACATGTGATCAGAATTATTAAGGGAGGAAAGGATCTTGTAGACCATTAAATGAACTTTGGTTTTTATTCAGAGAGAACTCAGAAGCCACTGGACAGTTTTGAACAAAGGATAAAGTTTTCTGCCTTGTATTTTTAAAAGATCACCCTGGTTGATATATTGCCAGTAGACTGAAGGAGAGACCAGGACAGAAGCAGGAGGATTATTTAGAAGGCTGTTAGAGTATAACTCAGGCAAGAGGTAGTAACGGTGGTTTAGATCAGGATGCTGTGATCACATTCCAAATACGTTTTTTAAATAGAGCCATCAGAATTTGCTGACGGATTGAACTTTTGGCCACTACACCATATATGGGTTATTTGTTTTGCAGAAAATTTAGAAGCTTCAAACAGAAAAAGGAGTTGTTGTTTTTTTTTTTTTTTTCCAACGTTTTTTTATTTTATTTTTGGGACAGAGAGAGACAGAGCATGAACGGGGGAGGGGCAGAGAGAGAGGGAGACACAGAATCGGAAACAGGCTCCAGGCTCCGAGCCATCAGCCCAGAGCCTGATGCGGGGCTCGAACTCATGGACCGCGAGATCCTGACCTGGCTGAAGTCGGACGCTTAACCGACTGCGCCACCCAGGCGCCCCAGAAGGAGTTATTTTTATCTTCTCTTCAGAAGTGACCACTGTAGGGGCACCTGGGTGGCTCAGTCGGTTAAACATCCGACTTCGGCTCAGGTCATGATCTCACAGTTCGTGAGTTGGAGCCCCGTGTCGGGCTCTGTGCTGACAGCTCAGAGCCTGAAGCCTACTTCTGATTCTGTGTCTCCCTCTCTCTCTGCCCCCACCCCACTTGCACTCTGTCTCTCTCTGTCTCTCAAAAATGAATAAATGTTTAAGAAAAAGAAAATCTTTTTTAAAGAAGTAACCACTGTTAAAATTTTGATGTATGTTTTTGTAGTTTGTATAATATGCATAGGTGTAGACACATGCACAATGCATGTGCAAACAAACTTTTTGGGCTCAGATTCACTACCCCAAGATCAAGAGTCACACACTTTACCAACTGAGCCAACCAGGCACCCCATAAACCTACTTTATATGTAGTGATTATTTTTCAGTATCATTGAATATTCCCCAACATTTTAATGACTGCATAATGTTCTGTCTTGTGAATGAATTACAGTTTATTTGATTCCACATCAGCATTTAGGATGCTTCCAGTTTTTTCCTGTTATGTATAGCATTGGACAGAGCATCATTACCTTCTTGTAAGTATATGCATGACCAGGAAAACAAATTTCCAAGAACTTTTTGAGACCTGGAAATACTCAAAAATGAAGTCGTACAAGCTGATGAAATAGCATCTCCTCGTCGCTTACCAGTCTCTTGGCTTTACAGTTACCATTAAGTTCCAAATAAAAATGCCTCCAATTCACCCCTTTTGATTTTGATTCTAAAATACAACTTCCTCTGAATTTCATACTAATGTTTAGTAGGTACACTGAAGTAGGAGCGAAAGAATTATATGGGCTGGTGTACTAACTTCTTGTTGACAATTGCAAATAAATTTTTTAAATGTTTTTCCCTGTCTATATTTAATTTGTAATGAAGAATTTCTGGAATGCTAGTGAGCCAGTTTCTAATAATCAACATATTTAAAGTTTTAATGACCCATGTTTTGGGTACAGTAATGCTTCTTCCCCTTTTTTTGGTCTCACTTTGTATAGATTGCTTCTATCTTTGCTTTTGCCACCTGTGGAGGTTTTAAGGGCAAAACAGAAATTCAACTGACTTGTCATAAAGGTAATGAAAATAAAACGATTACAGCTGCTTTTGCCTATCCATTCAGGTAAGATATTTGTTTGTTTTTATGGTTAACAGCTCTTTTTACTTTCATGTTGATTCTTTAAGGTTTCCAGCAATTTATTGATCTTGGGGAGTACAAAATTAGAAATTGCACGCCTGCTTCGTTTGTAAGTGGTGATCATTGCTACACAGGCTGTGGTACATAGACCAGTGCCTGTTTGCAAACTGTCTTCCTGGCCTGTGATGAAGTATAGAAAATGAGAGTAAGCATTTAGAAACTTTTATATGACCTTCCCTTGACATTTTACTCTGTCATCCCACGGTAGATTGCTCCATCACCTTTGTGTGAGAAGCAAACACAACTTAAGAAAATTCCGAATTTTTCATGTATTTGCAATTACTAAATAATAGTATTCTTTATATAATTTTAAGACACGTACTCAATGTAAAGTGCGGAGTTTCTATGTTTCTTTATTTTCTTACTCTCCAAGTAAAATTAATATTTTGTTGTGAATTCTTCTGTTGAAAGTGTTTATTGAAAACGTCTTATGTTTAAACCATGGTGTAAATCTTCCATCTACTACTTACTTGACATTTCTAAGACTCAAGATTTCTATCCATTGAGTTGGAATCTTACCTTGTAAAGTTGTTTTGATGATTAAATAAAACCTTACACTAAAAATAGGTCAAATAGCAAGGGCCTGGTCATCAATCATTGTCTCTCCATCTCCCAACTCTTCTCTTATAAAGCTGCTATATGAGGAACTGTTACGGCATCTTTAGTGATAAATGCTTTTGCAGTTTATAGATAAGGAAATGTAAAAGCAATCTAAAGTTAGCAGCTAATTAATCTAGGGTTAAAATGTGAATCATAATTGGCTCTCCTGGTGCCAGTTACACAGACTCTGCCTCCTGTAGTGGTGTATCATGTCTCAAATTGCAAACTGTTTTCTATTAGCTCTCTTAATCTGCTAAATTTGTATTGCAGGAAGATAGTGTCTGAGTGTGAAGTGTTTAATTCAGTCTGTATTCAGTCTATCATAAACCAATGACCAGGCATAATTTGTAATTTAGGTACGTTTCTTAGGAAGTTTTTAATTTAAATATTTGAATTTTCCTCTCTTCTTCTCCAAAGGAAAATACATTTTTGTGATACATTTTGGGAGTGTTTTTGAAATGTCATTTCAATATTCTGCCTATGTATTTCTGTCTTTGTTGGGAGAATCTGAATAATTCACAAATTTATTTGAGCCTTTTTTTTAATAGGTTGAATGAAGCATCATTTGATGCAATTCCAAATGCAAACGTGTGTGATATAAATTGGAAAAATTATGTCCTTGTTGGAGATTACTCTTCTTCTGCACAATTCTACGTTACATTTGCAGTCTTTGTCTTCCTGTACTGCTTAGCTGCCCTTCTGCTCTATGTTGGTTATACGAACCTATATCGGGATAGTCGAAAACTTCCCATGATTGTAAGTAATCACTTTATTTTTATACAAAAATCATCTGTATGAGATAAGCATACATCATATTTGGAGTTAAATAGAGGTTTTCTTACACTGGAAATGAAAGTTCTCGACTTAACCCAGTTCGGCATACTTTGATTTGTGTGAACATGAGATTCAGCTTTCTCTGGTGGTCACATTGAACCCAACTCTTGGAGCGTATTTGCAGCACTTTCTCCGTACTCCGGGGAATACAGAGGTCTGTTTATTTCTAACTCGACTTTAACATGAAAGATCTCAAATATATAGAGCATATTAGGTTGCAAGTAGTAGAGAAATTAAGTAGAAAATTAATGCCTTTGATTTGAGGGATTGCTGACCATACCAGTAGTCTCATGACTGTGTTCTTCTTATTTTTTTCCTCTCTTTTCAAAGACCCCCTTTATCCCTCTACAATGTTTTATTGAACTTAGTAGTCTATATCAGAAATCAGCAAACTGTGGCCCATAGCCACATCTGACTCTTTTTTTTTTAAATAAAGTTTTTTTGTAACACAGCCATACCCAAACATTTACATACTGTCTATAACTGCTTTCATGTCACAGTGGCAGAGTTATATAGTTGTAAGAGAGACCAAAAATATCTACTCTCTGGCCCATTTCAGGAAAAGTTTGCTGACTCCTTGTCTGTATTCCTAAATTCCTTCATTTAAAATCTGACCCAGATAATTCTATAAGAATAGGGGATTCAGCATTAGTGATGTTCATGCTAATTTTGAATCTTGGAGATGGCAACAAAGGATTTGGATTTGAAGTCCTAACACCATTTTTTGGCTTCAGAGTCTACTGAGCTAGAAATAAAAATAGTCTCTGAGATTTAGGTAGTAGAATCTTTGGATTATTGGTACAGATGCAGAGATAAGCCATGGTTTTAAGCTAGGCATCCACAACAAAAGAGTAACTACAAAGTCAGTGTTAGTGTTATTTACTTCAACAGAGAACAGAGGTGTTTTTGTGATACTGGTCATTTATATCTTGAGAAAACACTCATCTGCTAATTATTTGTGAAGTTACTTTAAGGGAAAGACTATTTGAGTAAAGAAATTATTAAATAAGATAACAGGTTTTATTTGTTATTTATTTTTAATTTTTGCTGCCTGGATCATAGGAATGCAAATGGTAAGTAAGGAAAGAAACAGTCTGTTAAAATTCTTATCTATTTGGTTTCTTATATTTGAGAAGAGATTCTTAAACCTCATGTTTTTGTAAAATATTTTCTTGGATATCTTTCAAAAAGATAGACATGAACTATTGTAATTTGCAGTGCTTAATCAATAGAAATTACATATTAAGAATCTGTAACTTCCCGGGGTGCCTGGGTGATTCAGTTGGTTAAGGGTCCGACTCTTGGTTTTGGCTGAGTTCATGATCTTTTTCGAGACATAAAAAGGAATTCTGAAAGGGACGCCTGGGTGGCTCAGTCGGTTAAGCATCCAACTTTGGCTCAGGTCATGATCTCGCAGTTTGTGAGTAGGAGCCCCGGTTGGGCTCTGTGCTGACAGCTCAGAGCCTGGAGTCTGCTTCTGATTCTGTGTCTCCCTTTCTCTCTGCCCCTCCTCCACTTGTGTTCTGTCTCTCTCTGCATCTCAAAAGTAAATAAACATAATAAAAAAAATTTTTTAAAGGAGTTGTGATGATCATAGAGATATTATATCTTGTTAAAATTCCTTTTTTTTTTTTTTAAGTTTATTTATTTTGGGAGAGAGAGAGTGAGGGTGAGCAGGGGAGGGGCAGGAAGAGAGAGAATCTCAAGCAGGCTCAGCGTTGTCAGTGTGGAGCCTGATATGGGGCTCAATCTCATGAGGTGTGAGATCATGACCTGAGCTGAAATCAAGAGCCATGTGCTTAACTGACTAAGCCACCAGGCACCCTAGTTAAAATTCTTTTTTTTTTTTTAAGTTTATTTATTTTGAGAGAGAGCACGAGAGTGAGAGCAAGCACGAGTGGGGGAGGGGCAGAGCGAAGGAGAGAGAAAATCCCAAGCAGGCTCCACTCTGTCAGCACAGAGCCTGAAGCAAGGCTCAGTCTCACGAACCATGAGATCATGACCTGAGCTGAGATCGAGTCAAACGCGTAACCAACTGAGCCACCCAGGTGCCCCTAAAATTCTTCATAATTTAAGTATTAAAGACATTTCTTGCCATTTTGTTATTATTCCAACAAATTTTTAACTCTAGCAATGAGCCTTTTATTTTTCAAATTTTGTTTTATGAGCTTTTAAAAATCACGCTTGCTGAAAGCAGCATCTAAATCTTTTTTATAGAGGGTTTTTCTTTTTTTTAAAAAAATTTTTTTTTCAACGTTTATTTATTTTTGGGACAGAGAGAGACAGAGCATGAACGGGGGAGGGGCAGAGAGAGAGGGAGACACAGAATCGGAAACAGGCTCCAGGCTCTGAGCCATCAGCCCAGAGCCTGATGCGGGGCTCGAACTCAACGGACCGCGAGATCGTGACCTGGCTGAAGTCGGACGCTTAACCGACTGCGCCACCCAGGCGCCCCTATAGAGGGTTTTTCTAATAAAAACTATAAAACTGTGATCTAGTTGCATCATTCAGAAAGCCAGAAGTAATTTTCCATCTCAGTGATCAATTAGTGGTCATAGAGAGATAATCCAGAACTAGCTGTTTTAAGTGGTTTATTGTTACTGTAATATATAAAGGATGCTTCTTGTCTGTAAAAATTCAAGCTTCTAAATTAAATTTTGAATTCTACTTTTAACCATATAAATGAAAAAAGTTTTCTTGAGATAACCAAGTTTAAAATATAGCCAAATACAACATTAAGTGTTTTAAGTACTCTTTGCTAATGAGGGCATGCTTTTTTGGTGATATTCTCAATTCTCTGCTAAGGTATTTCTAGGTGCATTTCAATTGTGACTTACTCCCCTTTTTAAGTAAATGTAGCACTTTTTTGGTGTTAAATAGCAGGAGCTTAAGGGTTCTACATGCAGAGAAGCAGAAATAAAAAACGAAACCAAACAAAGATAAGTATCCCAAATCCTAAAACTCTGGTATGAATCATATCCTGATTTATTGGTGGGACCAAGGCTGCCATAGGCAGTGACCAGTTGTGCACTATAGAACTGCAGGTGCACCATTCAGATGGATTGCATCCTAAAGCCAGGGCCCTCAGAAGGACAGAAATTATCTTCAGAGGTCCACATTTCCCACCCCCTCCCCCCCAGGTTACTTTGTGCATCATTTTCAGAAAAGTTACCTGCTTTTGAAATGTAGAATGTCATGCCAACAGCAAAGTAGATTTAAAGAGCATAATCAGGAAAAAAAAAATCGGTGTTAGGGCATCTGGATGGCTCAGTTGGTTAAGCATCTGACTTTAGCTCAGGTCCTGATCTCACGGTTCATGAGTTCAAACCCCTCATCTGGCTCTCTGCTGTCAGCGTGATTCACTCTCTCTCAAAAATAAACAAACATTTAAAAAAGAAAAGAAAAAAATCAATGTGTCTTTTAATTAGGAATTTGGAAGGAAGAAACCTGGAAATCAAAAGGATTTGATATATATTGGGTAAAGCTATGAATTTCAGCCCAGAGAGAACTTGTTTAAGGTCTGATAACCTTAGACTATTTATCAGTTCTCCAAAAGGCATTGTGTTTCTACAATGTTTCTAAGTGTTTAGAAAATGTCTATCTGGGAGGCACCTGGGGGGCTCAGTCAGTTAAGCTTCTGACTCTTGATTTTGTCTCAGGTCATGATCTCATGGTGGTAAAATTGAGCCCCACATCAGGTTCTGCACTGGCATGGAGCCTGCTTAAGATTCTCTCTCCCTCTTCCTCTCCCTCCCTCCTTCTCTCAAAAGAAAAAAAAAGAAAAAGAAAGTCTATCTGCAACAAAAGTGCAGCCAGAAGTGCAGAAGCAAAAAGGAAAGCACCCCCACGGTACAAAAAATTTAAGCTGTATTTCTGTCCTTTTTTCTTTGATCTACCTTTTTTCCAAAGAAGACCAGAAGCACTGGAAAGCTCACATGCAAAATGCAGATAAATACCTCCAACCTTGTAAAATTAGTCATTGTTTTTGGTTCTGTCATCACAAGGCATTTACTCCTTGCCATCCTGACCTGGTGGACAGGCTATATATATATAGTAGTTTCTGTATGTTGTGAGTGGTTACTGGTGTGCAGTCTAAATAAATGACTACAAGCTGGTTGGAAAAAGTAATTAAAAACTAACCAGGTTGACGTGAAAAACAAAACACCTCTGTGGTGGGCTCCAGAACCCATTTCTGAGCTTGTGGAGACCTTTGCTGCAGATGTGAAGGAACTCTTAGCTTCAGGTGCATCGAGGTGCTAAGAATACACAACATTTGAAGATACAGCTTTTACATTATTCCACTTTGGTGGTTAATTTACAAGAAAACCAAACAAGGGAGGACTTAAACTTTATATTATACAAATGCAGTCCTATTAGAAATGTAATAAGTAGCAAAGACTTCAGTAGAAAATTACTAGTGAGAAGATGTCTTGAGAGATTTGTTGTTGTTGTTGTTCTTAATATAATGAGTATCTTTAAAATTTGGGGATCACGAATTTTAAAATAAATCATCCTGGATGCATGCTTTTCACCATTTCGTTATCCAAATCATGGACAGCTAGATTTTTTTTTTTTAAGTTTTTTATTTTCATTCCAGTCTTGGAGAATTAGATTTAACTGAAGTTAGAGTTTTGCCAAAACAGTATGAGAAAGCAGGGGAAGGTGAGGAAATTGAGAGTGTGTGCAAGGGGTTGTAATGAGGGACCGTAGAATAGAAGTTAAGGGGGAAATGAGAACATGAGTAAAACTGAGAGACAGTTAAAAGTGGTGAGATCAGATTATAGGTCTCAGTGGTATCAAAGGATTTTTGCAGTTGGGATGCCTGAGGGAGTGAGCTGGAAAGAGAGGTGATGTTGGGAAATGGGGTGAGTGAAACTGAAATTAGGGAGGGGTAGAGTGGTTTGGTGGTTGACAGCGTCTGAAATATGATCCTGGGAGTGAGCGGCTTAGTTAAGGTTCTGGTGAGGGCTACGTGAAACCGATTTCTCCTGTCAAAATCTTAAGACTCCTGGGGCACCTGGGCGGCTCAGTTGGTTGAGTGTCCAAACCCTGATTTCGGCTCAGGCATGAGCCGAATGTGGGATGATGTGGGATCAAGCCCCCCATCCGGTTCCATGCTGCTTGGGATTCTCTCTCTCCCTCTGCCCCTCTCCCCTGCTTACACATGCTCTCTCTCTCAATTAAAAAAAATAAAATTAAAAATAATCTCAGACTTGTAAGGAGATGACTAAGTCTTAGTCACTGTAGTAGCTCAGGCACTGGACTAGTAATAGTAAACAGGTGTACAATGTTCACTGTGCTCTTCATTATTAACTCATACTTATTTTTGCTTTAGGACTTCGTTGTTACTCTTGTTGCCACTTTTCTGTGGTTGGTGAGCACTTCAGCCTGGGCTAAAGCTCTCACAGATATTAAAATAGCTACCGGTCCCAGTATTGTCAAGGAACTTCAGCCTTGTAACCATCAAGTGACGTGTTATTTCGGCTCTGTGACTAGTATGGGATCCCTAAATGTGTCTGTGGTATGTATGCAGTATTTGTAAGATATTTTCTTTGACTTAGAAAAATTTTACCAGTAATATAAGAAAGCAATAGTTTTTACTAAATCTCTGGATATATTGTTTTTATTTTTACTAAGCTATCAGGATCCTAGTTACCAGACAGTCTTTACCTTTGTTACGGTGAAGAAAAGTGTGTTAAGAAAACTACTACTTGCTAAACAGGTTTGAACAAGATCATGTTTGAGTCTTTTTCATTAAAATCGAGTAGGCAAGACTTCTACCTGAAGGGCACTAACACTTATAAAGACTATGTGTCAGACATTGTGGTAAGGGCGTTACATTCATCTTGTTTAAGTTATCCAATAATCCGAAGAGGAATGTGGGAGCTAGTATCATTATCTTCATTTTTACAACTGGGAGAAAAAGTAGCTCATGTCTTAATTTGCCCAAGTGACACAACTGGGAAGTTGGCCAGCCAAGGTGTTGACCACATCTGACTTTAGAGCCTGTGCTCTAATCCCACGTGCACTGGGTCTATGAAAGTCTTACTTTCATGGTTTCTTAAATGATCTTTAAAAATTGGTGTATATAAATTTAATATTTAGTCTGCCATCTTACTAAAATACAGATAAATGTATTACTAAATACGTTGTCAATATGCTGATTATATTATGTTTAAGGAAGTCGATCTTTTCAAGAAAATATTTTTCCAGTGGATAAGTCAGCACTGCCTTGTAAAGCATTTGGGCTGAATTTTTGTGTTACAACTGTGATTTAAAAGTCCCTTTTTTGGGGCGCCTGGGTGGCTCAGTCGGTTAAACGTCCGACTTCAGCTCAGGTCACGATCTCACGGTCCGTGGGTTTGAGCCCCGCGTCGGGCTCTGTGCTGATGCTGGCTCAGAGCCTGGAGCCTGCTTCTGATTCTGTGTCTCCCTCTCTCTCTGCCCCTCCCCCATTCGTGCTCTGTCTCTCTCTGTCTCAAAAATAAATTAAAAAAAAAAAAAATCCCTTTTTTGCATTTATGTTGACCATGATCTGAGATGAACAACTTCCAAACTGTTTTTGTAAGCAAATATGCAAAAAATATAAAGCATTTGGCCTTCGGTAATACAATATTACTCTCAAGCTCTTTACCCCCTCTTCCATCAGAAGTCACTATTCTTATATTTATTTAAAAAAAAAAAACGAAAAAAGGTTAGCTTCAGTTTATTCGTCTCTGATTTTGTCAGATTTGTAACTGGGAAGACCATTTCCATTATACTGATCGCCATAGGATGTGAAGTAAAGTTCTTGTTACGTTGACCACTGTAGGATGTGAAGTAAAGTTCTTGTGTGAACGCCTTTCTCTCTGGCTGCAGCTGTTGGAGTAGGAGAGATGGTAGCAGTGGGGGAGAAAGGAGGGAAATATAAGAGTCCCAGGGGCAGTTTACAACCATTCAGGTGGAGAAAAGTGAAAGCTCCCGAGGAAAGAAGCAAGGATTCCTGCTCCCAGTCACCTTCACCTTCACCGGGAAGCGCTGAAGTCTAATGACAAAGTAGTGATAGGAGGGTCAAACATACTTTTTCTTAAACTTAATCCCATCTTTTTGGTAATGATGAGCATGGCAAGGTAAGGTTTCTTTTAGTCATGATTTCATAGGTTACAGATTTAGAGATTTTAGCTTCATTTCATTGGGAATAAGTCATTATATACTCAGATTTGGCACTGAAATGGAAAATCTTCGGTTTTTTTTATTCTTTATCTGTAGTTTAAATTGTAAATGAAATCATGGTGTTCTGCCTAGGAATGTTAAATATTCAAAGGAAAACTAAGATGGGTATAAATTAAGTAGATACTAGATTTTCATGTTTATTTTTCTCTTCCTTAGATCTTTGGCTTTCTGAATATGATACTTTGGGGAGGAAATGCGTGGTTTGTGTACAAGGAGACCAGTTTACACAGTCCATCAAATACTTCTGCTTCCCACAGCCAAGGAGGTATTCCACCTCCTTCTGGAATATAATTAAAGGGAAAAATACACTGTATGAAACATATGTCTATACTTTGACCTGTTGCCAACATCTTGAGAAGCATTATTTGTTTCTAATAAAAGTAATGGCTTTTTCAATAAATTGGTGGGTTTGAAATTTTGCTGCTTTTTTATATAAAGCCTGTGCCTTTCCTAGAAATTTAAGATGTAAATGTATTCTCACATGTAAATTTGAAAATTCAGGGGCCTATTATGAGATGATACACATTTTTAAATGACTGGTTATTTCTTTACTAAGTTGTTTGCCTTCCAAAGTGTTTACACCTTAAGCCTTAACATACGTCTTCACTCAGAAAAGAGTTACATTGTCATATCATAATAGGAGGAAAATCTCTATTTGGAATATACACTACTGTAAGTTTGTACAGATCATATATCTAAGACCTGTCTTTGTTTGAGAAAGCCTTGATTACATAAATCATATTTAGAAAAAACATTTAGTTCAGAATTTGTATCTGAACATTGTTTATATGTTATGAAAAACTTTTAATTGCAAAGACTGGTTGTATGTTTTATTTCTGTTTTTCTAAGTGACCTACAGTACTTAATAGGTGTACTAAATTTGTTTTGGAAATGGGGTTTGGAAATTTCTGATAGATGTATAGCTAAGTTAGTGATTCTTTTGCATGAGGCAGAAGCTTCCATTATGCTGGTTGTTTAATAGACTTGCTATAGAAGTAGAAAGAACGTGGTTCAACTCGGGATTTTGATATGTCTGGGCATTACTCTCAGTGGTATTTGTCTGCTGTCCTTTGTTGTTCATGCCACTTAAGTGCAGGCTGAGACCTAGTCTCCTTGCAAGGAGAAAAATAAGCCACCTGTTCTTGCAGACCCTTTTATAGGGTTAAAACAATTAAGATTGCCTTTCACTTTTGAAACATTTAACCTTTAGATTCAATGAAGTTACTATTTTGAGTGTGTAGCATTGATATTGTGAAAATAAATGCAATTTGGATTTCATGTTTCTTCATGTTCATTCTTCTTGCACAATTGGATGATTAAGGAATTATGCATCATAAACAAGAATTTAAGTGAGCTGTATTATGGGTGCACTGTCTTTGCACACACATTTGGGTATATTCTGAATGCAGGGATTATTCACATTTTGCTTCCTAATCTTTTTGTTGTACAGGGCCAGATTTCTCATTCTTACCACATGACTGTTTATATGTGAAGCACATCTTGCTGTTGCCTTATTTTTGTTGCTTTTGTTCATGGCAAGAATTGTCAGTATGAGAATGTATATCTTTTATGCAACAAACTTAATAAAGAAGTTAAAAGAAAGAGTGCACTGATTGTTATATTACAAAGAAACCTTCATCTTAAAGGCAGGAGCAACACAAAATGGAATTGATTTCCAAAGTAAGAAATAGAATATCATAATAGTTTTTTTAAATGTTTGGCAAGAGGGGCGCTTGGGTGGCTAAGTTGGTTAAGCGTCAGACTGTTATTTCAGCTCAGGTCATGATCTCACTGTTGTGAGATGGAGCCCTGCGTAGGGCTCTACGCTGGGCATGGAACCTGCTTAAGATTCTCTCTCTCCCTCTGCCCTTACCCTGCTCTCTCTCTCTGTCTCTCTCAAAAAAAAAAACAAAAAAAAATTAGGAAGAAATAAAAGAGACAAAAACGATTTGGAGACCCTGGTTCTATCCTTTTTTCTTTCACTCTTGTTTAAAAAATGCTTTGTAAGTTCCAAGTTAAGTTTTCCTGATAAACTTTTTCTCATTGTCCATTATTAGGCAGCAGAGGTTCTTGATTAAGATTATATGCCCTGGAATCAAACCGCCTGTAAATTTGAATCGTAGCTTCACTGCATACTAGCTAGTTAACTTTAGGCAAATTAGTTAACCTTCTGTGTGCCTCGATTTGCTTATCTGAAAAATGGGAATAAGTACTGACCTCAAAGAGTGTTCCTGAGGATGAAATAGTAAATGTAAAGTCCGTAGAACAGCCTTGTAAATGTTGGCTCTGATTACTAGCTTTTGAAAGCATCTGCTACAGTATGCCCTAGAGCTGGAGAGGGAAAAGTTGTGGTCTTGGGCACAGATGCAAGATAAGCTTCAAGATTACATGGGTCTCCCTTTATATTCCTCAAAGAGTCCTGGATGTTTGAGCATTTATTTTTCTGTTGGGTGGTGGTTGTACATAAAGTTAATGACATCAAAAGTTCATAGCTATTGAGATTACAGTAAATCCAGAAAGGAGTCCATCCTGTTGCATTTTCACTTTCCAGTTTTGATTCTGATTTTGAGTCAACCTGACAGGGTTAAGCAATGTATAAGTTACTGTCCAGGACACAGGCAATAAAAGCTTTGGGGAGCCTGGCTGGCTCTGTCAGTGGAGCATGTGACTCTTGACGTCAGGGTTGTGAGCTGCAGCCTCACATTGGAAATGGAGATTACTTAAAAATAAAATCTTTTTTTTTAAAAAGTAAAAGCTTTGACTTACTAGGTGGTAGGACGCAGAGAATTATTTATAAACAGCATCATTGCTAATGTTTTCATGAATTTGAGGTCATTTGGATATGGATACTTAAAGTAACTTTTTACCTGCTGTAAATGCTTTTGCTTGTTATGTGCTTTATGTTTCACACTTAATTTAACAATTTTTAACTATGGGGGCGCCTGGGTGGCTCAGTCGGTTAAGCATCCGACTTCGGCTCAGGTCATGATCTCACAGTTTGTGAGTTCGAGCCCCACATCGGGCTCTGTGCTGAGAGCTCGGAGCCTGGAGCCTGCTTCAGATTCTGTGTCTCCCTCTCTCTCTGCCCCTCCCCTGCTCATGCTCTGTCTCTGTCTCAAAAATAAATAAAACATTAAAAATATATAAATAATTTTTAACTATGTAGTATTCCAGACAGATAAGTATAAGAAATCATATATAACCAGGTCACCCACCACTTGATTAAACAAATGCTAACATTTTGTTTTGTGTCAGATTTGTTTTGGTTTTGTCTTTTTAAGGAAATAAAACATTACAGATACAGCCTTATCCTTACTGAAATATTGTTAGATTTTTTTGCAAGTTTCACTATCACAAGATAGCACTGAAATAAACATTTTTGTGAAATGTGTGAAGGCTTCTCTAGGACATATCACTAAAAGTGGAACTCTTGGAATGTGAGATAATTCACATTTTCACTTGGAACCTAGGTATTACAAATTGGTCAGTAAAGTGCTTGTACTCATTTAATGTCTCCCACCAACAATATGTGAGAGTCCCTGTAGCCCCATGTTCTTGCCACTTGATGTTATGGGACTATTGCCAATCTGATGGGCTTGAAATGTTTGAAAATCTTCGATGTTTATTAATTTGTATTTATCTGATTATTTTTGAGGTTGGTCATCTTTTTCTGTGTTTATTGGCCATTTAGTTTTCTCCTACTCTGTATTGCCTATTCATACCCTTTGCCAATTTTTCTATTGTGGTGGGTTTTTTTTCCCTGTAGATTTGAGGTGCTCTTTATTCTGGATACTAATTCCTTGGCATTTGTATAGTCTGCAGATATCTTCTCCCTGTCCATGGCTTGTATTTTCACCGTATGATTTTTGTCCTACACAAGTTTATCCTAATACTGATTTAACTTTCTTTCTTCATAGTTTATGCTTTTTGTGCCTCCAGTTCTCAAGATCATAAAGATACTCACCTGTTTTCTGAATATGATAGTTTTGTTTTTCACTTTTAGTTCTTTAAGCCATTGGCAGTGCATTTTTGTATATGGTTTGAGGTAGGGATTTAGTTTTTATATTTTCCCATACTCCCTACCCAATTTTCATAGTACCCTTTTTTAAAAGTGCATCTTTTAGTCATCTCTGTCATCTGTCAAGTTTCCATATGAATTGTAACTCTTTCTGTATGCTCTGTACCAGCACCATATATAGCCCTATCTTTCTTTAATTATATGTAACTTTACAGTAAAAATTGCTGTCTGATGTCTGATAGGATAAGCACAAGAGCACCATCACTGTTTTTACTCACAGTCATCTTGGCTTTTGTGAGCCTTGTACTCCTGTATAAATTTTAGGATCAGCTGGTCAAGTTCTTAGAAACCTTTGTGGGACTTCAGTTGAAAGGAATTGAATTCAGTTAATAGATCAATATGAGAAAATGACCATATTTATAATACAAAGGCTTTCTATTTATGAACACAATATATCCATTTAGGTCTTTCATATCCATCAATAAAGTTATAATTTTCTAGATCAAAATTTAGATTTATGTCTATGTGTCTTACAGCTTTTGTTACTATTATACATAGTAACATTTATCATTTATCATTTATATTCTAAAATACAATGTTCATTGCTGGCATATAGGACTTCTGATTTTTTTCATCTATTGATTTTCTACAAAAATGAGGCTTTCTAAGCCTCATTAATTTTAATAATTTATAGATTGCCCTACATCTTTTTTCTCCTGCATTTTATGTGAATAATTATACCACGTATAAGTAATAATAGTTTTGTTCCTTCGTTTGGAAGTGAAACCGTTTTTCTCCTATTATCTTTCTCTAATTACAGTTACATGGTGATTGTCACTGAAATCTATATAAAATAGAAGGTATATGTTCATTTTGAAAATAGAACAGCTACCATTTTGTTTCAGGATAGTAAACTTAACCACAAATTTACACCATCTTGTATCTTGGGGTCATGCTAGTAATATATAAAATTTGATCAATATCAGCAATTTTTATGTCGTGGAACATACAAATTGAAAATATCAGTTAAACTGAACTGATCAAAATAAGATACTATTATGGTATAATTTATAATACTGCCATCAGAGTCCATTTCTTGCTGTTACAATTTGGATTTTACTTAAACAAGAATAGTAATTACAGGTGAAGCCTTGCTAGTCAAATTTGAAAAATATAGTTAATATAATTTCTTGAAAACAGTTTCCTTCAGGTATGATTGGCATACACTAAACATATCTAAAGTATACAGTTTAGGGGCGCCTGGGTGGCTCAGTCAGTTAAGCACCGACTTCGGCTCAGGTCATCATCTTGCAGTTCGTGGTTTTGAACCCCCTGTATATATATATATATATATATATATATATATATATATATATATATGACTGTCTGTGAAACTGTCACCACATCAAGATAATAAACCTATGTAAGTCAAAACCAAAATGTCCTCATGACCCTTGGTAAGCCCTCTTACCCATCCATCCCACTTACTTCCCAGCAGCCGTGGGTTTTTGTTGCTGTTAGTCTGCGTTTTCTAGAGTTGTGAATGGATTCATACAATATCTATTTGTTTTGGGGGACTTCTTTCACCCAGCAGAATTATTTTGAGATCCATGTTGCACATATCAACAGCCCATTCCTTTCTAGTGCTGAGTGTTGTTCCATTGTGTGGATGTACCACAAATAGCATATACATTCATGTGCTGGTAGATAATTTGGGCTCTTTTCAGTTTGAGGCTAATACAAATAAAATTGCTATGAATATTCATGTAAACAGCTTTTTATGGACATGTGCCTCTCTTGGGGATAAATAGGAGTGTGACAGCTGAATCATATGGTGGGGTTACATTTAACTTTTTAAGAAATACCACAGTGGTTGTGCCATTCTAAATTCCAGGAATGTATGAGAGTTGGTTACTTCACATCTTCATCAACACTTAGTATGGTCAGTCTTTTAATTTTAGCCATTCCAATGTGCATGTATCTTATTGTGGATCTAATTTGCATTGCTCTAACGGCTAATGATGTGGAGCATCTTGTTATGTGCTTATGTGCCGTTTTGCATATCTTCAGTGAAGTATCTGCTCAAGACTTTTGCCAGCTTACTGTGTTTTTCTTACTGAGATTTGGGACTTCTTTAGATAATCTAGATACAAGTCCATTGGTCCTGTGATGTCATTCTCTCTTGCAAAGAATACAAGTTTTCTATTTGTTTTTTTAAAGATTTTATTTAAGTAATCTCTACACACAACGTGGGGCTCAAACTCACAACACTGAGATCAGGAGTCACATGCTGAACGGAGCCAGGTGCCCCACAAGTTTTTAATTTTGTGTGTTTTGTATTCATTTTTTTCTCCAGAAGTTTTATAGTTTTAGGTTTTACATTTTGGACTGTGGTCCATTTTGAGTTGATTTTTATGTGTGGTGGGTACATGATATATATCAAACTTTTTTTTTTTTTTTGCATATTAATATCCAATGGTTCCAGCACCATTTGTTGAAAAGCAGTCTTTTCTCCATCAAATTGTCTTTGTACCTTTGGGGAAAAAAAGGGGAGGGTCCATATGTGTGGGCCAATTGTGCTATATTTCTGCTCCACTGAGCCATTTGTCTATCTTGATAATGCTAATACTACACTGTCTTGATTACTATTATGTCTTGAAATCAGGTAATGGTAGTCCTGTCACTTTTTTTTTCCCTAAGTTGTTTTGCCTATTAGAGGTCTTGCATTTCCATATGAATGTTAGAATCAGCTCCTCAACTTCTACAAAAATGCCTACTGAGGTTTTGATTGGATTGAATCTATAGATAATTCAGAAAGAATTGACATCTTAATATTGAGTCATGACCATGGTATAACTCTGAATTTGTATAGGACTTTAATTTCTCTCAGCAGTGTTTTGTATTTTTCAGTGTACAGAGTCTGTACATGTTTTGTGAGATTTATCCTTAAGTAGTCAATATTTTTATGCCATTGTAATCATATTTTTATATAGAAATGGAACTTATTTTTGTATATTAATCTTGTATGCTATATAACCTTGCTAAATTCACTTATACTAATAGATATGAACTATCTCATGTTTCCATTCCAAGGTGATGGGGTTTGAAGTATTGGGGTGTGGAGCCAATGGCCAAGAAAGAATTCTTGAGATATTTTTGGTGCAAAAAGATGGTTTTATTAAAGCACAGGGACAGGACCCGTGGACAGGAAGAGCTGTCCTGGGATTGTGAACAGCAATTGGTTATATACTTTGGATTTGGGGGAGGTAAATACAAAGTTTCCAAAAGGATTTTCATATTCTAAAAAAGACTCAGGATCCTGGAGGCCTAGCTGTTATCAAGTTAAGGTGGTTTTCCCTCTAGCAAAGCGTTAACATTAAGGAGTTACTAGAAGAATGCCCTACTCTGCCTGTCTCAAGTATTTGTCAATGGGCTGCAAGTTATAAGGAAATTTAAATTTATCTACATTCGTTTTGCCTTTGTTTTCCTCATCAAAAAATATGGTTTGATTCCCTGTTACAATCCCATTACTCATCATCATAATCCCAGGAGATCAAAATGACAAATTCATCATTGGTTCTGCTGAAGCGTCATTTCCTTGTTTGGCGCATGCTCACTGCAAAGTCCGTGAGAATAAGTCTGGTTCTTCTGCTCTCTGTTTCAGACTTATTCTCACGGACTTTGCAGTGAGCATGCGCCAAACAACAAAGGGAAGAGTGACTGAAAGTCTCTGTGTCACCTCAGGGAATATACATTTGTTCCAGTCAGACTACTTTCTGCCTTACATGGGCATAGATGACATCTGGATAAGGCTGTAACCTCTGTCGTACTCAGCCAATGAGGAATCAGGGGAGGGAGTTGCACGCTAGGAAATAAGTTGTCTGCTGTGACTGCCCTGAGTGTGCCTGTCCTTCAGACACCCGGCTTTGCAAGAACATTGATTAAAGCCTCACTTCACCGTGCTCCTAGTCTGCATCCCTCCTTTGATTGGGTCGGTGGGCCTAAGTCTCACACTACTGAACCTGAATCTGCATTTTAATGTTCCTCTGATGATTTGCATGCGCACTAAAGTTGAGTAGCATTGTTTCCTAACAACAAAAAACAACATTGCAGACCTTTACTTCTGTGCAGACCTGAAAAACTAACTTTCTGTCTGATTTATTGGAAGGAATCTCAAACTATCATTGCATATGAGGAATGTAAAGACTATTGTGACCATTGCTAGGTTGTTTGAAGAAATAGAGAAATTGATTTACATAAGTTTCAGTCTTTTTACAGCATGTGGTGATTTATGATCCGAACTGAGAAGGTGGCTGTGTGACCCAGGCAGAGATCTCAGATGAGTGTATAGAACCTTAATGACAGTATCATTCCCAAGAACCAGAGAGTGCTTTCCTTTCCGTGTCTCCTCCATGGCACTTGATTCACTCACCTCCTTAACCGCACCCTAGACCTTTTTACCCTAGCTGCCCCTTCTCTTGATTTTTTGACCAAAACCTGCCACCTTTTCAATTCCCTCATTCTGACCTTTCCCACTGCGTCCTTTTCTCCCCCTCTCCTCGGGTTTCACTTTTCTTCCCTGCCTGGTGACTCCTCTCATGCCAGTATTCTCTACTTCCTTGGCTAGCAGAATCCCAACCACAGATCATTCCGTCAGCTTTCCCTGTTCTACGTTAAGACTGCTGAGTATTGCTGGAAAGGTCATTTGGCTGTGCAGATTGATGCTACTTCAGATGTCTAGAATTTTGCTGGGTCTCCTTAGCAATTCTTCCCAGGCAGGTCTCACCCATTCACCATTTGTATGTGTCTCCTGAGGCAGCGATAACAAATTACGATAAAGCGGATGACTTGACACAACAGAAATTTGTTCTGTCTCAGTTCTGGAAGCCAGAAGCCCCAAATCCATTTTCCTCTGTGAAATCCATGTGTCAACCGGGCTGCTGCAGCCCCTCCAGAGGCTCTCGGGGAGAGTCCATTCCCGACCTTACAGCCTCTAGTACTTGCCAGCTTCCTTAGCTTGTGGCTGCATCACTCCAATTGTTGCCTACGTGTTCATGTTGTCTTCCCTTAGGTGTCTGTGAAATCTCTCTCCCTCTCCTAAGGATGATTATGATGGCAGTACAATAGCTAGCCCTGAAATATACCATCTTATAAATAATGACCTAGAATAGAAGGAAATGTCAGAAGTCAATGGATAATAGAAGCATCATTCAATAACTGATACTGAGAACATTGGACATTTAGGGGAAAAGCAAGTTAGATTCTCATGTTACTCTCCCAAATAAATTTCAGATTGATTAAATAAGTAGATGCATACCATTTAAAGGAGACACACAAACGGCTAATGACCTTGCTGGAAAACAGTTTCATCCAACAACTATTGATCAAGTATCTGCTAAGTGCTAGGCACTCCGCTAGGTACAGGGGATACAAATACAATGAATATACTATTCCTGCAGTTGAGGAGCCTGTATTGTGCTGGGCTATTTTGCAATGCATCCCTGGAGTCTTGAAATTGCAAAAGGTAAAATGTTTTCTCACTACACTGGAATGTAACAATGTGTATCTTCTATAGCTCATCATATCCATTTTTGAGGCTCTATTAATATAATCTTAGATAAATTTCTGGTAATTCATTTGCTTCAGGTTAAACTCAGTGAATTCAATTTGTAAATTTCCCCCTCCTCTCCAAGATGGCATTTAGATTCTGGAGAGCTTACATTTACATATTATCATAGCTCTGAAAGGCACCATCTGTCCCTGATGGCCTTGTCCCCCCTCTGGTCTTGGATGAGGCCACCCCTACCCCCCCCATCACCCCACCACCACCACCACCACCACCTGTACCAAATACCCTGAGATGTTCCAGGAGCCAGCAACTGGTCCTGGGAGCTGGGTCTTCCTCAACCTCACCCTCGAGGCCCCTTCAGGTCGGTCTGCTTTCTCCCACTCATTTTCTCATCATACTTTTCTGGATGTTTCTGTACTGCTCAGAAACCTGATAGGCTGAAAATTATCCCAAGCCCCCCTCTTCCCACACACACTTTACCAGCATTTCCATCCCACTGCCCCACTCAGCAGAAACGGGTGCTCTCTGACCTCAGATCCTCACAACTGTCTGGAGCTCTGTCATCTATTACCCAGTGTGTCCTCACCAGGTGCATCAACAGAGGCTCCAGCCCTTGGAGACTCCCAGGAGCATCCGGCTTTCTCTTTCCCCCCTCCCCTAGCCCTGGAAATCTTATTCCTATTTATTTTTCTATGTCTTTTTTTTTTTTCTAATGTCATGACCAAGACTCAGTGTGTGCAAAGGGCCCAAGCTCATTAAGCCTTTTCTCTACCAAAGACTGCAAAAATATTTTTTGAATATATAGTACCTGTGCATTAACTCATTTGGTTCCCTCGACATTTCTCTGAGAACAACCCACCAAGTGTAGTGTCTGAGCTTCCTGGGCTGGTGGAACACCTTAAAGGTACAAGGAAGCAGAGGTGGTAGGGTAACAAATGGCACTGGGAATTAAAACCAGTGTTCATTTCACCATGAAGATTTTCCTTTGGCCCTAGTAATTCCACTTGGAACATTTTTATTTATTTCTTATTTATTTAAAAAAATTTTTTTTTCAACGTTTATTTATTTTTGGGACAGAGAGAGACAGAGCATGAACGGGGGAGGGGCAGAGAGAGAGGGAGACACAGAATCGGAAACAGGCTCCCGGCTCTGAGCCATCAGCCCAGAGCCCGACGCGGGGCTCGAACTCATGGACCGCGAGATCGTGACCTGGCTGAAGTCGGACGCTTAACCAACTGCGCCACCCAGGCGCCCCAATTTCTTATTTATTTTTTAAGTAAGTTCTGTTCCCAACATTGGCTTGAACTCATGACCCTGAGATCAAGAGTCACATGCTCCACTAACTGAGCCAGCCAGGTGCCCCCACTTTGAGCATTTTAAAACAAGTGAACAGAAGTGCCTGGGTGGCTCAGTTGGTTAAGCATCTGACTCTTGGTTTTGGCCCAGGTCGTGATCTCACAGTTGGTGGGTTTGAGCCCCATATTGGGCTCCACACTGATGGTTCAGTGCCTGCTCAAGATTCTCTCTACCTCTCCCTAGCTCTCTCTCTCTCTCTCTCTCTCTCTCAAAATAAATAAATAAAAACTTTTAAAAATAAAATAAAATAAATGAACAGTGATGTGCTTTCTATTCTTCTCTCTCTGACAAAAGGAGAGTCTCGGGTTTGCCCCAGATTGGAGCTCTACGATCAGGAAGGTTGACTTGTGGGCTAAAGAAATCCCTTGCATCTTTTTTTTTTTTTTTTTTAGTGTCATTATTTGTTTTTATAATTTCATGGAAAGACATTTTTATGTCTTGCAAGTTATCCAGTGATACTGCCCATCTTGGTTTCTGGATAACATCCCCAAGATGTGGTAAACACCAAATATCCATTCTTCCTTTTTATCTCAAATTAACCGAACTCCATTTGCCCTTTGCCACCCAAGTAAAAGACTATTTCCCAGCCTCTCTTGCAACATGTGTAGCTTTATGGCTAAAGTCTGGCCAATGAAATGAAAACAGAATGTTGTATGAGACTTCAAAAATCTCATTAACATCCAATCTTAAATAAAACCCTTAAAATAAAAAATCATTCTAAGTAAGAAAACACTGGACATTTTCCTTTGAAAATTAGGAATGAAGTTAAAGTGACTGCTCTCATCACTTCTATTCAGCACTTTATAGAGGTCCTGTGCAACACAATAAGTCACAAAAAGGAAATTAAACATAAGGATTGAGAAGGAGGAAATAAAACTGTCATTATTTATAGATGATATGATTGTCTAGATAGAAATCCCCTCAAGAATCTAAAAACAAATTATTAGAAGGTTTTGATAATGATAAATATAACAAATTCAATTTCATTTCCATATACTGGGCACAATTTTTAAAATAATTTATTTGTAAATATTAATATTATTTATTTACAATACTATAAAATGATAAAAATTCTAGGGGAGAAATCAACAAAAGATGTGCAAAATCTATACATAGAAAATTAGGAAATTTTAGCAGAAACATTAAAGAATATCTCAATGGAGAAATATCCCATCTTTATGGATAGGAAGACTTTATCATAAATATGTCAGTTCTCTCCATATTGACCTCCACATGAACTGCAATTACAGTAAATTACAGTAAAAAAATCTAATCAATTACAGTGAAAAGATCGCAACAAGTTTTCTCATAGAACATGAGTAGTTGATTCTAATATATATGGAGGAGGAAAAGGCCAAAGATAGACAAGATATTTTTGAATAAAAGAAAAGAATCAGGGAGGAGTTAAGATGGCAGAGTAGTAAGAGGACGCTGGGCTTGTCTCATCCCTCAAACACAGCTAGATCAACATTAAACCATTTTGAACACCTAGGAAATCTGTCTGAGGATTAAGAGAACAATCTGCATAATTTGAGGGAGAGGACATGACAGCTTCTCTTAACAGACTAAAACACACCTAGGATCTAGCTTCCTTTATCTGATTTTTTTTAATTTTTATTTCATTATATTATTATTATTTTTCTTCCTCCAAAATGACAAAATGGAGGAATTTACCTCAAAAGAAAGAACAGGAAGAAATGATGGCCTGGGATTTAATCAATGCAGATATAAGTAAGATGTCTGAACTAGAATTTAAAATAACAATTATAAGGATACTAGCTGGGCTTGAAAAAAGCATAGAAGACACCAGAGAACCCCTTTCTGCAAAGATAAAAAACTAACATCTGGTCATACCAAAATTAAAAATGCTACAACCCAAATGGAGGCCATAAAAACGAGGATGGAAGAGGCACAGGAGTGAGTTAGTGATACAGAAGATAAAATTATGGAAAATAATGAGGCTGAAAAGAAAAGGCAAACAAAGGTCAGGGATCATGATGATAGATTTAGGGAACTCAGCGACTTATTAAACTTAATAACATTCATATCATATGGGTCCCAGAAGGTGAAGAAAGAGAAAAGGGAGCATAAGATTTATGTGAGCAAATTATAGCTGAAAACTTTCCTAATCTGGGGAAGGACACAGACATCAAAATCCAAGAAGTACAGAGAGCTCCCATTAAATTCAATGGAAGTCAGCCATCACCAAGGTATATCATATTCAAATTCACAAAATACACAAAGGAAAGAATCATGAAAGCAACAAGGGTGGGGGGGGGGGAGTCTCTAACCTACATGGGAAGACAGATCGGGTTCACAGCAGATCTGTCCACACAAATTTGGCAGGCCAGAAAGGAGTGGTAGGATATATTCAACATGATGAATGGGAAAAACATGCAGCCAAGGATACTCTAGCAAGCAAGGCTGTCATTCAGAATAGAAGGAAGATAAAGAGTTTCCCAGACAAATAAAAACTAAAGGAGTTGGTGACCACTAAACCAGCCCTGCAAGAAAATTTAAGGGGGACTCTCTGTGTGGAGAAAAAAAAACAAGACCAAAATCAACAAAGACTAGAAAGCGCCAGAGAACATCTCCAGAAACATTAACTCTACAGGCAACACAATGGCACTAAATTCATGCCTTTCAACAATTGCTCTGAATGTAAATGGACTAAACACTCCTATCAAAAGACATAGGGTATCAGAATGGATTAAAAAAAAAACAAGATCCATCTGTATGCTACCTACAAGAGATTCATTTTAGACCTAAAGACATAGGCAGATTGAGAGAAAGCAGCTCGAGAACCATCTATCATGCTAATGGACATCAAAAGAAAGACAGAGTAGCCATACTTATATCAGACAAATTGGATATTAAACCAAAGATTGTAACAAGAGATGAAGAAGGGCATTATATCATAATTAAGGGACCTATCCATCAGGAAGATCTAATAATTGTAAATATTTATGCCCTCAACTTGGAACACCCAAATATATAAATTAATTAATAACAAACATAAAGAAAATCTTTGATAATAATACAATAATAGTAGGGGACTTTAACACCACACATACCACAATGGACAGAATCTCTAAGCAGAAAATCAACAAGGAAACAATGGCTTTGAATGACACACTGGACTGGATGGACTTAACATATATTCAGAACATTTCATCCTAAAGCAGAAGAATACACATTCTTTTGTAGTGCCTATGGAACATTCTTCAGAATAGATCACATACTGGGTCACAAATGAGCACTCAACAAGTACAAAAAGATTGAGATCATACCATGCATATTTTTGGATCACAACACTATGAAACTTGAAGTGAGCCACAAGAAAAAATTTGGACAGTCCTCAAATACATGGAGGTTAAAGAACATCCTACTAAAGAGTGAATGAGGTTAACCAGTAAATTCAAATAAGAAATTAAAAAAATACATGGAAGCAAATGAAGGTGAAAACACGAGAGTCCAAACCCTTTGGGATGCAGCAAAGGCAGTCATAAGAGGAAAGTATATTACAATTCAGGTCTATCTCATGAATCAAAAAAGGTCCCAAATACACAACCTAACCTTACACCTAAAGGAGCTAGAAAAATACGAACAAATAAAGCTTAAAGCCAACAGAAGAAGGGAAATAATACAGATTAGAGCAAAAATAAACAATATAGAAACAAACAAGCAAACAAAAAACGAGTAGAACAGAGCAATGAAACTAAGAGCTGGCTCTTTGAAAAAATTAACAATATTAATAAATCCCTAGCCAGACTTACCGAAAAGAAAAGAAAAATGACCCAAATAGGTAAAATCAGAAATGAAAGAGGAGATAACACAACCAACACCACAGAAATACAAGCAATTATAAGAGAATATTATGAAAAATTATATGCCACAAACTGGCAATCTGGAAGAAATGGAAAAATTCCTAGAAACTCACAAACTACCAAAACTGAAATGGGAAGAAATAGAAAATTTGAACAGACCCATAACCACCAAAGAAATTGAATCAGTAATGAAAAATCCCCCAACAAGTGTGCCTGGGTGGCTCAGTCCACTAAGCATCCGACTCTTGATTTCAGCTCAGGTCATGATCTCACAGTTCATGAGTTCAAGCCTCTCACCAGGTTCACAAGGAACCTGCTTAAGATTCTACCTCTCCCTCTCTCTCTGCCCCTCCCTTGCTCGCTCACGCTCTCTCTCTTAAAAATAAAATAATAAAATAAAAACTTTGAAAAATTTCTTAAAAAACCAAACATTATTAAAATGCCTATACTACCCAAAGCAATCTATATATATAATACAATCCCTACCAAAATACCACCAGCATTTTCCACAGAGCTAGAACAATCCTAAAATTTGTATGGAACCACAAAAGACCCTGAATAGCCAAAGCAATCCTGAAAAAGAAAAACAAAAACTGGAGGCATCATGATTCTGGATTTCAAGCTATATTACAAAGCTGTAGTCATCAGGACAGTATGGTGCTGGCACAGAAACAGACATATAGATCAATGGAACAGAATAGAAGCCCAGAAATGGACCCATAACTATATGGAAAGATCTAAATGTAAGACAGGAAACCATCAAAATCCTAGAGGAGAACACAGGCAGCAGCCTATTTGACCTTAGCCAGAGCAACTTCTTACTAGACACATCACCAAAGGCAAGGAAAACAAAAGCAAACATGAACAATTGGGACTTCATCAAGACAGAAGACTTCTGCACAGTGAAGGAAACAATCAACAAAACTAAAAGGCAGCCTACGGAATGGGAGAAGATATTTGCAAATGACATATCTGATAAAGGGTTAGTATCTAAAATCTATAAAAACAAAACAAAACAACAAATAACCCAGTGAAGAAGTGAGCAGAAGACATAAATAGACACTTTTCCAAAGAAGACATACAGATGGCTAACAAACATGAAAAGAATCATCAGAGAAATACAAATCAAAACCACAATGAGATACCACCTCACACTTGTCAGAATGCCTAAAATCAACACAAGAAACAACAGGGGTTGGTGAGGATTCTGAGAAAGGGGAACCATCTTGCATTGTTGGTGGGAATGCAAACTGGTACAGCCACTCTGTAGAACGGTAGGGAGGTTCCTCAAAAAAACTAAAAATAGAACTAGCCTACAATCCAGCAATTACACTATTAGATATTTACCCAAAGGATACAAAAATACAGATTCAAAGGGGTACATGCACCCCAATGTTCAAAGCAGCATTATCAACAATAGCCAAACTATGGAGAGAGCCCAAATGTCCATCAACTGATGAATGGATAAAGGAGATGTGGTATATATACAATGGAATATTACTCAGCCATCAAAAAGAATGAAATCTTGCCATTTGCAATGACGTGGATGGAGCTAGAAAGTATTATGCTGAGTGAAATAAGTCAGTCAGAGAAAGAAAAATACCATATGATTTCACTTATATGTGGAATTTAAGAAACAAAACAGGCAAATATAGGGGCAGAAGGGAAAAAGAGGAGAGGGAAACAAACCACAAGGGACTCTTAATGACAGAGAACAAACTATAGGTTGACAGAGGGAGGTGGATGGGAGATGGGCTACATGGTGATGGGTACTAAGGAGGGCACTTGTTGGGATGAGCACTGGGTGTTGTATGTAAGTGATGAATCACTGAATTCTACTCCTGAAACCAATACTGCACTGAATGTTAACTAACTAAAATTTAAAGAAAAAAGAAGAAGAAGAAGAAGAAGAAGAAGAAGAAGAAGAAGAAAAATAATGAGGGGAATTATCCTAACAGATATAACGATTTCTTATAAAGTTATAGTAATGAAGGCAGTGTGGTAATGGTGTGGAACAAAAAAACTCACCAATGGGTAGAATAGAGAGCCCAGAATCAGACCTGTGCATATTTGAATTTTTAAGACACGTTGGAAGTTAGAAAGTGGGGAAAAGAAACAGTGAATAACCAATGGGGCTGAAAAAAAGAAATCTGAATTTACTTCACATCATATACAAACATCATACCAAGAAGCATTAAAAACTTAAATGTCAAAAGCAAACCTTAGCCTTTAGAAAAAAATGTTAAGTGAAAATCTTTCTGATCTTAAGATTGGGAAGAGTTTTCTAAACAAGATACAAAAATACACTAATCATAAAAGGTGTTATTAACAAATTCAGAGACATTAAAATGCGTCATCAAAACATGTCATCAACATACTGTAAAGAAACTAAAACTTACAAGTGGGAGAAGTTATGACAACACAAAGAATTAGCATGCGGAATGTATAAAGATTCCTACCAACAAATAAACAGAAAAGTAACCTAATAGAAAACTGTGCCAAAGATTCAAACAGGTCTTTTACAGAAGAGGAAATAGATACAGCTAATTAATATAAAACACAGCTCAACCTCATTATTGGAAAAATGTAAATCAAAACCACACAGAGATACCATTGTACAACTATTAATAAAAGTGACAAAGTCTGGCAACATCAAGTTTGAAGGGAGTGTGAATCAATGTGATCACATTGCTGGTAGAGGTGTAAATTAATATAACCACTTTGAAAAATAATTTGTCATCTGAAAGTTGTTTCAGACTTTAAGACCCAGTAATTCCAGGGGTGCCTTGCTGGCTCAGTGGCTGGAGTGTGCGAATCTTGATATCAGGGTTGTGGGTTGGAGCCACACGTTGGGTACAGATTGCTTAAAAATAAAATCTTTAAAGACCCAGTAATTCCACATCTAGTTCCCCTCCCCTCAAATTAGGCACCTGTGTGATCTATAAAGTAGATGGGATAATGTTCATAACCAAAATGTTTGCATTAGAAAAAGAAATAAAGGGGTGCCTGAGTGGTTCAGTGGGTTGAGCATTTGACTCTTGGTTTTGACTCAGGTCGTGATCTCATGGTTAGTGGGTTTAAGCCCCGAGTCTGACTCTGCACTGCCAGCTCCGAGCCTGCTTGGGATTCCATCTCTCCCTCTCTCTCTGCCCCTCCACCACTCATGCTTGCACGCTTGTTTACGCTCTCTCTCTCTCTCTCTCCCTTTCCCTCTCTTAAATAAATAAAACTTAAAAAAAAACAGAAAAAGTAATAGAAACAACCAAATATCTATTGGCAGGAGAAAAGAGAAATAAAATTTGGTAGAATCACATAGTGGACTATAACACAGAGGTGAAAATTAACGAACTACAGTTTTACTAACCACATGGATGTCTCAGAATCAATGTTGCGTAAAAAAGCGCAGAAGACTAAATACGGTGTGGTCCTAATTTTATTAACCAAGCAACCAATTTTGTCTTTATTTAGGTGCACAAGCATGTTTGGAAAAATTCACTTTCAAAAGGCAAAGGAATGACCAACACCGAATTTAGGAGAGGACTGCAGGACACAGAGGGCAGAGGTGGTGGGTCAAGAGAAAACATTGGGGATATGCTAGTTCTTGGCTGGGCATTGCTTTCAGCAGACATCGATTTACAAAGAAAAACAATACGAAGTAAAATATGGCCGTGCATGCCCCAACAATGCGAGTGTGCCGTGAATCAGGAGTTTTAATTGCATTCTGTGCATTTGAAATCCATTTTTTAAGCAATTTTTTTTTAAGGCTATGAAAGCGGTAAAAGAAATTTTCCTTAATCCCACTACCCAAAAGCTGCAAGCAGCTCCTCTTAAAAGTCACAGTTAATGACCTGGAACATGCTTTTATGGCTTTCCAATGGAGTGTGAAGTGTCACTGTTCTTGTCAACAAACTGTCAAGCTGCACTTCCAGCAACTCTAAGGTCAGGGGAATGATTTTGAAAACCTTGGCTGGGAACTTTAGGAAAGAAACAAAAAAGGTATCAGCTAGGTCTCCCTAGGGACAGTTTGCAGTTTATTTTTAAAAATCTGGTTCCAAAAGTCTCATTTAAATTCTAGAAAAAACAAATAGGAGTATTGCAAAGTAAATGTTTATTTTAAATGTCAGTTTTAGGTCACATTTATGTTGTTTCATGCCTTGCACTTTTCTTCTGTGTGATTCATTATTCACATTTTCTTTAAAACTTTGTATAGCCCTCAGTTTCCCCATAAAAACACAGAAAGGCATTTTGATTTAGAAGTAGCAACCAGGTTGGGGCGCCTGGGTGGCTCAATCGGTTAAGTGTCAGATTCTTGACTTCAGCCCAGGTCACGATCTCACAGTTCGTGAGTTCGAGTTCTGCATCAGGCTCTGTGCTGGCAGTGCGGATTCTGCTTAGGATTAATAAAATAAAAATAAATAAATAAAAATAAACTTTTAAAAAAAGGTAGCAACCAGGAACACCTGGCTGCTTCAGTCGGTAAAGCATGCAGCTCTTGATCTCAGGGTCATGAGTTCGAGCCCCACATTGGAAATAGAGCTCACTTAAAAAAAAAATAGAAGTAGCAACCAAAAAAGGAGTTTGGGGGGAGCAGGGCCAGAATATATGTGCATTTAAAGCAGCACCCCCCCCCCAAAAGGCCAGAGAAGCAAAACCATGAGGTCCACCATCTTGCAGGAACACTATGCTATGGTTCAAAGGGAATGGACTTAGGAAGAGAAAGGAAACCCATACCATACGTCCCTGCTGTGGTTCCAACCAGCTATGCATTTAGAAACCTATTTCCCCATCTGTTGAATTTGGGGACCAACACCTGCCTTCCCTACCTCACAGTTAGGCTGATGACATAATACATGTCAACAGTCAGTAGTCAAGACAGACACATCAGGTCAGGAGGAGTAAAAGGAGCCCCCCTGGGATGCACACAGTCCCTTTACACCCACTTTATAGGAGCATGATTTTACTATGGATAATGACCATGGAGTTCAAAGTGAATTTATTTTTGCATTTCTTTTTATGTCTTTATTTTTTAATGTTTATTTAGTTTTGAAAGAGAGCACAGGCGAGCGCGGGTGGGTGGGGGGAGGCAGAGGGAGACAGAGGATCCGAAGCAGGCTCTGCCCTGACAGCAGAGAGCCCAATGTGGGGCTTGAATTCACAAACCGTGAGATCATGACCTGACCCAAAGTCGGACACTTAACCAACTGAGCCACCCACGTGCCCCTATTTTTGCATTTTGGATAGAAGTAATCAAATCATATCTAATGTGTTTGAGGCCCGGTCCCTAATCAGGAATGTAACTCCAAGTTTATAACCTTGGTCCCATGGTATAAAAAAAAAAAAAATATATATATATATATATATATATATATATATACACACACACACACATATATATACATATACATATACATACATATATATGTATATATACATATATATGTATATATACATATATACGTACATATATACATATATATGTACGTGTATATATATATACATATATATGTACATATATACATATGTACATATATATATTTACATATACATATATACATATATATGTATATGTATATATATGTATGTATACACACACACACACATATATATATATACATATATATATATATAAAATCCACTTTGCAGAAACCTGTTTTATGATATCCAGTTTACATGGTGGCTTCTAGAAAAATGTTATGGCAACAACCAAGGATTGCCTATCAAGGAAATATTAATTACATAGTCAATGTAGAGCAACACATCTGGGCTTCACTTTATACAGTAGATGGTAAGATGGGAAGAAACAAATACTTGTCCCCATTACTTCACATTATCATTTCAAAAGCACTTCATCTTCCTTTCCGCTTGATCACCCTTTGAGGATGGTACTCCTGAAATGTCAGTTCAAAATCTCTCTGCCCTTCAGCCAGTTCCTCTGACAAGTAAGTTAACGATCAGTAAATAAATCCTTAAATATCCTCAGGAAGCTGCCATTTGAAGGAATCCTATTAGAAACTGAAGAATCCTTCTGAAATGCAAATACCTTCCTTGTTATTGAACTGGCCTCAAGTTTTCCACGGGGCTTTCCGGGGCTTTCCTGGGCAGCAACCCCCTTGTGGAGCCCAGGGCTTTCTTTCAGTGGCCCTCATTGTCTTTCAGGAAAGACGAGGGAAGAAGCATCCTAGAAAATCTTTATCTCTTGTTTTTTCAAGAGGAGTAGGAGGAAGATCGAAAATAGTTAGGTCTGGCAGCTTAATCTGGGTTGGCTGTTTTTGCCAGCAATCTGTAAAATGTGTTTTTCAAGGATAAGAAGTTTGGGCCCCAGGCCAAAGCTCATGTCTGTCATCGGCAGGAAGATAAACGATCCCTTTAACCCACTGCTATGCTCCGTTTACCTTTGTGCTTGAACATGAACACCATGCCTGCCGCAGGCCTAGAGCTGCTCAGAGGGGACCCTTTCCTTCATGTCCTGCAGGTGGGCGAGTGTAGCAGGGCCCACATTTTGTGGGGTGAAACCAAACCAGCCCCCGTTCCTGGGGTTGGTATTTAGTTTCTCGTGCTAAGACGCTCAGAAAGAGAACTTGAGGCACTCCTGCTTTTTTAATGCCCGGAAAGGTCATTTCCTAAGGGGTCGGAAGATATATGCCTACAAGGTACCAGTGGCTGCCAACCACAGAGTCTCTGGGGCAAGAACTCTCGGGTGGAATCTGGCATTCATTCATTATGCAAAACCACATTCTAGCCTGTAGCAGGGCTACACCTGGGTCTTGAGGGGATGTCTGCTAAACCATGTTTCCTGTTTCCTCTAGAACTTACCACAGCAGCGAGGAAGGTGTCAGCTAGGAGTAGAGGGTTGGAGGCGTGAACAAGAGATAGTATTGACCACATGGCAGGGGCTTGACCCCTCCCTCTTCTCCTCACCCTCCCTCCCTCCCCTGGAAAGCTGGGGTGGAAAGGCAGGGGGCTCCTAGCTCCTTGGAGAACTGCTCAAGGCAAGTTCTCCTTGCACAGACCAGGCAAGGGTGGGGTTCCCTGCCTCCTGTTCCCCACCCAGGCCCTGAGCTTCTTACTCCTGCCCTTGAAGACCAAGTGGACCACCCTGGCAGAGAACTGAAAGAGAGAGAGAGAGAGAGGCTCTGACCAACAGGCCCTTTGAAAGAAAGACAGAATGAATAGGTCACCTGCTCAGCCCAGCTCCCCCAGACCCTGCTTCTCAAGCTGGGCTACTGAGTATCTGAGAGGACAGACTGTGGGGCTGGAGGATATGGTGGTGTTGCAGGACTTTTTTACCTAATACCCAGAGTTCGTTGTCTCACCGCTTCAAAGAATGAAGAGATGGACACAAAATGAGCAGCAGGCAAAAGTTTATTAGAGTATAAGATCAGAAAGGAGGAATAGTAGGAAAGCCCTCTTTCCTGAGAGGGGACATTCGAGAGTGAATGCTCAAGGCTATAGGCATTATTTAATTTTTTTTAACCTTTATTTATTTTTGAGACAGAGAGAGACAGAGCATGAATGGGGGAGGGTCAAAGAGAGGGAGACACAGAATCCGAAACAGGCTCCAGGCTCTGAGCCGTCAGCACAGAGCCCGACGCGGGGCTCGAACTCACGGACCACGAGATCATGACCTGAGCCAAAGTCAGACACTCAACTGACCGAGCTACCCAGGCGCCCCAACGTTAATTTATTTTTGAGAGAGAGACAGAGCATGAGCAGGGGAGGGGCAGAGAGAGGAGGAAACAGAATCTGAGGCAGGCTCCAGGCTCCAAGCCGTCAGCACAGAGCCCAACATGGGGCTTGAACCCACAAACCATGGATCATGAACTGATCCGAAGTTGGATGCCTAACCAACTGAGCCACCCAGGCAGCCCGTGTCTATTACATTCTTAAGAGGGACCTTATGCCCAAGGGGGTTTGCTGTAGTCAGACATTTCCAGCACCTTAGGCCCTAACTTTTCCCTCTCTGCCTATTTTGTCCTATCTTTTCCTATCATACTGGGGTTGGAAGGATGAAATGGCATGATCTCAGGTCTACTCAAAGATTCAGAAAGGGGGAAGATTGAGTTTTTAAACCTGTAATGTTGCTTTTTAATGACACTGTTTTTTTTTCTGATTGTGGGTCCAGCTAAGTCCCCCATCATTTGTATTTAAGAGTCAATGACCCAGAGGTGCCTGGGTGGCTCAGTAGGTTAAGCACGGGACTCTTGATTTCTGCTCAGGTCATGATCTCATGGGTTTGTGAATTTGAGCCCCACATGGGGTTCCTCGCTGAGAGTGTGGAGCCTGCTTGAGATTCTGTCTCTCTCCCTCCCTCTCTGCCTCTCAAAATAAATAAATAAACTTAAAAAGAAGAAGAAGAAGAAGAAGAAGAAGTGACCCAATAACAGAGCTGGCCATTCGTGCCCCATCTTGTGGCATCCACCTGGCTAAACGCCCATTCTCACGGAGCTCCCACTGTGTGCCAGGTGGGGAAGGTGCCATTCTCCACTCAGAGAGCTCCACGTGTAGCTAGGAGGAGACAAGATCACAGCGTTCTTCAGTGTGAAAGGCTGGGGCTCTGGCAGGATCTGCAGGGGGTCAGGGACCTCAGGGAGAGCTAGAAAGAGGAGGCAGAGCACAGGGTCGGGTCAGGAGAGAGCTCGCTACTAAGCAGTTAGGCTACCCTGGTCAGGCCCCCTGCTGTTCCCCGGCCTCTATTTCTTCACCTGCAGGGTTAAGGAGGTAGAGGCTCTGGGGATCTCTGGACTCCAAGCCTTTGCTGGCTTGATCTGTGGCTCCTTTCACCTGCACCTCTGCAGGGCTGTTGGCTCTCAGAAGACAGACCCCAGCCCCAGGGCAGTCCAGGTGGTATGTGGTAGAGGTGAGATGAGCTGGGCTCTGTCCTGACTCTCTAGGAAGCAAAAACAGCCATGCTGGCCCCAGGGGGTCCCAAACTGCCTTGGGGGTGGGGGAGGAAGTCTGTTGGCAGCATTGATTCTGAAATCCTGCCAACCCGGCTGATGAGCAGGCCTGGTGGAATTCAGGGCATGTTCTCCCCAGAAAAACCAGAGTGGATTCTCTGTGGCAAAGGTGCTGAAGATTTGTTCCCCAGCAAACCCCACCCTAGAGAGCATGCGCCCACCGCCCCCCAGCCCCTCAGCCCTCTCTTCCCATTCCTTGCTAGGCAGTACCTGAGAGGAATTTCACCTCATCTGGGCAGCTAGGGGTGGGCACATCTGTAGGAAATGTCACATCCCCTCCCCCACCAAAGCACACACACCATTTTGTGTAAAGGTGAGACTTGAGGGGCTCCTGCTTCAGAAGTGCACCTGTCTGTCTCCTCCAGGCCATTTTCAAGGCCTATATTTACTTCCTAAGGAATTCCTGCCCCTCTGTCAAGATTTAGCCTCAGTGGCCTCCTCCTGTCCAACGCGTGGGCTTCCCTAATCCCGTGTACACATCTCCACTGAGCTTAAGAGCACCGCCTTGCGGTCTATCTGTGGATGTTTCTCCCCACCAGGCCCTGAGCAGGTTCTCAAGGGTTCAGTGCAGGGCATCTATCAGCTAATACCGAGGCCTCTACCAATACCCAAGTACTGGGAATGTTGCAATCAATTCCAAGCACTCTGTTCTCAACTATTCTCATATTACTTTTTATGGTCTCAGTTCCTTCCACAGCAGTGTACTTTACTTATTTAGACCTCATCTGTCTTATTAATGATAACGGTGGTGTCGGGTCATCTGGGGTGAGAAAGTCAGGAGAAAAATGCTGAGGCTCTGGCTACTACTGTTTCTAGGAGTAACAAACTGTCTTTCTCTGGCCCCAGAGTCTCATTTCTTCCACCAACACCCATGAAATTGTGGCAGGCTAATTTATTGGCCTAGAAGTAAGGCAGAATCCCAGGCCCTTCACAGTTCTTGACAGCACTGGGCGTTGCAGGTAGAAGAAGCAAAGCCCCTGAGGCCTGAGGGAGCACAGTCTGTTCTAGGAATTGCCAGATCAGAATGACTATGGCATACACTTGGGGCAAGGAATTTCTTCCTTCAAGCTTCTGCTCAAATATCACCTCATTAGAGGTGATCTTTCTTGACTATCCTATGGTCATCCTGTTCATCTGGGAGCTATCGAGAGCCTTTAAAGTATTTTGTGTTTACCTTTCAGGGCAATGATCCCTTTTGCAGTGCGAGGAATTCACTGAAAGAGAGTAAGACTGTGGGAGGCTGGAAAACCAGGAAGGAGATTGTTGCATAATCTAAGAGGAGGATGCTGGTCTGGATTTAGGATGTTACAAGTGGAGAGAAATGGATGAGTGTTAAAGCTCTTAAGGATGTCAAATTGACAGGACTGGGTGATTGACTGGAGGTGGGGTGCAGGGAGTAAGGGCCACGCTTCGGAGGAGAGTTTCAAACTGGCAGAATTAAAAAAAAATTTTTTTTAACGTTTTATTTATTTTTGAGACAGGGAGAGACAGAGAATGAACAGGGGAGGGTCAGAGAGAGGGAGACACAGAATCTGAAACAGGCTCCAGGCTCTGAGCTGTCAGCACAGAGTCCGACGCGGGGCTCGAACTCACGGACCGCGAGATCATGACCTGAGCCAAAGTCAGACGCTTAACCGACTGAGCCACCCAGGCGCCCCTCAAAATGGCAGAATTTTTGCTTAATATTATCTGAAAAACTGTGGGGAAAGCCTGGAAACATTGCTTGACATAAATCCAATGACAAGTGGTTTGTTGCTGATGCCAGAGTCAGAATATGGCTCAGCAGGGAAGACGCCAAGGAGAAGCAGGTTACGGGGCTTTCTGAGGCCTCAGGCCAGCACCAGGTTGGACAGTCCCCATTTAGCTTGACCTTTTCACACCTTCTTCGATTTCTCTTTTATTTTTCGATACTGTTATTGACATAATAAAAATGTTCAACTTTTGTTCACATGCCATAGAATGGGTTCTCGAGTGCATACCTCTATGAATCATTAGCTATTCATACACTCATAGAGCCACCACTCAGACCAAGATGCAGAACATCCCATCTCCCCAGAAAGTTCTCTGTGCCCCTAGGACACCCCGAGGTCACCACTGTTCTGATTTCTATTATCTTAGATTATTTTTGATGACACTGGAACCTCAAGTAAATAGAGTCAGATGGTATTTACTTCCTTGTGTATAGCTTCTTTCTGTCAGTATGACTGTGAGGTTCATGTTATTACATGTTTCAGAAATTTGCTCTTTTTATAGCTGTGTCATATTCCATTATAGAAATATACCAAGATTTATTTTCCATTCTCCTGTTGGTAGGCATTTGGGTTATTTGGAATAAAGCTACAAGAACTTTTCTTGTTCAAGTCTTTTGTGTCTGTTCTCATTTGACAGTTTCAGGGATGCCTGTGTTTCCCATGTATGAATGGGGGTTATTGAAGGAAACCCTTCCTGACAAGGCCTTGCACTTGCTGTGGGTCTCTGCCTGAGGTAGTAGGCTTAGGGTCCAAGGAGCACTGGACAGGAACTCAGTTCTTCATGACCGAGGCTAATGTCATCTTAATTGTTTCTGTTTTATCAAAGATCAAGAGGATTTGGGCGAAACACACTAGTGATCTCGAGCAACTATTTTCTTTCTTTTTTTTTTTTTTTTAATTTTTTTTTCAACGTTTATTCATTTTTGGGACAGAGAGAGACAGAGCATGAACGGGGGAGGGGCAGAGAGAGAGGGAGACACAGAATCGGAAACAGGCTCCAGGCTCCGAGCCATCAGCCCAGAGCCTGATGCGGGGCTCGAACTCACGGACCGCGAGATCGTGACCTGGCTGAAGTCGGACGCTTAACCGACTGCGCCACCCAGGCGCCCCTCGAGCAACTATTTTCATGCACTTAGGAAACTTGTACATACTTCCCAAGGACCAGAGTGGGGAAAGGAGATGAAACCAGGTTATAGGATGGGCCCTATGGACCCAGAGAGTGTCACCGAGCTACCCACAGCCTGTGGCCCTAAGTCGAGGAGATGGTTTTCCTGTATATAGAAAATATTTTCACTTTTGTGGAATCACACTCACAGTGGACCCATGACAAGGCTTCAGATGAAAGACATAATCTCCTCATTTATGTTAAAGGACTTCTCACACCCCTGATTCCTGGTAACAACATGACATTCTCATAGACTCCATTTCCCTTGTAAGCCCCTTCCCAAACACTTCTGATCTCTCAGACAAGTCCACCAGTAAATGCGGAGAGATTCGTAATGCTAGGTTCCTTCTCAGGCATTGCAGATTTTTTTTTTAAGTTTACTGATTTATTTTGAGAGAGAGAGAGAGAGAGAGAGAGAGAGAGAGCAAGCCAGCAGGGGGTGGGGGAGGAGAGAAGGAAAGAGAGAGAGAGAGAGAGAGAATCCTGAGCAGGTTTTGTGCTGTCAACGCAGAGCCCGATACAGGGCTCGAACTCTCAAGCCATGAGATCGTGAGCTGAGCCAAAATCAAGGGTCAGACGCTTACTCGACCGAGCTACCCAGGCGCCCCTAGAAGCCCAGATTTTAGAAGAGAAAGGGAATTCTCCTTGATTAAGCCCTGGCTATGTGCCAGGCATTGTGTGAGGGAGTTTATATTGCTTTTCTTATTTAATTCTCACAGCAACATAGTGAGATGGAGCGTTATCTTTCCCCTTTGACAGATGAGGAAACACAAGTGCCGAGAGGTTAATTAACTTGTCCAAAGTTACACACCAGAGCCAGGATTGAGCTCAGATACATTGGACTCTTTCTTGTCCAACACACGCCCCTTAGAGACTGTGTGTGTCTGGCCAGACCCCCTAGCCTGACTCATACTATCTCTGGGTCCCCCCTCCAAAAAAAAGTGCTGTTCTTTCAAATGACTATGTGGAATTGTACTGTTCTTTTATAACTTTATAACATGGAAAATAATCATAGGTCTTGAGAACCCAGGATCACATGTGGCCCAATGTTAAAAAGCTTAATGTGACACCAGGGTGTGATGGGGACTTCCACAAATCTGCAGGTCAAAGGGGATTCCCTTTGGGGGAACTCTCTTAAAGCGTAGAACATTCTACTCAAAGCATAGACATCTCCAGAGCTGGCTTCTGTGGCCTTTCTCTCACACTACGTCCCCCTCAGAGAGGCCTGGGAACAAGACTTAGTGCCCCTTCACCACAAGGGAAAACTGCATCCTCCGGGTGGGTGGGGGCAGCTTCTGGTCATCTTCCCAGCTGCCAGGATGGTGCGGAAGGGCACAGCCCAGCTCGGGCCTGACCCCACTGACTGCTGACAGCCCCACAGAGCTGTGATCAGGGCCGCCCCGCTCCCAGGAGCCCTGCACATTGTCCTTCAGTAGCAAAGCTGTCATATAATTTCATGCTTCCTCCTTTCTGAGGGTAGTGAATCCATTTCCCCTCCTGTTTGCCTAGAAGAAGAGCTTACGTAGATTAAAGCCTCCGGGAAAGTCATAGAAAATCACTTAAGAAAACAAGAGACTTGTAAACACGAGTAGTCTGCACGGCGCACGCTAAGGTTGTGAGAGGCCTTCCAGAGGAGGGAACAAACACGCCCCAGATCATTCTAGGTAGGAGCCCCAGGACCCTGGAGTTCAAATAGCAACAGTGAGCCCTGGAGAGAGAGAGGAAGAGGGTGCTTCAGACTTGGCCCTCAGACGTACTTGAGAGTATCTTAGGCAAAGTCACTCACGTCACCATGGGCGGCAGGGCCCTGTCTGGGGACAGTCTACCAGGAGGCCCCCTGTCCACTGGAGGTGTCGGCCTGCTTGCTCTAAGAGACAAAGGACACGGGTTGGGACTGGGAAGAGGGAGCCCCTGTGAGGAAGAGGGGCTACAACAAAGTGAATTCCAGCTGCTGTAGGAGGGGAAGGGCCCCAGAATGGCCAGACCCAGAGAGAAAAAGCGTCCCAAGAGGCCTCACCCTCCAGTCCAGCCGAGTGGGCAGTGTACCTGGGAGCAAGCCGCTGGCTCTGGCGGCCCTGAGCAGTTTTCCCTTTTAGAGAAGGAAAAGGAGGGGAAAGGCTGCGAACGCTGGCCTGGCTCCCAGAACCCAGGCTGCTGCCAGAGTGGAAACAGCTGCTCACCCAGGCCAGTGGGCTTGGCCAGCGCAGGTCAGCACTGCCGCCAGAGCCAGAGGCGGAGCCCAGGCCCTGGTGGCTGGCCCCTGTCCCTCACTTGCTGCCACCACGCCCACCCCACCTCTTCAAGACACGGCTCACAGCCCTGAGCTGGGAGCTTAGGTCCCCGGAGGACCCTCTGGTCCTCTGTGGGGTTCAGCCCAGCAGTCGGCTTGCCCTCCCCACCCCACCCCTGTGAGGGCCTCCTGCAAAGTTCATACCCCCAGCGCCTCCCGGACCCACAGGTACATGGAGGTATTTACTGCCTGGTTAATAATGAGCCCTGTCCGAGCCCATGATTTGAGGCCCAGCGCATCCGGGTTCCAGTTGGAGCTGAGAAGCTGACTTAAAAGCCTCCTCTCTCAGGCTCAGGCTTCCTTGGACATAAAATGCGGCTAATACTTCAAGGACCTGATGGGTGGGTTAAACCAAGTAACCTATGGCAAGCAGGAGGGGACCCAATAAATAAATGAGAGTTCATTTTCCAGGCAATTGGAATCCTCCTAAAAAGAGTGTGAGAAGCCAGTTGAGCCCATGGGGGGAAAGCCCTCACTGGTTTTAGGGTCACATCTGTCAGTCTGGGGAGCCCATGGCCCATCTGCCTGGTGCCCACTTAGCTCGGAGAGGGGACTGGTACTGAGGCTGTTTCCCCGCTGGGCAGGCGTGTGTCACCAGGCCCTGTGTAAACACAGCACGGTGTGAGCCCCTACCCTGTGGAAGGGCCTCCTGCACCCCAATCCTGAAGAGCTGTGCCTTCTCTGAACTTCTCATCTGTTGGTGGGAGTGGGGGAAGGAGAGGGATAGGTCTTTTGAATATCTTTTTTTTTTTTTTATGTTTATTTATTTTTAAGAGAGAAAGAGACAGAGTGTCAGCTGGGGAGGGGCAGAGAGAGAGGAAGACACAGAATCCAAAACAGGCTCCAGGCTCTGAGCTGTCAGCACAGATTCCGACGCGGGGCTCGAACTCACAAACTGTGAGATCATGACCTGAGCTAAAATCGGACACTTAACTGACTGAGCCACCCAGGCACCCCGGGACAGATCTTATATAATTTTTTTTGGAACAGAGTGGAGGATTTTCAATACACGTGTCCTTTCAGGGAGAGGGAATTTTCACCCCTGATTGTCCTGTCTAAACAAGCCTCCTGGTGATTCCTGCTGGTGGGACTCCATGTGGCAGTCCCTGCAGGGTTGATGGATGTGCATGTCACTTTAAAGATTACAAAGCACACTCAGTACACTATTCCTGTGATCCTCTCTATAAACCAGGGGGGGCAGGCAGGAAAAGAGTTCTCCCCTTTTTACAGACTAAGGCATTGAGTCCCAGAGAGGTCACATGGCTTACTGCTGGAAGAACTGGAAGGCATTCCCCTGTGCAGAGTTGACCCACTACAGGCAGGGAGGAGGGAGCGTCTTTGTTCAGCCTCGTGCCCTGAGCACTGATAAGACATTTTGCAAACACACACACATGGACATACACGTGCTCTGTTTCTTCCCAGATTTGGCTTCCTGTCACTACGGGCAGGGAAGGGACATGGAGAGTACCCTCCCCCATACTGCACACCACAATTTGGGAAAACAGTACACAGGGGCTGCGGCAGTGGTGGCTTCTCTAGAACCTGAGACCGCCTTGAATCTTGCCCCAGGCACGTTCAGGCTGTCCCCACAGAGCTGGGGTCTCACCTGGGCAGTGGAGCCACAGATGCTCTATCTCAGGCTGGTGCCTGCCAGGGGCCAAGCCACGCCCAGGGTAGGGGCTGAAAGACGCCACCAGGCAGCCACTGCCAACGCCAGGCTGTGGTGTGCAGGGCAGGTGAGGCCATCTGCACAAAAGGCGGATAGTGGTCATTTCAGACCCACTGAACTCCTCTCGTTACCCATATGTTCAGGGGCTACACACCCCCTCACTGCGGTGTGGTACAGCCCAGGGACTGCGGAGTGAGTGTGGAGGAGGGTCAGGGCAGAGTCAAGGGACATAAAAACAAAGACACCAGAGTCCCCTGGTTTCAGATTCAAATTCTGACCCCCTTTCTTAGCAGTGGGTCAATCTTGGGAAGTCATAGAATCTCCCTCTTTGGCAGTTTCCGTATTTGGAACCTGAGGAGTCATAATAGCACTTACCACACGGGATTTTAGGTGATTCAGATGAGATAACGCGCCTAAGTCACTGGATGCAATGCCTGCTTGTGCTGATTGCTCCGTCCACGTTCATTGTCACTCAGTGGTCAGTGAGTTATCTCTTTTCACTGCTCCCTGCCAGGCAGGTAGAAGCTGTTCTCAGAGCTGCTCATCACATTCCGTGTCATAGGTTTCACCTGTTATTTTGTTTATGTCCAGTCTCCCCAGCTGGAATAGCGTTTCCATGAGGGCAGGGGTTTGTGACTGTTCACGGATGTGTCCTCAGTGCCTAGAAGACCATCTGGTGCAAGGTGAAAGCTTGATTTGTTGGCTGAAAGAAAGACCAGAGAAAAGAGAGAGATCCTGCGAAAGAAAGAAGTAAAATCTCTTTGGAATGCAGTTGACAAGAATGGTCCATGGAGCCACTGCAGACCAAACAGCTATCCTGCCTGCTGCTTTTGTTTTCTGTTTGTTTTGTTTCTGTTTTTTCTTTTTTAATTTGGCTTTAAAAAAATCATGATTATTAGAACTCTTGATGTATTGAGAAACATTTGCAGCTGGAATAAGAATCAGGAGGTGATCTGCTGCCTGTGGCTCCGTTGAGATGAGCTGGTAAAAAACAAACAAACAGAAAAACTTGCATGGATGAAGTTGTCAGGTTCTAGATTTTTTGCTCTTTCTGCTTGAGGCTGAAGGTCCTATCACTTCCTCTTCACTCCTGGATGTTGACTCTGTCACTGTCAATATGACATCTTCTTTAAGAGGTGTTCTGTGGTGTCGTTCTGTAAGAGGCTTGCCTTGGCCATCAGAGCCAGGCCAAAGTGCACGGTCATTAGTGCTGTGTTCCCGCTGCTGAACTATAGCTGGCGTTCTTTTAGCTGCCTCCTGGATCACTGAGTTATTATAAGAGGATAAAACTCAGGAGGGGCCAGAGGGAAGAGATGCACAGGACAAGGTACAGGGAGAGGGTACCCCCCTCTTCCATACCTTCCAGGTGTGCCTCTCCCCCCGAATCTCCGTATCTCTATGCATTCACCATCCCCAAGACTCCCCTGCCTGCTGTTTATATTTATAGAGACCATGGCAACCGTGCTGGCCTGAGCTGGCTCGGAATCCACATGTGGTGGGAGATGAGGGGGATGGAAAAAGGAGCCATGATCCAGGTTCCCGAGAGAGCGGAGCAGCAAGGGAAGCCGACAACGACCATGGCGCCCCCTCAGTCTCACCACCTCCTAAGAGCAGCGAGTTTGGAAGCGGTGTCCAGACCCCACTGCTTAGTGTTTATTTGTTGAACACCTAATTATGCAGACATTCCCTACAGGCCAAGCTGCATCTAGTTCTCGTTCCAAGTGTGGGCTCAGTCATTTCAGGATATTCTTTTAGCTGCCTGTTTAGTTCTTCAAGGCTGTGAACCAGGTGAGTCCCACAGGAAAAGTGCAAGCCAGACTCTGAGCGGGCAGACCAAGGGGGCAGTCTGTGGGAGGGGGGCCCCTCAGTGCCGCCACGGTCTGCACGTGCTCCTTGTCACACGGGGCATCCACTGCAGCCAGTGGTACGACGCCACTGCCCCTGAGGAGGAGGAGGCGCTTGGGGTCAGCTGGGGGGAGTCCCTCTTTCACCTGGACTTGATCTGGAAAGTGCTGTCAGCAGATTTACTTTGTCATAGTCTGCCCTGAGTTCCCCATGGGCTTGCGGGGTGAAGCAGACTGAGTTTCTGTTTGAAAAGATGTCCTTACGGCCCCATTGGCCAGGCTGAAACCTGAGAGAAGAGCCACCAGAAGGCACTGAGAGTGGGGGTGGGGGAAGGATCTGCTGCCCACCCCCCAACACGGTGAGAGGAAGGGAAAGGGCAGGGGTCCCACTCAGGCTCTGGGGGGGGAGGGTGCTTCGGGGGATGATTTAGCAGAGGCCCTGCAGAGCCCAGCAGGCCAGGCTTCCCAGGGAAAGGCCCAGGGTCACTGAAAAGGATGCCTGCACTAGAAAAACGCATCTCATCGTGGTCTGGGATCGCATTTCCCGGACACTGCCATGGCTGACATTTCCATATGTGTCCTTAGCCCTCCGTATTTTGACTTCTGTGAAATACCTGCGGGTCATTTTTGCCCATTTTTCTATTGAACTGCTGGTCTCTTTCCTACTCCCTCCATCCCCACCTGTTGTCCCCAGACCCTTGATCTATTCTTGAGTCTAATCCTTTGTCACTTAGGTGTTATACAGGTCTTTCCCCAGTTTGTGGCTTTTCTTCCGAAATTCTTTAAAGCACCTGTGATAAACTGAGGTTCTCATTGTAGTTGAAATCATGAATCCTTATGGCTTGTGATTTCGTGTGTGTGTGTCGTTCCATTTTTTTCTGGTCGGATATCCCCTCAGGAAGCTGCTGCCATATAGGGACCTGTCCCCGTGCCCCAAGCGGGGGATGGGCAGGCTCTCAACTACCTTGACACCAGGAACACCACCATATAAGGGTCCCGCACAACTTTAATGGCGCCACGGCCATCAGCCCGCACAACGATGGGCACTGGGCACAGACTTCTGCCCCTGTGCCATCCCTACTCCTGTTCTGGGTCAGCACAAAGGCGCCAGTGAATTTGAGTCCATAGGGATCCATGGGGAGGAAGCGGCAACGCATCCTGGATGGTTTGGATCCAGCATCCAAATGGGGGTACTCGAAATACTGTGGCCAGCACAGAGCTGTCTGCTCACCACATGCCAGGATCTGCCAGGGACCATCTCACAGCTAATGACAAGCCCTCCTGTCAGGGCCACAAAGCAGCGCTTTGTGATGGCCGTGGTAGCCTGCGTCCTCCCAGGGCAGGGCTCCAGGCAGGGCTGGTCAGCCCAGGCCACGGTGGACAATGGAGCCACAGTCGGGTCAGCGCTGGCAACGCCAGTCAGTGTGGAGAATGGCAACCAGAAGCAAGCTCGCCAGCAGCGGCCAGGCCCACCCACGCCTCCCGAGCAGGGTGGCAGGCAGGGCATGATTCCCCAGCGTAAACGGGGCGACCTGTGTCTTGAAAATCTGCTCAGCACCCAGGCAGGCTCCACAGACACCCGCCTGGGCCTGACTTTCCTGTTCTGAGTTTCCCACGTCCAGCAGGAAGCCCTTTAAATATTCAGTGGCTTCGGCCCCGGGCCCTCTCCTGGAGGACATGCTTAGGCAGTGAAGTGAGGAGAAGCTGAGCAGAGGCCCGGAAAGGAACGCCAGCCCTCAACCTCTCCTTTCTGCTTGAAAGCCTCCTGGGGGAACCACCCACCTGCAGGTCTGACCACCTGAGGTTGGTGCTGGGGTTTTCTGAGCCCCGCTCTCAGGGCGGGACGGGGAAGTCAGGCTTCCAGAGGTGACACTGGTTAATGGGGTATTTAATTTGGTATTTTTAAAACACCAATAGCAAATAGAGTAGTCGCAGGGTTGTTTGTTTGTTTGTTTGTTTGTTTTTTTGAAAGATGCAGAATTGAAAATTTGCATCTTTCCTGTCCAAGGAGCGAGGAGGGAGCCTCGTCTCCGTCTATGGCCCCACCTGAGCAGTCCCGGGCCTGGTCTCACTTCTGCCTTCTCACTTTGCTGCTGCCCACAGCGGCTGCTGCCCTGGGGCCATCCCCTGCACGACCCACATGTATCAGACTTCTCCACACCTCCTCTCTCTGGCCACAGACCATGGTTCTGACCATTTTGAATATAGTTTCCCGTTTGACCTACACTTCCCCACTGCATTGTAATGGACTTATATGGAATCTAATATATGTTAGACTTATACAGAGCATCCAATGGGTGAGAAACCATATACTGATGAAAGAGGCCGTGAATTCAGTAACCGCATTAAGCGCAACAACATTTTCCTTATCAAAGGAGCATCCGGGCACCTTTGAAAAGCAGCAGTAGGGGCGCCTGGGTGGCACAGTCGGTTAAGTGTCCGACTTCAGCCAGGTCACGATCTCGCGGTCCCGGAGTTCGAGCCCCACGTCAGGCTCTGGGCTGATGGCTCAGAGCCTGGAGCCTGTTTCCGATTCTGTGTCTCCCTCTCTCTCTGCCCCTCCCCCGTTCATGCTCTGTCTCTCTCTGTCCCCCAAAAAATAAATAAAACGTTGAAAAAAAAAATTTAGAAAAGCAGCAGTAAAATACGAGCAAGATTTGTGGTCTGTTCGGTCTAAGGACAGCCGGGAGCGTGCCTGTGAGTTTGCAGATGCTCACAAAAGCTCTAGTTTCTTGAAGGGAACCCCAGTGTCCCCAGGCCTAGAAGTTCAGGGCACTCCCTGGGCTCCTCCACCCGAGAGGACAGGGCATACAGACCCAGGTCTCCAAGGCTATGGATACAATCCAGGCTGCCTGCCACCATCTGGCCTTGGGTGGAGAACCATTTGGACCGGAAGTTCTTTGCTGGTTTTTTGTTTTGTTTTCTTTGTTTGTTTGTTTTTTGGAGGGGGGAGAGAGGGGACATAGACTTCTTGGAGTGAAACTTTGGAGATTTTCTCTGAAAAGTGCATTTTCCAATTCAAGGGATTCCCAGAATCTTGTGGATGTTAAGGACCCCACGTGGCAATCAACTAGATTGAGAGATCTCAGAAGTTCCAGTTCTAAGAGTCTGTGGTTTATGATTTGCTTAGTGCCTGCTGGACTTTGATTCCCTGGAAGAATGCTTTGAGTGGTGGCTTTGGTCTTTGCCTCCTCCTCTACTATCGGCACGCTGGGCCAACGGTGACTGTGAGGAGGGGCATAGAGCGACCCTGTCTGCTGTTCTGACTTCATTTCTTACTACTCTCCCACTTGCTTGCTCTGATCCAACCACACGGGGCTCTTTACCTTCCTGCCTCAGGGCCTTTGCGTTAACTGGTCCCACTGCCTGGAGGTCTGATTTCGAAGCCATTTGTGCAAGTGCAGTTTGTACTGTCATATTAGGACACATTTTTATGAAGATTTTTTTTTTCAAGTAGGCTTCACACCTGGTGTGGATCCCAGTGTGGGTTTTAAACTCTCCACCGTGGGATCAAGACCTGACCCGAGATCAAGAGTGAGACACTTAACCAATGGAGCCACTGAGGCGCCCCTATGAAGATGCTTTTATTCTCATTTGACCTTAGATTGAGAAAATATCACATGAGTACATAAAATAATTTTTTGAGGGGCGCCTGGGTGGCTCAGTCAGTTAAGTGTCCGACTTCAGCTCAGGTCATTATCTCACAGTTTGTGAGTTTCAGCCCGCATCAGGCTCTGTGCTGACAGCCTGCTTTGGATTCTGTGTCTGCCTTTCTCTCTGCCCCTCCCCCGCTCACTCTCTGTCTCTCTCACAAAAATAAATAAACACTAAAAAAAAAATTTTTAAAGAATTTTTTGACATTTGAGGCAGCTTTAAGATAAAGTTAGTGAAGATAATAGAGAGTATATTAGTCAGCTCTCATCACGTTTTGCTGCAATAACGAACAACTTCACAATCTCAGCGGCTAACAACAACAAAAGTTTTTACCCCCAAGTTATTTATTCATCGTGAATCAGCTGTGGCTCTGCTCCAGACACTTCTTCATTGCAGGATGAGGGGCTAATGAGCTGCTGCTCAGTTTCTCATTTACTCCCTTCAAGGAGAGAGTGACACTTAACAAAGGAGCCAAGGAGCCCCCCACTTCCTTCCCATTAATGACCTTTAAGAGGAAAGGAAGTCCGAAGGGTTGTGGGTTAGAAACTTCCTCCAGCTATCAGGATACTAGGCTCTGTCCTACACAGTAGGACTGAAACGGTCACTGCCCCAAAGCAGGAGTGGGCTATGGCCATCGGGGAGGGGAGCCTTTCTGCCTCAACTGCCCAAAGACGGCTCCTGGATGTGATTAGAAGGCTCTGGGCAAAGGCAAAGAGGAGGAGGGGCAGAAAGAATGGTAAGGGAAACAGAGGCCAGGAAGAAAGGGAAAGAGGGGGTCATAGCACACGTGTACTCTGTGAATCCAGGCTTCTTCAGCTCAGAACAAGTGGGGCCAGCACAGAGAGCCCCAGAAGCTCTCTTCTTAAAGCAAGTGCCAGCAGCCTGTGGTTACCCCTAAACCTCTGCCTAGCCCTCACCTGAGCCTCCTCCCACAGGGAATGAATGGGCATTAGAGCTAGAAAAGCATGGGGTGATTTGTTTCTCCTTCCCTTGAAAGATCTCTTTGCTCAGCCACAGGAAAACAAGTTTCAAAGTGGATTGGGAAAGGGGGGTGGGGTATAGATATGGAAAGAATGAGGAGGAAACAGATGGTGCCTGCTAAGGCGACCAGATTTTTTCCCCCAGTTAATCTGGGAATGACCTAATTTACATAGTATTTGCATAAATTTCCATTTCAAATTAAAGCTGTCCTCACTTCAAGTATAAGGGAGAAAAATCTAGGAGATGGGGCGATCTACTGTAATTGAACTCAAGGAGACTTCTGTGAAATGTGGGCCAAGCTTTTAAACCCTGGCAGATGAGGAAGGAAGCTTGCCTGTTGTCCGTTAGTGGGGAGGGGGCTGGAGGAACCTCTCTGCTTCTGAAATTAGAAAAAGTTACCTCAGGTGGGGCCAGAGAAGTGGTAACCTGAGGAAATTCAGCTTCTTCTTTGGGAAGAACCAAAATTAGGAATGGGGTAGAAAAAAGTAGGGACTCTGTCCTGAAGCCGGGGTGATGGGCTTTGGGCCCAGCACGTCCAGACCCAGCAGACTGGACGCCTGTATGGAGAGCGGGCATCGCTTCTAGGCCTCCCTGACACGTGTCTGGCTGCTTGTCTCTCCATCCATTCATTCTCATCCTCACCCATGCCAAATCCCACCACATGCCCTCATAGACGCACAAACGTATGTGCACGCACAGGAACCCTCACACACACACACACACACACACACACACACACACCCAGTCCCAAATCTGGCAACGGGCGCCATGGAACCCGAGGACGTGCAATCCCCTCAGCACACCCAGATTTTCCCAGGTCAGACAGGGGCCCACCAAATGTCCAGGCCCCTCTCTCTGTGTCTGGTAGTAAATAGATCCAGGCAGTGAGTCCTTAGGGCAGGTCAGATGGGACAGCCACAGTGGAGGCCAGGATGGTGTCATACACCATAGGGATGTGCCAGCTGCACAAGATGCTCCCATGAACAAAGGCCCTCCAGTGGCCCTGAGTGGTGCTTGCTTACGTGCAGGCTGAAGGTCAAGGTGGACTTCCGTTCCAAGTCCCCAGTGCTGGACCCTGTGTCTTCAGGGGCTGTGTCTCCCTCCCTCAGCCTACTGATTTCTCTGCACAGAGGATCCCTTTCTAGTTCCCACCCTCTTAAGCCCAGAGAATGGAGGTGAGGGAGCCTTGTTCCTTCCCGTACTGCTCCCCGAAACAGTTTTTGCTGAGAATTTTCAATGCTTCCCCATCCTTGAGGCTAAAGCCAGAGAGGGTCCCTGTCCCCTCAACCCCCAATTCTCTTGAGACAGGAACACAGAACAGCCTGGCCGTGGGGGACCAGGGTGGGGATGTCTCCCGGAGGCTTTGGCCTTGAGTTTGAGGAGTGGGAGGGGTTTTCCAAAAAAATAAAAGGCATTTATGAATATTTCAAACGATTCTGCCCCATACTTTGTTAGGAAGTTGTGACCTAGAGGCCTTACAAGCTCAAAGTCAAATAGAACAAGACTAGAGAAAAGAGTTGCCAGCAAGATGAGAGGGAAGAGAGGGGTGCCTGGGTGGCTCAGTCAGTTGGGTGTCTGACTTCGGCTCAGGTCATGATCTCACAGTTCATGGGTTCGAGCCCCACGTCAGTCTCTGTGCTGACAGCTCAGAGCCTGGAGCCTGTTTCGGATTTTGTGTCTCCTTCTCTCTCTGCCCCTCCCCTGTTCACGCTCTGCCTCTGTCTCAAGAATAAATAAAAACATCAAAAAAAATTTTTTTTTAAAGATGAGAGGGAAGAGAAAGGTCAAGTGGAGAAATCAGAGTCCAGTGCTGGCTAATTTTTCAAAGGCCACTCTCTCTGAGCCCCAGTCCAGCCCCAGCCTCCAGGCCAGACCACGCAGTGCCTGAGAGTCAGGAGTCTCTGAGCAGCTGCCCAGGCTGTCATGTGGTTCTGGTTCCTCCACCACACCAGCCTGATGCTCCTGCTGGCCTAACGGGGGGCTCAGAGGAGACAATGGCAGAACCAGATGTTCGAATTAGCTGGTCTTCAAAAGGTCCCACGGCAGCAAAACCATTTCTTTGGGGAGTCACCCCATCCCTAGCATAAGAAATGCCATGCTTTGAGCCCAAGGCCGACAAACCCTCGCTGGAAAGGGCCCCACAGCAAGTACTTTAGGCTTTGCAGGCCGTGCCGGGGTCTGCATTGCAGTGTAAAAGCAGGCCACGGACAGCACGCAGACAAACGAGTGTGGCCGTGAGCCAATCATTAGAGACACGGAGATTTGAATTGCATATACTTCTCAAATGTTGTGAAATTATATTCTTATTTTTATTTTCTCCCCCCATTTAAAATCATTCTTAGCTCACAGGCCTACGAAAAACAGGCAGAGGGCTGGATATGGCTGAGAGGCCGTACTTTGCTTTGAGCAAACCCCAAAGCAGAAGGTTGAGTCTTCATCAATGCAAATTAAGAGGAGGTTGATAAGATTTCTAGAAGAATCTAAGCAGAGAATGTCTTGAATGCACTTAAAATAAGATTTGATGGCAACTTCTTCCTGCCACACACAGCGTTGGTTATCCTTCTTCCTTTCCCTACCTTGATGTTTCTCAAACCGACATTTGCCATCCATTAGTGGGATGCAAAATTCATGAACAGCATTTTGGAAAACATAGGATAGAACGAAAAATATATCAGAGTCCATCACACGTAGCAAAGCTTATATCTTACAAAATGTTGCCAGCCGTGTGTACGTTCGCATATATACACTTAGATGCCTAGGTGTGAGCCAGATTGTAGTGTCAGACATATTTCTGATAGCGGATCATGGTCAAAGCCAGTGCTCTGATGAATACTGGGAAAGAGACAGGTTCAATTTCCAGCTCTCCGAGTCTGACATTTCTCTCTCTCTCCCCCTGCATCCCTGTGCGTTTCTTCACTGATCAACCCTGAGAACCACTGGTCAGATGTCCTCACCATGATGCTCTGGCACAGGGGGTACCAGAGACAAAGGCACAGGCCACACCTCACTGCCATTCTCTGCACTGCACCGCCACACTGAGCGTTGTTCGCTCAGCACCTTGGAGACAGAGTGCCTGGTGCTTAAGGAAAGCTTGGCAGATGTGTGTTGGATGGATCCCAGACAGCAGGGTTACGGGCGCAAAGGCTCTGCGGCTTACGCGAGCACAGTGCGATCGTGGAACCCAAAGAAACTCACTGCGAGAGACCTTAGGAGCTGTCTTCCCAGGTACCCCACCGCCTGAGCTTACACAGACAGCTCATTAGGGCTCAGTGGGGTCTGAGGCAGAATGCACTCCTCCTCTCCTTTGACAGGGAGCAAGGCTTCTTTTCCAAGGAACATGAGGTCCATGCAAACGTTTGGAAAAGCTCACCTTGGCACGAGGAGAGGGCCATCTGCATCCCTCAGTGAGAAATGCCAGCTATCACAAAGGCTCAGAAAGATGTAGAAGTGTATCCCAGCAACCCAGCAGAATTCTGTTTCCCGGAGAGTTTGAGAGGTGTAAGGCAGGCCGTGATGGGCACAGGCAGGGGTGGGCTTGGAGGGGCAGGAGACTGAGGAAGACTGTTCCAGAAGCACTGGCAGAAGCAGCCACAGCTCTTGCCCTTACAGCTTGCAGAAGTCCTCTTCCTGAGCCCCTTCCAGATCCCTACCCTTCCTCTGGCTTTGTGCCTCCAGGCCTGGTGACAGCCTTGAAGGTGCTGTTCACAGTCACTTCTAAGTGCAGGGGCTGCAGGCGGCCCCAGAGAGTGACTGCCACTATCTGGGTTTCCTCCCTTCAGGAACCAGGTTTGGGACAATTCCATCACATCACACAGCAGAGAGGAGGGAATAGGCTTCGGGAAGGGAGAGGGGAAATCACGAGGCCAAAGGAGAGCAAGCAGGAACAAGCAGGCACATACACACCATTGTGCCATCCTTCCTGGGGGTCGGCGGGGAGGGTGAGCTGGGGCTACAGGCTGGGTCTGCGTCCTGGGTCCGAGCGGAGGGCCGTTCACCCAGGGGCGTCTGGGCCAGTACACAGGCTACCTGGCTTCAGGCAGAGGGAGGTACTGGCATTGTCTCGGGGTCCCCACTGCTCCCTGGGCACCTTGATGGGCAGACAGGAAGCATCCTCGTTGGGGGAGCCCTCACCCAGCCACTTTGGCTGGGTGAGGGAGACTGGTCCAAGCTAGCTCCCACCCAAGCATGCAGAGAGATCTCCCAGAGGCTCCCTCTGATGCCCTCGCCTTTTGCTCTGTTCCCTCCCCGCCCCGGTTCCCCAAGGTCCCAGGAAACCGTGCTCCTTGGCATCTGAGTTGCCTCCTGCCCAGACAGCCTGTCCATTGAGACCCTCCATTTGCCAGGGCCTCCTGAGTCCTTCAGGATTTTGGAGAGGCTGTTGCGTGTGTGCTGATGGCCTCAGCCACAATCATGTCACACAAATTAATGGGACTCATGACTGTCTAGAGGCCACCAGGCTGGTGGCCCCCCAACGTACACTTGCAGTGGACCCCGAGGAGGCAAGATGTGGAGACCCAAATTTTCCCTTCCTGCTTTTATTTTTATTTTTTTAAAAAAAATTTTTTTAACGTTTATTTATTTTTGAGACAGAGAGAGACAGAGCATGAATGGGGGAGGGGCAGAGAGAGAAGGAGACACAGAATCAGAAGCAGGCTCCAGGCTCTGAGCCATTAGCCCAGAGCCCGATGCAGGGCTCAAACTCACGGACTGAGAGATCGTGACCTGAGCTGAAGTCGGACGCCCAACCGACTGAGCCACCCAGGTGCCCCGCTTCCTGCTTTTAGAGCCAGTGTTCGGTTGCAGTATTTTGTTCTGTCTTGTTTTATTATTTTATTTTCGTTACGTGAAACAAGCTTCTGGTGCACAGGTCTTCATTTTAAACACCTCTCCCACCTCCTGTGGGTGTTGTGACCCCTCCCCCCCCCCCCCCCCCCCCCCCCCCGTCCTATCTGGTGTGTTCATTTGAATATGAACTTAATGGACGCTAAGTAAGTCAGCAAAGATGCTGTTTTATGTGGTGGAGCAGATGTGTGTCTGAGGAGACGTGCTTATACAGGCAGCATCACCCGAAAGGCACATCCAGGCAGTGCCCTGCCGCCCATTGGGCCCCCAAGACAAACCACAGGCACAGCCAACCTTGGAAGGTGCCCCAGAGGAGGCTCTCCTAGGGAACTGAATGTGCGAATGCCCCCCATCTCCCTCCCTTCCTCAAGGTGCTAAGGACAGCCCCTGACCTCGAGTGGCACGTGCCAGTCCAGGGTTGGGAAAACAGCCTGTGCTCAACAATTTTGATGGATTAAAACAAGTGATAAATCTTTTAAGTTCCATCCACATGAAGTTCCAGCACTTTTAGGGAATTCTGGGAGAAGCAGGACAGGCCAAGGAATGCTCACGCAGTCTGGACTGACTCATCCTCAGGGTTGAAGAATTTTTGCCTGAGGTCTGACATTCCCAGTTTGGAATTTGCATAGACCCAAAGGGATTCCTTAGCGCAGCTGAAAGCTGGAGCAAACTGGCTTTATCCTCGGCCCCCATATTCCCCCTGCAAGGACAAGGGTGTGGCCCAAATGTTCCTATGGGCTTTTGGGGCACTTGTCTCCTCACCAAGCACAGATCTCCCCTGCATCAGGTACAGAGCAAAGTGGTAGAAGGACAGAGGTTCCAGGGCTGAGCCTAGCACTGCTCCTAATGGGCTGGGTCACCTTGTGGTCTCTGGGATTTCCTCCCTTTATTTGCATAACAAAGGGGCTCACGTAGAGGACCTCAAAACTTTTTGCAGATTTAAAACTCCATGGACAGTTTTCTGTCTCTAAACTCTGCCCAATGCATGGTATTGTTCCGAGATTGTCAGGAGGTGTGTGAAAGCCCCAGGCAAGCTGAATAGCACGGTGCACGTCAGCACTTCTAATGATGACAGGTCCGTGAGCCCAGGATCGCCTGGGCCATCACCTCGCAGATACTGTTCTTAATGGATTTGCCAGCTCCTTAGATCTGAGATTTAACAAAAGCCTGGCTGAGCCCAGATTAGGTTTTTTGGAGAGTGGACTTGGGGCCTGTTCTGTTGAACCACTTTTGCACAGCCAGGAAACATTCACAGACCAGGGTGGACAGAAGCAGTGGGGGCTCCTCCCCGATGTCCATCCCTGTACTGAAAGTCCTGTGCCCAGTGACATCAAGCAGCAATCAACATGCACTAAAAGAAAACCCCAAAGTGAATAGTGGTGGGTCACTCAGTGCACACTTTCAAGTGGGTGAATGTCCAAGTCCAGACTTGCATGTTCCAAGTTGGCCATTGTCTTGGCCTTCTTCTCTGGAACCAGTGACGTTTGGCCTGAGGCCCCTGGAAAGGCAGGAAGAATAGAGTCCAGAGGAGGATCCCATAGCACGGGCTGTGAAGTTTCTGTCACCTTCACTGGAAGGGCCCCAAAGTGTGGAAGTCCCAGCAGGTCTCTAGGAAAAAGGGATGATGCTCCCCAGGGAAATCCCACCTAACTAGAAAAAACAGTGAATTTTTACTGCTTATTGTGTACATGATGTCATTTAATATACACACACCAGTAGGGGGCAGACTTTTGCCATCGTTGTCATCATCATTATCATCATCATCAAAATGGAAGCACAAAGTTGTTAAATAACTTACTCAAGGTCACAAAGAGCCAATATTTGACCACAACTCTATCTTTTTTTTTTTTCCTTAGAGGAAGTTTTATTTATTTATTTATTCATTCACTTATTTATTTATTTAATATTTAAATCCAAGTTAGTTAACATATAGTGTAATAATGATTTGATTTCAGGAATGGAATTTACTGATTCTTATGTGTAACACCCAGTGCTCATCCCAACAAGTGCCCTCCTTAATGCCTGTCACCCATCTAGCCCTTGCCCCCCACCAGCAACCCTCAGTTTGTTCTCTGTATTTAAGAATCTCTTATGGTTTGCCTCCCTCTCTGTTTTTTTATCTTATTTTTGCTTCCCTTCCCCTGTGTTCATCTGTTTTGTTTCTTAAATTCCACATGTGAGTGAAATCATGTGATTTGTCTTTCTCTTACTGACTTATTTCACTTAGCATAATACACTCTAGTTCCACCCATGTTGTTGCAAATGGCAAGATATCATTCTTTCTGATCACTGAGTAATATTCCATTATATATATATATATATATATATATATATATATACACACACACCACATCTTCTTTATCCATTCATCCACCGATGGACATTTGGGCTCCTTCCATACTTTGGCTATTGTTGATGTGCTGCTATAAACACCGGGGTGCATGTGCCCCTTAGAAACAACACACCTGTATCCCTTGGATAAATACCTAGTAGTGCAATTGCTGAGTCATAGTACCCATAGTACCCTCCATTTTTAATTTTTTGAGGAACCTCCCATACTGTTTTCCAGAGTGGCTGCACCAGTTTGCATTCCCACCAGCAGTGCAAAAGGGTTCTTCTTTCTCTGCATCCTTGCCAACATCTGTTGTTGCCTGAGTTGTTAATGTTAGCCATTCTGACAGGTATGAGGTGGTATCTCATTGTGACACCAAGTCTATCTAGTATCAGAGCCGACATTCTTTATCACTAAGCTATGTCTTCTCCACAGTGGGGACAGGTCAGTTTGGTGGCATTCACATTGACTAGAGACCATTTTTTTCTCTTGAGACAGTGTTTGGCAGCAAACTGAAAAGAGTCACCAGAATTTGGTGGATTAAATAAATAAAGTTTGAACAAGGATCTGGAAGTGTTAGAGAAATGAGCTATTGAGGTTTGAGAAGTCATGTCTCTAGGATTCTAGGAGCCTTCAAATACAAGGAGGAATTAGACTATTGGGACAGCATTCTAGGCCTGGGCAGAAGTCAGTCCAGGCAGAGAGGTCCAGGCAGAGAAGCTGCTTTCCCAGTATAACACTCCAGCCCAACCAGGGACAGTGTCAGGCCAAGGGAAACTCCAAGTTGACATGGCCTGAGATAGGTCTCCAAGGTATGAACCTCCTGGGTTTTTTTGTGGTTTTGTGTGTGTGTGTGTGTGTGTGTGTGTGTGTGTGTGTGTTTCGTTGTTGTTATTTTTTAAAAGACGTTAAGTAATCTGTACCCAACATGGGGCTCGAACTTAACAGCCACGAGATACGCTTCACTGACTGAGCCAGCCACATGCCCCCTCCTGGTGATTTTGAAAGCACTTTGGCTTGAAGCTGGAGCCTCTGGAGTTGGCCTTTAGAGTGTTGATGGAACACTACAGAATAAACCAGGTGGCAGCTGGGTGCTCTGTGTCAGGGAAAAGGAGTATTAAAATGATGCTCAGCAACCCCTCTCTCCCCAAAGTCCTCCAGAGAGCATGAACCTGGGCAGCCTTTGGCTTATAGGAAAATAAAATGTGTGATGCAGAAAGAACAGAGGTGTTGAAGGTGAAGCCAACCCTTTACAATGATTATGAATGTCCCCACTCCTTTCGCCATCATAATTTTAGGACAGGAGAAGGTACCAGACACGTGGATCATGGAAGCTATCATACCCATGATTCCTAGCTAAGAAAAACTGCCCCAGTCACAGCCCCCAAGGAGGGAAGTGCTTCCAGCTGTTTCTCATCCAGTGTTTGAGTGCTTTTACCACGTGACCCTCTCTTGGCCACGTGTGATTGGACAAGAGTGATGCCTCGCCCAGGATGTGCTACCCACGGACTGGCTGGTACTGTCTGATGAAGCCCAGGTCAACCAGCCCTGCCCAAATGAGAATTCGAATCAGCAAGTAGATCAATCAAATTATATCTTTCCCTCTTAGGGAATTGATTTTGGAAATAAAGAGAAAATGAGCCAGCTGGTAGCAGTACAAGAACCCTTAGAAGAGGTGCATGAGGAGTACAGTCACTAAGTCACACTGATGCCAGAGCAAGTATCCCTGCACACGGGTTGGCAATGTACCCTCACAGGTGGGTACCACATTGTGCACAGGATGGAGGATGTACCTTTTTTTGCAACCGAAGATGTATATTGCTAAACAGTGTTTGTCAGACAGAATGTTGAAAAGAGTGCCTCAGGCAGAATGGGAGAATCCCAAGTGGCCACATGGGAGGGGAGAGCTAGAGCATAATGACAAAGTGTGCAAAGGAGCCCCAGGTTTCATAGAATGTGTGCAAGTTTGGTCCCGTGAGTATAGAAGACAGCAGTTGGGGCCATAGCACTTATCCTCAAATAAGGGATATTTGAGGGCTTGAAGAGTAACCAAGTGAATGGGATGACAAGCAGGGATGTCATTTAATCCCTTTAAAGACTTGCCCCAAATTCTAGGATATGAATGTGCACCACTGTATTAGGACCCTCTTGGTTTCAAGTGACAGAAACTCAACTCAAAGGAACTTACGAAGGAACTAGATGGCTCACATAATGGCTCACAGAACTGACTTTAGTCATGGCTGCATCCAAATGTACAATAGCATTAGGAGTTAGCCGTTCTCTCTTACTATGCTTTCCTCCAGGTGGCTTTATGCTTTGGTTGGCAGGCTCTTCCCACACTTGACAAGGTGGTCAGCATCGGCTTCATGCTTCACACTTCCCTCCTTATGGCTTAGCAGCCTCAGCAGGCAAAGAGTAATTCCTAGAAGTATTGCACAAGTCCCAGGGACAGCTGTCATTGGTCTGCCATGGGACATGTATCAACTTCTGAACCAATCACTGGGACCAGGGAGAAGCTGCAATCTGATTGGCCTGGCCTGGATCATGTGTTCAGCATGATGTCAGCCCCACCAGGACACAGAGCCTAATATAGAAAATGGCTGTTACTGGAGGGATGTTGAACAGGCACTAACAACAGATATCCACCTTAGCCCCAAACAAAACATCTGAGTACAATCTCTCTGGAGTAGAGATCCTTGAACTCCTGACGTTAACCTCCTATAGCTAATGTTGAATAATTTTCTGATCCCAGCTCCATGAGAGAGGACTAACTATATTTTTGGTTTATTAATAATGGGTTATTTATTTATTTTAATGTTTATTTATTTTTGAGAGAGAGAGAGAGAGAGAGAGAGACAGAGCATGAGCGGGGTAGGGGCAGAGAGAGAGGAAGACACGGAATCCCAAGCAGGCTCCAGGCTCTGAGCTGTCGGCACAGAGCCAGATGTAGGGCTCGAACCCATGAATCATGAGATCATGACCTGAGCCGAAGTCGAACGCTTAACCGACTGAGCCACCCAGGCGCCCCAGTAATGGGTTTATTAATGACAGTTTTTATCTACAAACAATAAAATGCACTCTAGTCTCAACAGAAAAAGAATGTCTTAAAGGATATTAGTAGCTCCTGGAATCTCTGGCAGAATCAGAGAATGGGGCATGAGACTCTGCAGCCATGAATAATACCCTGGTCCCCACCCAGTCTGTCCAGGGACAGGCTTGAGCCCGCTGCCCTGGCCTCTTCCTATGGGGAGCATCTCTGCCCCTGCTGCCTCCAGGGGTCTCCATGTCCCCTGCCGTGCTCCACCCCCCCATCAAGATGCAACCCCATGCAGCAGCTGCTTCCTTGCTTTTCATTCTTCCGTATTGAAGGTTCGTGTTGTTACTTCCAATTGGCAGAGCCTGGGACACATGCCTCTGTCGCAGCTGCAGAGTTAGTCTGGGAAACTGAGTTCTGATCTCCACCCTGGTGAAGTAATGCCTGAAACATGGCCTACTTTCCTAACTTAGAAAGGCTATTCAAGCAATGCTGGGCTGGCACCAGTATGAGCCACATCCACTACACCACACTTCAGACAGTCAGGTCTTCTGTGTCTTCTGGGTTCCAGAGAAATCAAGCCATGGGGCCAAGACTCTTTACTGCCACATGCGTCCTGCCAGTAACATCAGTGCATCTCTGATTTTTGCAACCAATGGAAGGCAGTTAACACAAGTAATTTGGCCATCACAGTCTGGATAAAATGCAGTGTGGGGTAGTGTTCCCTTCCCAGCCAGATTGGATCACAGAAGCTTGAGATTTCTTCTTCAGAAGGAAAGTCTTCAGGGAGGATTTTGAAGGTGCCCATAAAGCATGGTCACGCGGAGCCCTCCTAGGACTGCCAACCCACAGACATTTAACGGGCCTTTTTACAGGCTTTACAAATGCCACATCCGGCTACTGTTTAACCACAGACCATCCCCAGCCATTGACAAGAAGCTTCCCCATGAGATAAATTTCCTTCAGAGTTTGGAAAGCAGCACTTTCCAGGAGACTTCCCTCCTGTGGCTCCCCACTGCTCTCAGGAGCTCAAGTTATTCAGTTAAGAAATAGATTTTGAGGGGTACCTGGCTGGGTCAGTTGGGGGAACATGGGACTCTTGATCTCAGGGTTGTGAGTTCAAGCCCCACGTTGGGCGTGGAGATTACTTAAATAAATGAACTTAAAAAAAAAAAAGAGGGGTGCCTGAGGGGCTTAGTTGGTTGAGCATCTTACTCTTGATCTTGCTCAGGTATGACTTTATGATTTATGGGATTGAGCCCCGTGTCAGGCTCTGTGCTGACAGTGCAGAGCCGGTTTGGGATTCTCTCTCTGCCCCTCTCCAACATTCGCATATGTGCACTCTCTCTCTGAAAACAAACAAACAAACAAACAAAACCAAAACCAAACAAAAGAAATAGATTTTGAGTATCAACTATGTCCCATGCATTGTACTATTGTACTAACACTGGACATACTCTGCCCCAGGGAGCCTTCAGACAAGTATATTAGCGAAAGATTAACTGCAGCAACATGATGCAAGGACAGGAATAAAAATGTCCAAGCACGATTATCCAGAAAGAGATGCATAGTTTTCATTTTTACAGGCTTACTGATCAGGGTCAATTTGGAAGCTGAGGTCTTTGACTTAATACAGGAGTATAGTCATTATATTTTCCAAACATGTAGTCTGGTAAAGAAAGGTCTCTGATCAGATCACTCATCTGTGTAAAAGTCTTTTAAAGGTATCATCATTATATACGTTTAATTATATTTAACAAATGAAAATGATAAATTCGGAGGAAATTATGACCACCTCCGAAAATCCAGCCAGGGCAGTCAGTTGGATGTACATAACTGGCCTTCCACGTTGGGGATGTGTGGAATTCTCCTCAGAGTACAGAAATGTTCCACAAAGAAAAATATGGGATTTGACAGCAAGGGAAAAGAGGAAATGTCTGGTCTAGACCCCAAATATTCTCTCGCGACCTACCACAGGTCTGGCCGTTTCCACGCGGTGGCAGGTGCTCAGGAAAACCACTAGGTGTCGCTGTGAACCCGCGAGAGTCTGGCCTCACGCTGCGGGCCACATCAGCCCGGTCTGTTTTCAATCAACACGTTGTCAGTTTTCCTCCCCGAGGCCCCAGGGGTGTGCTAGGAATTTTTATTTCTTGAGAAATCCTGTGATTCAGCTGTCCTTTGTTGGCCCTGCTTGAGAGAATGAAGACCGCGCTTGCTCTACCAGCTCCCAGGCAGGAGGTTCCAAGGGAAGGGGGTCTCTGGACCGCCAGCTACAATGCCACCTCTTTCTTTCCTCCTGGGAGCAACCCTGGCCTCTGCCTTGCTCTCCCCCTCCCTTTTTGCCTCTTCATCCCCCTTTTTTATCTTTCTCTCCCAGTGCCCGTTGACACTAATGAGCCCTCGGGGGCTCTGTGCAGAGAGGGTACCATCCTAGAAGCCTTGTCCTGGTGAATTTCAAGGCACCCAAACCAGCTCCCACATAAACTAGCTTGCAGATGCCATCCTCACCTTACACCTCCCCCTTCCCCTTCTGATTCGAGCCCTGACCTTGCCCCCTCCTTCCAAAGCAGTCACGAAATTAAGGCGGTGTTGCAGAGGGAGCAACAAGAGGCTAAGCTATCTTCCCAGGAATTCCTGACCCTAGTTCCGGCATAAAGGGGTTAGAAGCTGCACCTGTTTTCAGACCCCACCTCCCTCTGCTACTTACTGGCTCTGAGACCTTTGGCCTTACTTCGCTGTGAGAGCTTTCTGAGCCTCAGTTCTTCATAGGTAAATTTGATAGTACTTCCAGATGCATATATTAAATAAAACCATGAGTACAAAGGACCCCAAGGGACCTTGCACATTGCAAGCATTCTATAAATGCAAAGTGATTTTAATTATTATTACATGGACACTTACACAGACACATTAACACACACTCAGCCAGGGGTGCCTGGGTGTCTCCGTCAGTTAAGGGTCTGACTGTTGATTTCGGCTCTGGTCGTGATCTCACGGTTCATGAATTCAAGCCCCATATCGGACAGTGCAGAGCCTGCTTGGGGTTCTCTGTCTCCCTCTCTCTGTCTGTGTCTCCCTGTTCTCTCTCTCTCTCAAAATAAATAAATAAATAAATTAATTAATTAATTAAAAATAAATTATCAATAAAATTAACACAAAAAACAAAAAAACCCCACACACTCAGCCAAAGGTATAGAACTTAGGCCCTCATCTCCTGAATCCATGGCAAGATGGTGTCTTAAGGAAACAAAATCTGAGGGCATTTAGTCAGAGATGCCAGCCACTACCGCTGATTCTAACCCTCTCTACTCACGTCAACAGTGATGAAGTTGTTCTGAGCCCAGCTGGGAGCTGTCTTGGTCAATAGCAATAGCTTGCTTGGCAAAATGCCCCGATAGCTGTCCTGGGGCCTTCTGGGAAAAGGCCACTTGTGGGTGGAGACTCACTCCCCCCTCGAGAAGGTTTGGTACACCACTCCCTGGTTTCCAGCTACCACACTGCTACTGTGGGTTTTCGTGGGTGACCACAGGGTAGAATCCTGACTGTGGGTACCCTGTGGCTGCTGTGCAGGCCCTGAGGCCACATACCCTGGAAAGCTTGGGGAAAGGTGGAAAGAAGGCAGATCCAGTCTGTTACCAGAGGCATTTCTAGACCACTCTGTGGGAAGAAGCTAAATGGTAAAAAGAGCCCCTGCTGGTCCAGATTAGTAACAGCAGTCCCATCTGCCTTTGGAAGAAGGGGACTGTTGCTGAGTGACCCAGATCTTGATTTACTGTCTTTGGAAGGCACTAGAATACTCATAGCCAAGACGAGACTGCTTTTGTTGAGCAGCAGACAGGTAGGGAATGTGTACAGAACACAGAAAGAATAGACTGCCTTTTAGCAGCCCAAAGGCTCATGCTCTGGGCTTGGTAGGACTCCGGAGGCCAGGGGCCATTTCAGATCCCATCCCAAGCCAGGCCAACCCAAGCCAGGCGGGAGATGACACTCTTGGATCACACCTGCTGGTCCAAAAGCTGGTACTGACACTGCACCCGTGCACGTGCACTGGTATTGATTTCTGCAGCCCAGAGAAGCCTTGGACTTTAAGGGAAGAGAGTCACTCCGTGGATCCACCTTCATGTTGAGTCATCTGACACCTTTCCCCACCGGCAGGCAAATCGCTGAACCCTTCCCACTTAGAAGCTGGTGTCCTGGCTCCTTGACCTCTGGGCAAGTTTCCTCATCGCTCCAGCCCTCAGCTTTCTCATCTGTAAAATGCAGGTGACAGGACCATCCTCAACGGAATGCTAGGAGGATTAGAGTTCGTGTAGGCAGCGTGCCCAACACATGTTAGACACATACCTGCCATCCTGAGGTTGGTGGACACATAGTCTGCAGACCACTCACGTGCAGAGGAAGCTGCCATCAAGAAGCTCAGTGAGGTCAACCCACACTCCAGACCACCCCCAGACTCCTCATGCCACAGTAGATAGGATCTGGGAAGGGCTGAATGCCCCATACCACAACCTGGATGGGGCGAGGGCTGTCTCGCTTTCTTTAAAAATTTGTGCAATCAGGCGCGCCTGGGTGGCTCAGTCGGTTGAGCGTCTGACTTCAGCTCAGGTCAAGATCTCACAGTCGACGAGTTTGAGCCCCACGTCGGGCTCTGTGCTGACAGGTCAGAGCCTGGAGCCTGCTTCAGATTCTGTGTCTCCCTCTCTCTCTGCCCCTTCCCTGCTCATGCACTGTCTCCCTCTGCCTCGAAAACAAATAAACGTTAAAAAAATTTTTTTAATTTGTGCAATCAGAACACGTGTCTGAGTAAGAACTTGTACATGAACGTTCATTGCAACATTATTCGTAACAGCTGAGAGGTAGAAACAACTCAAATATCCACCAACTGCTGACTGGATGTGGTATGCTTATCCAGTAGAACATCACTCAGCCACTATAGGGAACGAACTACGGCTGTCTGCTGCAACAGAAATGGATCTTGATAACATTATGCTAAGTGAAATAAGCCAAGACACAAAAGGACAAATATTCTATGATTCTATTTATGCAAAATGTCCAGAGTAGACAAATCCATAGCGATGAATTAGGAGGTACCAGGGCCTGGAACTGGGGAATGACTATTTATGGGATTGGGTTTATTTGGAGGGAGATGAAAATATTTTAGAATTAGATAGTGGTTATGGTTGTACAACTTTGTGAAGACACTGAAAACCACTGAGTTTTATGGTACGTGAATTAAATCACAATATGAAAAATGAAATTGTCACACGCACAAAAAAGGACCGCTTAGCATGCCAGCTGGAGTATGCTTTGACCGCGGACGGATAAACGAGATGGGCAGTGCGGGAGTGGAGCTCTCGTGAGCCTCGCCTATAAATCATCTTAACCAGCTTCCCTCCCTCAGCTGTGCCTGGTTCTGAAGGGGCTACGGCAGCTGCAGAGTTTTCTCGGTGCCACAGAAATCAAAGGGCTGCTGAGGACGCTGGGGCTCAGCCTGAATGCTCGCCTCCGGCACCGGGGCCAGCCTCAGATGCAAAGTTCACAAGCATGCTTTGCCTTGGTCTTAAGGTTTACGGGGATCATGTTTCCCAAACCAAAAAGCAGGGCTGATAATTATGGTTTGTGCTCATGAGGATAGTAGGATATACCATGTGAAGTTAGAACTGTCTCTAAAAATCTAATCACAAGTAAAGCTCTAGTTTTTGCCAGACATACTCATCTCCCTTTTTCCCTCTAAGCAGACAAGTTTCCTAAGAACTTAGACGCTCTGGGGAGTCACAGGGATCAATTTTTTCCTACAGCCCAGGTCTCCAGGTGAAAGGTATTTGATCATGGGGCGCCTGGGTAGCTCAGTTGGTTGAGCCTTCGATTTCGGCTCAGGTCATGATCTCACAGTTCATGAGTTCGAGCCCTGCATCGGGCTTGCTGCTGTCAGCACAGAGCCTGCTTCGGATCCTCTGCCCTCCTCTCTCTCTGTCCCTGCCCCACTCGTGCTCTCTCTCTCTCCAAAAATAAATAAACATTTAAGGAAGAAGAAGAGGAAGAACTGTACAATAGTCAGCCCTTGTCTGCGACTTTGTTTTCTGAGATTTTGGTTACCTGTGGTGGACTGTGGTCCAGAAGCAATGATTCTCCTTCTGGTTTATCGTCAGAAATTTTGGTGGTTGTAGCCCAGTGTCACCATGCCCACATTCACGTGACTTCATCTCATGTCACCACAAGAAGGAGGACAGGACAGTAAGATTTTTTTTATAGGACAATAAAATATTTTGAGAGAGAGAGAGACCACATTCACATAACTTTTATTGATGTGTGTATATTGATATAATTGTTGTATTTTACTATTAGTTATTGTTATTAGTCTCTTACTATGCCTATTCTATAAATTAAACTTTATCAGAAACTTTATGTATGTATTGGAAAAAGTATTACATACAGTGTTAGGCACTATCCGCCATTTCAGGCATCCATGGGTGGGACTTGGAACATATTCCCCACGGGTAAGGGGGATGACTGTCCTTTTCAGACTGAGAACAAATGTCATGCAGTGCTCAGGTTGAATGAGGTGCCTGCAACGTTTCCCAAGGCAGGGCACAGACTCCAGACCTAGAAAGTCTATGCCTGTTTCCTCTGTTTCATCGAAGCCCGTTTGGAATGTTGACAGGAAGTTCAGTGCAACAGACACACTGAGGGGTTCTCTTTTCTTGCCCAACATACACATGACCACCATCCTCGGAAAGCAACAGATCTCAGAGTAGGCATGGGGACAGTCGCATTCAGGAGGAACTGTTCAGTGTTATCTGAAATAACTGTATCTGGTAGCTTCCGTTGAGGGAGTGGTTAAAGCCTCCTGGGGCACCTTTATCTAATACGGAATAGGGCCTGAGAGAACTCAGGACTTCTTTCACTTATGAGACACTCATTCAAAAACGTTCTGTAAAATTTCCACATACCCACCACCTCCATCTCTGCCATCCTGGACCAACCCACCGACATTCATATCTGGATTAATCCAATAGCCACTTAATTGGTCTCTCTACTTCCAGCCCTGTTCCCTGCCTCCCAGAAGTCTATTCTCAAGTCAGCAATCAGAAAGATGCTTTAAAAAAAAATAAATAATGAGGCGCCTGGGTGGCTTGGTCGGTTAAGAGTCCGTCTTCAGCTCAGGTCATGATCTCATGGTTTGTGAGTTCGAGCCCTGTGTCGGGCTTTGTGCTGACAGCTCAGAGCCTGGAGCCTACTTCGGATTCTGTGTCTCCCTCTCTCTGCTCCTTCCCTCCCCATACTCTGTCTCTCTCACTCTCAAAAATAAATAAACATTAAATTTTTAAAAAATAAATAAATAAGTAAATAATGAAAAAATAAATTACATCGGGGCACCTGGGTGGCTCAGTAGGTTAAGCATCCAACTCTTGATTTTGGCTCAGGTCATGATCTGACAGTTTGTGAGACTGAGCTCCCCATTGGGCTCAGCAAATAGTACGAAGACTGCTGGGGATTCTTTATCTTTCTTTTTCCCTGTCCCTCACCTGCTTTCTCTCTCCCTCTCTCAAAACAAGTAAATAAACTTAAAAAAACCATAAATTATATCGCTCCTCAAAACCCTGCAAAGGCTCCCATCATACTTGGAGTAAAAGCCAAATTCCTTACAAGGGCCCACGAAGTCCTACGTGATGATCACACAATTCCCCACCCCCTCACCATACACGCCCCACAGGTGACACATTCCCAATCTTTCCCCACAGATGTATTGCCCACTTCTCCACAAGCCTCCCTCTGAAGTCACTTCTGGGCCTCATGCTCATCACTCTGTTCCTCCTACTGATCCTTGGCTTGCCCTTGCCTTTGTATTTCCAGCCTGGAGCCTCTTCCCAGTTACCTGCATGGCTCTTTCCCCACTTCCAGCAATAGATTCTCATCTTATCATGGGGGCATTCCTTGAGCACCCTCATTAGAGTGGCTATCCCCACCCTCCATAACCCTGACCCCATTCATTTTTTTCAATGGCATTTACCACCATTAACACTGTGGATGGAGGTGTGTGTGTGTATATATATATATATATATATATATATATACACACACACACACACACACACATATATGTATATGTATATACCCACACCATATATATACACACATATATTATATAGTGTATATAATATACACTATTATTATATAGTGTATATATATTATATAGTGTATATAATGTACAATATCTCTATATATTATATATAGTGTATATATAATCCATTTGTCTATCATTCCTGTGGAAATAAATGAAGACCAACCATACGAGAAAAGCAAAGGCTACTACTTATTCATAGCTCACTGTAGCAAGGGAGTCAGCCCCATCACTTGAATTTTAGCAGAGTTACTAAGGCAGGGAAGCTTAACACTGGACCAAAGTTGCCCTGATTGGAGGCTGTTGGCATGGGGAGGCCGCAGGTGAGCTAACTGGAAGGGTGATTGGTGAGGAGTGGATATTTGGCTTTCTGTGCTTGGTCCTAAATTGGAAGTGGATATAAAAATGAGAGAAGGTGTCAGTTATTAATCAAGTCCTGGCCATTGTGGGCAGATTGTTACAGAAGTTATCGTTTACCTTCCTAGATTGTTACTAGAGCTCACAATCTGGCTTCCTGCAAGTCTGACTTACAAAAGGCTGGCTTCCTGTGCCCTTGTTGTAGATGGCAGGGGAGGGGGGGGGGAGGGGGGCGGTTTCCCGCAGGTTGTGTGTCAGAGTTCTGTTTTTATATATGGTCCGGCCACTGTTCATTTGCATCGTCAGTCTCTCATCCTTTGCCAGGATATGGACCAGTGAGAACATTGTTTTATTTACTGCTATCTCCCCAGAGCCTGAAATAGTGTCTTGTACCTAGTAGGCACTCAGCGACTGTTTGCTGTTGATTATCATGTTTGTCCAGATCTAGTGAGAAATGCTGTGACTCTGCCACGTGACCTGGGTAGAAAACTAAAGGCAAGCTTGCATGCTTCAATCCAACTCTACAAATGTTTGTTGAGTGCTTGCTAGTATCCAGTGGGCTATCTATGGGGTTATTCACTCAGGTTACACAGGACAAGCACCGGTAGAAAATTGATTGAAGTCTGAGACTCCGAATGCTTTGGCCTTTGCTCAAAATTTTTCTTTTCTCCCACCTGGAACTCATCTCTACCTTTAAGCCCCTCAGGCTCCAGGTCTCCCATTATACTCGGAGGCTGCGGTGGCCCACACCTGCTCTCTCCAGCACTTAGGACCTCGGCAGCTCCTTTAGTCGTCACAAAGCACCTGTGTGGTAGCTGGCTGTCTTCTCCATGAGGTGGTTATCTTTTCTGTTGGATTTTGCCCTTTTAGGGCAGGAGCCACATCTCGCCCCCAATGCAGGTGACACACAGGAAGGTCTCGGGGGTCTGAGTCTCTCCCCATCCTTCCTATGTTTGACCTTTTCCCTGAGTTCCACATCAGATGTCTCACTGGCCTCAGGATACATCTATTCTCTACACACGGAAGTCCCAGCTGGCTCGGTGCTGCCATTTGGAGATGTATGCCGGCCTGGTAACCCCAGGCTGGGGGCCCCCTACTCAGGTATCTCAACTGTTTTCTTTTCTTTTTTTTTATGTTTATTTTTGAGAGAGCAGGAGACATAGCATGAGTGGGGGAGGGGCAGAGAGAGAGGAAGATATGAATCTGAAGCAGGTTCCAGGCCCTGAGCTGTCAGCACAGAGCCTGACAGAGAGCTTGAACTCATGAACTGTGAGATCACGACCTGAACCAAAGTCGGACGCTTAACCACCTGAACCACCCAGGTGCCCCTCAACTCTTTTCTGACAAAGGGCTCTGCGTGAAGTCTTTTACAAAAAAATATTTAAATGGTTCTGAGTTATCTGTTCTTCCAGGAAAGTTTGGGTTCATCTATCTTTCGGCTAGAACACTCAAGGAACCAAGAAACAAACAGGCCAGGATGGGATTAGGAACAGAACTTCTGGGGATAGCCTATCAGCAGAGGCCAAGGTCAGCCGTGGCAGACAGAATGCAAGCTTCTTACGGGCAGGGATTCCCAGCAGCTGTTTACTAATGAATCAACACCTGGCTCACAGTAGATGCCCCATAAATATTTATTGGACAAATGGGAGTTATAAACATGCACATTAAGTTTGGAACAAGAAACGCCAAGTTTCAATAGAGACCACTTTCAATGTTCACTCATCTCGTTGCTTCAGTCTCCTGAGCCATCACAAGGCACACTGCATTAAAAGGCAAGTGACAGAAGTATCGATGTGAAAGAGGGCTCTGAGGAGCGAAAGTGTCATTGCCCAGTTTCTCTTCGTGAGCCATGCGTGCTTGTAACACCGTGCCCCCCACTGGAACTCCGTCATTCGCCACGTGGTTTCAGATCCCTCAACAGTTATGGGTCCCTTTGTGGTCTAATCCCTGAACATCTCTGCCCCCATTTTATGACTCAGAATCTGGGGCAACTCAACATTAGCTACAATAAGTCCATATGTGTTTAAGGCCCTCGAAAGGGAAATGTGAGAAAATCTGCACAAGATTCATAGGACTCCCCGGCTTTTATTCAGATAATTTTTTTTTTTTTTGCCCCGTCAAACCCAGTAAATGTTAGAAAACAAATGGCCTCAGTCCTGGGCCTCAGACTTCTGATTTTCTTAATCTGGTAGTCAAATATGCAAAGGGAAAGAGCAGGTTTTCTCTTGGCCGAAGAACATTTTGCCCAGTGCCTCTGCTGACCCTGTGTCTTGGCTTCCTTGGGGCTCACATCTTGGGCTTTGGAAGACAAACGGCTCTTCCCGCCCATCACCAGGGGAGAATCTGAGCTCCTCAAACAGACCCCAGCCTTCAGGAGGTCCCTCCCTGTGCCCGACTTAAATCCCTTCTTCTGGCCGAGAAGCCTGATTCCCTCTTGGCCTGTCATCGCTGGAGAAGGGGGAACAGATGCTTGCTGCTCTCCTTTTAATCATCCTTAATGGGCTCATAAACAGTTATTAGGTCCCCCTTCAGCCTTCTCTGAGCCTCATTTTACTTGCATTGAGGCTGAGAGCTTCTGAGGAAGGCATTTTACTCAGGGCTGCACAGACTTGTGGAGTCTTAAATGGGTAATCAGCCACTTCACCCACTTTAACCTCCACAAATGAACAGCTCTGCCTCCTTTTGCAAAATTTAAATCTATTCAAGGGAGTTCCCCGGCAACCAACCCTTATTAATAAATCACGCCTGCTCTAGGCCAGGACGGGACATTTTTTTTTTTTTTTTTTTAATGTTTCTTTCTCTTGAGAAGTCACACGGGTGCAGAGGCACACAGTAAATACACAGCTGCTCCCTCGAAGTTCTGCATTTGCAGAATCGGGAGTTCTCATCTGGCTCCCCAACTGGGTGAGGGGAGAGGGGTGCTGCTCTAATAGACTCTCGCCCGGTCCTTTCTTGTGGTGGTTGGACTAGGAACACAGCAGCTGGGGGTGGGGGTGGGGGTGTTGTTTCAGCTTTGAGAAAGAGTGATTGCGTTTCCGGAGAAATTTTAACCCAATGGCTAAGATTAAAAGGGCCGACAACACCAATTCCGAAGCAATTGGAACTCTTGGGCGTTGCTGGTGGAAGTGTAAATCAGAGCCACCAACTTTGGAATTCTTCGCAGATCCCAGCAGTGGCTCTAACAATTCCCCTCGTGGGCACATGCTCAGAAGACACGAGTGTTTATGCTCACCAAAACACCTGCACAAGAAAGTTCATAGTGATGGGATTTATCATAGTAAAATACTGGAAGCGGCCGCCCAAGTGCAGAATGGATCAAGAAACTGAGGCATACTCCTGCAAATGAGGAGGACGCACAGTGGAGGAGAACTGATTACCAAACCGCAGCGCAGCGCGGATGAATCTCACAGACGTGATGCTGGGTGCAACAAGCAGTGCACAAAAGAGCATGTTTCGTGTGATTGCATTCCTGCGAAATTCCGAAAAGGCGATACTAATCTATGATGATAAAGATCAGAATAGCGGTTGTCTCTGAGGGGAGCCTATTATGAGTGGAATACCTTAGATCTGTGCACTTTATTGAATATAAGTTACACCTCCATAAAAAAAGAAGAGTAAAAAAAGGTGTGCGTTGTGTGTTCTTCTTCCTGGATGAATAACTCATTATATATTCATCCATTTTTTTTTTCCCTCTGGCCTGCTTCTTTCAAAAAAGATCGGAGGTGACTACAAAGGCGTGTGGCTTTGAGTGTATTTATCAGGGAGGCAATCTGAGTGATACTACACAAAGGGCAGGTAATCGAGATGAAACCAGGTGTGAGGGGAGCCCTCAGCATTCATGTCGGAAGTCCTAAGCACTTCCTAGGGGGTGAACCGAATGAAGCTTCCCAGTAGTCACCACGAAGAAGAAACACGGTTCCTCCTCCAATAGCTAACGGTTCATCTGATCAGAGGACAGAGACCCGAGAGAAATTTCACCTGTGCTGTCTCAGAAAAAGGCAACTAGATAATCAAGCCCCTGTCTGTTTAAATTTTTTTTTAACGTTTATTTATTTTTGAGACAGAGAGACGGAGTGTGACTGGGGGTGGGCAGAGAGAGAAGGAGACACAGAATCAGAAGCAGGCTCCAGGCTCTGAGCTGTCAGCACAGAGCTCGACGTGGGGCTCAAACCCATGAACTGTGAGATCGTGACCTGAGCCAAAGTCGGGTGCTTAACTGACTGAGCCACCCGGGCGCCCCGCCCCTGTCTGTTTTAAACATTCCATTTGGGACCCTGGATCTCCCAGTCCCTTCAGACCATGTTTTCACCCCTAAAGCACTCCCACACCTGCCCTCATGGAATTTAGGGAGAAGCAGCATCCCAGGGCCATCAAAGTCCCTTCGCTGCGCTGCACTGTGGGCCCCACAACCAGGTACCCATTACTTTCCTGGGTGCAGTTTGGGAGAAGCCCTGCTCATGAGGGCTGTGTTTCTGCTCTTGGGGGTGCCGAGCTTGCCATCCTGGTTTCTGGAACTGGGGCTTGCATCCTCAACCTGTGCTTTGCCGCTCAGCCCATCTTGCTCGCCGGTGCTCCTGGGTGGCCCGGCCCCTTCCCCTGCGACAGGTCTACTTGGAGCAGCTCCGTGGGGGCTGGGCTCTTGCCATCTTGGCATTTGGATTGAGGGATCTTTCCACTTTCTGGTTCCAGTTTTTGAGTTGAATTCATATACTGCCCCAGTAACTAGAGGGGAAAAAATACGCAACCACCATATAAACGAGGGAATTCAGGATGCTCTCTTCCTCCATCTCCAGCCCGCTCAGTTCGTACCCCGAGGGAAAGCTGAAAGGCACTAGGAGGTGTGAATCAGGGCACAAACTTTGCCAGCCCACCCTTTCCACGAGCTACAGGGCTCCAGCCCCACAGGTAGCAAATATCATGCCTCCCTGGGTGAGGAGGCTCAGGACAGGCTCTCGGTTGTGAGATTAGAAAGCCACATAAATCTTGAATTCCGTGTCAGTTCTGGATAAATTCAGTTCTGTTTTTAATGGGGTTACCCGTCATGTTCTGAAGGGTTTGCTTTGAGAGCCCCCGGAATCCCAGATAGAGAAAGGAAGTCACCACATAAGGAGGAAAGGGCTTTTTTATCTATGTTAGGTTAGCAGAGATTGGTAGATGCGGACACTGAGTCTGGCCTCTGTTGAGATGGTGCAAGGGAGCCATTTTTATTGTGTCAGCGTGGCAGACACTAATTGGTGTGTTTATTCACATTAGTTCAATTTGCTCATCCCCCCCCCCCGCCCCCGCCTTTTTTTTTTTTTTTCCTGTCAACCCACAAATGTAGGTAACAGCCTTGGTCCTCCCTGGCTTTTGCCCCAGAAGCTGGAGTTTCAGGCGATCCCCGGCTCTTGCCATTTCCCTGCGGCAAGAGTGGCCTCTCGGCAGGGGATCCCACCAGCACTTATGCTAATGTGGGCACATTATGGTAACAAGTACCTAATAATAGAGGGAAATTTAATTCCAGCAGCAGCAGCAGCCTCTCCTGGAGAGGAGCCATCCTTCCGAGAAGGACCGAGCCATTCGCATGTGAGGGTGGCAGGGAGCCAGCACGCTTGCCTCCCGAGTTTGGTTTCCTTCCCTTTATTCACATCTATAATTGAGCCTTTGTAAGTGGAGGGATGTGTGTAAAGGAGCTAAATTTGGAGCTGATTTCATGGGGGTGACGGGAGCTCTGGAGGCCAGCTTTACCTTATGTTCATCTTGCCGACCAAGAAGAAATTCTTGGCCCTGATCTAGGGGGAAAAGGAGCCAAGCCTGCCATTTCTCCCTATCTCTCACTACCAATAGGATGGTGTGAGGAGCATTCAGAAAGGACCGGGGAGGTGGTTGAGCTCCAAAGAGCAGGCAGAATTCAGTCCACTGAATTGGTTTGTGATTTGGGAAGGGAGGCGAGAGAGGGCAGGAGGCGTCAGGTGGAAATCCTCTGAGGCCTCACACATGGTCATGTGCTCGAGCGTGTGCCAGCCAGCTCTGCTCAGAGGTGATCTCACGCTGTGTTGCAGCGGGAAAGGTCAGGCGACATAACTGAATGATGGACCAAATGAGTTGAGGGCAGGAGATTGGATGGGGTCCTCCATGACTCCACCAACCTGGAATGTGAAAAACACCTTTTGTATGGCATCAGTTAATTACCTGGGTCGATGGCTTCTCCATCAAAGACAGAGTTCATCTGGATCGTTTCCTATGGAGAAGAAAGAGACAGCTTCAAGCACAACCCTACACTCCTCCCCCCGGGGCCAGGCCACTCATCTTCACAACCCGCGTACCTTACCCAGGGCCTTCTTGACACTAGTCTATTTGATAGGTGCTGTGCTAAAGGCCAAGGACGCAGCAGTGAACACGACGGGTGTGGTTACTGCCTGCACAACGCTTGCAATCAGTGGGTGCCATTGACAACAGGTGGACGATATAGAGTGATAAGGTCATGAGCGGGAATATGGCACACCCTGGGGGCCCGGGAGGGCGGGAGGACATTCATCCTGCCCTGAGTGAATGATAGGCTACAGCTTCACGGAAAGTGGAGCAGAGATGCCATACAACCCTGGCTGAGATCTACTTTGCCTGAGCGGGATCTGTCAGGCAGATGGGCAAGGTGGGCACAGGAGAGCACTCACATGCTCCCAGAGTTGGGCTATGACTGTGACCCCTTTCCTCGGCTGATACAATGTTGCCGCTGGGCGTGCCCCCCTTACCGAGGCCTTGTGCTCCTTATCTCTTTCTTCCCCTGTTCTCTGTGCCTCCCTCCAGGACCTGACCTCTGTCGGCACGGAAACACCCCCTTCCCTCCCAAGGTGCCCTCCAGTGATGCCCTTCTTTAGCACGCTGATGAGGACTGTGTTCAGAGTCTCGTGGCCTTTCTAGCACCAGTTTGCATCACACAGGCCATCATCTGCACACTAGCCCATGGCTACTCCACTCCAAAAACAGAGGAAGTGGAGACCATCTGGGTTTTATCCATTCAAACAATTCAGCAGCTGCACTTCTATGGTCATGGGGACTACTTATTTAATTGATTGATTTAATGTTACATATTTCTAAGGTGCTCTCTGAGTGGCATCACCAGGGGTATTGCCTTAGACAATGAGGCTAAGGAGATAAGAGATCAGCTCTTTCTCACGCTCGTAGACAGGCCCGTACATGTAAACACTTAGGTGATGGACCTGAGGCAAAGATTCTGGTGCCCTGGACTGTCTTCTTCGTTGTGCATGTCATTCCCCAAATGTATGGGTCCGGGATCACAACAAAATCTTATTATCAGGGGCTGAGGGAGACTTGGGGAGTCACCTTCAAGTTCTGTCACTTCTCAGTGAGCAGATCAGGTTCAGTAAAGAAAAACAAGGAGGGGGGCACCTGGGTGGCTCAGTCGGTTAAGCATCCGACTCTCGATTTCAGCTCAGGTCATGATCTTGCAGTTTGTGGGCTGGAGCCCCACATCGGGTTCAGCACTGCTGGTGTGGAGCCTGCTTGGAATATTCTCTCTCTCTCTCTCTCTCAAAATAAATTAAAAATCTTAAAAAAAAAAAAAAAATAGGAGCGCCTGTGTGGCTCAGTCAGTTAAGCATCCAACTTCAGCTCAGGTTATGATCTCGCGGTTCATGGGTTCAAGCCCCGCATCGGGCTCTGTGCTGACACCTCAGCACAGATTCCATGTCTCCCTCTTCGGATTCCAAGTCTCCCTCTCTCTCTGCCCTTCCCCTGTTCACGCTCTCTCTCTCTCTCAAAAATAAACAAACATTAAAAATCTTTTTAATTAAAAATAAATTTAAAAAATTTTAGTAAGAAAGAAAGAAAGAAAGAAAGAAAGAAAGAAAGAAAAAGAGAAGGAAAGAAAGAAAGAAAGAAAGAAAGAAAGAAAGAAAGAAAGAAAGAAAAACAAGGAGGTAAGGGTGGGGGGAGACTCTCCAACTATCTTGTATCACTTTGCATTTATGTGACTCTAACAACTTTCAAAATATTTCCCCACCTGCAAGCTCAGGGCAGGTGTTGCTCCCATTTTCCAGATGAGGAATTTAAAGCTTAAAGAGGCCAAGGGAGTCTGCAAGATCATACAGACAACTGTGCAGAGCCGACCCCTGACCCAAGCAATGTTCTGTCTCCATCACTTTTCCTCAAGGTTGTGGAACAGCAAGAAAAAAATAAATCCCACTGAAGGCTGAAGTTCCAGTTGTGGTCTTCAGCTCTTCTCCCCCAGCTCAGTCTCCCAGAGAGCTGGTGTAGATAATAAACACCACTATTCCATATTTATGAAATCCAGTTCTTCTGCAAATATATCAGCAGACATGTTCAGTGGAGGGAACAAATTCTATCAGGAGCTCGTCACACAGCAATCTGTTCCAGTGGCCAAATGCAAGCGTCTCCCTGAATGATAAATACCACCTCCCCCCACCCCACCCCCGTGGGGCTGTGGCAGGGTCTGCCTGAAAGGGGACGGGAGTGCCCCACCACACATCACCCAAGCCTGTTGCCCCATGGCCAGCACACTTACCACCAAAACCCCTCTCTTTGTATTCTTCATTTCTGCAGGGAATAGAACAGACAGAAGTGAAGCTTCTTGGACACTAAATTGACCTTAAAATTCTACCTCCACAATGGGATTTCTCTTAAACAGGCTTTGAACTTAGTATTGCAGACATGACAAGGAGCTAGTTCTCTGTAGACATGTTTATTGACAGCTTTCTACCTTCTCAGAAAAATACACTCACACACACACACAACAATAATAATACACAGAATTTTAAAAACGATTTTACTCTTTTCCTACTTATTGCTATTCCTGGACCTGGGAAATTAGCCTTTTAATGAAAGATCAGAAAGATCTGGTTGATACATTTGTTCATAATGTGGGGATTCTTTGCATCCATTCTCTATGCCCTTTAAAAAAAAAAAGTAGCTAGGGTGGTGGGTGACAGTTTGTGAAGCTCTCATTAAAATCATTTCATTTGATATGATCAATAACCATTATAATCAGATTTCTTTTTTTTTTTTAATTTTTTTTCAACGTTTATTTATTTTGGGGACAGAGAGAGACAGAGCATGAACGGGGGAGGGGCAGAGAGAGAGGGAGACACAGAATCGGAAACAGGCTCCAGGCTCTGAGCCATCAGCCCAGAGCCTGACGCGGGGCTCGAACTCACGGACCGCAAGATCGTGACCTGGCTGAAGTCGGACGGTTAACCGACTGCGCCACCCAGGCGCCCCTATAATCAGATTTCTAACCCTGCTTAGACGTGCCTTGTGCTTGTCAGAGGCGCCTGCCTATGGGGTGAGTGATTAAAGCAATCTTTTTTTAAAAATCCACTTTCCTGGGGTGCCTGGGTGGCTCAGTTGGTTAAGCATCTGACTCTTTTTTAAAAAAAAAATTTTTTTTTTCAACGTTTATTTATTTTTGGTACAGAGAGAGACAGAGCATGAACGGGGGAGGGGCAGAGAGAGAGGGAGACACAGAATCGGAAACGGGCTCCAGGCTCTGAGCCATCAGCCCAGAGCCTGACGCAGGGCTCGAACTCACGGACCGCGAGATCGTGACCTGGCTGAAGTCAGATGCTTAAACGACTGCGCCACCCAGGCGCCCCAGGCATCTGACTCTTGATTTCAGCTCAGGTCAGATCTCAGGGTTCTGGGATCGAGCCCTGCGTTGAGCCTGCTTCAGAGTCTTTCTCTCTCCCCCTTTCCCTCTTTCTCTAAAACAACAACAACATACACACTTTCCAGTTCTCTGTCCTGTCTCTTCCCATAGCCTGGATTCCCCTTGAGGCAGCAACTTTTGGGGCTGGGTGCGGACATCCCCTCAGGCTTGGAGTTATCCAGATGGACCTCGCTCAACTCATCCAAAGTCCCAGCTCTCCCTGCCCATCCGACTGCACCCAGCCCCCCTTTCTGACAAGCCTGATCCAAATAACTTGTGGAAATGACCAAATCCATTACAGTCTGAGCATAAAGTGCCATTTGTTCTTGAAAAAGAGGCATCTGTCCAATACAGAGCATCGGCTGTCCTCAAGAGGAGCCACACGCATCCACGTGCAGCAGCACAGTAGACGCTGTGTTTAACTCACAGACAATTCACTCCTGTCCCGCTGGAGGGGAACAGACCTTTAGGTGCTGAAGTTCAGCTGAGTGGAGGCAACTCTGGGTAGGGAACAGGCAGGACTAACATGAGAGATCCGAGGGATGCTTGGGTGTCTTGGTCGGTTAAGCATCTGACTCTTAGTCTCGGCTCAGGTCATGATCTTACAGTTCACAAGATGGAGCCCTGTGTTAGAGTCTGAGCTGACAGCACAGAACCTGCTTCAGATTCTGTCTCTCCCTCTCTCTCTCTCTGCCCCTCCCCTGCTTGCGTGCTCTCTCTCTCTCTCTCTCAAAATACATAAAAATTTAAAAAATAAAAAATAAAATGACAAGAGAGATCTGACACACTGATGGCACCATGCACCCCGCCCTTCCCTTTCTGCAGCTACTTCTGACCTCTGTTTCTTTCACCCACAGATGATGTGGCTGAAAACTCACCAAGACAGAACTGCACCCTGATTCTCTGCCAGGTTGGAACCCTTTTATTTAGTACAACAGAGCAAGCAAAAATCAACAATAGCGAGAGCCACAAACAAAGAGAATAGGCCTGGTACATACCTCCTTTCTTCACCCTGCAGAGGGAAGAAGAGGGATGGACAAGAATTAACCTAAGAGTAACCTACACTGGCGCACATGTGATAACCTGGGGCCTCTGGGCAACTCTATTCCTTGGGATTCAGGGACTGATTAAAAGAGGGGCCAGCCATGGGCACTAAAATGAAGACCGGGTTCCCACCCCTGCTCCAAACACAGCAGTTCCGTCGCCGTTGGTTTGGTACTAAAGAGGTTCTGGGAGTTCGATCAAAGTTTGAAAACTATTGCTTTATAGAACATCAGGGGATACATTTTCTCTGACAGCACAGGTGAGGGCATGACCAGCCTGCCTGGCAATTCTCCTGCCTCCTGTCTCTCCCCAGCAGCCAGCTGGAGCAGAAGGCTTGGCTCACAGCAGGAAGCTTCAAGGGCTGGCAGTTAAACCCTGTTTTCCTATAACATGAAGACATGGGGGTGGATGCTGAGCCCCTTCCCATGATAACCTTGGGTTCCATGATTCTGTGACTCTTGGTTTTTTTTAATATAATTTATTGTCAAGTTGGCTAACATACGGTGTCTACAGTGTGCTCTCGGTTTTGGGGGGGGATTCCCACGATTCATCACTTACATACAACACCCAGTGCTCATCCCAACAAGTGCCCTCCTCAGTGCCCATCACCCATTTCCCCTCTCCCTGCACACCCGCCCCCCCCATCAACCCTCAGTTTGTTCTCTGTATTTAAGAGTCTCTTATGGTTTGCCTCCCTCCCTCTCTATTTGTAACTATTTTTCCCCTTCCCTCTCCCGTGGTCTTCTGTTAAGCTTCTCAAGTTCCACAGATGAGTGAAAACATATGATATCTGTCCTTCTCTGACTGACTTACTTCACTCAGCATAATACCCTCCAGTTCCATCCACGTTGCTGCAAATGGCAGGATTTCATTCTTTCTCATTGCCAAGTAGTATTCCATTGTATATATAAACCACATCTTCTTTATCCATTCATCAGTTGATGGACATTTGGGCTCTTTCCATGATTTGGCTATTGTTGAAAGCGCTGCTATAAACAGTGGGGTGCATGTGCCCCAATGCATCAGCACTCCTGTATCCCTTGGATAAATTCCTAGTAGTGCTATTGCTGGGTCTGTGACTCTAATTTTGTTCTTTGCTGTTGGATAAACGTTGGCAGCCACAGGGTGCAACGAATTTCCAGAGAGGCCAGGCCTGGGTCTGTGTTACGAGCTAGTTTTTCTTTTTTGAGTCAACCATGTTGAAAACAATTCCCATTTAGAATGTAAGTGAGGGCAACCAGGTTCCAGGTACACTTAACCATAAATTGCTTGAGAGTTGCAGTGTCTACTGGATGACTCCCTTTAAGAACTTCTGCCCAAATCCCATTACGGAACACCACCATCCTCACAAGCTTAAGTGTCACTCTTTTGGAATTATTTTCTTCTTCCAAATCAATTTGCGAGTACAGCCCAAACAAAAATGCCTCTTTTAATTTCAGCAGTTGCTCAAGGATTTCTTACCTTGAAGTCAAGGTTGCCAATAGCAACAAACTTCCCCGATAAATATGGCAAGATGCAGTGCACATCTTTATGCTAATGCCTTATACTTTGGTACAGTCTTTTCATCCGTAGGTTTTACACGATTTGACAGTACTAGTGAATCTTCAAAATACCTTTAAAAGGCATGTGACATCTTATCAGCCCCCCGTTTTGCCAAAACTCAGATTCCGACCCCCTGAGGTAGTTGAACGTGGAGCTGAACTTGGAATCTGGAATCCTGAGCTCACTGGGACTCAGCCACAAAAAAATGATGCAACAAGACTTTTTAAAAAATATTATATTAAGTATAGGAATGGTGCTAAGTGCTTTCTTTGATTTTGCTCATTTCATTGTTTAGTCCTCAAATAAGGAATTGAGATTCACAGAGGTTTTCACTTGTCTAAAGCCCAGATCCAAACCAGGCCATGTCTCTCTCCAAATCCCGGGCTCAGAACCATCATGCTGTCATTGCAGGAGCCTCTGAGACTCAAAAAACTGGGTCTGGAGAAGCGTGGGACAACTGAGTGCTCTCTCTGATGTCTCACTTCAGCCAGTAAGAGACACTCCACGGAGTACAGGGTAAGAGGCGGGTTAGTGAGCAGAAGGGAGCAGGAGGGAGCAGGAGGGAACAGGAGGGAACAGGAGGGAGGGGAAATAGGCCTCCACTGACAGCCCTTGAGAGTGAGAGATTGGGGTCACATGCAAAAGAACAATGATTATTTAGTCACACAAAAGCCCAGTGAGTCACTGGAGCCAAGAGCTTAATTCCCTTATCAGTTTTCTGCGCTTCCTCTAATTCCATCCCATCCTTTAAATATTCTACAAATAACAGCACAGCATATTCCTTCACTACTCACAACCAGGTTTTTGGTTTTTTTTTTTTTTCCTGAAGCTTTTATCCAGGGCAAGGTCACCAAGGGGTTGAAGCCGCAATTTCATTGAGAACGCATCAAGGACAGAGCAAGTGCCCAGGAAAACCAAAGCAGGCGTTTCCTGGCCCCACAGGTGATGAAGAGGGTACCAGGACTGAGGCGGGGGGGGGGGGGGGGGGGGGGTTGTGGCGCTGGGATCCCCTCCCCCCATCCACTTTTCCTTCCTTCATGCTAGCTGCCCTCTCTGCCCCTCTCTGTCCCGTGGAGAGAGCCTAATTCTCACCTTTCCCTCTCCCCACAGCCCCAGAAACAATGTCCTAAAGGAAGTGGTGGAAAGGGCCCAGCCCGCTGGCAACTTACAGAGTTTTCTGGTACTTCCCAGCCTTACAGGGACAGTGTCTGTGGATGGCTTTGACCAACTGGACGAACAGGAACACCAGGAGGCCCAGAAGCAACATGGAGCCCAAAGTGATGACGAAAGGCACATACCATGCTGATGAAGAATAAACGTTTTTTCTCAGGACCTGGCGGATGACCTGCGGCTTGAATGACAGAGTGGGGGACGGTGAGTGGAGGGTGGTTTCGGGTGACATATTTGACATCAGCACTGTCTCGTGCTGAGTGTTGATTCTGCTGTTTGTTCCTGCTGTCTACACCAGGCATCTGTGTGCTCAGACTTCTTGCTGCAACCAACCCATCACCTTATTTATAGTCTTTCCAAGCACCCATGAGATCAAAACCTAGAAAATTTAGGAAACTGAAAAGCAGCTCCAAGCCTATTTTTATTCTCTTTCCCCTCTTCCCAAACGCTAAAGATCCCATTGGCTTTTTTTCCTGCCAAATCATGGCCTCACCCCGGGACTGATACAGCCATTGTCTCTCACTGGGAAGGCATGTGCCACAAAAGCTGTTCTTTTTAACACTTTGTAGGCTTTTCAGTGCTCACTCACTACAAGCTACACTGCCAGATGAGGGGGCCGACATCACAGTGAAACCCCAAGTTTGGCATTGGCTTCCTAGAGAGGGAGATAGATAACAAATAAATTATGGAGATTTCGGGGCTGGAGATGTCACAGTTGGGTCAGGTTGTAAATCCCCAAAAGGTGGAAACTCCTTACTCAGGGGAGTCACTGGCTCGTACCACACCTGAAAGCCCTTAAGACTTTCTTATGCCTCCATCCGTTGGGGTAAGATTGACTCCGGCACATGGGAAATTGGCACTGACCAGCTCCTGGTGGGGCTCGGACAAGCAGAATTTGACCACCTGTCACAAGTAGCTGTCTAAGGTTCTGATTACTTGTCTTCTAGGATACTGCAAGTGTGGGACCGCTGACTAAGGGCACAACTTCACTAGGAGCAGGAGGAAAGGGGACAAGAGAGTCAGCATAAATATAAACCAGTCCCTCCCAGGAGCAGGGGGAGATAATCCTATTGTCAGATTCCAAGCCTCTCCTTTCCTTCACACCCTGGTCTGATTATGGTGCCTGCTTGTTTCTTGTTACCATCTACTGCAATCTGTACTTAATGTGCTCATTTCGATACCTGCTCGTAATCTGTCTCCCTCTCAAGATCGGTGGCTCTCAAACTTTAGTGCACATCGAATCCCCTTGGAGGCTTATTAAAAACACAGATCACTGGGCTCCACTCCCAGAGCTTCTGATCCAGTAGTTCTGGGGATGTGGTTGGGGACTCCAGGCCCAACATCTTTCCCTGGAGGTCATGGTGATGATCACATTGGGCGAGGTGTAACTCCTTTTCAATATTCTGGGCTAGGCCTAAGCATTAGCATTTCTAACAGGTTTCCAGGTGATGCTGTTGCTGATGGTCTGGGGACCACTGACCTATATTATAAGCTCCATGACAGCAGAGATCATTTTTGGCTTGTTCATCAAAGCGCTTGGCATATTATAAGTATTCAGTCAATATTTGTAGATCGAACCAATGACTTCTTTTAAAATAGAGGCGGGGAGTAGGTACAGATTGGCACACAGGGACTCTTCAAAATAAGTGGAGAAGAATATACCTGGCAGTTACCTGCCTTTATGGACACTGACTTGCAATGGCTCTTAAGAACAAGCACAGAAGGGGTTGTAAAGGGAGCTGCTGGCTGCAGGCCCATGAAAGTTGGCTCCTGTGCCACAAGCACCATAGGTGGTCAATACCTGACCTATCATAAATCGGTGCATAAATGCACATCCTTCTTTCCCAACATAGGTTCTACAAGTCCAAGGTCTCACTCAGATCTTAAATGTTTTATTTTTTATTTTTTTATTTTTGAAGGAGAGAGAGACAGCATGAGCGGGGGAGGAGCAGAGAGAGAGGGAGACACAGAATTTGAAGCGGGCTCCAGGCTCTAAGCTGTCAGCACAGAGCCCGATGCGGGGCTGGAACTCACGAACCGTGAGATCATGACCTGAGCCAAAGTCGGATGCTTAACGGACTGAGTCACCCAGGTGCCCCACTCAGATCTTTTGTTTACCACCCAGTGATGACTCCAATCCAGCCCCCCCCCCTCTCTCTTGCATTGTTGGCATTCCTGGCAACATCCTAACACCTCAACTCTTTTCGGCCCCTCCCATATTTCTTCTGGGTCCCGGGGCTCCATCTATGTAAATCACAAGGGATGTATGTGGGGAGTCCAGGTTCCAAAGCCCTTACCCTGGAGGTTGTGGTGGCAATTGTGGTTGGGTCAGGAATGACGCTAATACTCAGCATCACTGTCCCTGTTTCAACACGAGCCTTAGCTTTCCTCCTGCCAGACAGCAAGTTGCCATCAGTTATGAGGACGAGTAGTTTGTAGTCCCAGATTTTGTCAAGCCCACTGGCATAGTCAAAGCGTGTTGCAAGGAGCAGGCTTGTCACGTTGGACCCAGCGCTGGGAGAGAAGGTGAAGTGACTGTTGACATTGCCTAAATGAGATGTGAGACAAGGATTGGGGGGAAAGGAAGAAAAGGGAGAAAAACAAGGGCTTAGAAGAACACCGCATTCCATCGTTTCCTCAAACACGCACACCTCAAGTGTAGACTGGTGTTTCTGATGCACCAGAGTCAGGTCAGTGATAGGACATGGGCCTTAACCACACCAGAGACCTCACGGGTACAGGGAAACTCTTGCTCACAAAGAGTGTGGCTGTGACAGGAACAAAGCAGAAAAGAACAGCACCACACCTGTTCCAGGAGAATGGCTGCCATCTTCCTGCACACCAGGCGGAGATTTAATAATCCTGGGGCAGCCTCTCTAGCCAGTTCTTGCTGTCAGCCTTTATTTGGTAACGCTGTGTAACTCACACTCAAACCAATGGGTGGGAGGGAAGAGGCTAGAGGGGGCCACGTCTCCAGCCATGAGCCAAGTTCACTCCGTGGCCTTTCGTGGAACCTGGCTGGCCACACTGGTGGCAGATGTCCACGGATCCCCCAAAGGAAGGTACCTCCCAGCTTGGCAAGGGTTGCAGTCCCGGGTCCTCCTGAATCTACCCCACACCCGCCTCCCCCACAGCTCGGCTGGGGCTCAAGGCTCACAGCTTCGAGTGCCCAGGGCGGAAAGGCTGCCACCGAGCAGTCCTTGCTCATTCCTCTGGTGGCTCCAGACTTATTACCGACTGAAAACCAGTAAATGGAGCAGGAGATGATGCAATTTTTACTCCCTTAGCAGTGAAGAGCTCCATCAAGGCCTGAGGGTTCTCAGTATGGATTATTTTCATCTTCGGCAACGGCAGTCTCCAGGCAGTCTCTGCCCCTGGGTTTTGTGACACGGCCTGCTCGAGAGGCTTCTTGCTGTTGGAGTTTCTGCTCTGCCAGGGCTCAGCCAGCAGCCGAAATGGATTTTTACTCTCTCACCTGGAATTGCTCTGCCTGTTTGGGTTTAAGTCTCTGGCCCCAGCATTTCATTAGATGAGCTATTTTTGTCTAATTTCCATTGAGGGGTGCTCTTTTTTTTTCCCCCCACAGTGGTATATTTTTAAAGAGAGAAAATGAATGGAGTAGAAGAGAATTCCTGAGGACACGTTTCAAAATGCATTTAATCTATTTAATCTATTATTATCCAGAGAGAGGACTGGGATTCCCTGCCCCCACTACTAGCTTGCAGGAAAGAAGTGGTTGAGGAGATGGACCAAAAAAACAATTTTTTTAAAACTACATTAATATGAATCACGAATAATGATGGGCTGGGAATTGTAGAGGATGGGGGTGCCATCAATGGGGTTCACTCTTCCTTCAGCCTTTGGGCAACCACAGATGGGAGCCTGGGAAGAGGTAGGTGAGACAGGGAAGCCTGAGTGAGGAGTTATGAGGCACACGACCATGACGCTCCTCATCCCTGCTTCTCTCACTTAAAACACCCCCACCCACACACACTGTGCTCAAATCCGTGTGTGAGCACAGACCCCCTTCTCCCTCAACAGCTGCTGAGGCCTCCAACACCAGGACCCTTGGAAACAGCGTACCTGAGCCAATGGAGTAACGAAAAGACCTGGGACTGGAATCAAGGTCAGTACACGTCAGCTTGAAATTCTGAATGTTTGTGCCAACTCTCAAACCCACTGGGATGGCCAGGAAATAAGAGTTTGGGGTACAAATTGGCTTTTCATCATTTTCTTCAAGGACGTTCACAGTTACCTAGAGCAGCAAGAAGGTGGCCGTGGTTAACAGCTAAAATTCACTGAGAACTTTCTGTGTGCCAGGCACCAGGCTATGCGCTTTTGGTGAGCCAGCTCATTGAACCTCGCCTGAGATAGAAAATATGGTTATTCCCATTCTACAGATGAGGAAACTGAGGCTTAGAGAGATTAGGGAGGGGAACTTCAGGCCGTTCAGTTTGGTGAGTGTCGCAGTTCAGGCAATTTGAACTCAGGTCTGTCCCCCGCCCCCGACAAATGCATCCAGACTCATGGGCTCATCCCCAGATGATGCTGAGTGGTTTTCCCAGTAATGATTGTAAATTTACGGTGATGCTCTATACTTCCTTGCCCATCACCCTTGTGAATGGGAGGTTCTGTCTTTAACTTTGGATCATAGAGCAATGGTTCTCGGCCCTGGCTCCACTTTCATGGGACCTCTCCAGACCAAACGAACTGGACTCTCTGGAGGGTGGGGCCCAGGCACTTTTTTAAATGTTCTCCAGCTGATTCTAATATGCAGCCGGGATTGAGGACCACTGGGATAGAAGGAGTCAACCGGGCTAAGCCAGGATCTCATCTGTAACCTGGACTATTAGCACCGCTCGAAGCTGGTGGCCCTAACCTGTCACAAGCAGGAGCCAGCCTATTCTCCTTCATCGTCGCCTTTTATGCTTGGTGAATTGGAATACGGCCTGGGACGCCTGCCAGCACAGAATCACAGGACGTCAGCCCTGAAAGGGACGTATGTGATCATCACCCTTTTTAAAGGCTTATGAATTTTGAATCGTATTCATTCTACCTTTGAAATTTGGGGATTTCAGCTATTTCTGAGCCCGGGAATAAATTGAAATGTTCACTCTAGTTAGCTCCCAAAGTGGAGTCCATTCATTTTTTCTCAAAAACCCAGCCTAACAAACACTACAATTATCTTCAACTTGGCCCGTCTTTTGCTCAGCTAGCAATGCCGAGCCTCACACATCATTAAAAACGTGTCCCGTTAATTCAAAGCCACTCATCAGAGGGACTGGACTATTCAGGCGATGGGTTATCAGGTGGCTCTCCATTTAAGAGAGAGAGAAATTGGGACACAAAGATAAGCGTTGCTCAGACCCCCTTGGAAACTTGGGATCAAAGTTGAGAAATGAACTCCGTCTCCTGACTGAAGCAGTTGTTCCCTGTGTCACACGGGGCTGCCTGCCGCTAGCTATGAGTCTATGTTGCCTTATGCTTCCTCACTTTACTGATGGGAAAGACCAAGAAATAGTTGCGTCTTTGTGGCCATCATATTACCTTTGGATAATCTGAACCACAGACAGCACAGACCTCTTCAACCCTAGCTACTCAAAGGGCAGCCACGGACCAACTACATCAGCATCACGTGAAGCATGTTACAAATGCAAATTCTGAGGCCTACTCAGACCTGCGGACTCAGAATCTGCATTTAACCAGATGCTCAACACCAAAAGTTGAGAAGCAGCATGGCCCTGGGCAAGGTCTACCCTATCTGATGCAATGCAGGTGGGGTAGGAACATGACAAAACTACCGAGGAGGGGGGGAAACACAGGGCTACAGTACCACATCCCACTTCTGGATGTACGCATCCCACTGCTAGCCTATGCCCACTGCAAAAGCGAAGAGAGATCCGCAGACGGAAGCTTGCCCCACACAGCACTAATTAATCTTGGTGACCTCCCAAGAGGTCTACGGATGCCACAACCTTGGGTCTACGGATGCCAATCTTTATTTCCTGGGCTCTGCTAGGTGTGTCCGTGTGTGCCATCCTGGAAACCACCAGACATTTCCTGTTACACCTGCAGGATGGGCTCCATTAAGGTTCCTCATTGCTACAGCCATGGAAGGTGCCAGAGAGAGCCCACGTTAGCCAGTCGGGCTGCTATGAACACACCAACAGCTCCACTCACCGTGACTGAGCTTGTGTCCTCACTGCTGGTGGCCTGGATTCTGAGAATATAGACGGGGGTTGTTTCGTAGTCAGCTTTAGTCACCAGCTGGAGTTCTCCTGTCCGGGGATTGATCCAAAATATGTTTGGGGACTGGAAGCTGGCCCCTCCGGCGGAGATGGAGTACATGACGCGGCTGCGGGGGAGGTCTTTATCAGTGGCGTGCACTTGTCCCACCCGGGTTCGAGCTGGAAGAATAAAGCACCTGAGATTAGTACTGCTTTGGGGGGTGAGGGGAGGCTCCATGGGCACACATTCTCACTGCCATGGGCAGAAAGACTTTTGGAGGTCTCTTTGCTGTTCGAACTCTGTATGTTTTATGTCTTCTATTCTATTAAAATTAAATCACGCTAATGAACACCCACTGGGTAACTGGCCCTAAGATCCAAGCAGTAGAGTAAGGTGTAAAAGACAATCTATGCCTTTATATAGACTCCAAGCCTGCCAGTTATGATGTGATCATAAGCAACACAGCAAAGACCATTTTCATAGGTCCTCACTTTGCTGCCCTGTTGTCTAAATGTCTTCTGCAACTTTCAAATTTTCTGTGTTGAGCATGAATTGCTCTTATAATCAACAAGATAAAAAATAAACAATTTTTATTTTTTAATGTTTATTTATTTCTGAGAGAGAGAGACAGAGAGACAGAGTGTAAGCGGGGGAGGGGCAGAGAGCGAGGGAGACGCAGAATCCGAAGCAGGCTCCAGGCTCTGAGCCGTCAGCACAGAGCCCGATGTGGGGCTCGAACTCACAAACCACGAGATCATGACCTAAGCCGAAGTCTGATGCTCAACCAAGCCACCCAGGCACCCCGGAAAAGAAACAATTTTTAAAAGGGTTTAGCAATTGATGATGATTGGAGTAGAGAATTTTAAATACTGTTCCATATTGCTTATTTTACAAAGCTTGTTGGTGGGGCTGCTGGAGTTCTGGCTTGCTTGTTTTGTAGAAGATTTTTCTCATATATTGCACTCCTCAAGGGGTGACACCCCTTATTTAACTATATGGCCCCAGCACTAAGTGCTTGACCCAAAGGAAGTAATCCATAATTGTAATAAGATCTGTAAATTTATAAGAAGACTATTACCGCTGCATTTGTTGGTCACTGGGTAAGGTATAAGGAATTAAAAGGTTTTCTTCAGACCCTCTTTTTATGCTTTGTTTAAAACTTAATGTCAGGAGGGGCGTCCGGGTGGCTCAGTCGGTTGAGAGTCTGACTCTTGGTTTCACCTCAGGTCAGGATCTCACGGTTCATGAGTTCTAGCCTCAAGATGGGCTCCGCAGGGATTCGGGATTCTGTCTCTCAAAACACATAAATAAACTTTTAGGGGCTCCTAGGTGGCTCAGTCGGTTGAGCATCCGACTTCGGTGCAGGTCATGATCTCATGGTCCATGAGTTCGAGCCCCGCGTCGGGCTCTGTGCTGACGGCTTGGGGCCTGGAGCCTGTGTCTCCCTCTCTCTCTGCCCTTCCCCTGCTCATGTTCTGTCTCTCTCTGTCTCAAAAATAAATAAAAAAAAGAAACATTTAAAAAATTAAAAAAAAACAAACTTTTTAAAAAGTAAGTTTTCTTTAAAAAAAAGAGAGAAATCAAGGTGTCAACAAAGGGCAAAAACAGGGAATCCTATTATGGGAGATAAAATGTCTTTATTTTGTTTTTAAATGAAGGAAACCTACAAGTGGGAAATCTTTTCTCTATTTTTAAATTTCTATTCTCTGAGCGAGCTGGATAAAAATCACAGCGGAGACCAAGGGAAAACTTAGGCTACAAAAAAGGGAAGATTAGCAGAATCAGGCACGCAGACAAGGAAGCAATCAGGGGTTTGGAGAAATGCAGTTTAAACAATAGTTTTCAAAATCTAGGTTTCACCTGAAGGGCTCCTCAGCAGTAAGGACAATTTAAAAAGAAATAAGAGGTGCAATAAACACGGATGAGCTGTGAGTTGCTGTGCACAACACCACGCGGGGCCCTTGTGCTGGAGGGAACTTCCCCTCTGCTAAGGGCACGTCTGGATGGAGGAGTCTATCAAGAGCACTGGGGTCTGGTCTTGTCTGCTACTTACCTGGCCTTAATTCTGACACATCAAATACATAGGACGGGCTATCAAAGACAAGAGGAAACTCATTTTCTGGCTCCGTGAGGATGTAAATGTAGATGTTATCTAAAAGCAGAGATAGAAAAAAAAAATTTTTAATTGTAATGCCCCATTCTCACTCATATGTTTATTCACCATGTTTAAAGCACCTGCTGTGTACCAGGCTCTGAGCAAAATAAAGGGGGTGCAAGGTGAATGAGACCTGGTGGGTCCTGCCTTCACAATGCATAGGGCAGTGGCCCTTTACTAAATACATGTACAGGTCACTGTGGACACCAGAGGAAGGGCAGGCTGGCTCACGGGGATATTTAGAGTTACACAAACGGGGCCAGGGTGGAGTGGGGGTGAGTGGGGGGGGGGTTCTGGGCATGCGCATGGATACTGAAGTATAGAACTGCACGACTCTCGCAGGAAAACTGCAAGCTGGTGGCCTTGTTGGAAAAAGGGGGAGCTTAGGGCTGGGCAACCAGAGCTGAAACCAGAGAGTCAGGCAGGGGCCAGAGATGAAGGTCCTTGTGTGCCAAGCCAGAGACTTTGAATTTGAACTTGACAGCTACCGGGAGACACTTGGAGGGCTTTCAGCGAAGAAGTGATATAATGGTATTTGCATTTCCTGAAAATCACTGTCAGAATGCAGAGTGTGCCCCGGAAAAGGGCAAGACAAAAGCCAGACAGAAAGATCCTTCAAAGACTCTTAGTGTTATAACTGAGCCAAGAAAGAAGAGGTTCTGCATTCTAGCACTGCTAGCAGATGGGGGCAGGGCAGGAGAAAGGACCTGGAGACCGGTTACACGTGCCTGGCAAAGGACAGGAGGAGGCTGGGCTGATTCCCAAGTGTTTGGGTTTCTGAGGTCTCCTTTTGAACACAAATGCCTACCCCAATACCGAGTACTGCCTAGCACAGTTTAGTTGTTGCTACCTGAAATAAAGCTTCATGAAGTCGATAAAAATGATACTTGCTTTTGTGGTAAGGAGGGGCAACATCCTGAACCTGGATTATCACAGCATACGTATTGCCAGCTGCTAGATTGCTTGTATTTTCATAATCTAGGTCACCAATCAGCTAGATTAAAACAGAGATAACACATTGCACAGAGTAAAAACAATCCTTTTAATTCAACCGACAGAGAAGACATTTTGATACACTGTTACTGGATATGTAAAACCTTTCTGGAAAGCAAGTTGCCTATTAGAGGAGCTTTAATGAGTTACATCCATAGCTTTGCTCACTGCTGGGGAATTGATTCAGAAGAATTTACCAGGAGAGGATCTATGTTTCAAGACATTCATCAAGCACTACTGTCCAACAGTAGGGGCTCAAGGTCTCAGGTTAGTTGAAGAGAAACACAATATAGAATCCCATATGCAGGGATGTTTCCATCATTTGAAATATTTATGCAGCTGGGGTGCCTGGGTGGCTTCAGCAGGTTAAGCGTCCGACTCTTGATTTCAGCTCAGGTCATGATCTCATGGTTCACGGGTTTGAGCCCCACATCGGGCTCTGTGCTGACAGTGTGGAGCCTGCTTGGGAGTCTCTCATTCTCTCTCTCTCATTCTCTCTCTCTCTCTGCCCCTTTTCTGCTTGTGTGTGTGCTCTTTCTCTTTCAAAGTAAATAAATAAACTAAACAAATAAATAAATGAAATGAAATGTTTATGGAATATACATAAAATCTATGCATGGAGAAGACAAGAGGGTAATATATCAAAATGTTAGTAGTGGCTATCACTGAATGGTAATGCCATTTGTGTTTTCTACATTCTACAGTGAAGATGTATTAATTTCCTAAACAGAAAAAAGTAGAAATTATCTCTCAGCTGACACGTGTGCATTAAATTGGTAAGACTTTCTTGGGGGTGGAACAAGGGCTTGGGATGAGAGGTGGAGACAGGATGCCTGGGGGCTGCCTGTTCTCCTCCCTGAGGCTCTATCTCTGAGGCAAAGACCTCCCCCTACTCCCAGACCACGCCCCCACCTTCTTCTGCCTGCCACTTTCCTCTCCTTCCCCGTCACCCTCTGGCAGGAGCCCTGTAGGGAAAGGTGCACAGCTCATTGAGACCCGCTTTTTACGGCCGGCCGTCTGTCTTCCAATTCTGCTTCTGCCCCTGTGGAGACGCTGTGGAGTGGGGCACCTACACACCCCCATTTCCTCATTCTCTGTTGGATATCCAATGGTTGCACGATGCTGAATTTGGCAAGATACACTCAGGGCCCTGGGCTGGCTTTCTCTCCCCTCACACCTCTCTGGGCCAGAGACGGGCACTCAAGGAAGGAAACAAAAGTGCACGAGCCCAGAGGGCTCTAATGTGACTGCAAGCACCGCACTGAACAGACATGCCAAATTGCAATCTCAGGAAAGAATCCAGTCCTTAGCACCCCAGGCACAACTATGCATAACAAATGATTCCCGGAACTTGGGTAAAATAAAGAGCAAATGGGGAAACCAGAGTCACTATTAAGTTTGTCGGTTACCGGTTACCGTCGCTTCGAGAGGGAGTTACCTTAGAAATTGCTCTCTACGGGGCAGCAAAAGCACTAGGCATATCACACCAGCTCCCCCGATGCCCTTTCAATGAGGCAACGACCATGAACTGACCACGATTTTCCCAGAGCCAGCTGGATCCTGTGAAAATCTGCCGCTAACCCCCACTCCAGATGGCGAGCTGAAGTTGAATCGGTTGTTTGGTGCTTCGCTGTCATCGTCAGAGCAGAACTTGTTCAGGTCCAGGAGCGACGTCCCCTTGGCTGCTCTTTCAGGCACCATAATGCTGGCGAAAAGACACGATTCAATATTTTCCCCCAACAAATGGTGATTGAGTGTTGCTCCTGACAGGGGCCCTGGGCTAGACACCTCTGCTTTAATTTCCGTTCAAAGCCAGTCCGCGGTCATTGTGGTTACCGCCTAATGGGTTGCCTGCTCTGCCCTTCCCTCCTTTCAGACTATTCTTAACACAGCAGCCGGAGGGATCCTGTTAAAATGTCAGGTCACCTCACTCCTCTGCTCCTAAATCCCACACAGCTTCTCATTTCACTCCAAGTCCTCACTTTGATCTAGGGGGCTCTTCCCAATGTGCGCCCCTGCCTTGCCTTACCTGTCTGAGCTCATCTGCTCAAAGGCTCCTTGTCTGCTCCCACCTTGGGCTTCCTGGTGGTCCTCGAACTCTCCCCATGCTCTGGCCTCAGGCCATCCCACTAGCTTCACAATGCCCTTCTTCCCACATGTCCAAATGGCTCACATGTGCACTTCCTTTAGTCTCCAATCAGTGTCACCTTCTCAGGAGGCCACCCTGGTGACCCTCTCTGAAATGTCAGCCTCTCCTGCCCCTTGCTGCCTTTCCTGTTCCCCTCCTTCATTTTTCGTCCTTAGCGTGATCGTTTTCCAATACACTACATGGTTATTTATTTATCCTGTTTATCTCCTATTTCCCTTCCTGGAAAGTAAGCTCCATGAGGACAGGGACCTCTGTCTGCTTTGTTCTTGGCATGCTCACTAATGTTTGTTGGATGAATGAATGTTGACCCAGGAGACTAGCGCAGCTGTGAAGAAGAATAATAGGGAAATAGAAATTCTGTCCTGCCTGCCAGGGGTTTATGACCCGGTTAGGGAGAATCCTGGACCCCTGCACGCCTCACTTCCCACGATTTGAAAATTGGGTATTCTGCCACCTGTGTTCTAATACCTCTGATGTCCTAAAAGCATCTCCTAACACCTTAGTATCATTCACCCAATAGAAGTGTGGTTTTTTTTTTTTAATGTTTAGTTATTTTTGAGAGAGAGAGAGACAGAGCATGAGCAGGAGTGGGGACAGAGAGAGATGAGACACAGAATCCAAAGCAGGCTCCAGCCTCTGAGCTATCAGCACAGAGCCTGACACGGGGCTCGAACTCACAGACCGCAAGATCAGGACCTGAGCCAAAGTCAGACACTTAACTGTCTGAGGCACCCAGGTGCCCCTAGAAGTGTTCTTTTTTTTTTTTTAATTTTTTTTAACGTTCATTTATTTTTGAGAGAAAGAGACAGAGCATGAGTGGGAGAGGGGCAGAGAGAGAGGGAGACACAGAACTGGAAGCAGGCTCCAGGCTCTGAGCTTTCAGCACAGAGCCCAACACGGGGCTCGAACTCATGAGTGGTGAGATCATGACCTGAGCCAAGGTCAGGTGCTTAACTGACTGAGCCACCCAGGCCCCTAGGGGTGTTTTTTAATTGAAGTTTTTATTTATTTATTTGAGAGAGAGAGAGAGAGAGAGAGAGAGAGAGAATGAGTGGGGAGGGACAGAGGGACAGAGAGAGAGGGAGACACAGAATCTGAAACAGACTCTGGCTCTGAGCTGTCAGCACAGAGCCCAACATGGGGCTCGAATTCACGAACTGAGAGATCATGACCTGAGCCGAGGCCAGATGCTCAACCGACTGAGCCACCCAGGCTCCCCCACATCATCTCTTAATGGCATCTAATGTGGGATCTGGGCTCAACAGACGTCTGAAGAGAAACATCTGACAGCAAGGATGGTGTGGGGCTGTTGAGGATAACTGGGCTTATTTCCTGGAAAGCATTTTTTTCTGACAGGTGCATCTTTGGCAAAGACAACCTCTGTTTCAGCAGAATCGGGGTCCAAATATTTTCATTCCTGTCTTGACTGTACAAAGTCATAGTTTTATTCATAAGTGCTTAGAATAGGTATCACTTATTAAACACCAACTATATACTGTATCATAACAAGCAATTTAAAAACAGTATCTCTAGGGATGCCTGAAGGGCTCAGTCAGTTAAGCATTGGACTCTTGATTTCAGCTCAGGTCATGATCTCAGAGTGGTGAGATTTAGCCCTGTGTGGGGCTCCATGATGGGTGCGGAGCCTGCTTAAGATTCTCTCTTTGTCTTTTTCTCTCTCAAAACAAACAAACAAACGAACAAAAAACTCAAGGGGCACCTTGGGTGGCTCAGTTGGTTAAGTGTTCAACTCTTGGTTTCGGCTCAAGTCATGATCTTGCAGTTCGTGAGCTCGAGCCCCACATAAGGCTCTGTGCTGCTTGGAATTCTGTGTCTCCCTCTCTCTCTGCCCCTCCCCTGCTCATGCTTGCTCTCTCTCTCTCTCTCTCTCTCAAAACAAATAAACATTAAAAAAAGGTTTTAAAAAAAACCCCAAAAACCAAAACTGGAAAAACAAACAAAAAAACACTATCTCTAATTCTCTGACCTTCAAGAGCTTTGGATTCTTGTCTCCATTTTACAGGTGAAGAAAGAGTGGTTCAGAGTGGTTTCAAGACCTGTCCAACAAAGCTGGTCCAGGCAGGCATGCTTCTCTATTGTCTGTGTTAGTAAATTCTATTTAAGGCCCATCAGTGAATCTCCAGGCCCACAGACAGTTTGGGGATCTGGACCTCGATTCCAACTCTCTGGAAGCCAAGGTGATGCATCATCCAAGGAATCCAGGATCCCGAAGCCAGACCTGTCATGCACTCCGCCTCTCAGGGCTGCCTAGCGTGTTTTCATTCTTCCCTGATGGTCAGAATTTTTCCCCCAAATGTGTGACTTGGAAAGCCGCTTCCCCCTCATTCATCAAGCCCTGCCTCAAAGGCCGGCTGCCCTCCCTCCCAGCCATCTGACCACGTTCCCTTCCCACGCAAAGGTGACTGGCCCAGCGGCAGTCAGAGTGTGCTGACCTTCTCCGCCTCTGGCTCACAAACCGCTTGCGAAGCACCTTCAGCCAAGCGCAGGACAATTTACAACCAGAGCGGGGGCTGTCACGGCGCCTTTGATGCCTCCTCCTGGCCCAGGGCTCATTCATCACCAGCCTGGGAAAGCCGCAGGGGCCTCAGCGCTAAGGGCTATCTCCATCTCTAGGCCGGCCAGAGAGCCTGCGGGGACCGTGTGACCCAGGGGGCGGCCGGGGGCTGGGCACACAGCCACCTACCTCAGACCCACTGCATACTGACGCCCTCCCACTCTCTTCTACCTGCTCTCCCAGACTCCCCTGCCGGGACCATGCCAAGAGCCCTGAAGAAGGAATAAATCTTCAGGGACATGTGTTGTCAGAGCTGCTGGCTGCACCGTCCTGTTCTGTGTGGTTTTGACCCGCCCGGGTGCTCTGGCATGGTGGGAGTGGAGAAGGTGGTAAGGGTAGGTGGTGGATGATGCCCCTGGAGTTTGCAAATGGGGCCAGGTTTTTGGAATAGAGACTTCCACCTCCGGGACTGCAGAAGGAGCCCTTCTGTGGCCCCTCCTCACATCTCGGCTTTCACAGGCTACCTGCAGGTTGGACAAGCCCTGAGGAGCGACATTGCTTAGAGCTACTTCAGTCATCAATACCATTAGTCCGGTTACTCCCTGGCATTGACCTTCAGGGCTAATTTGGAGACAAGATTATCAAGAACAGAGCTCTTCATGGGCTTGCCCAGACAGTCGAGAATATTCACATTGTGGTTTTGCCAGCTGCTATGGAATGCAGTCTGCAAACCGTCATTCCACATGCCCGGGGAGTCTGGATTGCAGGAAGCCACAGGACGCGCTTGCGGAAGTGCACCAGGAGGGGAGGAAGTGCACAAGGAAGGTTGGAGACAGCGTGGTTCTCTGCAGTCATTGCTTCTCAGAGTTCTGACGCCTCAACCCACACCCTCCTCTTCTCAGGGTAGCGGAGCAAAGAAGAGCAGGGAGGACCCAGCAGGGCAGGGCATTAGGACAGGAAATCCTCCTGCCCCCGGTGCACAGAGCCACCCAAGAGTGCTAGCATAGATTTCAATTTTCAAAGAAAGTGTGACCCCACATGCCATCTCTGCTCCATCCCCTGGGCCCAGACTCAGTTACCAGAGGTGGGTTCCATTTCTGCGTGTGAGAGTGTGGAAGTCACAACCCTAACTACCCAAGGCAACCATTCCCACCCATCAAACAGACTCTTAGGTTAGGGTTGGGATAGAAGCCTATCACCTGGTCAAGGCTATTATTGACTTGATGGGGGCCTCAGCAGGCAGCAGATGGCAAATTAGGATAATTCTAGGAGGGTTTGGTAAAGGGACTATTACAAAGGTGCACACACTGGGTTTATGGAAATCCCAAGGGAAGAGCAGGACTCTCAGGGCTGGTAAGAGTGGAGCTCCTTTACCACCTCTTGGCCCAGAGGAGCCTGTGGAGGGAGCAGTTCCCGAAGCTGGAAAGAGACAGATGGCTGTGCAGAGGACTGGCTTATAGGATATGGAGATTTCAGGAGGTGGGGGGACATCTCCAGCTAATAGGCATGGAGCCAGATGGGTAAATACCCCGACTTTACTCTGCCCCTTATTCCAGGGCTTCCCATTGGCCAACCAGAAGCTGCAGGACAGGGGGCCAAGCGCTAACCACATGGGTCAGCCCCCCACAGAGCAGGGCGGTGTAGTGTGGAGGCTGGATCTGGAGACGCAAGTAGGATGTGTCCAAAACTGGGTTTAATTGTTCTGATACCAGACTCTAGGCCACACTGAATTTTAGCATCATGCTGGGCATGGCAACGGAGAAAACAGGGAGACGTTCATACCCATAATAAAGGAATTTATTTATATTTCTATTGCTAACCCTCGACAATCTTTGCCCTTTGTCCTAGGGTCCTTTGTCCTTTGCATGGCCACACTATAGATTGGATCTGTGTCCAAATTCACCTGGAGCTTAAAAAGTGACCTTGCAAAATCTGTCAAAATGAACTCAGAGGAGGACTCTCACCGTGGGGACCTCTGAAAAGGGGACCTGCTTGGACATGATTGAACCTTGCTCCAGATGTAGGGCACTCTCCAGATACCAGTGTCACTGTGGAGGTGCCCTCCCGCCCCCATAAGGAGCCACCTTCATCGTTCCAAAAGACTGGAGACTAGCAAGTAAGAAGCCACAGAGAAGCAAGTAACCCCGGGAATACTGATATGGCATTTAGACAAAATACTTAGTAGGGAGATAGTGCCATTTTCAAAAAGGCGTATTGAACCAGACACAAGGGACCTTATTTTTATTAAAAAAAAATTGTTTAATGTTTATTTACTTTTGAGAGAGATAGAGCACAAGTGGGGGAGGAGCAGAGAGAGACACACACAGAATCCAAAGCAGGCTCCAGGCTCTGAACTATCCTCAAGGAGCCCGGTGTGGGGCTCGAACTCACAAACTGTGAGATCATGACCTGAGCTGAAGTCGGACACTCAACCGACGGAGCCACCCAGGCACCCCAAGGGACCTTATTTTTAACTAACACTGAATAGATTGTGACACAAAGAATAGGTCAAAATGTGCAAAATCACTTGTTTCTGCATTTCCCCCCTTTTGGTTTGCCTTTTGTGTATGGGCAACTAAGTTGTGTAAGGTGAATTAGATGCTTTGTTTTGCTTTAAGTAAATACTTGGTTTGATTTATTCCTATTCCTAGTGGTGTGTTTCTCTGGGAGCTCCCGGCTACTGATCCTAAGTGTCAAGTATCTATTATAACTGCTAACAGCACTGTCTTGCCACTGGAGGCAAAATAAAGAAAAGGCACACTCCAGAGAGGGTCTCACAAATCCCCGTGGTACTTTTCACCAAAGAAGGTGAACACGCTATAGAAGAGAGCAAGAATTTTTTTTTTTTTTTTGGCCAGAGTACAAAAGTGGAGGAAGGAATCAATGAAAAAGAGAGAAAATAAAGAGAAGGAAGAAAAAAAGGATCAAGAAAGAAAAACCTATCAATTAAATCAGACACCTCAAGTATGTTGGCTTACGTTCTTGAGGCCTGTCCCAGGTGCCCATGATTCTTTGATTCCTGTCAGAGAAGCCACAAGTTTGAGGACCACCAAAGAGGGGAGCCGCCCCGCACGTGACTACCTGAAGGTGAACTTGGTGCACGTAGGAGCGTTGTCATTAATGTCTTCCACAACGAAGGTTATCTGCATGCGATTCTCTTGACCCCCCGAGGGTCTGTCCTTCACCAGAACTTCCAGAGAAATGGTGGGATTTTGTCTTAATTGACCTGCATCTCGGTCTAGCCTGTGGGCCACTTGGATCGCACCGGTCACTAAGGAGGCAAATGCAAGGACATCACTCTTTGGACACTTGAAGGCGATTGGAATGATCATTGTGATAGGAGGACTGGCTTGCATGGAGAATACCCTTTGTACAAACACGTGTTTACAAACTCATGTAAGTTCCTGGATTAGACATTGATCGGGGTGCTTAGCCTGACCCTTCTAGAACTTTTCACCTCTAACTTCAGGGTTGGGCCCCTGGCAGCTGTTCCTTACCTATAGCTGACCAGACCAGCTGACTCCAGTTTGACCCACTAGTTCTCTTACTGGGGAATGTGTAACAGAGAGACACAAGTCAGGCTAACAGGGGAGTTACAGGTCAGAGACCAGAACTCTAGCTGCAAGGGTGGTCGGGGCAGAGTCGGTTCACACCTTTCCTGTGCCTCATGAGCTACCCGGGGTCCTGCTGATATGTGTCCCCTACCTTTTTTTTTTTTTTTCCCTCGAGCTTGGTTTGGCTTGCTTTCGTTTCTGTTACTTGTGACCAGAGTCTTTTTTTTTTTTTACTTTTTTTTTTTAACGTTTATTTTTGAGACAGAGAGAGACACAGCATGAATGGGGGGAGGGTCAGAGACAGGGAGACACAGAATCTGAAACAGGCTCCAGGCTCTGAGCCATCAGCACAGAGCCTGATGCGGGGCTCGAACTCAAGGACTTTTTTTTTTTTTAATTTTTTTTTCAGAGTCTTAATACACTCCAAAAACCCACTGCGTTTGTTAAACATTGCATTTGCAATACTAGAGTGAACAGAATTCTAAGCCATGGTTGTTCATCGCTATACCATCAGACAAGTGAGGTCCTTGATGACAGGACACTAGAAAGTTTTCAGAGATAAGGCACAATTATTGCCTTGGCCTGCCTCTCCTAGGACCAGACATCCTTTGCTGGAAAGCCTATGTGGCAAATAGCACATTTCGTTTCTGGGATTGTCTGATGCTGGGCTCCACAAAATCATGTAAAGTGAAGTCCTTTGGAAGGATGTGATAGAAGCTTAAGAGGTGGTGTAGCCTAGGAGGAGGGCTCTGGAGCCACAGCCTTTGGTCTGTCTGTATCTCTGCTTCACAACCCACAAGCTGTGAGGCCTTGGACAAGTCACTTACCCTGTCCAAGTCTCTCTCTAAGCTTTATTTTCCTCATCTACGAAGTGTGGATTATGATAGCGTATTGGCTTGCTGTGTTGAGTTCTTAAGATGGAATACATGTACATCACCTAGTATATAGCACCTGGTGTATGCTAAGACACCAATAAAAGATGGCTAACACAGGAGGGGGAAACTCTCCTTCTCCACGCTGACATGTTTAGATGGGAAAGTAACTCCCAGCAACCCAGGAGATTGATCTAGATTGATGCAGTCCAACATGGTAACCACTAGCCACATGTGGCTCTTTAGCACTTGAAATGTGGCTAGTCCAAATTGCAATGTGTGGTAAGTACAAAATGCTTTAAAGACTTGGTACAACAAATGATCATGTTAAATATGCCACAAGTAACTCTAAAATATTAGTTACATGTTAATGACAATATTTTGGATGTGTTGGGTTCCATAAAATGCCTTATGAAAGTTCGTTTCGCCTGTTTATTTTTACTTTTTAAACGTGTGGCTACTGAACTTTAAAATTACATATGTGGGGAGGGGCACCTGGGTGGCTCAGTCAGTTAAGCATCCAACTCCTGGTTTCGGCTCAGGTCATGATGTCACAGTTCATGAGTGCGAGCCCTGCATCAAGCTCTGTACTGATGACTCGGAGCCTGCTTGGGATCCTCTCTCTGTCCCCCTCTCTCTGCCCCTCCCTTGCTTGCACTTTGTCTCTCTCTCTCTCTCTCTCAAAAGATAAACATTTAAAAAATTACATACGTGGGCTTCCACTCTATTTATTTTGGACAGTGCTGATGTGGATTCTCTTTTCAGAAGACTTCAAGGTACCCTCAGGAGAGTGCACTCATCCATTGTTGGATACCCACCTGCTTCAACGGTGAAGTAGTGATGTGATATAGCCGGCCACCCTGGGGCCCCCATTCAGAGTCCCCGGCCCCTCTGCCAGCTGCTTTTAATACACCTATTACCCTGGTAAGTTATAATACTCCAGACAGAAAGGCATGCCCCAGACCAAAAGACAGATAAAATATTTGTAAAACAATCCAAATGGCTAGATTAAAGATGCACAGAAAGGTGAATGAGTGTGTGTGTGTGTGTGTGTGGGTGGGTGTGGGTGTGGGTGTGTGTGTGACTTACACTGGTTGATCACGAAATAGCTGTTAGCAGTGGTGATGCTGTAGAGAAGGAAGCCGGTAGAACCTTTATCATCGGGGTCCTCAGCTGTGATATTGGCCACAATGGTGCCCGCATCCAGCTCCTCGGGAATCGAGTACACTCGTGCTGGGCTGGAGCAGAAGTACAGCAGACACAGCTAATTTTCAGGGGCACGGGAGGGAGGAGTCTGGGAGGTGGGTATTTTGGTTAGTGCTAAATATAGCACTGAGCTTTTGAACTTGCATCTGCTCACTCAGAAAGAGAACTCAGCAGCTGAAAGGAGGGGTGGCCGGCTTTTGTATTTCCAGAGCTCCCGTCCCTGTGGATGCGAAGAAAGTGCCACGCTGTTACTGCAACCATTTACAGTGGCCTCGGCCTCTGACTCCGCGCACGCTTGATGCCTTTTCAGATCAGCCAGGGCATTAACATCTTTCGCAATAAGGATAGTTGGCCTATCCAGCCATCTTCTCTCCTTCTGCAATTCTTGTGCAAAAGCTCCCTGAATTATTTTACGAAATCCATCTGGACACAATGTCCACAGCTAACAGATTCCTGACTCCCACCCTATGGCTGGCACAGGAAGCTGTGATAATAAACTGCAAACGCTTTTTATTTTTTCTTTGTCTTTTTGGTTATTTTTTAAATAATTTTTTTTAGTGTTTATTTTTGAGAGAGGGAGAGAGACAGAGTGAAAGCAGGGGAGGGGCAGAGAGAGAGGGAGACACAGAATCCGAAGCAAGCTCCAGGCTCCGAGCGGTCAGCACAGAGTCCTACACGTGGCTCGAATTCATGAACTGTGAGATCATGACCTGAGCAGAAGTCGGACACTTAACTTACTGAGCCACCCAGGCACCCCCCCACCCCACCTTTTTTTGCCTGAGGAGGCAGAATTTACATACAGAACTTGTGCACCTTTCTGAGTTGCATTTATCTTAAGGTCAGGTCTCTGAACGGAGGAATGAGCCCCCCTCTGGCAGAAGCCAAGGTCAGTGCACTTGTCCTCCATGGATGACTTCTTACAAGATACCACCAAACCGCCAACCCACCCATCTTCCTCAGACTCCCACTGTCTTTGGAAAAGGCTGATAATAAGACAGAGAGGTTCAAGGCTTTAACTACACAACTTGGGTACATTGAGTAATTTTGAATGCACCAAGGAAGGTTTATTGTTTGGAATAACCCTGCAGGAAATCTTTTTGCCGAGGGAAATCATTTCAGTGGGGCAAATAATCACCTCTGATTTACCAGTTTTGTAAGTTAGGATTTTCCCACGTGGGATCTTCCTTTAGAGGGGAACTCTATATTTCAGGTTTAAATGATCGCATTCATTTCATGAGCTCAGAATTTTTCTTCGGTTCTGTCTCATCCTCTCTGTAGGGTAGATGGGACCAGAGGGAAGAGGAAGGAGAGGGATCCTTCAGCCAGCATCAGAGGCAGGCAGAGAGAGGCTGCAACCAGGCTCTCCCTCACCGGGGCTTCCTCCTGAGTCCTGAGCCTGCCCCCCACCCCCGACAACATTCCCAAGGTGACCTCCTGTTGGTGCTCCCCATTGTTGGGGGGACAGTAATCTTGTTTAGGCCAAGAGGCCACCCCAGTGCTCTCCACCTCTCCCCTCCCAATGCCTCATGGAGGCTGCCCATTGATCCATTTACTTGCCTGACCCCCTTCTCAGTGAATCTGGGGGTGGCCTACTGAATGGTCAGGAATAGCTAGGTGGGGTGTGAGGGGCAAGGGGCAGGAAACAAAACCAGAGCCAGAGGGGAGAAGGAGGTAGCCCCAGCTCCCAAAGCCCCTACGTCCGTTATGTGAGAGTCCCTGTTTCTAAGGTGTTCTGTTTTTTTCTTTGGTTACTCTGAGTGGGTTCCGTTAACTTCCAACAAAGAGATTGCGAGGACCTCTGTGCTACCTTGCCTCTGCTTCTTAACGTGTGGTCACTGCACAGTCCACAGGCTCCCTGGGGATTCTGGATCTGAATGCAGAACTCGGGCCAGCTGCAGACCACTGAATCGAGATCTGCATTTTCACAAGATGCCCGGGGATTTGTATGCACTTTAAAGTTTGAGAAAGAATTCTGGGGCGCCGGGGTGGCTCAGTCGGTTAAGCGGCCGACTTTGGCTCAGGTCATGATCTCGCGGTCCGTGAGTTCGAGCCCGGTGTTGGGCTCTGTGCTGACAGCTCAGAGCCTGGAGCCTGTTTCAGATTCTGTGTCTCCCTCTCTCTGACCCTCCCCTGTTCGTGCTCTGTCTCTCTCTGTCTCAAAAATAAATAAACGTTAAAAAAATTTTTTTTTTAAGTTTGAGAAAGAATTCTCGTAAGGAAACAGCAGAGGTGACAACCACAGATAGCCAACCTGTCATAGGACAGAGGACACCTTGGGAGGAGAATCTTCTTCCTCCTACCCTCCCTTCTTCCTTCTAAGACAGTGGTTCTCAGCTGGGGGTGATTATGTTGGTTGTCACAACTAGGGGGAGGGGCTGCTATTGGCATCTAGGGAGTAGAGGCCAGGGACGCTGCTGAATACCACAGCGCACAGGACAGCCCCACCCCAGGAAGCATCCAGCTCAAAATGTCAAGAGTGCAGTTGTTTAAGACACCCTGTTCTGCAGCCCCATCTGGTCCATGCTGGGCACTCCAGGAAATCTGGTCCCTGTGAAGGGAACCAGTCAGGCTATTGGTGAGTGCAGAGCTCCTCAGGCACACCATTCTCTCCTTTGCTGACCTGATATTGAGGCTGGCAGAAGGCAAAATCTTTGGTTTATTTGGTCTGGGCACCCATGACCCAAGTAGGTATAAAATATCATTGAACATGGAGGTGTTACCCTCAGCCCGCAGCTGAGATCTATTCAAGAGCAGCAAAGCCAGGTGTCCCACAGCCACTGACAGGGTTAAGCTCTGATATCACTTACATTCCCACACCCTCCTCTGCTGTAACACCAGATCACCAGGACCTGGACAAGGGGGAGACAAGGGCCAATGGCCACACTCACAGGGAAGGGCATGAATCCCAGATGGCCTCAGACGGCTTCATCGTTACAAATGACTTTGCGGTAAGTGCATAGAGTGCGTGTGCACCGCGAGACCCTAGGTTGAAAAGGACAGTGGGTAAATACAAAAGAAATGGGCAGCAGGGGACAGACTGCCCAAGTCTAAGGTAAAGTGCTCTGCAAAAAACAACAAGCATTGTGCTTGCTATGTAGAGAGTAAATAGAAGTCAAGTACTTTTATAATAACGTGCTCGACTGTAATAATAGCAGAATCCTAGAGTACACATCTCGAGTCCACAAAGCATTCAGATGTTTGTCACCACCCAGGGAGACAATGGTGAGCCACTTTCAGCAACGCAAACAGTACCTGCTTTGGCTGTACTGATTGCAGGACCTCACCAAAGGGTAAAGATAGAAGACTTGTTTCCACATTCCACAGTCCTACGTCACATTCCAATTCCGTGTACTTGAGTCAGTTCGAGGATTGAATTGCGTTAATTCCGAATTAAGTAACTTAATGGGTGGTCCTAGCACTGGTCTGGGGGGAAAGAAGGGTCATGGCTCACGGGAACCAGAGTCAGGACAGCCACTCTGCCCCCGTGCTTCCAGGGACAGTCTCTCACAGACCCATCCCTACCCACACCCATGGATCGCCGTTTGAAACGGAGTGAAGTGATTTGTTACAAAATGCTTAAATGGTCACAAAGATCACGCTATCTGTCTGGAATGGGGCCCAACAGGTGCATTTCCAAAAATGAGAACCAGAGTTCCAGACCTATTTCTGGGGGTCCCTGTAACCAGCCAAGGTCATGTTCTCTTTCTGCTGAGGCCACTTGCTTTATTTTGGAAGACACGGTCCAAACCAGATAGTTCTGCGCCTTGGGAGAACTTCTCGTTTTCCCCATTGCGATTCCCTTAGCCTGCTCCCCCACCTCACAGATGGGAAGGTGGGGGTGACATTGCAGAACACGTTGGCTCTGGCCCTGCGGCCGTCACCCGCCTCTGGGGGTTCCTGATAAATCCGCATTGCTGTGTTGGCTAATACTTGAGTCTGAATCCAGGCTGGGATGTCACAGCTATTTATAAACTGCCTGTACTGTGCTCCTGGAGGAACCCGTCAGCAGAAATGCATTGCATCATCCTTCTGAGCTTAACCTGGCAACGGACATTGATGGGAAGCGTTATGTGGGAGTGTATCTGCTGTCGCTCCCTCCACACGTTGATATCCGGCAACAGGGCTGCAGACGGTTAGCATCCAGAAGTTTCACAACTGTGGCGTGTTTTGCCAAATGGTAGCAGGTTGGCCTGCGAATGGGGTGGCCTTAATACCTCCCAGTCTCAGAACACTTCTGCAAGCATTCCATGTAGTTCTGGGGCCCAGTGGCTTTTCGTTGGTGGAGTCTCCTGAGCTGAATTTATTCACAGCCATTAAATCAGTTATTAGCACTTAGCAGGCCAGTGGTTCTGTCAGTTTCCTTGTGGCTGGCTCCGGAACCCGCCTCAGCAAACGGGGCAGGAAGAGTCCGGTAACCAGCAAGCCAGGCTGTTTGCAGGGTCGTATGCTAGCTCAGAATGCCACCTTCCCCTCCTAAAACCCTACCTATGACAGGCTTGGGGCTCCCCTTTATGCCTGGGCTGGTGCAGGCCCATTCCCACAGGCTCCCCGCACCAGACTCACCTCACCTCTGCCAGGAGTAGGAGCTGCCAGATACAGCCACATCTCCTTTCTGGATCCCCCCGGCCCGTGGCAGAAGACACTTAGAGCACCCCACAGTGGGCAGGCCTCCTAAGTATCATCGAAAGAGACCTCTCCTCGGTCAGAGAGGATAACGTTCTACCAGTGGTCTTTATAGAGTCTTGACTGACCACGCGTGCCCTAGGATCTTGCTATTTATTATTCATGCTGAACAGTCGATTATAAAAGTACCTTTTACACGTGCCCAGTGGCCAGCTGCACTCCAGGGGCACCGTGTTTGGCCCCTCCTCCCTCCCCAGCTCACCCACAATCCCCGATGCGGAGGAAAGGGGAGCCAAGGTGGAAGATGGCAGTCCAGAGGCTCAGGGAGAGCGGACACTGAAGCTCTCAGGTCTCTTGTGTCTCCTCCGGGCCGGGGAGGCCCGGGAGGCTTCCTATCGGGGAACTATCCCTCTGTCTTGTATGAAATGCGTCTGAGAGAGCTGGGCCGCCTGGGAGAGATGATGGCTGTGGCCCACGGAGCCCTGCACGCCCTCAGGCCTACCTGGTAAAGCGAGGGACTTCATCGTTGATGTTCACAATATTCACGTGGAGCGTAGTGGAAGCTTGGAGCCCTTGGCTATCTCTTACTCCAGCAGTGAGGTAGAAACTGGCAGGGAAACATTGCGTGTCAGCGAATCAAGCTTTGCTGACATTACCTTAAAACGGAATGGGGGGGGGGAATGAGGAGGGGGGGAGGGGGAAAGAAGTCTGCTCCTTTCTGGCCACCTTCCTTCGCGTGCTCACACAGAGTCCGAACTGCCACGCCCACCCTTCTTTCCTCGCCTCTAAAACCCACACCTCCACTTTTCTCTCACCCCATAGTCCTTATTCCCCGGGGGCTGCTCACGTCTGCCATGTTGCACACTGGATCTCTGCTGTCCCTCACGATATCCCTGCAAACAGGTATCATGCCCATGTGAGGAAACCGAAGTTCCCATGGATTAAGTAACTGGCCTGGTTCTCAGACCAGGCAAGGAGCCAAGAGCCAAACCTGGGTTGGACCCTTGTCACCCTGTGTGTTTGCATCCTCAAACCCTGGTCTCTCCTCACCTCTTTCCTCAGCTGCCTGCTCGCCTCCACCCTGCTGCTGTGATGTCAGAAAACAGCTCTGATGGCAACCTCTCCCAAGCCAGAAAGGCACCTGAGGCAAGCCTCCAGATTCTTGGAGACACATCTCCCACACCTCCATTCTTGTTATCTGGAGATGAAAATTTGGGAGCGGGGAGGAGGCTTTCCAGAGAATTTTATTCCTTCTTTCTTTTGGGGGCTCACTACCCTCTGAACTCAGCAGGAAAGCAGCAAACCGCTCAGGGCCTCCCTCACTGCCCTCAAGCTGCATGATGCGTGCTCCTGGAGCCTCAGATAAATAGTCCTTCAAGCAAGGTCATTGGCAAAGGCTACCTTCTGTGTCCTGCTTCAAAGTCAAATTCTGTTGTGGAGAAGAGGGTCCCACTAGCAGACAGTCTGAAGTTCACTGAGGGGGATATCAGGAAATACTGAAAAACAAGGAAGCAAAGAATGTAACTAAGAGTACCTATTCATCTTTCCCCTGGAGACTAGTTTGTTCAAATCTCATTTTATATTCTTGGCCCATGGAACATTCCTGATGCATCGGGAGGCGGCCCAATGTATAGTTCTTGGACTTACCGGTTCCTGATTCAAGAAAGCTCTGGATCTGCTGCTCTGAGCCTCTGATCTGAGAAACCACACCCTGAGGAGCTGGTCCCCAGGTCCTGCCTCAATTACAGACGAGTGTAAGGGTGTCCTGTCTATGCCCTCTGCTTCTGAGTCTAGTCTCCCTATCCCTGTTGCCATGTTCTCATGTTTGCTTCTCAGGATGATGTCTGGCTTTCAATCTAGGTCTTGGCTTTAGCCAACACTGTTTAAACACAGCTACCATGCATTAGGTAATAGGACAAGACTGAAGTAAACAAGATCTGGTCTCTACCCTTAAAAGAAATTAGGATATAGTGGGGTGCAAAAACGCTCACAAACCTTGTTCACTGAAATGACGGAAGGGAAAAGGGAAGGGACAGGTGGGAGAGAAAAAAGAAAGTTAACAGGGCCTCAAGTCCAAATTGGAAGGTGGTTTGGAGCTATAGAAGGGCTATTTTAGAATCTGATCTCAGGTTTATGGCCACTGGTCAAGTCCTTGCACATCTTGGGGAGTTAAGAGTCTCATCTTTTATGGCTCCCAGTGCCCAGCCCAGCTCTCTTGGTGACTCCCTGCCTACCACCACTCTTTCTACCTGGGAACCAACTGCAGGACTAACTACACAGCCCATTAAGGGCCAGCCCACGGGAGGACCACCTCTGTGCTACCCATGGGTGCTCATCAAGACAGCTTCTATGCTCCCATCATGGAGTCAACAAAGCAGACAAAGGACCTGGATCAAAAGAGCTGAGTCCAAGTTCTGGTCCTCACCACAGGATCTGGGACAAGTCCATTCCTTGCCTATAATATATGGAGAAGACCACCAAGTGCTCCTCCATGTTATTGTGAGGGTTAAATCAGAGTGAACACTTGAAAATGTGAAGATCCACAGCAACACTTGAGGCTTACGTATTTATAGCCATTTGTTCCAAAGGGCTTTAAGGTCTGAAGCTTTCATTATTTCCTAGTAGGATGAGACATGATCTATCCTAAAGGCCTTAGGTCTCTGGATCAAATAATCAGTGGAGATTTTGCAATCAGAGCCACAGCCCCTGAAGTCTAGAATCAAAGGAAACACAGCCAAGGTTTCCAACCTGGCGATTTGCTGTGTCGTGTGATCACAGCTGAGCTCCCCGTAGGAGAGAGAATGCACAGAAAACAGATTAAAGGTCTCATCAGGGGCCAATAGAAGGTTTTTAACCACTTCCCTGACTGCAATAAAACATTTTTTACACACAAATTAGGAAAGAAAGAAAAGTATTTAAACAATACCCAGTATTAGTCACCTGTAAAATCCCATCATTTTCATGAATAGCCTTCTGGGTTGTTTTGTTTTGTTTTGTAAGTAGTCTCCATGCCCAGAATGGAACCCAGCACAGGGGCCAGCACAGGGCTTGAACTCATGACTGTGAGATCAAGACCTGAGCTGAGATCAAGAGTCAGACGCCTAACACATTGAGCCACCCAGGTGGCCCAATTCTTTTTTTATGCAAACTTATACCCTCCAGAACATTGAGATGATGCTCTAGTCAAAATTACATTCTCTTGTTCTTTTCATTTGTGTCTGGAGCACTTCCCCATATTCTTAAATCTTATCTTACAGCCTGATTGGTTAATGATGGCACAGCATTCTACTGTAGGGCTTACTTTACTAAGGCTTTCTTGCTGGCTCTTACCCATCTTTAAGGGGAAATATTTGGGCAGCACCGAGGAACACCCTTCTTCCAGTCCCCAAAATTGTATAAGCAGCTTGGCAGCACTCAAAGGTATGATGTTTAAATCCCAAGCCCCCACCGTCTCTCCAGCTCATAGCCTGGGCAGCAGTTGCCTAGGCCTGCAGCTGTCTGTACACACAGAGCATTTCTGTGTCTTTGAGCAGAGCCTTCCCTGCAGAGAATCCTCACATACCCATAGATCAGAGGCTCAAGCTGTACGTGACGGGATGGCAGGATTTATAGAGCCACGGGGGGTGTTTACTATGTGCACCTGATTCAAGATGCCTTTCCAATGTGTTTAATGTTCTGGAAGATAGGTCTCCCATTCTGGTGAGTCTCCAATAGCAGAAATTCTCAGGCTAAAGAAATGATACACACATCCTACTCTCCAAAAGCCGATGGTCAATGGGGGGAACATAAAAGAAGATGTGAGAGACATGCTCACAGGGAGATAAATATAGGATACGATATGGGAACAGACAAGGGGGACCCAGACCCATCTAGAACAGAAGAGTCAAGTGCGGTGGCTCTGGAGCCAGACTGCTGAGTTGGATTCCTGGTTCTACTACTTTCCAGCTGCGAGAGCTTATGCAACAAAGAGTAATAATAATAGGGCATGTCCAACAGGCTATCATGTAAAGTTCTAGAACAGTGCCTGATACATGGCAAGCGCCCAATACAGGTAAACTACTACTGTTGGTTAGAATGTAAGATCCATGAGAGGAAGGGCTTCATTTTATTCATTACTATCTCTAGTGTCTGACACATAATATATGCTCAATAAATTTTTTTCAATCAATAAATATTTGTTAAGGGGTGCCTGGGTGGCTCAGTCGGTTAAGCAGCCAATCCTTGATTTCGGCTCAGGTCATGATCTCACAGTTCATGGGATCAAGCCCCACATCAGGCTCTGTGCTGACAGCACAGAGCCTACTTGGGATTCTCTCTCTCTTTCTCTCTCTGCCCCTCCTCCCCTCATGCTGTCTCTCTCTCTCTCTCTGGGTGTCTCTCTCTCAAAATAAATAAATAAATGAACTTTAAAAAATAAAAATAAATTTTGTTAAATGTTAAATATTGGGGTTTTCCTCTTTCCTATTTCCCATCTAAGACCAGCATTCCCACCCTAAAAAATTTTTAAAGCAGGCGACAACAATGACAAAAATCTTGCCAAACTTCAAAAAAAAAAAGCTGTTTTACTTAGGTAATGCTAGGCTGGAGTATGAAATCTTCCCCAGTCCTGCCGATGTCTGGGCGAGCAGGAAAAACCCAGCAGCAGACAGAAAGCGGTGACGACTATAGGATCAGGAACGTAGGGAATTACTTTTTCATTTATATTAAGAGTTTGATTTCCTGGAATCCTGATTTTTTTTTCTTTTAGCACCAGGCTAATTTCCTTTATCCTTGAACCTACGAGCTTGTGTTAATGGGAATAGCAGGCTTGTACTTAGAAGGGAGATAATATCCATAGACTAAAAATATTGTGTCATGTGGCCATTTGCCAGCAACTCAGCAAAGCTTTCTGTAAAACCTGGCATTCTCTCCCCTTTTTAAAGGCTTGTTTAATCAAAGCTGCTCCCTTGATATTCATTCTTGGAAAACAGAAATTAAATAGAATGAGGACCGATTGCACCCCCTCTCTGCTCCACTACTGGCTAAGAAAAGTCCTGAGTAATCAGATCAATTCGGTTAACAAATGCTTGTCAGACAAGCGCTTCAGTGTCCCCGCTGGGAATATTCCTTTACCACCACCCCAGGCTTCTCTATTTGCAGCCCCTTTGCAGCTACCGTTTGCTCTGGGACACAAAGGCTTCAGTGTGGAAGACAACAGAGCCCGAGCTTCCTGCCCCATTCCCCCTTTATTGTGCCACTAGCATCAGGAGAAAGGAGGGCGGGAGGAAGCTGGCCCAGTTTCCTGAAATGTCAGGCTCCCTGGGGAGAACTCACCACCTCCTCCTGGTCTCCCTCGCTACAGCTGGAGCCGGAGGCAGATCGGGATCCAACCTGTGCTGGTTTGCAGCCCTCAGTTGCTTTCAGGCCTGCAGTGGAATCAAGTGGGCGAGCATTCAGCCACTAGTCTCCCAAGAACAGAGCAGTCAACCTCCAGGGGCCAAGTCTCCAGAGGAAAGGAAGGAGCCCTATCCCTCCCAAGTCCAGTAGCTCAGCAAGCCACACGCCCCCAGACCCACCCGGAGGACCAAGGGCGTGCGACACCATCTTCCAAGTGGGCTGTGGCGAGTTATAAATGTGATGCTGTGCGCCTGTGGTATTTTTCAGTGTAAGATGAATATCGTATAAAAGGCTTGATCCCTGTTCCCCCCCATCCCAGCTCAGAGGTGGGAGGTGGGAGGTGGGAGGTGGGGGGCAGGAGTGGGAGGGAAGGGTACCTACGAGGGGAAAAAAACACCATAAAAATCCTACTGCAAGCCTTTAACTTGTCTTGGCTTGTGTGGTATTGTTAGGAGGGTGAGCTAAGTGGGTTATAGGCAAATATTGGAATGTTTTTAAGAAGAGCCATATTTACAAATTCAGAATGCTATAGATGTGTAATCCTTTACTGGTAAAGCTGCCAGCGATCTATCCTCTCATATTCTGTCTTTCTTTTTCTATAATCAGCCTGGGTCATACTCTCTGATTCAGGCTTCACTGATCTTAAGGACAACAGTCCCCGTCCGCTCAAGGAAGTGTCTCAACATATGAACAGTCACCAGTGGTGATGTATTTGGAAGGGGAATAGTCCAATACCACTGTTTGTTTGTTTTTTTCCTTTGTGGAGCATTTTAACAAGAACCTGGAGTAAAACTCATTTTGCAAAGACTTCTGGCAGTGACTCCTGAGTTAGCAGGCAGATGCCAGGGGGGCACTGAGCACGTGGTGTGTGTGTGTCTGTGTGTGTATCTCTGTGTGTGTGTCTGTGTGGTAGGAGCGGAGACATGTGGGAAGCAGGAAGGGCACTGTCACTCGGGACATCAAGGGACAGGACACCAAGGGCAGAATTTACCAGAACAATATAGAAGGGAATGGGCAGGAGTTGGGCCGGGAGATCTCAGTTCTCACTAGAGTTACGGGGCCCAGGCAAAGGTCTCAGCTCGTCCCGAAACAAGGGGCCGCTCGAAGCACCTGAAAAGTCCCAGCCAGCCGGCCCCGGCATAAACGACCACTTTATTCCCAGGAAGATGGAAAGACACAGCTCACTGCCACTTCTCAGAGCCATGTACAAGACGGAGGCGGGGAGAGAATTACTTCCCCTGTTGCCCTCCTGGTGGCCCAGCCAGTAGCAAGGTTATTGCTCTTTTAATTTAATCCTTTGTCTGCCCTGGTGAAGACAAAGCACATTTCACTTTATGCAAAAGTCCTTCCCTAATGGAAAGGCCAAGAGAAAGCTCCTTAATGGAGGAATTGCTGCTCTACATCACTTTGCCTCCAGCTGCGAAACTGATTAACGTCCTCAGAGTCTCCGAGGAGGCTTTGCTGCAGTCACGGTGGCCATTTCCGAGCAGAGGGGGAGGTGGAGCATGGGAGTTGGGTGGGAGGGGGTTGGATCTCATTGAACCTCCTTCAAGGAGTAGAGACAGGGCTGGGGGAGGGGGCCCAGAGGAGAAATGCCAGGAAATGGAGTTATTCACATACACACCACTCTGAGCCCAGTATTAACGCGTGCCTCTGAGCGTGCTCCACCTGTACCCCATCACGACACAGAAGGTGCACGGGGAGGGGGAGCTGAAGCTGGATCCAGGCCTGCGCCAAACAACACAAGCCACCAGCCACGGGCACCTGCGACTATTGAGCATTTGCAATGTGGCTGGTCTGAAAGGAGGTGAGCTGTAAGTATAAAGGACACAATGAGTCCAAAGACCCACTATAAGCAAAGGATGTAAAATATCTCATGAATCGGGGCGCCTGGGTGGCTCAGTTGGTTAGGCGTCCGACTTCGGCTCAGGTCATGATCTCACGGTTTGTGAGTTCGAGCCCTGCGTCAGGCTCTGTGCTGACAGCTCCAAGCCTGGAGCCTGCTTCGGATTCTGTGTCTCCCTCTCTCTCTGCCCCTCCCCTGCTCATGCTCTGTCTCTCTCTGTCTCAAAAACAAATTACAAAAACATTAAAAGATATCTCATGAATCGTTTTTATGTTGATTATGGGTTAGAAACGATAGTAGTTTGTATATGAGTATTTAAAATGTAAGAAGTATATTAAAATTAATTTCACCTATTTTGTTCTACTTTTTCAATGTGGCTACTAGAACGTTTAAAATGACACACACCACAGTCGTTTCTGGCCCGCATGCCAGCTGTATTGGGCGGTGCTGGCCCAAACAATGTACAACATGCTATTAACATTTCCTTAAAAAGGCGGGAGCAAATGCCAGAGGTCTCTGCACTAGCCCGCACTTGTATGCTATCTGTGATACACTTTCAGTTCATTAAGCTGCATAGACGTTGCAGGATTTGTCATTTTAAGGGAGTTGGGGTTTCTGGAGCTGTCCTAGAGCTATTTTTTAATCCGTTCTTCCTCCTCAGGGGTTCCCACCAGCAAGGCAACTCCTTGGAACCCATCAGGTAAGATGATAGGCACAAACCAACCTGGGGTGGCTTCATGCACATGCTTTGGTATCTTGTTTTTGTTTTTGTTTTGTTTCTTGTGGGAAGTCATGTATTTTAGTCATCACTTGGGCAATCTGAAATGGCCCCCTTCTCCCTGAGCCCCTACCATTGATTATTCACCATTGATAAGTCTGACCTCTTTCACCTTTTGATCACATTATAGACCACAGTCACCAAACAGAAAATACCACATCATGTATTGAAGGGAGTGGAGGTCACATAATTGTCTTGAGGATCACATCTTCGCCAGGTAGATGGTTTGCTGCGTGATGATGGCAGGGGAGTGGCCCGTTTGGGGGCATGGGGGCGGAGGGGTCTCAGCCATCCCCTTTTAGACTCTTCCTTCTGAAGTGCCCTTCCAGCCAGCACCACAGCAGTCTGCATGTGACAGGCACATCTTCTAGGTGCTCAGTGCAATGACCAGCCATCAGGTACTTTGAAATATCAACCCCTAGTTCGTTCAGACCATTGCAGTACCGACCCAGTGCCCCTAACAACAGGATCCGCTCTGATTATGGTTCATGATACCATTTCTTTCTTTCTTTTTTTTTTTCTTAATTTATTTCTTTTGAGAGAGAGAGGGCACGAGCGGGAGAGGGGCAATGAAGGGGGGCAGAGGAAGCAGCCTCCAAGCTATAAGTACAGAGCCCACGCAGGGCTCCATCCCAGGAACTGTGGGATCGACCTGAGCCGAAATCAAGGGTCAGATGCTTAAGCCACCCAGGCCCTACATGATACCGTTTCTTAAAACACGCTCTTCCGGAGACCTGTTTTAGGATGGGTCCCCAGATGCACAGGACTCCTGGACAGCAAGGTTGTAATTGGCATCCTTCCCATCTTTATAGGTGCCGGTCACTATCCATCCAGTCTTGCCCACTGCATGGTTCTCCCCATGAACCCTGGACCGTCCAGTACTGTGTCATGGTTGACATCCCAGCCGGCCAAGAAAATGACACAGTTTACGTAGGCCCTGTCTGGGTTCTCGACATAGATGCCGCCTATGTAGTTAGCCGTCTTCTCTGTCGCCCTTGTACCGCAGCCGATGGGCCTTTGGTGTAGATTTCTGCCACCATCTCTCTTCTGGAGAGGGAGCCATAGTTGCCAACCTACTTGAGGGTGTAGTTCTGGACGGCATGGCCGTCTTTGAGTTCCGTGCAGGTTCCAGATTGGTTAAGCTCCCGGTCATTGTCATACTCCCAGTCCTTGGCCTGGTAGCTGTTGCAGGCCTCGTCAGGAATGCCTTGCCGGTGGGTGTACCCCCACACCTGCAGGTCGTCGCCCCTGCGCAGGAGCCCAGGTTGCAAGCGTCCTTGCAAGGGTCCTTTACAGGCTGTGCTGCCAGCATGGCGGCGGTGGGGGATGGTGAGGGGAGCACGCCCCCTTCCTCTTGCTGTGGATCCTACCCGCCATCCTGGCTGTGGTGCTGCCATGCACCCGGCAGGCACCACAGTATGGGGGGACGGTCCGGCCCCCTGGGGACACTGGCATAGTTGACCCTATCCACGTTGCTCCAGTCCCAGCTCTTGGGTAGATCTGACAGGGACAGGTGCTCATGAGGCCAAGGCTGTGTCCTGCGCCCCGGCTTGGACAGCTGGTCCCTCTGCGGGGGTCAGTGGCAGCTCCCGACCAACTGAAGTGGGGCCAGGCCAGCGTGCCTCCCTCCCCCCGATGTCACCCCCCCCCCTCTCCTGGCAGCATGGGCAGCAGCAGTCACAGCCGCAGCCCGGACAGTGCCAGAGCTCCCGGCTCTACTTTGGTGTTCCATTAAAGCCCCTGCTTGCTTCTTCAGTTCTGTGGTCCTCAAAGGGTACAATGTCAGAATCACCTGAGCGGTCTGTATTCCAGGAGTCCATGGTTTTTTAAAAGCAGCCTGCAAATATTCTCACGCAGGGACCTGAACGCCTTCTGAGAAACCATCCCAGCCTCTCTAACCAGAAGACTCCCCCCAGGGTATTTGGCAAAGTTGCAGATTCCCAGGCCCATCCCAGACCCACAGGATGGGAAACTTGGAGAGATACTTGGGAAATTTGGGAAAACATGCCCATGGTTTTCAGCCCTGGCTGTTCAAGAGATTCACCTGGGGGCTTGCAAAGCCTGATGCCTGGATCACACCCCAGGACAGTCACATCCGACTCTCGGTGGAGTGGGACCCAGATATCTGTTGTTTTTTTAGGTTCCTCTTCTGGTTTCAATTTACAGCCAAAGTTAAGAGGCACAGGTTCGGTGAATTGTAAGTTAACCCGTCTCCTTTCTCCTTATATAGAGCAAATATGTCATTTAGTACCTCCAGAGCGTCCAGAATAAAAAGTCTAAGTACAAAGGCCATGCTGTGTCACTTCTTGAACTGCTACTCCTTTCCAATCTGAGAAAGGGTTCTTTCTACATCATGCTCACTGCTTCTGCAGGCTGGAACATTCTGCGCAGCTGTTAGTTCTAGTGCAGGTGTTAAATACTTCATTAACACTTTCTGCTGCACTTGAAGGGCCCCCTCCCGCAAATAACTCCTAAGCACACTGTGAAAGCTATGGGTGCAGCTAGTTCCAGGCCCCCAGCCCCTGCGGCTGAGCTCAGACCTCTTTGGATGGCACTACATATTCTTTTAAGGGAGCAACGCCTGCTGCATTTGTTACCCACCTGGCTGCTTCCCTTGCTCTGAAAGCATAACAACCTGATCCAGGAGGGGTTTTTACCTTATTTTTTTAATGTTTTTTTTTATTTATTTTGAGAGACAGAGACAGGGACAGAGCATAAGCGGGGGAGGGGCAGAGAGAGAGGGAGACACAGAATCTGAAGCAGGCTGCAGGCTCTGAGCAAGCTGTCAGCACAGAGCCTGACATGGGGCTGGAACCCACAAACTGTGAGATCATGACCTGAGCTGAAATCAGCCACCTACCAAATGAGCCACCCAGGTGCCCCAGGAGGTGTTTTTAAAGGGACTGCTATGGCCTTATTCCCTCTGTATATTTGGAAAGATCTATTAAAGATGGGGATTAAAAAATAAACCTTTTTCTTGGCAGTCGGAGAGTCCTTCCACTTTGCCCCCACTGCATCTTGTACAGACTTTATAGCAATTACCTTATTGAATTATAATGATTTGGTGTGTGCACGAATGTCTCCCACCCAGACTGTAAACTTCTTGAGGTACAAAGATGTGTGTTACTCATCTCTGAGTCCATAGTATCTAATAGAAAGCCGGGCACATAGTGAATTCTTGGTAAATGTTGAAATGAACTAAATGTATAAATGAGGTACTATAATTTGGGTTGCCGACCCATCTGAAATCCTTTTTCCCTTGGTCACCATCAAGCCACAGTGCCCGTAGGACACAGTGCTGGCCAGTGAGGAGTAAACAGAAGTCCTCTGGTTAGGGGCTCCAGAAGGGTCTTTGTTTTCCTACCAAAAAAGGTACAGGCTGGGCTGGCCTGCTCCCTTCACCCTGTACCCCTTCCTGCTTTTTTTTTTTCTTCTTTCTGCCTGGAACTTAAAAGTAAAGCCTGGAGGTACAGCAGCCATCTTGTAATCATGAGGCAAACAGAAAGAGGACAAAACCAACATACTGTGGGTGAAAGAACAGAAAGATAGAAAGAGCCCAGGTTTCTGATGGCAGTAGATGAGCCAGCCCTGGATTGCCTGCCTGCCTCTGGACTTCTTATGGGAGGAAAAACAAAATCCCACATCCACCACTGTGATTAAGTTTTCTGTTGTTTTCAGACCAACACATTTATAACTTACATAGCAAGTATGTTACTCATAAGTATGCATTTAAAGCACCTAGTGTGGCTCTTAGCACATAGTAGGGATCCATTAAGTGTTTGCATATTCCACGTATTCATGCAAATAGAATCTTGAATAAATTATTTTGGGGGGACAGAAGGGTCATCTTCTGATGATAACAGTCTATTCTGTAACTTAAGATGTGCCACTAATCTTAAAACAGCTTTGTTTCAGACCCTGCCGACTGTATCATATTAGTGCTTGAGGTTATCCCCAAGGCTCGCTTCCTCGTGTTAGAAAAAGTAGCCCTGTTGAGGCTGCAAATCACAGAGCAAACAGCCTCCCGGTGTTACCAGTTCCCCGAGTGTCATATTTCAAGCGCTCGCTTCTCTGTAAGGTAGGATTTGCCGGAGCAATGCCTGCTCCAAGGTTAGCGGGCTGGCTGGCTGGCTGGCTGGCTGGCTCTGGTTCTTTTCTTTCCGACCTGGGCTGCCCAGCTGCAGGGCGCACAAACCACTTCAGGGGACAGAGCTGGGAGCCACAGCATCCCTGTCCTGGGGATACGCTGAGAAGCTCCTTCGCCCAAAGGTTAGCGTTTACAAGAGCTCCACCGGCAGCTGCCTTTAAGGGAGTGGATTTAAGAGGGAGAGAAGCAAGATCTCAGACTGAACCATGAGGGAAGGTTCCAGGGCCTAGACTCTGGTTTTTCACTGTGGGATTCCTCCTGTTCTTTGGAATTTCTGGGACTTTTTTTTTTTTTTAACTTGGCTCCAAACAGCTTGACCTCATCTCTTGAAAACAACTGTTAATGCCGGCCTTTGGGATATACATTTTCCACTTACTTCTTTTTGTTTTTTTAATTTTTTTTTTAACGTTTATTTATTTTTGAGACAGAGAGAGACAGAGCATGAACGGGGGAGGGGCAGAGAGAGAGGGAGACACAGAATCTGAAGCAGGCTCCAGGCTCTGAGCCATCAGCCCAGAGCCTGACGCGGGGCTCGAACTCACGGACCGCGAGATCGTGACCTGAGCTGAAGTCGGACGCTCAACCGACTGAGCCACCCAGGCGCCCCTCCACTTACTTTTAAAAGAATATAGCTGGGGGGGGCTGGAGTGCCTGGGTGGCTCAGTCGGTTGGGCATCCGAGTTTTGCTCAGGTCATGATCTCACCGTTCATGGGTTCAAGCCCCGCATCGGGCTCTGTGCTGACAGCTCAGAGCCTGGAGCCTGCTTCGGATTCTGTGTCTCCCTCTCTGTCTCTGCCCCTCACACTCTGTCTCTCTCAAAAATAAATAAACATTAAAAAAATGTTTAAAGAATATGGCTGGATTTGTATTAACTTAGAATTTAAAAATACTGAGCAGTTTTAATATGCCAGGCACTTGTGCTAAGTGGCTTTATGTGCATGATTTAATACTTACAGTCCCCCAGCTGTGGAAGGTGCTATTGTTCTTCCATTTTTATAGAGGAAGAAATGGAAGCTCAGAGAGGTTAAGAACTCGTCTAAGATCACACAGGGCCATGAATCTTATCTGGGGTATCCAGAGCTCCCTCACCCATTCCAACACCCCCTGTACGCTATGCTATGGACAGCACAGTCCTCCCATATCACTGCCCCAACGGCCCCCCACCGCAGGCCAAGGCTCCAGGCTCCTGGGTCAAAGGCAGCTTGGAGAAGCCCTTCTTGTTTAACAAGGAGACTTACACTGAGGGGTATGCTTCGGTTTGTGTCTTCTGGATCGAAGGCCTCCACCTGATAAATGAATCCAGGATTTGCTGCTTCCACTATGTACAGGTCTAGACCTATATTGGCGTCCAGAGTGGAAGAAGACACATTTTATTAGACAAAGCAAATGAGGAATTACGAAACCGGGACCAGCCGTACATGGCCGAAGGGAACCGAGTGCACCGGCATCGTGGGAAAGGCGGACACGGTGACGGAGGCGGTGAGTAAGCCCACCAGCCGGCGGGCGTGAACGGACCGCTTATGGGAATTTATAACGCGCTCGGTGGCCAAGCTGGCAGCACCTCTCCCCACCTTTCCTTTGCTGAGAGGTGACCTTGGGGAGGAGCCTCCTGCAAGAGGCTGGTTCCTGATCCACTCTCACGTGCAAATTCCTCTGAAACCTAACCAAGGTCACCTCCGGAAGTGAACTTATCATGTCAGCTGAAATGAATGATGTGCAGAAGGAATAAGGGAGGGAGAGGGCTGCAGAGGATCAGGGAGGGGACCGGAAATTGGTTTCATCTACTTCAGAGTTCTCACAGCCAGGGGGAACAGCCCCTTGGCCCCACCAGCCTTGCCTAGGGGTATCTCTCTCTCTGAGAACCCGTCCTTCTGAGAGAGGGCTGAGAACGCGCACATCCACTAGCTCTTTGGAGGTATCGTGGTGAGGACTTATGTTTTCTCCCTTATCTTCATAACACTCTGTAAGGAGGCATTGTAATTATCTCTACTTTACAAATGAGGGAACGGGCTCTGGGAAGTGATGGGGCTGTCTCAGCTAGGAAGGAGGTGAGGGCATAAAAATTCAAACCCAGTCCACCTTCCATAGGAGCTCCAGCTCCCATTCACCTTCATCACTGCTCGTGCTTCCATTCAAGTCAGTATTTACTGAGTTCTCACTACTGCACCAGACACGGATCCATCTACGCATTGGGAAGGCAGCGGTTCCCCAAACCCAAAGCCCTGCTCTCACTGGGCTTCCATTATAGTGGGAAGATCCAGACAAAGGAAATGAGCAAAATATGTGAATGTTATGGAGCGATGTCACGGGGAAAATCAGGGAATGGCGTTTGTGGGTTGGGTTCCAACGTGAAATGGAGTGGTTGTGGAAGGTTCGCGGACACTTGAGTCAAGATTCTTAAAGAAATGAGGTGCCGCCATAAATATGGGGGAGGGGCAAAGAGTAAATGCAGACGCTGACTCTGACAGGTGGTGCCTGGGGCACTGACAGTCCGGTGAGGAGGCCGGGACTGCCATAGCGGAGGAGTAGCAGGAAATGTGTGGGAGAGGACATGGTGGAGGCTGGAGCAGTCTTGCCAGTTTGGATTGCCTTAAGGAGTCTCTGGCTCTTGTTTTAAGGGAGATGAGAAGTTCCTGTAGGGTTTTAAGCAGAGGGGTGCCTTGATTTAACTGATATTTCCCAAGATCCTTCTGGCTGCTGTGCGAACAGATTGGCAGGGGCTAGGGCAGAACAGGGAGACCAGTTAGCCGGCCATTGCAATAAGCCATGCAGTCATGTGTGGTGACACTTGACCGGTGCCTTGTGCCATGGTGGTAGTGACGGGGATGCCAGGCAGCGGTCAGACTGCGGGGACTTGGAAGGGGCGAGATTTCCCAATGGTTTTGATGTTGGGTATGAAGGAGAGAGGAGTCATGGGTGACTTTGAAGTTTTGGTCCAAGCAACTGGAATGCTGGAGGTGCCATTAGCTAAGAGGGGAAAGACAGGAGAAGCAGATTTTGGGGGGTGGGGGGTGGTGGGGGTCGGGAGTGAAGTGGGAGCTGAGGGTTTGGTTTGGGGGCATGTCAAGTTGGAAATGTCACATTATGACACCGATTCCAATGTGGGGCAGATTTTGTATACCACCAAGCAATCCTCTGACACTAGCTGGCAGTTCTATAATTCGACTCAATTCTGATACTGTCTACCCAGAGACAGCATTCAGATTCCACAGGCCAAGAACTCAGTCCCACGAGACATGTCCACCACCACCCCCACCCCCCCCCCACCCCCCCCCCCCGCCACTTCAGATGTCAATTTCCAGTTCAGGTTGTCATCTGTGCTTCTGACCCACAAGCTGTAAGTCTGAGTTTCCCACCATCCCCTCTTGGGGTTTGGTGAATTTGCTAGAGGGGATCACATGACTCGGAAATATTTTACTTACTAGATTACTGGCTTATTGCAAAAGGCTATAACTCAAGAACAGATAGATATAAGAGATGCATAGGGTATGATATGGGGAAAAGGGTACAGAGCGTCTATGCTCTCTGGGTACACCGCTCTCCAGGAAGAGAGAGTTTGTTCACTAACCTGGAAGCTTTGCCAACCCCACCCTTTTGTGGTTTTATGGAGGCTTGATTGCAAAGGCATGGCTAATTACATCATTGGCCATTGGTGATTGAGCTCAGTCTCCACCCCCCTTCCCTCCACAGAGGTGGGGACAAAGTGGAGGATGGGAGTCAGAGTTGCAACCTTCTAATCACATGGTTGGCTCCACTGGCCAACCTACTTAGGTTTGGGTGACCTGGGGACATTCCAAAAGTCACCTCACAGTATCCCGGATGCTTACTAGACATGGCAGATGGAGATATCGGGTAAGATGGCTAGATGTTTGAGTCAGTGGTTCAGAGGAGAAGACTGGACTAACATGGAGGTTGTCAGTATGGATGGCATTCAAAGGCATGAGCATGGGCAAGATTATGCAGGAAGTTACCCTATGCTCCAGTCCTTTATATTGTCCCTGCTCTGCAGCAGAGCCCAGTCACACACTGCCCTCCCAGGCCTCCATGGGGAGAATTAACAAGTGAGTCAATGCCCACAGCACACGGTGATGAGTCTCTGATGGGCTCATCCCAGCTTCCTCCAGAATGATCCACTCGAGGTCCCAGAGCCTCAGTTTCCCCCCCAGGTCTGAGAGATTCCCAAGAGAAGCGACAGAGGTGAGGGGCTTTGTAAATCGTTGGGCATCATTATTGGAAGTCCTGTGCTGGAGGACATTTCATTTATTCCCTGCTCATTAAGCAGATGCCTTTTCCAGGGAAACAGCTGCTTGTTTACTTACTTGTCTGCTTTGCTCAGCCCCCCCAGGGTCCTCCCCTGTGCCACTGTCTGGCCATACTGCACACCCCAGTGTATCTTACCTTTTGCCAAGTTGCCTTGAAACTCAGGCGGCTCGTTCACATCTGTTACCTGGACGGTCAGGATCTGTAGGTCAGTGACACCAACGTCATCCTTAACATAAATCTGCAACTCAAATATGTTTGGTTCCATTTCAAAGTCTAGTTGTTCCTTCCCACTGGTGACAACCTAAAAGCAAATGCAGAATTCTTAGTAACCCTGTGGAAGAAGATATGTTTGGTATGCATGCATTTTGCAAAGGGATGTTACTAGGAAGGAAACAACCAGCATCCTTTCCCTCACTGTCAAAGGAAGGGGTTGTTTTCCCTTAGTCCGTCCAACAGAAGCCCCATGACACTCCACTAAAGGGGCTCCTGCATGTGATGCCACTTTTCCTGGGAAAGAAAAATATTTAGGTGACATCCTGGTTCCATCCACTGGAGATGGAAAGCCAGGAGTTAAAACCCTGCCTGTCACTACTTGGGGTTGGCACCTAGGCAAGTCTACTCTGAATGTAGTTAGGTTTTCTGACACTGTACTTTCCTGTGATTGCTGTTAAGTTGCATCTTGGCGTAGCACGCCATGCTAACTTTCCCAAGGCCATGTCCAAGAGTAAACAAGGGAAGGATACATCTGCAGAAATAAGGAACAATATATACTTACATCAACACCCTGTTAGTGTTTTTGTACATTTCCACACATCCTTCCATGATTGGAAACTTGTCCTCTGAATTGTGTTTTGGAAATGTGGGAGGGATACCAAGAACCAGGGATAGAGAGACATCACCAGAATCATCAGCAGGAACCCGGGAAGTCCATGATAGGAGGGTTCTGCTGAGGCTAACTGGAGGCCAGCTGGTGACCTCTCATGTCTACATGCACACTCCTGCCACCAGCTCAGACCACGGAGTGCCCAGAGTCCTTTCGGACATTTCATAAATGTCTTAATTATCCTAATGGAAGCTTTTGGTTGTTAACATGAATGGGGCCAGGCAGGCATTCAGTATCCTGTCGTGAGGAGAGCACTTAGTTCCAATCTCACTTTCATGGCTGAACTTTGGTGTGACCTTGGGGAAGTCCTGTACCTTTCCCTGATTTTGCTTCCACATGATTATAAGTAGGTAAATAATCCTCGCCCTAGTTAAACAGGTGAGGTATAAGACAGGATATTATAACAAAGAATGGGGGCAGAGTTCATTGTGAGCCGTGTTTAGCCAGGGAAGGCTTCATGGAGGCGGCTATGGGTTTCATGTTTGACTTTGCAAGATCTGGGCTGCAGATCTGGGCTGGTTGAGTGAAGACAGCCACAGATGGGAATGAGTACGTGCAGTGGAGGGAGAAAGTGTGGAGGAGGGCTGAGAGAGACAAAGATGTAGTCTTGTCACTACTGTGAGCAGGGGTCAGCCTGGCGCCCACGTATGTGGAGATGACCTGTCTCTGCGTCTGACGCCTGTAAGGAGAGAGGCAGCATAAGCGAGGCGTCCAGAGCATAGACTCTGGAGCTGGGCTGACTGGCTTTAGAGCCCAGCCTTCCCATTCCTTAACCCATCTGCGCCTCCATTTACCCATCTGTAAAATGGGGACATTAAGAGCATCTACTTTAGAGGGTTGTTGTAAGGATGAAATGAGTGAAGCCACGGAACACTTAGATCACTGTTTAGCACTGAGCAAGCACCCAGCAAATGAGAGCCAGAAACCATGCAGTGAGCATTTGTCCCCCAGAGCAGCTCCCTCTGTCATGACCCATTCTGTTTCCTTGATTTAGACCCGAGCTTCCTGCTAAGCCCGGAGGCCTCTCCTGAACCCCAAGCTTGAGCAGATCCTTTACCACAATATTACCTACTGACAGCTCCGTGTCCTTGGGAACTAGCTCTGATTCCCCAGAGGAAGGAAACAATACAGTCAAAGAAAGAGTCCAAAATACTACATTTTGGAGTCAGAGGAACTGGGTTGCTACCAACACAAATGGGGGAGTTGTCTTTGCTGTTGCTACCAGCATTTACGTGTTTACGTGCCGGGCTCTTGCCAAGCCATTTTGCCGAGTATCTTATTAAGTCGTGGCAACAACCACAGGTTGGTGAAGGTTCCCTGTGTTTCACGGGTAAGGAGACTAGGCCAGGGAGGGGAAGGTGCTCCAAAGGTCATTGCTGGGAGCGGTGGAGCCTCCATTTGGTTGCAGGCAATCTGGCTGCCGAGTTAGGATGAAAGACAATGTTTGGTCTCAGGTATGTTAAGTCTGAGGTCATTCTGGTCAAAGCTCAACAAATTTGCTGGTGACAGTGGGTGAGGAAATAGGAGAGTCTGGCTGAGAGAGAAAGAGGGGCAGGTGCAGGCCTCCACACGACCTCAGAGCAATGCTTGCATGCCTGCCCGGCTTCTCAGAACTATCCTTCTTCTTCTTCTTCTTTTTAATGTTTATTTATTTTTGAGAGAGAGGTGAAAGAGAGACAGAGAGAGAGAACAAGTGGGGAAAGGGTAGAGAGAGAGGGAGACACAGAATCCAAAGCAGGCTCCAGGCTCTGAGCCGTCAGCACAGACCCCAGTGTGGAGCTCAAACTCATGAACCGTGAGATGATGACTTGAGCCAAAGTCAGACTCTTAACTAACTGAGCCACCCAGGCGCCTCTCAGAGTTATCCTTCTTGCTGCTGTTATGGGAGAAAACTCCATGACTAACAATTGGCCACATGTGGCCAAATGGGGCTCTGACATCTCTCTTGCTGGGCAATAGTGGGCCAGCACAGAGTAGGGACTGCGAGCTAGGGTTCTTGGGCCAGCTTGCTAGATCCCAAGTCTCAAGTTGGCCACCAACTAGCTAAGTGAACCTGGGCACCCTGCTCGGCCTCTCCATGCCTCCGTGCCCCACCTCTAACATGCAAATAATAGTAGTACAGCACTCATGGTCCTATTGTGAGTATTACATCAATGAATTCACAAAAAATTTAGGGGGATTCCTGGTATATGATAAATGTGCCATACACATGAGTTGTTATCATTAGATCATTGTCACAAATTCTCCTTGCCTGCCCCCTGTCCCCAGAAGTCTCAGCAGCTGTGTTTGAAAGTAGAGAGGCCTGAGCTCTGGCGTGATTCAGAGGTCACCCTCCGAAAGCCCTGTACAATGAAGTCCCAAGGCCAACGGTAACCAGACCTCTGGACCAGAGACCCAAAAACCTCACCATTGGACTTCTCCTGCAGACTGTCCAGTCAGCCCAAGGAGGAGTCAGGTTCTACTGTGGTAGTAGCTCTTATGAACATTTGGGGTAGGAGAAAAGGATTTTTTTTTAATGTTTATTTATTTTGAGAGAAAGAGAGCATGCATGGGGGAAAGGCAGAGAGATGGGAAGGAAGAGAATCCCAAGCAGGCTCCACACTGTCAGCACAGAGCCCGACACAGGGCTGGATCTCATGAGCCGTGAGTCAAGAGTCAGACGCTTAACTGACTGAGCCACCCAGGCACCCCGAGAATAAGATCTTTTTGGAGGGGATAGTTGATGCCATTGGGTGGTTTCTGGGGAGAAGCAACCAATTCTTAAGAATAGCTTCAGGACTTATGAATGCGTGGCCAGTCCTAGTGCTGGCACAGAGTCCAGGAGGGCACCAGGGCTGGGACAGTCCCCTGAACACTGGAGCCCACATCAGTTGAGGTGCTAATAAAATTGCCATTTCTAGAGTTCAGGAATAGGATGGAATTCTTCCTTGACTGATAGCCCTGTGTGAATCCCATCAAACATGGAAAAGGTAGGTATTTCCACCTGATTTGGGGGCTTGCCAAAACAGCAACAATGTGCATGGCAATGTAAGAAAAAAAGCCTAAGATTGGTGGTCAGGTGACCTGAGTTAAGTGCTTATTTCATCTTTAATGGCTATGTGATCTCAGACAATTCAGTTAAACTTGCCGTCTCTTTATGATCTTAGTTCTGAACTGGAATAAAGCATTTTACTTTTATTTGTTTGATTTTTTTTTAAAGAGAGAATGCAAGCAGGGGGGATTTAAGGCTCCACACTCAGCAGAGAGCCCAATGCATGGCTCTATCCCACCACCCTCAGATCATGCCCTGAGCTGAAATTAAGAGTTGGATGCTCAACCGAGTCACCCAAGTGCCCTAGCAATAAAGCACTTTAAACAGTGATAATATCAGTGTCAGTAGTAACATCAAGAGATCAGGATGCATATCTGAAGCAGCACGGTCACCATCATCATTAAAGGCAGTAGACTATCGAGGCTAAGGGAGGGCGCTCTTAGTGGGAACAACCCAGATGTCTGTCAGCTGATGAACAGATGGGCAAAATGTGGTCTGTCCAGATGGTAGAATACGATTCAGTCACGAAAAGGAATGAAGTACTGACACATGATACAACATGGGTGACCCATGAAATTTTTTGCTTCAGGGAAACTGGCCGGTCATTAAAGACCACATACAATGCAAATCTATTCAGAGACAATGTCCAGAATAGGCAAATCCGTTAAGACAGAAAGGAGATTAGTGGGTGCCAGCGACTGGGAGAAATAGGAAAAGGGGAGTGACTGCTGATAGACTAGGGGTTCAATTGGGCGTGATGGGATGTTCTGAAATTAGATTGTGGTGGTGGTCTGTGAAATGCTAAAAACCACCGAATTGTACATTTTATTTTTTATTTTTATTTTTTTAAACATTTATTTTTGAGAGACAGACAGAGCGGGGGAGGGGCAGAGAGAGAGGGAGACACAGAATCCAAAGCAGGCTCCAGGCTCTGAGCTGTCAGCACAGAGCCCAATGTGGGGCTCGATCTCACAAACCATGAAATCATAACCTGAGCCGAAGTCAGACACTTAACTCACTGAGCCACCCAAGTGCCCCCTGAATTGTACATTTTAAATGGGTGACTTCTATGATGTACACGTTATATCTCAATGAAGCTGTTTATAAGACTAGTCAGAGATATGAAGTCAGGCTACCTGGGTTCTAGCTTCAGCTCAGCCACCTGAGAGCTGTGCAACCCAGGGCAAGGTATCTCATATCTCTGTTAAATTTTGCTTCGGTTTCCTGCATCTGTAAAAAGGGCTAGTAATATAAATAAAATCATTGGGTTTTTGGAAGATTACAAGAGTAAACACATGTAGAACAGGTTCCACAGTGTCCAGCCAATACCGCATGCTGTGTAAGTGCAAGCAATTGGCAGGGCTTATAGGAACAGATGAACAGCAGCTGTGGAAGATGAGCCAGATGTCAAGGGCCAGGTAGACAGGGCAGGTGAGTCACAGAACCAGCATCTGGGGCCCGGGAATGTACACTGGATACTGAGGTGAAGACCTCCTGAATGGGGTGCTGAGAATACCGTGTTCCTGCGCTCTGGACCTCAAGTCATGGCTCTTGAATGTGAATTACTGAGTCTAAATTATCCACGAGGAAACAGTCACACAGCACAGCTGCCCATTTAGACTTGGATTTCTATGAAGGGTGTGTTCTTCCATATTAAATAAGTCTCCTCATAGATTTCCTTCTGAAAAATCACAGAATTCGAGAAAAGCAGCATCACCGGACACAAGTTCATCAGCGCCTGGCTTTTGAGGAGACGAATACCCAAACTATGCCACCCCAAGAATTTAGTTACTGTCAGTACACTTCTAATGCCTGATATCATGTAAGGGCGGTTGGCAATAAGAAACAAGACTTTTATTTGTAATAAATTGGGCATTTGGTCACTGCACTGGATTGAGTGAAGAAAGAAGGTCCCAAGTGCTCTGGGGCATCTAGCACAGAGGGCTTTATGGTGCCCCAAAGAGCCCTTGTGGATCTTACTAGAGGAGAGATTGAACCAGGGAAAGAGGAGGAAATGATCACTGATCTGGAATCCCATCCATCCTCAGCTTCAGGACCCCTCTTTGTGGACAACTCCCCCTGGGAGTGAGACGTGCTTGCCTCAAAGTCGGTGCCTGACAGCCAGTTCACTTTGAAGGCATCAGTGAGGGGGCTTGAGTTGATGATCAGGGGAAACCCCGGGGTCACAGGTGCCAGCGATGCTGATAAATTCACAGAAAACTTATGCACTGAAGTCTCAGGTGGAGAATTCTCAGCCACGTTGCTTGTAGCAGGCAAATGGATTAGGCGTAGTGCTTCTGTCCCTGTGGGTTTAAGAAGGATGCAAAACAACATGAACATAAAGCCTTGTGCTGGGAAAAAGGACTTAACAGCTCGCTCTATGGTTTCAACTCGTAGCTCAGGGCAACGATGGAACCTGGTCACTCTTGCCAGGACTGGAAATGGAAATCTGAGATCTTCTGGGAGCCAAGAAAACCACCACAAAACAACCATGAAATCTGCTTTTGTCATTCTGTAAATAAAGCTGCTGCATTTCTCTTGTCTCCCCGCACCCCTTCTCTTTTCTTTGTGAATGGCTAGAGAAACAGAAACATGATGCCTTTGGAGACGGACATTCACTTGAAGGACCTAGTCCCATCATGACTCAGGTAGTTTACAAGAGTTTATTTGCCTCGTCTGTGTCAGTGTTTGATTCAGAGGTCATCAAAAATGGGGCGATCATGATTGGCAAGCCCCAAAATCATGTTAGATCTCCTTACATCTGTAAGTAATCTCCAGGACAATTGTTTGTTATTGTTGGATGCTGGGGGCATCATACAGAGAGGGTCAATGAGTACATCTTGATTGATACATTAACTCCCATTTCACAGACAAGAAAACATGAGACTCAGTGAAGGCGCGTGCATTGCCTTGGACTGCACGTCAGACAGGGACTTTGACAATTTAAGAGAAAGTATGCTTCTTCCAGGAAAATCCTGGGACATTCTTAGGTCTCCTCGATACTCTGCAAGATCTTGCCAATATAGAGGAGACCAGCGGCTCCTGCTCTTTCATGCTTCCATGGTGATGCTTACTCAGGGTGTGTGTGTGGGGGTGGGGGGTGAAAATTGTCCTGCCCCAAAAAAACCCACATTCACTCAGAACCTCAGGATGTATCTGATTTGGAAATAGAGTCTTTGCAGATTAACTGGTTAAGAGGAGATCATTCCAGATTAGGGAGGGCCCTGACCCACCAAATGATGTCCTTATAAGAAGAGGACAGAACACAGAGACACAGGAGGAAGAAAAGCATGTTATGCTAGAGGCAGGAATTGAACTAATGCATCTACAAGCCAAGGAGAAGCAAGCAAGCACCAAAAGCTAGGAAGCACACATGGAACAGATCTTCTTCAGAGTTTCTAGAAGGAACCAACCCTGTCCCCACCTTGACCTCAGACCTCTGACCTCCTGAACTATCGGCATTTCAGTTCCTGTTGTTCTAAGCCATCCACTGTGTGGTAGTTTACTGTGACAGCTCTAGGAACTCAGTACACTTCTCCAGTTGCCAAATAAGTGCATAAGGTAAAATCCTTTCTCTCATTTACTCCTCGAAACAATCCTCTCGCATAGGCATTAATGTCACCATTTTACAGATGAGGAAACTGAGCTGAATAATAACAGGTAACAGAACCAAACTTTATGCTGAAGCCCTACTTGTTAGCCAGCTTCCTGATCGTGGCCACCTTTAGCCCTGGGAGACGAACCACCTGGAATTCTGGGAGGAAGTACAGGGGGCAGTAAGAGGATCAGTCCTACCAAAAGGTGTACAACTTCTAGAAACAAACCAGCCGTGGAAAAATGCTGGCTTTTGTAAGAGAATGTTTTTATTTCAAAATTGGGGGCGGGGCTTCAGAGAAGTAGATGCAAATGTGGGAAAAATGGAAATATAAACATACTGATACAAGCTTTCATAAATCTAAAATCATTGGGGCACCTGGGTGGCTCAGTCGGTTAAGTGTCCGACTTTGGCTCAGGTCATGATCTCACGGTTTGTGAGTTCGAGCCCCACGTCAGACTCTGTGCTGACAGCTCAGAGCCTGGAGCCTGCTTCGGATTCTGTGTCTCCCTCTCTCTTTCTTCCCCACTCACACTGTCTCTCTCTCTCTCTTTCTCTCTCTCTCTCTCTCTCAAAAATAAACATTAAAAAAATTAAAAAATAAATCTAAAATCATCTTAGTTTAGAGACTAAAATACATTGTACACAAGTTATTTTTGATTGCAGGATTAGCCAGTTTTATGGACAAGGACTGTGCAAGGGCTCAGAAAAAACAGCTGAGGTTTAGGGTAACATGGATATGGATAGATTTTTTTTTTTTAATCTGTCAAAATGACTTTAATATTATAGCATTCTTGTAATAAAAATTCGGAGCAAGGGGTACCTAAGTGGCTCAGTTCCTTGAGCATCCCGACTCTTGATTTAGGCTCAGGTCATGACTCCAGGGGTCAGGGGTCAGGGTCAGGTCATGGAGCCTGCTTGAGATTCTCTCTCTCTCTCTCTCTCTCTGCCCCTCCCCGCCTCTTAAAAATGGAGAGCAAAATAGTAAGCTTGGAATATTTAGAGGCAAAGAGTTCCCAAAAATAGTTTTTTTATTTAAAAAAAAAATTTTTTTTTAACGTTTATTTATTTTTGAGACAGAGAGAGACAGAGTATGAGCGGGGGAGGGTCAGAGAGAGAGGGAGACATAGAATCTGAAACAGGCTCCAGGCTCTGAGCCATCAGCACAGATGCCTGACGCGGGGCTTGAACTCATGAACCGCGAGATCATGACCTGAGCTGAAGTCGGACGCTTAACCGACTGAGACACCCAGGCGCCCCCAAAAATAGTTTTTTTAAATGAGCAAATTAATCAATTGCTTTGGTGCTTAAGTTATTTTAGGCATAATTCCCTCTTGCTCTCTTTTCCCACAGTGGAAAATCACCAGGGCCCCCCTCCCCGTCCCCAGCTGTTCACCAGTGTTTCCTCTGTTCAGCAAGACAAGGGTAGTCCTAATAAGTAAAATGAAAGGTTGCCAATTTCAAGGGACCCCACCCCCCACCTTCGCCTGCTCCTTCGCACTCACCCCAGTAACCTGGACCTCTCCAGTCAAGAGGAAGGAAGCTTCTGCTCCTATTTAAGCAAAGCTAGAACTCCCTCAGTTTTTCTCCAGAGCAGCCTGCAGTTAGGGTGTGCCCAAATGAATAGACTGAAAACAAGTAACCACTTGCTTTTTCTAAGCTCCTACTCATCAGGCATTGTGTAGGCTTTCCTGCCTGATCTCAGCTGTTCTAAACACAATCCTGCCATGTAGGTATTACCATCACCATTCTGCACATCTGTGATTGCACTCAGTAAGGGGCTGTGGCAGGCCTGGATCACTGCCTCTGGATATTCTAGATGACAGATGGTACATACCAACTACAGACCGTCTGTCACGTGCCCGTCAGGTGACCATGCATGTAAGGCACCATGCATCCTGATGGTGCTGGGGCCTGGTAAGAAATTGGCCCCTCCACCCAGATGTTAGATGTGGCGATGCAATCTGTAAGAGGCTGTTTGGGGGAACAGCATAAGGAATCGTGCTGGGGTATTAGCTTGACATGGGCTCAGGGTGTGAGAGGCCTGCTAGGTGCCACTCGGGGCTTTCCACAGCCTCGCCCTGAACAGGCAGCTTACCATGGCCACCAACCTTGGCGCGACTCCTCTGATGAACTGAGAAGACTGGTCAAGCCGTGCTCTTCAAATATCTCCCACTGATATCATTTAGTTTGTTTTGCAGAGAGTGTTTCCACTGATCTTGTTGTGTTCATTTTAACTTTGATAAGCCCTGGGTGCTGGAAACTAATTCCATGAAAGAACCAGCCTTCCAATCCCAGGCACCTGACTCCAAGCACAAGTCTCTTTGCACAGCCGCACACTGCCCCCTCCTATTTGTAGAGCTTTCATATTCCTCTGTGAATGGTCATATTTTACAAGGTAGTGAGGGAGATATTTTGAAGGGGGAAGGACAGAGGGAAGGTTAGAAGCCAGGGAAAGGCTCTCCCTAAGACACCACGCGCTTGCGTTCTGAAGCTGGTCTTCCAAACTTTCTCTGGCGGTCTGAGCAAGAAAGAGGCTTTAATGGAATTTGACTTACACATGCATCTTAATTAAGGATCAAATTAGAATTGCTTGAAGCGTACACTTTGAAAAAGAAAGAACACGCAGAAGATTTATTATCAGTCACCGAGCCCACTGAAACATCTTGCTTGGGGTTGGGATCTGGATGGATGATGTGCTCACTTGTTTCGAAATGAGCGAAAGCGCTGCCTTGCCAGATATGGACCAACAAGGCCTCCTCCTGGAAGCCCGTGTTGGAATAATTAAGGCCTCTGCAGCCTCAGTTGTGGGGGAAGAAGCTGGCCACCCTGGGCCTCCGACACCAAAGTGACCGTGTGGTTCAGGAAGCGTGGGTGATGCCATCTTCTCCCTCCAGGAACACAGCTGCTCTCACAGTGTGATTTCAATACAGGGCAGTCCTTGCCTGAGACCGTCACTCAGTAAGTACCTTTTCTTTCTCTCCACTAGCTAATCAAAATGGTAGGGAGAGAGATCAAGGAGTGTTGTGAAAAAAGAATGAGATTTGGAATCGGAGCTCTTGCTTCAAGTTTGAGCTTTGCCACTACTTAACGTGTGACCTTGGGCTGGTCCCTTAACTTCTCTGGGGCCCTCTGTCCGCTTCTATCTCTCAGGGCTATGGTGCTGCTCTAATGGTAGCCATTAAACAGAGTTCAATTGCTAAACAAGACTCATAGAACCCGAGAGAAAACGCTTGCAAATCTACAGTTGATTACAGAAAAAGGAGGCAGTATAGCAACAACATTAAGTGAATATCTGCACCAGGACTAAAGGTGGCCTCATGTCTTGAGGATCAGGGAGGCCAGGCACCAGCTTTTTTCATCCTGTTTTCCCTAAGGGTCATAACAGAATGCACTTGCTCAGATCAGAGACCACTGACGTATCTAATGATACCTCACAACCTGGGAACCCCAAATAGAGTCTCCACTGGACATTTTTCTATTCTGTTGGTCATGTAGGCACCATATTGTTACATAACCAGCTTCCACAACAGGGCCTTCCAAGCCAGGTGCAAATCATCAATCTCACTGTTGTCAATAAACAATGCTTGCAGGACCATACAAATAATTCGGAAACTCCCAGGACCCGTGGGAGCGGCACCGTTAATCAGTGTGCTTCTTGCCTTGAGCAGAGGTCAGTTCTGTGCAGGAACTTCAGTGAAGCAACTCAGGCTAATTCCAGGCCTATGAGATTTCATTCTCACAGCAAAGATACCATACACTGAAAACGCATATACTCGCCAAACCATCAAGCATTATAGAATATTGTTTCAGTATATGCAATGTCTTCCTGTGCCTTTAATTTCCAAGATGTATACCTCCCTAGGTGAGATTCTCACCTGTCTTCTTTGGGGAGCTGATCCATGCCAAGCAAGGCTAATAATAGCGGGGAGCCCTGAGTAAGACACAGAAGAAAAGATGGTGACTCTACTCGCGATTCTGAAAATTACACTGGGCCATAAGTAGCAGGAGAAAGGTGTATGTGTCTCAGAGCAACCCTCTGGTGCTGGCCCGAGAAGGGCTGGTTTCTGGCAAACCTCTTCCAATTCCATGGGGGTGGAAATACAGATGGATTCCAGAGACAAAATTCTTGAACTTGAGAGAGGAAGACAACCAGATTGCCATGGGAAGGAGGTAGGGGGAGTGCCGAGAGGAGGAACACCTTTTGTTCCTCTGAGGTTGACTCTACACAGGAAAGTGATGTTACAGAAGAAGTAGAAGCCTTTTACAATGTTTGTTGGTTCCCATATATCAGATTGATCAGCCAACGGAAAGACTTTCAGGGGATGGGCTCCATGTTCCTGCCTTTTGAAATGATGAGAGCATTAATAATGAAAGGTTGCACCCAGTTCCTCAAGGAGCCTGAGACAGTGAGCCTTAGTCCTCTTTTTGACTTCCCAGCACGGCCTAGCACAAGATCAGGAGCAATGGCCAGCCTGGGGGGTCTTCCTAGAGAGACATGAGCTAGCCTCATGCCTGGTGCTCTGCGGAGAAGACTCAAGTCAATGGCACTGGTACCTTTTTCACGTTCATGTGGATCTTCCAGCTACCAAGGAACCCTTCTTTCATTAAACACCCTGGAATTTTTAATCCCCAAGAGAGTAACACAAATGTTACTTCCCTCGAAGAACTTTCTCAAAATGTAGACAACTTTCAGCGGGCAGTAGATTTGAATACACACAGGAACACTTGCTAAGTCCTCCAGCTTCAGGAATGGTGCATGGTCTTTTGGTACTGATAGAACCCGAAGACTGTTTCATCTCAACTCTTTTCCACCAGCGTGCTTGGGAGGTTTATCTGCTTTATGTTCTCGTGGGGCTTTCCTCTGTAAGACGTCGTGGGAGTGCGACACTGTAACATCTGTAGCATCCTGAAGAGAAACTCTTTGATTTCTCACATCTTAACAGGGGGTGGGAAGGACAGAAGCTAATTTAAATGACAGTACAAGCAGGCATCTGATCTAAATTTCTGTGTTGTGGGGGAAGGTATCAGTAAATGCGTGTGTGTGTGTGTGCGGGGGGGGGAAGACCCAGAAAGGGATGATGATCCATGAAAACAACAAATATTTATTGGATCCCTTATATATGTATGTGACATGCGGGGACCACACAGCATTAAGAGATACAAAACCTGTTATTGCAGGGCTGACATTCCCCTTGAGGAAACACGACAGACACATAAGAGATGAATTCTAGAATAACTCATACTACCTTTTGTTAAGCATTCATTTCGTGTGGGGCACTGTGTTCAAACCTTGGCATACATCCCATGTGTGGGCAAGAGGAGCTCCATGGTATAGTGGGAAGAGTACCCACCAGGTGTCAGGGCAATCCAGGTGGGCTCTCAGGAGGAGGTGGAGCTTGACTTGGGTGTTAGAGGACGCAGAGAAGTTAGACCAAATGAGAGGAAAGAGGATATTGTTTGAGATTATTATGGTGATGCCTGAAAGCAGGTGCCAGTGTGGCTGCCTCCCCCCCTCCAGTGTGACTCTAGTGTTTGAGGGGGAGAATAAGAATCGGGTTCTCAGACTCACAAAAGAAGGTGAGAGGGAAATAGTCTGCATCATGGCAGACCTTCCAAAAACCAAGATTTTCCCTTTGGAAGCAAAAGCGTGGTACAGTGCATGGTCTTTTGGAGATGGGGGTGGGGGTGGGGGTTGAGTGTGGTTTTGATAAGAAATTTCAAGTATTTATTGCAAACCTTTGTGATCTGTCCCTTTCGCACGTCCAATAATAAGATTCCAAATGATCATATCCACTATGAGACGTTGGGTTCTTGCTAAATTCACTCTTTCCTCAATGGCAATGTCACCTCTTAACTCAAATGATTGTGGTCCTAGAAGCCTATATTTCTGGGAAAATCTCAAATGTTTACTTCAAGTGAGAGTCTGAGCTGCTCAAGACCCAGCCTCACAGTCCCTCTACCAAGTAGAAAATCTCAAGATTCAAGAGGGTTCAATTAGAGGAAACCCAGTCATTTATTTATGTTATTAACAGACCAAAAGGGAATGTTAAATGGTCATTTCCATAAATCTGGAAAAAGCATTTGATTTAAAAACTATTTTGATTTAGAAATAAATACCTGAAAAAAGAATAAAAGTTATCTCCTTAACATGTAAAACATTTCTGATTCACACCGAAAGTTAACATCATCCTTAATGGGGAATAAGACAAGAATGTACACTCTTTTTTTTTTAAGTTTATTTATTTATTTTGAGAGAGAGAGAGAGAACAAGCAGGGAAGGGCAGAGAAAGAGGGAGAGAGAGAGAGAATCCCAAGCAGGCCCCGAGCTGTCGGTGCAGAACCTGATGTGGTGTCCAGTTTCATGAGATCATGACCTGAGCTGAAATCAAGAGTCAGACACTTAACTGACTGAACCACCCAAGCGCCCCAACTTATCATTGTTTAACAACAGCCTGAAGGTATGGGCCTGGTAATTAGATAAGAGAAATAAATACAAAATAGAAAAATAGGCAAGGAAGAATATAACTGTTGATTATTTTCAAAACCTAGAAAATGCATGAGAGTCACCTGGAAAACCATTACAAATAATCAGGTACGTCATTAGTAGGGTTCGATCCATTGTACAACAATCAGTTAAAACATACAAGAGAAGATAAGATTCCTTCCACAAATACAGAAAAAGGAGAAGGAAAAGAAAGAACTAGAAGGAAACATAATCATAATCAGAATGTGCAAGATCCCTGTGAAGGAAATCTTAAAATAATCTGGAGGAAAACAAAGACTTAAACAACTGTCTAGAACAGTTGAACAGGAAGGCTCACGTCATACGTAATAAGCACTACCATTTACTAAGCATTTGCCACTCCTCTCAGTGTGTTCCTGCATAACTCATCAAATATGTAAATTATCCCTAAATTAATCTGCAAATTTGACATGATTGAATTCCACACATTCTGCATATACTACCTATTCAAAAATAAGATTTAATTTAAAAAGCTCAATTTCCATATCCAAGCTGACAACATTAAAGAGATCACCCGGGATTCTTGAAGCTCTTGAATAAGGAAGAGGGACTACAAGAAGCAGTAGGTTCAATCCTTGGCGCTTCATCCGAAGACATTGTCTTTGCTCAAGACGAAGACAATGGCCCCTTGATACCTCAGTTTTCCCATAGGATGATCTGCCAACTTCAAGTTGCCCCCACAAGACTCCAGAGAAAGGCCAGAGTCTCCACAAAGACTGACTTGACATACGCACAAAGCTCTGTAGTGAAAACCATTCTTCCAACCTTACACCCTGGAAGGACAGGCACAGGCCGGTTACCAAGGGGAGAAAATGAAGTCTGCACAGAGACTAGACTTTAGTCTAGACTGGAGACTAGAATGTAGCTTCTTTTGGTGTGCCCCCTTCCCAGAGCACCTGCCCAGCCTCCTCAGGCTCCCCATCATTGCATTATCTCATTCGCCAGTGCCAATAAGCCCATCATTGAGCAAGACCTCCCAGATGCAATTTCCTCCTCGGGGACGTTATCACTCAGTGGTATCATGCAAACAGAGAGCAGCCCAAACAAGGGACAAAATGGAGCTCCTACCTGACATGGCATCCAGGAGAACCAGAAGAAAAACTGCCCCCTGCATACTGGATAGTTCACTTCTGTATGCACTTCCAGGATATTACCCAGTAGCTGAATCCCGCCTGAGACCCAACATTTATTCCAAATGCCACTCATCTTCCCTTCCTGGCTTTGTTGCCATGTGAGAAAGCAAACAGGCTTTGGTGGTAGCTCAGGGAGACTAAACACCACAGGACTGTTTGTTCTTTGATTACCTGCTTCTGTGGCCGCATGGTTACCCAAGAGGCCAACCAGCCGGCCCTGGTGAGCTCAGAGTCCCTCTTAAAATTCTACACCCACTGTGTGTCTTGACAGAGAGCCCAAAAGAGAAGTGGAAAGAGCAAAGAAAGCAGAGACACAGAGATGATGCTAAAAGCTGGGCATAAGCATAGACATCCATGATAGTCTCAGCCGCCCTATAACCAGATGTCTTATGGTTCTTTTTCTTTTTTAATTTTTAAAATTTTTAAATTTTTCTTTTTATTTTGAGAGAGAGGGCAAGCAGGGGAGGGACAGAGAGAGAGGGAGAGAGAATCCCAAGCAGGTTCCTTGCTGTCAGTGCAGAGCCCGACGTGGGGCTCCAACTCATCAAATTCACAAACCACGAGATCACGACCTGAGCCGAAGTCAGACACTTAATTGAGCCACCCAGGCTCCCCAGGCATCTTGTCATCCTTGGAGGCAGGGTAGTGAAGTGGGACTTTTTCTGCTGCCCTGAATTGATGAGTAGGGCTCTGAGTTGGGACCAGACCCTTCTCAAGGCAGACTGGCTGCGATAGACCTGGCCCTTTGACTGCATCCATAACCACCGTCCCTCTAGCCCTCAACGTGGTTTGTGGACGAAGATTACTGGAGTAGTGAGGCAGACTTCCGTCCACTGGGAGTGATGTGGCCCATCCCTTGGGGCCAGGTGCTGCCCTATATGGTGCTTTCATGCCCCATGTGGCCCCATGTTAGGCTCCAAGGCGTGGTGAGCGAAACACAGTCGGGCTGGAGTCCAGAGAAGTTCAGAGAAGGAGCAGTGGCAGGACAAGGGTGGGGCTGGCGCGGCCTGACTTCTCGGCGTGGTGCAGTGAGAACAGTAGTTGACATAGCTAAAGGAAGCCAGACTTAGACCCTCTCTCCTGCTCCTCACACCCGAGAACTGCCTGTGGCAGGAGGGGGCCCAGCAGCCTAAGGTTGGTGGCCCCAGTAGGGGGGGCATTCCCCACAAGTGAACCAGCATTTGGCTACTCAGAGGTCACCCCTGGCCATTTAGTCAGTATGAGCCCGAGGAAGGCCACAACCAATCGAGAGAGACAGAACGAGGCCAGCTAGGGGGACTCACACATCCCTTTCCCTCCACCTCCTCGGAGTCCTGCCCCAGCACAAAGGGAGGAGGCCTGACTGCACCTCACGTCCAGGCCTCAAACTCTCAGAATCCCAGCTCCGGCTTCAACAACCTTGAAATGAAACTTGAGTCAAGTTGGGGCTCCTGGGGCGCTCAGTCAGTTAAGCGTCCGACTTCAGCTCAGGTCAGGATCTCAGTTTATGTGTTTGAGCCCACATGGGGCTCTGTGCTGACAACTCAGAGCCTGGAGCCAGCTTCGGAGTTTGTGTCTCCCTCGCTCTCTTTGCCCCTCCCCCCTCACATTGTCTCTCTCTTTCTCTCTGTCAAATAAATAGACATTAAAAAAAAAGAAAGAAACTTAAGTCAAGTTTGAGATGGAAGTAAAGTCTATGATGGACTGTGAATAATAGAAGTGACCTGGAAGCAAGACCTTAAGGGAGATTTAATGGAGGCCAGTAAACGTGTTAGTTCATACGCCCCTGAACCGAGGTTGCTCTATGAACTGCTTACAGCCTCTTCTGGGCACAAGGAGACGAGGACTCATAAGGCTAAGTGACCTGCCCCTGGTCAAGCTGCCAGTCAGTGGTCAGGCTGGCATTCGCCTCTCCTGCTTCCCAAACCCAGGGCGGCGAGGCTGGCGTCCTTCCTTTCCACCACATGCAAGCCTTCGTCAAGCTCCTTCCAGACACCACAGGGCCGCCTGCAGCCTCTTTTCCCAATTTTGCTGCCACCGCTTTAGTTTAAGGTCCTGGCCTCTGACCTGGACCATCTCAATAGCAGCCAGTGCGTCCTATAGGAAACTGTCAGGTTAATTTCCCAAAAGTACCCCTGCTCCCGCTGTCCTGCTTAACACAACAAGCAACTTTTCCCTTAGGAAAAGTTGACTTTTCCTGTACAAGGCAGTAAGATTCGGAATGTCAGCATGTAAGTTCCTGTCTGAAATAGGTAGATGGCAAAAAACAACATAACACCATAGGTTTTTCTGTGTGACCTTAGGCAAATTACCTTCCTTCCAGAATCTCAGTTGCACCCGTATAAATCAGGGAGAATAATCCCTGTCGTGCAGCATTCTTGCAAGCCGCACGTGAGATAATGAAGGGAAAGCCACTGGCCCGTGGATGTGCTCCAGCGATGCTATTTTTTTCCCAATAGGACATCTCCAGGACAGCGGCAAAGGCTAAAACATAGTAGGTACTCAATAAACACGGGTTGAAAACATACGAATTAGTAGTTGCCAAGTTACCAATTCTCACCTCTCAGTTTTTCCTGTCATATTAGTTACTGTAAATAATCCATTTCATTATGCATAATTAAAGCTGAAGTGATGGCTCAGATGAAGTTATGGAAAACGTCAGAATAATTAAGCCTTTGAATTAAAGAAACTCACATCTGTTTAATTTTCAGCCTGACTGCACAGCGTTCCTCATGTTGCCGTTCTCACCAGGATATGGAGAATCTCCACTTCCTTCCTGGTCCAGGGATCATAAGGGTCAGGTTTTGGGGGGAAAGAATTTAAGTTTATTTATTTATTTTAAGAGAGAGAGAGAGAGAGAGAGAGCAGGGGAGGGGTGGGGGGGTGGGGGAGGGGAAGAATCCCAAGCAGGCCTTTCAGCACAGAGCCCGGCACAGAGCTCGAGCTCACAAACCGTGAGATGGTGACCTGAGCCAAGATCAAGAGTTGGACACCTAACTGTCTGAGTCACCCAGGCACCCCTTGGATTTTGGAACTTGTTGTGGGTTTGTTCTGTGATTACAGCTTCTGTTTTCAGTCCTGAGGTTGTTTCTGCCACTAGGGTGTTCTGTGATCTGTTTGTAAGCTCATGTCTTCTTCTGGAAGCACGAGGTCTGGTCCCAGGGATGCAGCTGGGCCAGAATCCCCTGGAGGCAGGACCCCGAGTCCCCTTGCTCTCCTGTGCCTGAGTCCTCCTGGTCCCACCAGGGTCTGAGTCAGGTGATGTGAAAGAAGTTCCTGGACGGGTCTGGAACACTTGGGGCAGGCTCCCCTGCATGAAAGACCTTCAGAGCCTTCTCCCACGTTGTGTCTGGCCCAGCAGCGGTTTGGGCCCTTCAGGTATTTAAAGCAACTCTTCTGGGACCCAGTTACTGTGAGAGTCTAATTTGCCAGCAAGGAAGTTGTGTTCCAAAGATTTGTTGACTTAGAATTTGGAGCATGCTTTCCCACAGATTAATTGTTCGCAGCCCAGAAACCCTTACATCAGCCATTGAAACATAGACGAGGTGAGGCAGAGAGGCATTTTTAACAGATGAGCTCCCTCAGCAGTTCCATGGGCACGGGGCGGGGCGGGAGGTGGCCAGTGACCACTGGTCACCTTTCTATCACTGGAGGGGGGGTTTCTGTCCATGACTCATGTTCATCCAGGACTGGAACTGTTGGCTTCTGGGAGCCAGGTTCAGGGACATGGCACCCAGTATCCCCCACTTAAGCACCCCTGAATGGCAGGTCCCCCTTAGGAAGAGAGCCTTCGAGGCCGAGTACACATTTGCAGCGACGGTGGCCATGCTGATGGCCTGCGGCTCCTTGTAGGTGTGGACATCAGCCCTCCCGTGTCTTCTGTGCGGGGGCCACCGTGGCGCCGGGCACCTCTCTTTTACACCACGCTCCCCAGTGCTATCACCATCGCTGTCCAGTCGGCCCTGGCAAGCTTTCTGGGGCCAGAGAAGGTCTTCAGTCTCACTGCTTCCCAACTGCTTTGCATTTAGCACTGTGTCAGATGTGCTCAGAAATGGGGAAATTACTGGATTTGCTTTCTATTCCCTTGCGCTGTGCCCTTCACTCCCCCACCCCAGACGCGTGAGAGCCCCTCAGCCTTCGGAGGAGGCAACAAAGAAGTGCCACAGCCCTCCTCATTCCAGAAGCCCTAGAACACTCCCTCCCGGCCCTGAACAGCATGGGAGGGGCTCATCTGAGGCCGAGGCCCTGCAGAAAAGGAAGAATAATTTCCCTCGACCCTTGTGAGCCCTTGGCTGAGACCCCTGTAATAAAAGATTGACAAGAGAAAAACAAACAGAAGTTTATTAATGTATATACCTCCTAGATACATGGGAGATAACCAGGCGGAAATGGGTAAGTCCCCAAGGGTGCTTAGAATTCAGGATTAAATACCATCTTAATAAGGAAAGGGGAAGAGGGATGTACATGATCGTAGGGAAGAGAAATAGATTTTTCAGAAAGATGAATGAGCCCTTCCTTAGAAGAATGGATGAGAGGTATGATAGTTGGTGACCGACTTTGTGTGGTGTAGTGTTGACTTCTAGTCTCCTCCCCTGTGATAAGAGTTGAACTTGATGGAGTTGATGGGACTCCCATGGAGGTGATTTATGACATTTGGGGTGCTTTGGAGGATCTGTCTTTAGGCAGATGAGAAGAATTCAAAGAAATCCTTGCCCTGCATTTGTTGTTTTTCAAAGTGCCCTCAGATCAAAATGATCAATATGCCGAAGCTGCATTTCCAGGGATGGTGTGTCCTGAAATCCTACAGTCATATGTTGGGGTGACATATTCTGCCACCCTGCAGCCCTCAGGGCCCACTGGTGGGGCCTCTGCCCTGGCCCTGGGGTAGAGGAGTGAATGAGCATGACTTCCCTTAGTTTAGCCCCACCTGACTCTAGGGAACAGAACTCTGGTCACCATGGGCCTGGGCTTGGCTCTCACTTCTGGGAAACTCCAGATCATTCTTATTTTCTATAATAGCTTTACTGAGATACACTTCATATACCACACAGTGCACTCATTACAAATGTACAATTCAGGGGCACCTGGGTGGCTCAGTCAGTTAAGTGTCCAACTGTTGAGCTCAGCTCAGGTCATGACCTCATGGTTCATGGGATTGAGCCCCACATCTGGCTCTGTGCTAACAGCAGGGAGCCTGCTTGGGATTCTCTCTCTCTCCCTCTCTCTCTGCCCCTTACTGGTTTGTGCATGTGCATGAGCACACGTGTGTTCTTTCTCTTTCAAAATAAATAAATAAACTTTAAAAATAAAATAAAATGTACAATTTAGTGGTTTTTAAGTATATTCACAGAGTTGCGTGGCTATCGCCATAATGAACTTGAGAGCGTTTCCATCACCCCAACCCCCGTAGCGCCCACTCCCCATGTCCCACCAGCTCCCTCCCACAGCTCCAGTGACCTCTATAGACTCTGCCTCTAGACTTTCCTATTCTGGACATTTCATATGAATGGAATCACATGCTATGTGGCCTTTTTGACAGGCTTCTTTCACCTTGCAAAATGTTTTCAAGATTCATCCCTACTGTAGCATGAATCCTTTACTTCATTTTGTCTTATTGCTGAATAATATTCCATGGTATGGACATCCCACATTTACTTTGTCCATTCATCAGTGGTGGACATTTGGGTTTTTTTCTACTTTTTGGCTATTATGAATAATGCTGTTATGAACACTCGTATAAATTTTTGCAGGGACATATGTTTTCATTGCTCTTAGATAAATACCCAGGAGTACATCATTGGTGGGTCATATGGTAACTCTGCCAGATCTTTCTCTTTTTTTTTTTCCTGTGGTTGGGAAAAAACCAACCAGTTTTTACTGGGGGCCCCAGGTAAGGGGGCCTCTTCCCTATCAACAGAGACACTCAACAGTTTCTTCAGCCACTCCAAGCTTGGACCCAGGGGATCCTGGGATGCCTGGCACATGGGGTTCATGCCCATCATTTCAGAGGAGCACTAGGTGGCTTGGTTGATCATGATGGTGTGATTATTGTGGGAGCTGAAACGGGGAAGAATTATAGCAAGCCCCTGATGGTGAAGGACATGACCCACACTGGCTCTTGGCCCAGACATTCTTGAGGAAGGCTGTGCATCTAGCGGCCATCTTGGCCTGCCAGATCATTCTTGTGGACAAATAGCTAATTTTGCCTTGAAGCCAGCTCCTTCTCCACGGTCCTTTGTTGGCCTTCTTAGAGTCCCTTTCCCAAGCTATAGTCCTCCTCTTACTTAGTTACTCCAAGTGCTAAAAAAGTAAAAGTAATTAATGAAAAGTAAATCTCCCTGACCACCCCTGTTCCCCAGAAACTGTTTCTCTCCTCAGAGGCAATCATTATTATCAGAATCTTGTGATCTTTGCAGAGGCAGTCTGTGCATATGCAAACATATACTCATCTATGTAGTCTATGCTTTAGTACAAATTAAAGCATATGACATACTCTGGACTTGGCCTAGTTTTTTTTATCTTACTGTATTGTGGAAATTCTAACATTTTTTTAAATGTGTATTTATTTTTGAGAGAGAGAGAAGAGCGTGAGTTGGGGAGAGACAGAGAGAGAGAGAGACACAGAATCCAAAGCAGGTTCCAGGCTCTGAGCTGTCAGCACAGAGCCCGACGCGGGGCTCGAACTCGTGAACCACAAGATCATGACCTGAGCTGAAGTTGGACACTTAACTGACTGAGGCACCCAGGCGCCCCAATATCGTGGAAATTCTAACATATCAGTACATGTAGAGCAGCCTCATTCTTTTTAATAACCGCATACTTGTCTGTTATATGGATGTCCCTTTTGATGGTTGTTTGCTTTGTTTCCAATCCTTTTCTACTACAAATAATGCTGCAATAAATATCCTTGAACATACCTAACATCACACCTGTGAAGGTATGTCGGTAGATTAAATTCCAAAAAATGGAATTGCTGAATTGAAGGAAATGTGATTTTAACCTCTTGATGGATATTACCAAAATATTCCTCAAAAGGGCTGTTTCATTTTGTGCTCCTACTAATAACATGGGAGCATGTGGGAGAGTTCCCCCAAACCCTTGCCTGCACAGTGTTATCAGACATTTTATTTTTTGCCGTTCTGTTAAGTAAAAAAAAAACCAGTGTGTTATTTCAATTTGCATTTCCTGTCTCATGAGTGAGGTTGAACATCTTTTTCCAATATTTGCCTCAAACAACTAGAAAATGTAAAAACTGTGTTAGAACTATAGAATTTTAGAGGCTGAAAGGGCCTCAACTTCTAGTTGAGTACTATACAAGCCTTGCATTTTCTAGGTAAGAAAACAGTTCAAATGTTTTGCCCTAGCTCATGAGACGTTAGCAGAGGACCATGAATGGACGGATGCCAAGCCTCTGCGTTCTGAGTCCTGCTGCCTTTCTCCCACTCTAAAAATGTTATTAATAACAGTAGGAAGAGAACACCAGCAGCAGTAAGTGACTGATGTGTGTGTTACTTCATAGAAAACACTTTCATGCGCAGATAATGCCTTCTGCTATGACTACTTCATTGACCAATGCTTAGAATGTTCCAGTTAAGGGTTCCAAGCTGCTGCCTCTCTCCCTCAACATATAATGTGAGAATATAGACATTCTGCCACAGAAGTCAGGCTTGCAGAACAGTGGCTGCTTAATAAGCAAAGAACCGTGGCTGGACACGGTTCTGAGGAAGGGCCTGAAGAGCAGGAATGGATGGTCAGTCACTGGCTATTTGGACATGATTATCACTGTCATCACAGAATTTGCTGGGGCCAGCACACCTGAGGTCTCCAGCTTTGGGGAGCTCTGACTGAGAAGATAGTGGTCAAGAAGGAAGAGAAAGCTCTGCCAAAAGGTGCTTAAAGGGCCCTTCAAATGTATATATGCATGAATCTGCACGTGTGGAGGTGTCACCATGAAATGAGACTTTTCATCTTGAATTATCATTTGAACTAATATAGAAAACCTCACCCAATGATTTTCAGTTAAACCTACCCAGCTTCAGTGACTTCCTAGCCATTCTGGTTTCATAACTAAGTCACAATCAACATTTTATTCCCCCTCTGTCTCCTTGTCCCCCCTCTTTCTCTTTATCCCTGAGACTAACACTTATATCCAGCTCCTTTCACATTCGCCAACATGGCAGCGAGGGCTTGGGATCAGGGTGGTGGCTGGGCACCTACTTCTTGGTGCTTTGCTGCCCTGCTGCTTCAGATGTACCCCCATCCTGTCAGGTCTCCGAGACCTCTTCCCAGGTTTCCTGCACTCCTGTCCATGGGCTGAAGCCTTCTGACATAGTGTTCCCTCCTTCTGGGCTCAAGGCCCCATGGGCTTGCTCCTTCCTAGATATTTTCTGTGTGTCACTCAGGAGCCCTGGGTATATTCAGATGGCCATCAACACCCTGTCAGACATACAGGAAGCTCAGGCTAGCTTCTAGACCTGTATGGCATGCTGCCATTTCTACCCTACTGTTGCTACACAACAATGAAGCCCCTTATGGTCTCCCTGGACTTCATCTGGGGAACAGGTCCTCTCCATTCTCAGATCTCCAAACTCAACAGGAGCTCCTGTGTGCCTCCAACAGACACACCCACATCTCTGAAGTGGCTAGTGTGGAGGCACTGGGAAGAGGCACAGCTTCCACACTGCATCCAATAGCCTCATTTCCCCTTCAGCTCTCCTCTCTCCACTCAGGGTAAGGGTTTCATCTGTTAGCCCAGAAGTAGGGGGGGTGTGGGTGGAGATAAGACAGGGGAAAATGGGTGCTGCTTGCTCACATCTTCTTTCAGATTCTTCTGCCTATGGTCAAAGAATACTTTATGGGAAGCTAAGGCTGATGCCACCACGAACCACAGACTAGGGGAATTCAACAACAGAAATTTATTATCCTACCGTTTTGGAGACTGGAAGTCTGAGATCAAGGTTATCAGCTGGATTGGGTCCTCTTGAAGGCAGTGAGGAAAAATCTGTTCTGTGCTTCCCTCCTAGCTTCTGGGGGTTTAGTGGCATCACCCCCATTGGTGCCTTCATCCTCACATCACATTCACCTCGTGTGCATGTCTGTCCTTATGTCCAGATTTCCCCTCTTATAAGGACACCAATCATATTGGATCAGGGCCTATGCTAGACTGCTCTTTAGCTTAATTACATCTGCAAATAAGGTCACCGTGATAGTTAATTTTATGTGTCAACTGAACTAGACCATGGCATCCAAATATTTGGTCAAACATTAGATGTTTCTCTGAAGGTATTTTTTACTTGAGATTAATATTTAAATCAGTTGGCTTTGAGTAAGGCAGACACCTCTCCATAATGTGTGTAGGGGGTAAATCCAATCATTTGAAAGCCTTCACCGAAGACTGACCTCCTAGGGTGCCTGGGTGGCTCAGTCGGTTGAGCATCCAACTTTAGCTTAGGTCATGATCTCATGGTTTGTGGGTTTGAGCCCCGCACCGGGCTCTGTGCTGACAGCTTGGAGCCTGGAGCCTGCTTTGGATTCTGCCACCCTCTCTCTCTGCCCTTTTGCAGCTCACACTCTGTCTGTCTACCTCTCTCTCAAAAATAAACATTAAAAAAATTTTTTTTACTTAAAAAAAAAGAAGGCTGGCCTCCCCCAGGCAAGAAGAAATTAGAGGAGCAGCCTGCCTTTGAACTCAAACTGCAACTCCTCCTTGGGTCCCCAGCTTGCCAGCCCTCTTTGCAGATTTTGGACTTGCCACACCTGCACAATGACCTGAGCCAATTCTTCAAAATCAATCAATTTCATAGAAAAAGAGAGAGAGGTACAGATAGAAAGATATGCTGTTTGTTCCGTTTCTCTAAAGAACCCTGACTGCTACTAATGTAATTGTATTCTGAAGTATGGGAGGTTAGAACTTCAATATATATTTTGGGGAAATTCAACCCATAACAGAAACCATTCAGGGTGCAAGTGAATGATGTGTGTGAGAATGGGGGCAAGCATTTCCCTAATGCCATGCATGTCCCACCCTCCAGGAATGCTGTCACTGTCAACAGCACCATTTTCCAGTCCCACCAGCAATGTGTGAGTGTTCAATTTCTCCACATCCTTGGTATGTCTTTTTTTTTTTCAACGTTTATTTATTTTTGGGACAGAGAGAGACAGAGCATGAACGGGGAAGGGGCAGAGAGAGAGGGAGACACAGAATCGGAAACAGGCTCCAGGCTCTGAGCTGTCAGCCCAGAGCCCGACGCGGGGCTCGAACTCACGGACCGCGAGATCGTGACCTGGCTGAAGTCGGACGCTTAACCGACTGCGCCACCCAGGCGCCCCGGTATGTCTTTTAACTCTCTTAATCCATAGGTCCCCTTCTACCATTTTTTCCCTTGGAAATTATTTGTTATTTGTCAAACTAGACCATTTTTTTTTCCTGTGGATATTCCCTCAGTCTCTATTTTAATGATTATATTCACATGTATTGTTTCAAATATTTCCATCATCCATATATTTCCTGTTATCTCCCCCATCTCAAGCAATGCAACCCCTCCCTCCATTCCCTCCAGCCACACTGGCTTTGTATCTCTTCAAGAATACCAAGCACTTCCTGGCCCAGGGCCTTTGCATATGCTGTTTCCTCTGTTTGGAACTTTTCCATCCACTTTCAAATTGCAGATCTCCAATTAAGTGCCTCTCTTCAGAGAGAGCTTCCTTAGTCACCCTCCCTCCAAGCACCTTGAGTCCTTATACTGATGGTTCTTACCACACTTCACTGTGTATTTCTTCATGATGTCATTTGCTGACAGCCCATTAGACCAAAAGTGCCATGAAGCAGGGCCCACATCTGCTTGGTTCACGACTGGAGCCCAGTGTGTGTCACGGCACCATTAACTTCTTAACCAAATGAGTGTGTCTGCCGAGAAACGATGGACCTGAGCTCAAACCAGGGGTGAGACTGTAAACGTGTCGTCCCTAGATCCCAGACAGAGGTTCTCACGCAGAAGACAGTTCTAAATGAACCACCAATTACAAGCACAGGAATCAATTAAAGCCCTGTTTACATTTATTTGTTAAATTTAATGTTAATAATCACTTAATGAACGTTTGAATTAAAGTCAGGCTCTCTGTTTACAGCCTCTATTGCACGTCAAAAGTTGATATGAATTCCACAAGCTTAAACTGCTCGATGCCCAGGCAAGGGGCCTACCCTTCCTCTCCCGATGTGAAGGGACAGGCAGTAACAGTTCCTCTCATTTTCCCTCAGTAGAACCTGAAGAAGCTGTGTCTTGTTCAATCACAAAGTAGGTGGGGGCAGAGCCAGCAGCCCAGCGGCTTTGGCATTGGACCTGGCTTTGAACACTGCTCCCCCACTTACCTGCTGTGTGATTGGGCAGGTGACTTAAGCTCCCCCCGACCCTGCTTCCTCGTCTGCACAGTGGGGACAACAGTGCCTTCCCCGTTGCAGAGCTGAGTGTGAGAATCAAAGGAAGCATCCATGGAAAGGGACTAGTCCTGGCCGTCGTAGCCACTCAGAAAGGGCATTCCTGTCTTCCACAGCGAGTCACAGAGCACCACCCGGCTCCCATTAGCTTTCTCAAGATCTCCTGATTCATGGGTTGGGATGCTTTTCATCACACACCACGCAATCATAAATAAACAAAAAAGAAGGCACTTTCCCCCTCAGATGAAAAATTATTTAACCTTGGGGCACCTGGGTGGATCAGTCGGTTAAGTGTCTGGCTCTTGGTTTGGGCTCAGGTCATGGTCTCACGGTTCATGAGTTTGCGCCCCGCATCGGGCTCTGCACTGACAGCGTGCTTGCGATTCTCGCTCTCCCTCATTCTCTGCCCCTCTCCTATTTGTGGTCATGCATGTGCACGCGCGCTCTCTCTCTCTCTCTCTCAAAATAAATAAACTTAAAAAAATTATTTAACCTTTACAAAAGAACTACAAACAAGACCCTCATGGATGGATTTTCTAGTTACTGTCATTGTTCAGACACTTTAAATCTTTTCTGGAAGTAGTTAGGTATTTATTATAAATAAGTTATATGTTAAATTTGCTCCACACTCAGAAGCCGTGATAACCGAGTTCATAGTGATGGAAACAGAAATACTATATCATGTGATCTATAATAAGAAAAGCAAGCATTTATACAGTGTCTTCTGTGTACCAGACCCTGTCCTACGTGCTTAATATATATTAAGTCACTCAGTCCTCACATCAACACTATAAGACTGTCGTACGAATGCTATGCCCCACTTTGCTAGTTGGGGAAAAGCAGGCTGTGGGGAAGTTCAGGAACTAGTCCAAGGTTACAAATCTAGAAAGTGATGGAGCCAGGATTCAAACCCGAGCAGTTTGGGCTTACAGCCTGGGTTTCAAATCACTGCACGAACAGCCCGTGTGTCCTAAGTATTGAACTCCACAGAAAAACCACATACGTAAATAGCACGTGGGGCCTCTCAGATAAAACAGTGTCTCCCTCTCCTACCGCCTCTCCTGCAACCCTCCCCGCTAGATTCACTGGAAAGAAAAGTGACTGCAAACAGTGTTTGTGGTGGGGAGGGGTGTAGGGGAAGAGAATGGATATTAAATCTGGTTTGGTTTGGTTTGTTTTTTTCTGTTTGTTGTTTGCTGCTCTGACAGGAAGTCCCCCTGCCAATCACTGAGCAGCTGGGGTTCGGTCACCAAGAAGGAATGCGTGGAAGAGGTTTCTGGGGTCTGGGTGCTCCTGACTCAAAGGGTGAGGAGACAGGCTGCTTGGTGTCTTAAGCTCAAGGATCTCCTGAATGGACCACCTCGCACTTACCAGCTTGACCCTAGGGAAAAGAGGCAAGATAAATGAATGCTTGCTGTGGGCTTTGTCTGGGGACATTAGAAGAGCCCCAAGCCCTGGTGGTTCCCAGGACAAAGGCTCAGAAAGGGGGGCTGTGAAAGCAGACGTGGGGTCAGCCAGACCGGTGCCACTGCAGCGAGCGAGGGGACCCTTAAAGGGCAATGGCTGATCTGAGGGCCACGGGGCCCCTTCTTAAGGGTGTGGGCTCTATGGCCAAGTTGGCAGTGGAATCACCCAGAAACCTAGTCAGACACCTGGGGACAACAAAGGGCAGCAGCCAGAGAGCCCCCTGGCCCTGCCCTACCATAGGTGGAGGGCTCCTGGCCGTGTGGGAAGGGCAGTCTTACCAGCCTAATCACAGAGGCCTGGACCCCTTGGCACTTCATGGTATTCACCAGAGCAGCTGGATTGAGGCAAAACTGAAAAGAAGAAATTTTTTATTCAGTGCCCTCCATTAGGGACACCTCTCCAACAGGCTTTCATGAGAGAATATTCTAGCAAACAACTAATTATTCATGGCAGTCTATAAGTTCTCTAGGCATGTGAACTTGAGAGGGGAGGTGGGGAGGAGAGTGTCAGGTAAATATAGGTTTTCACTCAGATCTCCCCTCTTCCTACCCTGACAAGGGAGAGTCTGTGAAGGAACAATAGGCCTTTTCTCTTTGGCGTTTCTGAGGTCTTCGATTTGGCAAGGTCCTTTCTGCCTGGGATGTCTCCACTTTTTTCTGCATTTTCTCTACCCCTGTTAAAGGGGTACAGGGAGAGGGGGAAAGGGCATGGGGAATGAGAGCGTCTGTCGGGCCTGGGCAGGGGCTGCCCATCTCTGCCCTTGGCAGAAGTAAGCAGCTCCGGTAGGCTGGACACAGGGCTCTCTTCGCCTCATCACTGTGCCTGCTTAAGGGTGCCTGGCTGATAACGTTGGTTGACACACCAGTGTCCCTGGGAAACCCCAGGCGATGCAAACAAGCACAAAAGGAAACACTGAGAACAGTCTGAGGTTTCTATGTACTCAGGCTGAAGGACAGCTCTGCTTTCATGAATCAAATCCCTGGGTTGATAGCTTATGCTGATGTTTAATTGTTACAGCCGGGACGGAGGCCAACGTGTCCCTGGAGAGTCCACCTAGAACGGGGTTCTATGACTCACAGCCTTGACAATGGGTGGTCTGTGAGGAGGGAGAGACACCACCATTCCAGACAGGGCAGTGCCCAGAGGTGGTGGAAGTGGCCATGATTGAGGAAGGTTCGACTCAGAATGTGGATTACAACGGAGAAGGTGGTATTTGCAGCAGGTGAGGTTTTAGAGAGGGAGAACAAGACATTGCTTCACTGACCTAGTCACGGAGACATATTCTGTGTGCGTTCGAATATTACCATTTGAATGTACGGCCTTTGGCAGTAACTGGTGGATTGGCTTAGTCAACTACGCGTATGTATGTGGTATGCATGCACGTACCTGTGTGCGTACATGTGCACGCACACACACACAGCGTGCAGATAAGGGGATTTTTTGGCAAGATACTGCACTACCAGTCGGTGGGCTTGGCAGAGACACCCCAAGGTCAGAGCCTTCGCACCTTCATCCTCTTCTTGGAGGAATTCGTCCTCCCAGGATCCCTGGAAGGAGAAGCTTCATTTACCCCTCTCGTAGCAGCCCTGGCCACAGATGTCTGGAACAGGCCCCCAGGCTATAGACAGGGCTGCGCCAGTCATATTTTCTCTTTCCTTTCAAGGCATTGACCTAAGAGATGTGGAGATGGTCAGGTGATGGTGGTTACATAGAATCAAGATGGGGGAAGTGTGAGGCACCTGGCTGAGTGTCGGTAGAACATGCGACTCTTGATCTCAGGGTTGTAAGTTCGAGCCCCACGTTGGGTGTAGAGATTCCTTAAAAATAAAAATCTCTTAAAAAAAAGATTGGGGAAGTGTGCTGATCAGTAAGTAGAAAGGGAAAGAGAAGCAGGAGACAGAGGCAGACACTCAGATGAAAGCAGAGAGAAGAGTCTGTGCACCCATGAGAGAGGCAGGGAAAGCTTGAGATCCCAACACCCCAGTTCCGCTCGGAGTGACCCAAAGAGACTTCCCTGCGAATCTCAGTGTCCAATCCTTTAACCCCCATTAAACTCAAACCAGTTTGAGGTGTTTCTGTTTCTTGCAAGAAAGTAATCCCTAAAGCAGTATGATTGGACAAAATGGGTCAGTGTCCAAGACCACGAAGACAAGCATATTGAAATGGGGGATTGTTAGGATGTCTGTGATTTTGACAGGGTAGAGTCAGTCATGTGATATGTGTGCCGGTTCATTTAAGCTTTGAGGTTTTACTCTAAGGGCCGTCAGTTGCTCTAATGGAAAATTCCACTCTAGGGCAGTCAGCTAATATTTTATCAGAAAAGTCACACTCCAGAAATAGTCACCTCAAGTGCTTTTGTGATCGATGTCTCACTGAATACCTGAGGCTTTGTTAATTAGCATAGTGAATGTCAGAAATGGAGTTTTATTGTTTAAATTAGTGCATTGGTAAGAGGTACAATGAATATTAGAAATGGACTCTCTGGGCACCAGGGTGGCTCAGTTAAGCGTCCGACTGTTGATTTCGGTTCAGGTCATGATCCCACGGTTTGTGATTTCAAGCCCTGCATGGGACTCTGCATTGATAGTGCAGACAGAGCCTGGTTGGGATTCTTTCTCTCCCCTCTCTCTACCCTCCACCACTTGCGCTTGTACGTGCACGCTCTCTCTCTCTCAAAATAAGTAAATAAACTTAAAAAAAAAAAAAGAAATGGATTCTTGTTGGTGAAATTAAAGGTATTCAAGATACCTGTGGATTGTCTATAACATTTGGGTCTTGAACCATCCTTCACTGTTCCATGAGCGGCATGGTAGAGACATGGAGATGTGTAGCCCAGGTCCCCCTTCCAGGAAGGGCTCTCTGTAAGGAGTGTGGTCAGAGGGCATCTCCAGCCACCCACTCCTCCAGGGTCAGCTTCAGCTATAGAGAAACTCCTTGCCCACGGCCACTCTACTGGGAGCAGCCCTTACCCAGTGACTGACCCCAGTAGGGATAAAGTCCCAGCCATTTAGACACAATGCAAGACAACCCTGAAGGCAGCATTCAGTCCAGCGCTCAACATTGGGATGCCTGATGCCTCCTTGGATATACATCGTCATGCATATTTTCCCTCTGCCCAGTCTCGATTCCTTCCCCCCACCTTTCTAAAGAATTTACCTTAAATTGTACTGAATTGAAATCCTTCTAACTGAAGAAGATTCAAATAAAGCAGTTATTATTAATTAGTTAATAATAACTATTATTTGATTAGCATTCATAATACATGAAGTTATTAGCATTAATAATTCTCTTCAATTTGTGGACTATAGAGCTCCATTAATATGAACATAGATAAACACCGAATGACATCATACTCTCGATAAACTAGTAAGGGGAAACAAGTATAATAAGTATAAATGAAGGGGTGCCTGGGTGGCTCAGTCAGTTGAGCATCCAACTTCAGCTCAGGTCCTGGTCTCGCAGTCTGTGGGTTCAAGCCCCACATTGGGCTCTCTGCTGTCAGCGCAGAACCTGCTTTTTCCTCCTCTCTCTGCCCCTCCCCCGCTTGTGTGTGTGCGCGCGCGCTCTCTTTCAGATATAAATAAACATTAAAACAGTAAGTATAAATGATGTTTAAAGATTATCTATACTCCTTGATATTTGATTTTGAGCTTTTTTTAAGAAACAGAACTAGCTGGCCATATTTGTTCACTGGTTTCATGTCATTTGCGTTTGTTTCTGATGCTGGCTCCTTCCCCTGCTTTTACAGGGTTTGGTCCATGACAAACATTTTCCACCCCCACCTCTGTCTCGGCACCTGCTCCCAGAGACCCAGACTGGTGACAAATGGCATAGGGAGCCCCTGAGGCTTACAGCCCTGTATTAGTGTGCACATATTCACTGTCATTCGGTTCATCCCAAATCAACATGTTGGCAGAGTGGTTTCCTTCTAAGGACTGCAGGGAAAGCATCTGTCCCCGGCCTCTCTCCTTGGCTTGTCGATGGCTGTCTCCTCTCCATGTCTCCATGACATCTTCCCTCTATGCGTGTCTGCGTCTGTGTCCAAAATTCTGTCTGAGATCTCAGCAGAAGCACCATTAACAATCCTATTTCTAGCAGCATTCTGCTCACAATGATATGCGTGTTCTCTAGGACGATAGAAACTGGCTCTCTGGCCCTTTTCTTCCTGAGCTCCCACCAGAACCCCTTTAACATTCGCATCGCCACCAACGACCTCCTCAAGGCGATCTAGGCTTTTTCTGTCCTGTGCTTTAAATTTGTCCACCCCCTATCCTTACCCATTCTAAAGCCACTTTCACATTTTATTTATTTATTTATGTATTATTTTTTATTTGAGAGAGGGAGAGTGCACATATGAGCGGGGGAGGGGAGGGAGGGAGAGAGAGAGAGAGAGAATGAATATTAAGCAGGCTCCACGCTCAGCATGGAGCCCAATAAAGGGCACGACCCACAATCCTGGGATTATGACCTGAGCCAAAATCAAGAGTCGATTGTTCAACTGGCTGAGCCCCCCAGGTGCCCTACTGTCACATTTTAAGACATCTGTCACACCTGCATTCCACTTCCCCAATACCAGAATCTGTATTAGTCAGTGTTCTCCAAAGAAATAGAACTAATACGAGATGAAGATATAGATATAGGTAGATTGAGATTTATTTTAAGAAACTGGCTCTCATGATTGTGGAGAGTAGTAAATCTAAAATTCAAAGGGCAGGCTGGGAGACTGGCGATTGAAATGAGTTATTGTTGTAACTCTGGAGTCAACTGATGAGTCTGAAGGCTGGAAACTCAGACAGACTCTCTATTTGCCATCTGGAGTCAGAATTTCTTCCTCTTTGGGGTATCTCAGTCTTCGCTGTTAGGTCCTTCAACTGATTGGACGAGGCCCACCTACATTATGGAGGGTAATCTACTTTACTCAGAGTTTACTAATCTAAGCGTTAGTCACATCTCAAACATGCCTTCACAGTAACATCTAGACTGGTGTTTGCCCAAGCAGCTGGGCACCATAGCCTAGCCAAGTGGACACAAAATTAACCATTACAAATATGCACACTTAGGGATGGCCCCTGAAGCTTGGTCCTATACAGTCCAGTGTCTGTGCATTGGTTAGGGGGAGCTCTGGCCACCTGTTGCTGAGTCCCAGTATAACAGAATCCTACCTCTGGGGTGCTGTTGCCCCACTTCAAGTGACCCTCTCATACAAGGCAGTAGTAAGAGCTCCTGAAAGAATAGAAATCTGAGTCTCCATTGAGCTTACCAAAAGTTCATGTAAACTATTTGAACCCATTAATAAAAAACAAACAAACACCTATTAATAAATTTCTGTAATGCATTACCAAATCTGGTAGAAGATTGGTCTCTTTACAAATTGGGAGCAAAGTGAGGGGTGCCTGGGTAGCTTAGTCCGTTAAGTGTCTGTTGGTTTCAACTCAGGTCATGATTTCATGGTTCATGAGTTCAAGCCCTGTGTCAGCCTCAGCGCTGCTGGTGTGGAGCCTGCTTAGTATTCTCTCTCTCTTTCTCTGCCTGTCCTCTGCGCGCTCTCTCTCTCTCTCTCTCTCTCTCTCTCTCTCTCTCAAAATAAATAAAATACTAAAAATAAAACAAAACAAAAAACAAACTGGGAGCAAAGTTATAGGGTAGCAGTTCACCCTTATTTACGTCAATCTCTTTCAATAGCTATCATCACCACCAGGAACCTAAGAGCATCATGACCAAACTGACTTATAATAACAATAAAGTGAGCTCATAATAATAGCTCATAATGACAATAATGTGTAGCTTCACGTTAGCTCAGAGACTCTCACATGACTTGCCTTCTCATTTCTTTGAGGTCTTACTGTTCAAATGTCACCCTTTCTGAGCAGCCTTCCTTGATGAATCTGACTACAATAGCCATTGGACATGCGCACACAGCTGCACACACGTATGCCATTATCTGTCACTCTGTGCAAATCCTGCTTCCTTCTTCCTGAACTTGCCGAAAAGAAATCGGCACTTATCAAACCTGAACTATATTTAGCAATTTATTTGTTTTGTTTTTCTCCTCTGCCGGTGTGTGAGCGTCCTTAAGGCATATGCCCTGCTCATAACTCTCTCTCTGGAGCATGGAACCAGACTGGGCATATGTTAGAAGTTAATCATTACGTATTGATTGAACCCATGAACGGACCTATGCGGAAAATCTGCACCTGTCAGGTTGTAGCTATGACGCACTGGGGCTTGACGGCACAAGAGATGTGCTTTAAACTAAGTGGTTCACTGTCAACTTTTGGTTCTGTAACTCTGGATTGCCACCCTTTCCCCTTGCCGTCCTCATCCTCTTGAACACCTTGCTTCCTGATCTTCCACATAAGCTCACCTAGGTTCAATTTCCGGTCCCCAAGGAACAGTTCATCTGACCAGCCCATTGCATGAGAACTTTAGTAAATGTTGTTCTATGTGGGGTGGTCTGTTTTGACTCTTCATGGGTCAGCTGGTGTTTATCAACACAAACACTGAAATACAGTGACAGGTTGCCAGGACAAGACCTAGGGAGTGGGGGCAGGGCTGCTAAGCAGAAAGAATGTGCTAAAGAAACTGATACAGCAAATGAAACTCCAGAGGGTACCTTAAGTCCACAAAGAAGGACGCCCTGTTTTCAAAATTGGTTAAGTAGATAAGAAGCAACTACTTATCTACCAAAAAACTAGTATGTCAAATACTAATCGTTCTTCGTTAAAGCAACTCTCCTACGTTTCTAAGCCGGGTACCAGTTTGTAAATATACTTGTAGCATGTAGACGCAAAAAAGGAAACGACAAGAAATGCATCTCTCGGTAGATCTCTCCTAGAATCGGTTGACGTGAAGTTTTAATTTTCAGCACCTACAAATTTAATAGCAGCTTGTGTGACTAAGTAGTGGTGGTGATGGTGGAGGAGATGGTGGTTGCAAAACGGTAGGAGAAATAATAGCTAACACCTCTGAACTCCTGTATAGACTGTGCCTGAGAGATGCGCTGTTGGGGACCCCCCTTCCACCAGATCTGGCTTCAGACCTCTCATCTCCAGAAGTTCAGGTTTCACAGAACGCATTGGGACTAGCAGTTGTGCAGGGTTGACCTTCTGTCAACAGGTCCTTGCCTTTGCTGAGCTTAGATTTGGAGAAATGTTGCCATCTAGTGCCCCACAGGAGCCTTCACTCTTTCAGATGAGAAACCAGCCTCCCCCCACACCCCACTCCCCCCCACCCCTGCTTGGCTGCTCCTCTCCTAGACCAGAGGTCAGACACATCACAGGCCATTACTGGTGAGCACTGCCCCCTTACCTACAGTAGGAACCGTGGAAATGTCTCCAGAAATTTTTTTAATCCCTTTTCTCTACAAAATGCATAAAGAGAAAGAGCTAGATAGAGAAAGAACAGTAATAGAATTAAGATTTAGTCACGAGTCAACACTTATTGCGCATAGCATATTAAACTCAGTGAGGAATGGGGAAAAGACATCGAGAGTTCTAGACACTACAGTGAACTACACGAAGGGAGTCTTCGCATGGACTTCTCTTGCACTCTGGATCACCTCCTTTCTGAATCCCTCATATCCCTTTGGGCACACCAAGCTCTAAACCTTCCCATCCTTGCCCCCCTAAAGCCCCAGTCTATTCTCTCAAGTTCATCCTCTTGGCTTTCTGCAGTAACAGCTAGTACATCCATCAGCTACACTGCATTCTGGGTTCCTTGACCTCCCTTGTCAGGTGCAAGAGGGATATTTTTCATGGAAACCCTCGATGACTTCACAATGATTAGCATTTCTGTAGAGAGGCAAGTGGCAAGCCAGGCTGGTGGGGGAGCGGCTTTGATCAGGAAGCTTTCTGTAGTTTCTCTCAAACCCCAGTCCTGCTCAAATTTCAACCATGATCCTATCTTTCATGGTGGATATATCTTTTTTGGAGAGAGGTAGAGAGCGAGCAGGGGAGGGGCAGAGAGAAAGAGAGGGAGACAGAGAATCCCAGGCAGGCTCAGCATAGTCAGCACAGAGCCCGATGTGGGGCTCGAACTCACAAGCCGTGAGATCATGACCTGAGCTGAACCCAAGAGCCAGACACTTAACCGACTGAGCCACCCAGCCGCCCCTCGTGGTGGATATATCTTGATTTAGATTTACATAGGCATTTGTTTGCTCGATGTCAACCTCCCCATCTAGTCTGTTGGCTCCATGGGCGTGGGGACCAGGTGTGTTTTGTTCACTGCTAAATGCCCGGCTCACTGTGCCCAGCTCACTGGAGTCCTCTGAAGAATGCTGGAGAAAAAAACTGGTGCCCGTCTTTAGTGATATTTGGTGCAGGGGGTGGAGACTGAGAAGAATGGCATAAGACACTGGGGCTGTCTAGTAGGAAAGGACACTGTCTAGTGTCATGACTGCCCAATTGTTTCCCCAGAGCCCTAAGTTAGTTCACTTGATCTTAAGCTGGAGCCCCTTTCCCGTTGCAAAGAAGGCCCCTTTCTCTGTCTCCTCACCCTGTCGTCCCCTGGGCCCAGGCGAGCCTTGAAAAGGCTCAAGGCAGCACAGTGTGAAAACAGCTCATTCATCCGGTCCCTTCATCTTACAGACAAAGAAACCCATGGAAAGCAGAGAAATGGGGAAATGTGACTGAAAAAAACAAAAACAAACAAACAAACAAAAAAAACCCCTAGTGTCTGTCAGAGAAGGGAATTGCTCTGTCACACTTCACCCCTTACAGCTCTTCACCGTCACTCCAGAACGCTCACCAAGACTTGTTTTCTCTCCTTCAGGAATTCACAGTAAGAAGCATCCAGGCTGGCCTGGAAACAAAAGCAGCCTGGAGAGACGTCAGGGGCTCAGTGCAGAGAGGAACCTGCAGCCACAGAGGTGGCTTTGAGGGTCCTGATGATGAACATGGTGTGCACACATTTGGGACATAGCAGCCACGTGGAGACGTGAGGACAAAGGCTTTTCTGTCCTTTGCCACCCGTGAGGCAGTGCTTTTCTGAGCAGCTCTGATTATAAATCCCTGTCCTGCTATGATGGGTAAACTTGGCAGCATTCGAGATCTGCCTTGTGTCTTCACTGTTTCTCAGTTGGTTTGGGTTTGGCAAAACCCCAAATGCATTCTGCCAAGTACTCTTTCCCTTAATTTCAAATCCCCTGAGTGGCTTAAGGGAAATTTCATCCATATGTTTCTGAGTCATTTGCTGTGAACTCATCTTTTGGTAAAAGAAATATGTTCTCAAGCCAGCACAGTTCAGAGAATAGCAAAAGTTTTAGGCTGAAATGGGTCATGCTTTCTTTGGGAAGAACCTCCTAAATTTTCTCAGTATAAGAAGGATGGAAGAGAGGAATATTTCCTGTTCTCATATTCCCTCCTCTTTCTGTATGAATTCCTTTAAAATTTTTTTTAAATGTTTTATTCATTTTTTGAGAGAGACCGTGTAAACAGGGGAGGGGCAGAGAGAGAGGGAGACACAGAATCCAAAGCAGCTCCAGGTTCCGAGCTGTCAGCACAGAGCCCGATGTGGGGCTCAAACTCACAAACTGAGAGATCATGACCTGGGCCAAAGTCGGGCACTTCATCAACCGAGCCACCCAGGTGCCCCTGTATGTCCTTTCTTGAGGCTAACTTGAAAACCTCTATTATTTATAAAGCTGGTAAATGCCATGTTCATATTTGGATTCTAAACGAACCATACATTTGTAGTTTTGAACACAAATTCTCATTTTTAACCTACACCGTAAAAGAAACAAGCAATTATTGAACACATACCACACAATGAGTGCATCTCAGCAGCCTGGTGAGATAGACATTATCCTCGTATGTGAGAAATCTGAGACTAAAAAATATTAAGTAACTAGAAAAGGCGTGTGCTTCCTAAAAGGCAAAGTCAGAATTCAAATCTAGGGCTGACTCCCAAGTGCACGTTCCTTCCACCTGTGCAGGCTCGTGTTCATGCACCGAGGGGAAGCCTAACACGCTCCAGTTGACAGGTATCATAGAGTTAATGAGGGATTCTGACCAGACGTGTTTTGTAAAGTCAACAGGGACTAGACTTGACATTGCCGCAAAATAGTTATCCTCTTTTCTGTTGCCTCAGGAGAATTTAAAACCTGCCTTACTCACTGTGGTGAGATGTCATATAAGTGACATGTCATGGAAATTGTCAGTCTTGTAAGTGAAGTTTTCGATATTGCTAATAATGAAGACGAGGCTCCGGGTAGAACTATCAGCTTACGGGAATTATAGACAATAGAGGAACATGTTAACCAACACCATGCGAATGCAGTCTCAAAACCCAGAATGTTGAAAACGCCGCAAGACAGGCAGCCCAGGGTCTTCAGTAAATAAATAGCAAAGAAAAAAGAAACAAGATCAAGGAACTCTATAGATTCAAAAAAACAAGACATTTCAACTAAATGCAAAAAGACAAGACATTTCAACTGAATTTGGTGTGTAGACTTACTTGGATCTTGATTTGAACAAACTAAGAATAAAAAGAAATCACAAGATAATCAGGGAAATTTGAGCACTCCCTGGATATTTTATATTAACAAATAGTGACTTTTTAGATGTGATAATGGTATTGTGATTATGTTTAAAAAACAAAAGATAGGCTGTTTACAGATGAAACAATATGATGCCTTAAGTTTGTTTTATTTATTTATTTTTAAAGCTTTATTTTATTTATTTTGAGAGAGAGAGAGAGACAGAGTACAAGCAGGGGAGGGGCAGAGAGAGAGGGAGAGAGAGAATCCTAAGTAGGCTCCATGCTGTCAGCACAGAGCCTGACAAGGGATTCGATCTCATGAACCATGGGATCGTGACCTGAGCAGAAGTCAAGAGTCGAACACTTAACCAACTGAGCCACCCAGGTGCCCCCAAAGCCGTAAACTTGTTTTAACGTAATGTGGAATGTGGGGGGCGGCAGACAAAAGGACACTGGCCATGTGTGAACATCCATTGAAGCTGAGTGATGGCACAAGGGATTCCTTACATTAGACAGACACACATATGTTTGAAAGTGCCCACAATAAAATTTTAAAAAGTTATTATAATTATGATAAGAGTCTTTAAAAAAAATAATTCCTATATTTTGCTTCCTGAATGAAGTTATCGAGAAAACAATTTTGAGTGATCTCAGGCTAACAGTAAAGTCAAGTCTCTGGCATCACATGAAAATGAGAATAAAAACTTTAATATGTATTTGTTTAATGTTTATTTATTTCTGAGAGAGACAGACAGAGCATGAGTAGGGGAGGGGCAGAGAGAGGGGGAGACATAAAGTCCAAAGCGGGCTCCAGGCTCTGAGTTGTCAGTACAGGGCCTGATGTGGGGCTTGAACCCATGAATCATGAGATTGTGACCTGAGCTAAAGTCAGACACCCAGCTGACTGAGCCACCCAGGCGCCCCAAGAAAAGAATTTTATTTATTTGTGAGACAGAGAGAGACAGAGCATGAACGGGGGAGGGTCAGAGAGAGGGAGACACAGAATCTGAAACAGGCTCCAGGCTCTGAGCTGTCAGCACAGAGCCTGACGTGGGGCTCGAACTCACGGACCGCGAGATCATGACCTGAGCTGAAGTCGGCCGCTTAACCGACTGAGCCACCCAGGCGCCCCGAAAAGAACTTTAAATTACGTTGTATGTCATCACGTTTTCTTTTCTAACTTTTTTGATGGGCATTTTCTAAGATACACTAAGAGAGTACATTATGTGACCTGCTCCCATGACATCCGACTCCGGCAGTGTCAATAACCACCTTGTTTCATCTGTTCCTTTCCTTCCCCCATGCCCGGTGGATTATTTAAAAGCAAATTCCAACACTTATCATGATGAGTACGAGGTAACGTATAGAATTGCTGAATCGCTCACTGTTTTGTATACCTGAAACTAATAGAACACTGTATGTTAGCTGGAATTCAAATAAAAAACAATCAAAAAATTCCAAGCATCATTATCATTTCATTTGTAGAACTTCTGTATGCATCACTTATTTTTATCTCAGATTCATGGGATTAACAGACAAGCCTCAGATGGATTTGTAGAGTGTAGGGTCTGCCCGGAGATACCCGGAGATAATCTTGTGGATTTGGAGGCACGAGGAGAAAGGGGCTGGCAGCTGGGGGAGGTTTCGACGAAGAAAGGCAGCAGGTGCCGAGTAAACACTGAGAAGGGCGGATCAGAGGCTCAGAGCCATACCTGGGGGCTGCAGTGTCAGGGAGGGGACTCTCCCCTCTGATGTCCAGAGCAGGGAAGGGCTCATTATGGAGGAGAGTAGGGTAACCCCGGTCCTACCTCTATGCTCGCCACCTGGGAAGTGTGATGCCAACACATCAGAGCGGCCAGGGAGCGTGCCGCGCTGGGACAGGCAAGGTTTGGGATACTGAAATTTGTTCACTCGAACTATCAAAATGTTTGTTTCCACCCCATTTGATAGAAACTTCCGTAATGGTAATAGACACTTCTCTGCCTCCTCAAGGAGAGAAATTGCAGGGAATATTCAGCCTTTTCTCGAGGACTTAAAGGTCATCAAGGACGGTTTTGTGTTGAACTCAAATATGGTCGTGCCTCCAGAGACTTGAGAATGATTTTGCATGTGTGCCCCTAGGCCAAACAGCCACTAGATTTTTCTATCTTTTTTTGTTTTAACAGGATTAGATGGAAGTGGAAGACAATCTTCTCTCCCATCAGCTGTACCTTTTACAGCTATCAAGGAACCTCTGTTCTGCTTCTGACTTGGGGCTTCTGAAGATTGCTACACCTGGGTGGCAGGTAAGAGTAAATTGGCTGTGAGAATCCAAAGGTCTCACCTCTGAGTCAAGTGCGTGGGTTTTCTGCTATCTATTTTGCATTTTCAGAGCCTCCTTGTGGCTTCCTTGTTAGTTAGTAGCTGAGTCCTGGGCAGTTAAGGCTGCTGAGTAGGTGATATATTACTTCTGCATTGCTCATAGCTGTTTGATACAAGACCAAAAAAAGAACCTAAATCAGATCTCAGCATTTTCTGGAGATCAGAAAATGTGGCAAGGCAATAAGTAGCCTGAAAATATAGCACAGCATGGTAAAAACATCCTCCTAGAAATCCCAGGATCTCGGTGGGAAAGAGTTTCGAATGGAAATAGTAATTTTTAAAAGCATGTCTTATTCTAAAGAAATATACATAACCAAAAGAGACGCAGAACTTAATTTTAAATAAGAACACATTCAACTATATCAAAATTCAGTGAGTCAAAAAAACATATCTGTAAGTCTGAGAGGGAAAAGATGCTCGTCCATGAAGTGAATGAAAGACGCTTTCCCAAAACATAATATGAACCTTTGCATAAAGACTGAGAGCAAGGCCAGAGGGCCATGACCCCCCCAGACATCCATGACAAGAGTCAGTCACCCACATGAAAAGCAGGTGGTCCCTTTTCCTGTTACCCTGCTGACAGTTCCCCCTCTCTCAGCAAGGAGACCTTGTTTCCCATTTCATTTTGACCAACGACAAAGTGTAGTCGATGTGCCGGAGAAGAGAGACATCTCAGGTCAGATGCTCACGGTGTTCCGGGGTTCCTCAGGACAAGAGATTGGAATGAAAGGTGCTGGCAAACAAGGGGCCTGGATGTTAGAAAGAAGGTTGTCAAACTGCAGGGAAGACAGAAGACATTTATGAACTGAGGCCTTAGAGCAGTGACTCTCAGCCTTTCCCGTGCAGCACAATTGTCTGGGGAACATTCATTCATTGAATTTCTCTGGTTGAGGTATAATTTAAATAAACTGAATGTACAGATAGTAAATGTACAACATTTAAGACCCACCCCCCCCACCCCCACACTGCATAGGAATTTGGACAAATGTATATGCTTTGTCACCCACCCTTTTATCAAGATATAGGACGTATCTGTCCTCTCGGAAAGATCCCTCATGCACTTCCTGGTCACTCATAGGCTGTGCCTTCCTCCAGGCAACCTCTCTTCTGATTTGTTTCTTCTTATCTTGGTTTCAACTGTTGTTGAACTTCATATAAATGGAATCACAGAGCAGGCGCTCTTCTGTGTGTGGATTCCTCCACTTGGCATCATGTTTTTGAGGCCCATCTAATGTTGTCACACGAATCAGGACCTCTTTTCTGTAAGTGAGCGGTATCTTATTGTATGGATATACCACAGGTTGTTCATGCCGTCCGTAGTTGAGAGGCATGCGGGTCGTTTCCAGTTTGGGGATATTATGAACGTAGCTGTGACGTCTCTGAGTGTATGTATGTTTTCATTTCTCTTGGATAAAACCAGATGCAGTGTTTTTGTCATTAGGTGGGTGTATGTATGTTTCACTTTGTGCAAACCTGCCAGACCAGTTTCCAAAGTGGTTACACCACGCTGGTCTCCTGGCATGACCTGTGACACTAGCACTTTGCATCCTTATGTTGTCTGGTTTTCATTTCTTCTTTGGCCAACAGTGGGCATCTCATTTCGATCTCACTTCACCTTCCTCTGATGCCCAGTGGTGTTTTCACATGCTTATTGGCCACTTACATATTTTCCTTTGTAAGGTGCCTCTGCAAGCTTTGTGGCCAAAATTTTAATGGGTCTGTTTGTCTTTTTATAAGAATTGCTAACATATGCTGCATAAAGTCCTTTCTCAGATACACCGTGTGGCAAATACTCTCTCCCAGTCCATGACTTATTATTATTTTCTTCTTCTTCTTCTTCTTCTTCTTCTTCTTCTGCTTCTGCTTCTGCTTCTGCTTCTGCTTCTGCTTCTTCTTGACGTTTATTTATTTATTTTGAGAAAGAGAGAGAGAGAGTACAAGAGGGGGAGGTACAGAGACAGAGAATCCCAAGCAGGCTCCACATCAGCAGCTCAGAGCCTGATGCAGGGCTCGAACTCATAAACTATGAGATCATGATCTGAGACGAAAACAAGAGTTGGACACTTAACTGAGCCACCCAGGCGCCCTGACTTATTTCTTCTTTTACTTAACAGTCTCTTTTGATGAGTAGAAATTTTTAACTTTGATGAAGTCCATTTTTACATTTTTTTCCCTTTTATGACTATTTGGAAAAACTTAAAATAAAAAATACCCATGCCTGGGCCCTGCCCCATAGATTTAGTTCAACTGGTCTGTGTTGGGGCCAAGCATTGGTGCTTTTTTTTTTATGTTTATTTTTATTTATTTTGAGGGAGAGAGATAGAGAGTGCATGGAGGAGGGGCAGAAAGAGAGGGAGACAGAATCCCAAGCAGGCTCTGTGCTGTCAGTGCAGAGCCCAACGTGGGGCTCGAACCCATGAACCAATGAGATCGTGACCTGAGGTGAAATCAAGATTTGGACGCCTAACCAACTGAGCCACCCAGGCACCCCAGGCATCCCAGGCATTGTACTTTTTAAAGGTTGCTCGAATCCTTCCAACGTGCAACCAGGGTTGACAACCCCAGCACTAAGAGGAAATATGACTTGAAATATAGAGAGCTCTAAAAAATGAAATTCTAGAAGTATAACAAGGTATAATCCAAATGAACTTTGAGGAGGCACCTAAAAACATCTCTGTGTCAGCATGGGGTCCCTTTCGATGAGGGGTTTGGGAGAGGAACACAGAGCAAGGCAGAAGACAGTGGTGATGCTCGTGCAGCTCCAGCCTCGGGCCTGGGAAACACTCAGAGAACAAAACATGGACCTCAAAAAATTGTGTCTGGGACAAGAAGACGAACAAGAGGGCAAGGGCTCAGAGTAGATGAGGACCTTACCTAGCTGCAGTGGAACTGCTGTCCCTGCCATCTGGAGGCAGAATCTACAGCCCCAGGAAAACAGAACACGGATGCTTAGGAGGGAACAGGAGCTGAAGAGGATGGGGACATGGGGAGGGAGCCCCAAGGAGCTCTGATAGAGTCACGGTCTTTGGGCCCCATGAGTTACAGTCTGGGGAACTGGGAGACCTCTCAGAGGTAATTGAGGAATCACACTGTGATCTCTGAAAATCATGGACTAAGGGAGCAGTGCCAGAAAACCCAAGAGAAGAAAATGCTCCCTGCTTCAGAACGAGGGCTGTCAGAGACTGTCAGGTCATGGCAGTGTCCAGCATCTGCCCCCAGGATGTGCCCTTGAACCCCGGGCAGCCCCAGGCAGCTGTCCGGGAAGCCCGAACTCACCCTGCCCACAGTAAAGCAGGTTTGACTACAAATGCAGTTGACAAGGCTTTCCTCACTGGGATGAATCTTATGAGCACGGGACTTGGCCCAGCCCTGCCCCACTACACTTTTAGCTTCTCTTATAGGCATAATGATCCTATTATGAATTATTTGCATTTATTGAGTACCTATCATATGCTAGGCTAGTGTTTCTCAAATTCTAAATTCTTGAGTCCTCAAGAATACACATTCAGCCCAGACAGAGATCCCAGGATCCCTGTTTGAAAAGCACTGAGTTGAGAATTAAGAGGTAGTGAATGGAGAGCGGGGAGCCTGGGTGGCTCAGTTGGGTAAGTGTCTGACTCTTAGTTTCAGCTCAGGTCATGATCTCACGGCTTCATGGGTTCAAGCCCCGCATGGGGCTCTGTGCTGGCAGCACGGAGCCTGCTTGGGATTCTCCCTCTCTCCCTCTCTCTCTGTCTCTCCCCCACTCATGCTGTCTCCGTCTCTCTCAAAATAAATGAATAAACTTAAAAAAAAGAACCGGTGGCTGCATAAATAAACTATGGTACCCCCGGACAGCAGAATATTATTCAGCACTGAAATGAAATGAGCTATCAAGACACACACACACAAAAAAAAACATAGAGGAATCTTAAATGCATGTTACTAAGTAAAAGAGGCCAGTCTGAAAAGGCTAGATACTCTATGATTCCAACTACACGACATTCTGGAAAAGGCAAAACTATAGAGACTGTAAAAAGATCAGTGGTTGGCAGACGCAGGGTGGGGAAAGGAGGGATGAAGAGGAAGAGCACAGTGGATTTTTAGGGGAGTGTAGTTACTCTGTATGATACTTCAGAGGTGGATACACGTCATTGAACATTTGTCTGAACCCACAGAATGTCCCCAAGAGTGAGCCCCAGTGTAAGGTAGGGACCTTGGATGATAGTGATGTCAGTGTAGGCCCACCAACGGTAACAAAGGTACCACCCTGGTGGAGGGGGTGTTGATAGTGGGGGAAGGTGTGCACATGTGGTGGATGGGGTATATGGAAACTCTTGTTTTCTGCTCAATTTTGCCATGAGCCTAAAAGTCCTCTAACAACCGAAGTCTATGTTTAAAAAATAACAACAGGGAATAAAAGTTTTGTAGAGAACATCTGGACTCCTGAAAGTACAGCTGTGAACCCAGTTGAAGAGATAGTGTATAAGGGGCTTCATAAGCGTTATTTCTAATTCTTACAATCACCAGCAGCATGCATGTTATTCTTCTAATTTTAGAGATGATTTAACTGGGACAGATTTAAGTAAGTTGACCCAAATCACGTTGCTGGTATCTGGCAGGACAGGATTAAACTTGAGTCTTCCACAGAAATGAAAAATCCATGCTCTGGACCATGGCATCCCCCTGTCTCCCCCTGCCGCCTCGACTTACCTGCCTGGCTTCAGCTCCCTCTCAGACCCTTCTCAGCCTACCTGTGTTTGCATGCTTCTTCCTTCATCCCAACCGTGTTGCTGCCAAGACCCCTGATCTGCCCTCAGTCCAGTCCTCAGTCTTAATTCCCAACCTTGCCGACCAAATGCTCGCCAACTTCATTCGAAGCTCGCCAGCCCCTTAACCAGCACCTCTCCTACCTCCAACTTGGATTCTACACTTACTCTCACCTGTATGCCCAGCCAATGCCTCTCTCAGCCCAGCCCCACAGCAGGAATCAGGGCCCGGTCCTGGTTCGAGGCACAGTCATAGATCCAAGGCACAGATTGAGCCATGGAATGGCAGGACTCCAGCATAACTAATGTGACCAGGTCTCCATCACTTCCAAGAAGTGATGTTGTCATAATATCCAATATCAGTTATGGACTAACGTTGGATACCATCTACGAATCTGAGGTGCTTTGCTTTGTGAAGAAGCTTATATTCATTTCCATCTATCTCTGATGCTTTTGGAATAAATGGCTATAATGTCAATATCTTGAGTGGTAGCTCTCAAGGAACAGGAGAAGGACAACAGTCATCAGCTGCCTTGCAAAGTAAAAAAAAAAAAAATGTGAGCCCGATTTTGGCATTATTATAAAAAACAACCATCCATGAATTACAGCATCAACAACGCCTGTATCATGACCTCTTGTCTTTCCTAAGACAAGGCAGCAGATGGTCCATACTTGTCCTGGAGCCAGTTTCAATAATGCTTATTCTATTTGTCCAAGATGGGTAGCAAATATCTGTTACCTGTTTAAATACCTTCTGGAATTTTGGAGAGCACATACCTATAATATGATGTTTCAACTTCTTAATGAGTTCATTTTAAGTATAATTGCCATTCTAACTTTGTATGTGAAGTCAAGTTCATAATAAAGCTGTTATAATAGGGGGAAAAGTGAACAAAGGGTCAGCCAGCCAGTAGGAGTTAGAATTGGTGGGCGGAATTCCCGAGTCCCTGGTGGCAGCCGTTACATCTTTTCTCCACAAAGGTGAAGCAATGCCTTCTGGAAGTCAAGCAGGTGCTATGCCATAGCAAAATCAGGGATCATTAACTGAGTTCCATCTCCATGTGTCGTAGCTATGGTCTACTGAGGGAACTTGGAGAGCCTGTGAATGTCAAAGGTATTCTCCTCTGAGCCAAGGCTAATGATGAATGTCAACTCCACTAAGGATTTTGTGTTTGAGAATTAAAACATGTTCAGTCCTCGGAAACTGTGATCCTGACTTCTTTGCCCATGATGAACATTACTACTGAGCTCAGACTGGTGTGCACTGGGATACAGATCCCTTGGTAGCCACCTCCTGCCCTCACAAAGAGTTCATCAAAACCAACTTTTTCCATCTATCTTCTTTGCTCATCTTTGTGAAAAAATAGCACCAAGGAGCTAAGGCTATAAAATGGCTAGGAGGCTTTCAATGCCACAGCCTTACATGTCTGCTGCCCAGTTCACCAGGCCAGTTTTTGGCAGGCAGGTTCTCTACTAGATTACACTCTCAGAGGCCTACCCAGATAGGTAAGGGGTAGAATCAGACATCATAGGCTCTGGGCTCAGCCTGATCACTAAGTAAGATTTCTATGCTCACCAAGCAATGATTTTATTATAATTTGCCTTCATACAGCATTGTTGCAAGCTAAGGATGCACTAATTAGTGAACATGAATATTCTATCTTCTTAACAGTTACAGTTTTCAAAATAAGTTATTTAATCATTCTCCACTCTATAAAAAGTGAATTTGTTTCCCATTACCAGTATTAATGATTACCACAAATAGAGCAAGTTCAACAATACAAACTTATCATCTTAGAGTTCCACAGGTCAGAAATCTAAACTCCAGGTGTGTAGGGCTGTATTTTCCCAGTGGCTCAATGGGACAATCTATTCTCTTGCCTTTTCCAGCTTCTAGAGGCCACCTGCATTCCTTGACCCATGGCCCCTTCCTCTATCTTCAAAACCAGCAATATTACATCTCCCTGACCTCTCCTGTGTTGGTCACATTTCTTTATGGACTGCAACTAGGAAAGCTTCTCCACTTTTAAAGACTCATGTGATTACACTGAGCCCACCCTGATAATCCAGGAAAACCTCCCCATCTCAAGATCATTAATCATGTCTGCAAAGTCCCCTGTCCCAGGTAAAGTAACACATTCACAGAACTGTTCTGCCTACCACAAAGATAAAGAGCAATCTTAATGCCATTCATACTTTCAGTGCCTCTCATAATCCTAGGATTTGTGAATTTGAGTTTATGAGATCGGTATCATGTATCTCAATTTTTAGAGGAGAGGTCCACCTTTCATTTATTAGACTTAATAGCATCACAGAACAAATTGTTTGTCAAAGAGTATTTGCTGAGGCCCGCAATATGAGGTGGGATTATCATCTAAAGCAAAGCAGTGCATGATCTTTTAGGGAAAAGATTTTAGTATTTATTAATTTCTTGCCTCTTATCTAAAAGGCCCTGACATGCCTCTGAATTTACAGGTTAAACACAAAACTAATAGAAGTACATTTTTTTAGCTGGTGGAAGTCAAATTTCTGGATCGTATCACCTTCAAGCATGGCATCCAGATGGATCAACACCATCCCCTACACCTCTTCCTCACTCAGCTCCAAGATGATCAGTGTTTATGCTTTGAGGCCCTCCCATAAACAAAGCAGATATCAAAAATGAAAACCTTTCAGGAGTCATCTCCTGGATCTTTAAAGACCTGAAGAAATGATTTACCTCTGTTCTGGCTCAGCAAACTTCCCTGGGAGAAGGAGAACCCCTTTATCATCACAACTAACCCTCTCCTATCCTCACCTGGTTTAAAAACCACCAGCATGGTTACCTTGCAGGAGAAAAACTTTCTACAAATTCTTCTCCTTCAAGGAGATCTACCAGTGCTGTCCAACAGAATTTTTTCAATGATGAAAATGTTCTGTAATCAGCACTGATCAATACAGTATCCACTAGCTACATGTGGCTACAAAGCATTTAAAATGTAGTCAGTGCAACTAAGCAGTAATTAATTTTGATTAACCATTTGTTTTTTAAATTTTTATTTAGTTTTGAGAGAGCACAAGCAGGGGAGGGGCAGAGATGGGGACAGAGGATCTGAAGCAGACTCTGCTAATAGCAGAGGGCCTGATGTGGGGCTTAAACTCACGAACCATGAGACCATGACCTGAGCCAAAGTCAGATGCTCAACCGACTGAGCCACCCAGGTGTCCCTTGATTAATCCATTTAAATTTAATATAAACAGTCACATGTGGCTAATGGCTACCATATTGGACAGGGCAGATCTAGACCATCTGGGAAGAAGGAAAACTTGGCCATCAAGGTCACATTTTGATCCTGTAGATGCCATAGAGGGATAGGAATCAGGCACTCTATCATACCATGCATGGATCACTGCAAACCCGAGCATTTCCAGAGTCTGAGATGCTGAGACCAAGCCTCAAACCCACTGTTTCAACATCAACACACACAGCATCCTGAGCATCCAGAACCGTAGATTTTCTGTGCTGGCCCAGAGGACCTTGCCAGTTCATGACAGTAGGCTCAATGCACAAGAATGCCCAGAAATTTGCCACAACTCAGCCTTGCTATCTTTGCATCTCTCAGCAGAGAGCAGCAGCAAAAGGCCCAGACCGTGGCCACTGCTTGGCCACCAAGACAACTTCAGGGTACGCTTTCTAACACCCAGACACGGTGGCTGCACCTTATCTCTGTTGGCATCCACCATTACATTTTACAAATTGGAACTTCTAGCCATTCTAGAAGGAGATGCCTTCTTGATGCCACAAAATGGACATATTCAAGGAGTGTTCTTGGGTCAGCTCTTCATCTAGACTCTGACACATTCCCAGTAATTTAACCCAGTAACTAGTTGTGGGTGTAACTGGTGTTATCCTGAGCTCCCCAGGGTAGAGCCTGTCACTACAATTCATCAGATTGGCTAATGCATTTGCTAACACAGTTCATTTTCTAGTAGGCCTGCAAGAAACTCATGGTGGCTACATGTATGAAACTCATTTCATTTTTATGGATCCTCCCAATTGGGTTGCCTGGGTCTTGGAGCCTCAGTTTGTACCTCAATTTTTGCAAAGCAAAAATTAAAGATGACTTTTTCTCTATGCTCTACTACCACCACCACCAGCTATCACTTCTCCTCACAGTTAAATTTTCCCTCTAATACCCATTTGTTCTGCTACATTTATGCCAGTTCCTGCCAGCCCCCAAATCTCTTAAAGCTATCATGATAAAAATAACTACCAGTACAAACGTCCCATTGATAGGTCAATTTATATGTAACCTTACACCAGATCAGGCCTGTCTATAAGATTAAGTTGAACAAACTGTCTCCCTGCAGAAATTCTCCATGTTAGAAACCTAGTACAGATACTCACCAAAATGCCCCAATTCTGCCAATTCTTCCATGTACCCAAAACTCTAAGAAGATGAGTAACACCTCTATTTCCCATTGCATAGGCCATACATTCTGGGGGACTGCAGCCATAGACCTCCCCTGAGCCCCAAATCCACCCCTTTCTTCATCATCCCCTCCTCTTGGCAACCAAGCTTGATTCTGAGTCATGACCATAGCACCTGGCTGCCTCCTCTTCCGGTAAAGGATATGAAAGGATTCAAAAAAGTTTCAGTTCCTGATGAACTAGGAGATGTGACCTAGTATTATACTCCTACGTACATAACCTCTAAATAACAATGCCCTTCTGCCAGTAAGTATCATGACCCAATAGACTGAACTTGGATAGGGGAAAATAATGTCTCAAGGTAGAGACCATGTAAAGGGCTGGTCTTTAAAAGGGGCTGTTTTCTCATTAATATTGAGTGTATGAAGAAATGGAGTCAATAAATATTTTTTGTTTACCTCAATGTGCCACGCTCTATGCCAAGCACTAGGGATTCCAGGATATTCTCTGGCCCTCAAGAAGCTCACGTTCTAGAGGAGAGGCAAGCAAATATATCAATTATTACAATACAGAGTAATTATATCCCATGAAAGAAATAAGATAAGGGCACTCGGAGAAGGTCACATTCTTTATAATGGGGAGGGGGAGCAGGTGGTAGGCAGGGGAGACATGCTGAGTGGAATAGCAATTAGGTAGATGGGGGTAAGGCTGGGACAGGTATTTCTGGCAGCAGAAGGAATATATTCGGTAGCATAAAAGAGAGCATCCATGAAATGACCACCCAGAACACAGACTACCAGAGCCTGAGGCGGGCAAAGTAAGGTGGGGTGGGGCTGGGGGGCGGGGCAGTGGGAAGTGAGGCATTCTTAAGGAGGAGCAGTTATCTCCCACTAATGAGCTTGATTTTATTCTGAAGGTCATAGGAAAACTACTGAAGGATTTTTAAGCAGGGGAGAGAGATGATCAAGTTTGTGTTTCAAAATAAGGACCGAATCCATAGTGTGGAGACTGAATGGGAAGCCAAATCCGGAGGCAAGAGGATGGATGAGGTGGCTACATAGTGATTCTCAAGAGTAAGATGACAGGGGCGCCTGGATGGCTCAGTCAGTAGAGCACGCGACTCTTGGTCTTAAGGTCGTGAGTTCAAGCTCCACATTGGGCACAGAGATTACTTAAGACACACACATACACACACGAGTAGGATGACAGTGGCCAGGATGGGGACAGAGCAACAGAGAGAAACAGGCAGTTTGGGGAAATATTAGAGGTATAAAGGATAGAGCTTAGTGATTAAACTGGCCATGGGGAAGCTGAGGGATCACAGGAACTCTAGGAGAACCCCCACATTTCTGGCCTGGCCAATTGGGTAGTTGGTACCATTTGCTGATTCAGGGAATGAAGTTGTTCCATTACAAGACCCATCCTCATGTCAGCACCACCTTCCTGACTCTTGGGCTTTCTTGGTTTCTTAGTTTCAATCGAACATCAGCCCCCAGTCTTCCCCTGCTCTGCTATTTTGCTCCATGAAGGAACTTGTGCCTTTGTCCCATCCTTGATCTTCCCTGGCCCCTTGATGCATCCTTAGAGTGGATCCTAAGTGACCGCTAGTCACGTCTCCACTGTAATTAACCAGCCCGACTTATGCATTCAACCAACCCACCCACGTTGTCACTGAAACTGCCTTCCTTCATCACCCTGTTGGCCTCAGTCCCGCCTTCCACTCCAGGCTCCATGGCGACACACTCCAGTCTGAACCAGTCCCCTTTCAGAGCCACTCAGAGCCCAATAAAAAAGTGAGTTGATATCAATCCACAGCAAAACTCTAGACTAGACTATAAAAGAGATATTTTGTGAACTTTAAAGAGGAAAGGTGATGATAACTAGGAACTCATAGGGTTTGCTAAGAATAGAATTAAATACTTCCCTTTTCAGATAGGCTTACTAGATTAATTAACCAGGAAAACGCTACGGACAGAAAAGCATTCTACCAAATTTCCCTTGTCCTTACAGATAAGACTGAATGCTCATACAATGAAGTGTGTTTGCCTTTGACTGGATAACTGTAGCCTGGGAATATGGATTAATTTATTAATTAAATGATTGATTAATCCCCCCTGCAGGTGCTCAAAGACTCTGTCCTTGGTATTATCTTCAACAAAACTTTTATCAGTGATTTGGACAAAAAGAGACATTATAACTATTAAAATATGAGAATGAAATTGAGCCAGATAGTTTAATGGGCTATCAAATTGGCAGTCTAAAGGATATATATAAGTTGGGATGATAGGTCACAACCAACAAGAAAAATAATGGAGATAGATATGAAGTGCCTTTTGAAGAAAAAGAATTCCATTTGCAAGGATACAAAATGAGTGAATTGAAAACAGTTGAGTAAAATGAACAAAAAACTAAGGGCTTTCTTGACACCAAGTCAAAATGAGAAAAGACCTCTTCATTCCCCCTGGTTCCTCCAAGCCCACCAGGCAGTCAGAAGCCAGAGCAAAGGAGACTGAGTTCCCCTCTGCTCTGCACATAACATCCAGCTTTTAGTAGCATGCTTAAGAGGGACTTTGAAAATTTGACTCACTCTAGGGAGTAGGATGGGGTGGGGTGCTTTTATACACTTGAATTTAATACTCAGCATCTATTTGCATTTTTAAAAAAAAAGAAAAATTGGGAGCATAGAGTGTTAGTTAAGAGTGAAGAATTTGGAGTCAGATTGTTCAAATTTCAATTCAGCTACTTATTACTTGTGGGAACCAGGCAGGACACTTAACCTGACTGACCCTCAGTCATCTCTCTCTCTCTTTTTTTTATGTGTATTTATTTTTGAGAGAGAGAGTCAGAGCATGAGCAGGGAGGGGCGGAGACAGAGGGAGACACAGAATCTGAAGCAGGCTCCAGGCTCTGGGCTGTCAGCACAGAACCCAATGCAGGGCTCGAACTCACGAACCGTGAAATCATCACCTGAGCCGAAGTCGGTGGCTTAACCGACTGAGCCACTCAGGAACCCCTGGCCATCAGTCATCTCTTAATACTGTAAAGATACCTACTGCATCAAGTTCTCATGCAAGATCATGTAAAAGACATACCTGAACTCACTTTAACCATATTCAGGAAGGAACCACCCGGACTTAGAGCCCAGAAATGAGAAGAGAGATCTTGAGAAGGAAACAGTGGCTCTCTTTAAGTGTTTGGGGGAGAAACAGGAGAAACGTTTTTCTGTGTTGCTCTAAAAAGGACCACTGAGACCTATAGGTAGAAACTCTTGTGGTGGCAATGCCTTTCAATTCGCCCTAAGGAAGAACTCTTTCAACTCAGACCACCTGTGAAAAGCAGTGAGCATGCCGGGGGCTGGAGGTGACCCAGGGCCAGTTGCACAACCACCCGCTGGAAATGATGTTCAAGGGAGCCTCGCCCTGGGAGTTTGGGTGGGTTAGTGGTTCTGAAACCAGGCTGATCATCAGAGGCACAAGGTTTCACGTCCACATGCAGTCCAGATGGGTCTCAACTGGTCAGGGGGCAAGGATATGCATTTTAGAAAAGTTTGCCAAGAGACTAATGAAAAGCCAGGCCTGGAAACCTCTGGATTATGACCTGTTTCCTTGAGTTTGAGACCCTGTGAGATGATACACGCTGAGTTGAATTTTGAAGAGGGAAGCTAGTGTAAATGAAGGCCAGACTGTCTGTGTAGGAAATGGAGAAAGGACCAAGAGGCTCACCCCGTTCCTGCAACAAGGCACACACGGCCAGGATCCAAGGTGGCCCTGCCGCCCTCTGACGAGGGGATGCTTAGGTAGATGTCAACTTCCTACAAACCACCAGCATACATTTTGCTTGAAAACCATGGTCACAAACAATCCTTCCCCAGTAGAATCGTACGACGTATTCCATTTTGAGAGGTGAACTAGGTCTTAGACAAAAAGGGAGAGAAAGGAAGATGTCAACATGCTGTGGCTAATGAAGGGAATGGAGGAGAGGTGCAGGCTTTGTTACTTTTTAAGTGGAAGAAGATGTTATTTTAGGCGATGAGACATTTAAGAAATGCCATTAATTGTTTATTGCTGTCACTGATGAGAAGAAGGTGGACAGGCAGGGAATGGACTTTTTAAAATGAACCATCTTCAAAAAGTAAAGAGGAGCTCGCAGGCCTAGGGGGGGCGTAGGTTAGAGTATTAAATACGAGTCAGTTACTGGTTACGGTGATAAGCCCTTCCCTAGTTATCCTAGCTCCGTAAGCACCTCCAGTTATACTATTGAGATAATCGTATTATAATTATGTGGATATATGGATATGGATATGGATAATATTATAATTATGTGGATAATAATATAATGTTGAGATACTAGCTTATTCTCAGAGCAGCACTTCCCAACTTTGGGCCAATGACATCTAAAGAACTCCAGAATATGCAAATGTGCACCAAACATGGTTTGTAGCTGCGTAATTGGTCCCCTGCGCATTTTCACCACTATTTTTGAAAATTTTAAATTGTATTTATTTATTTATTTTGAGAGAGAGAGAGGGAGAGCGAGCCCAAGCTGGGGAAGGGCAGAGGGAGCAGGAGAGAGAGCACCCTGAGCATGGAGCCCAGAGTGGGGTTCGAAATCAAGAGTCAGACACTTAACCAACTGAGCCACAAGGCACCCCCTATTTTTGAAATTTATGTGGATAGCATTGAAATTAATAAAGCACACATGTAGACACGTAAAAACATGACTGAACTCACAGCAGCTTTTCATCCCTAAAATTGTCCGGATCAGTGGGGACCGAAGTACAAATACTAACATCTGGGCACGCACAGACCTCCCCTGCTTGCAGGAGTGAAAACTGAGCTCCATGGTTTAGGAGGGGCCCATTCGTGTACATTTTCCTCCCATACACTCTGCAAATAGCTTTCTGTTGGTTCACGTGGAGCTGGCTCTTCAGGTGTCAGGAAACGGGAGCCTTCCTTTTGTGGTGGGAAGGCTGCTCCCACCACGTGAAAATCTTCCTATATTTCTCCAGCAAGCAGCTCGCGAGGCTACCAACATAAGTGAAATAAAGTGTAATTTCGTTTATTTAAAAAAGACTCTGCTATTAGAAAGCTGAAGGATTATTGGGAAGAGGATTGCCTGAATTATTCATTGCTTCAGAAAGTAATCATTGATTTTTCTACCATGTGCAAGGTTTGTAAGCCGCCCTCCAGGAGTTTACAAAATAGAGGGGATGCCACCAGAAAAGGAATGAGGAAGAAATGTCATGCATGCCAAAACGTTGGACCCAGTAACTTATTACCTTCTATTAAATTAGATGATAGCTGTACGATTTATAAACCTTTTTCAAATTATGCAATTCGGTGCTGGCACGTTGTGGAAAATGATACATCCACCCCCTGTGGTGGCCCCGTAAATTGATAGAGTCCTTTACCAAACCAATTTAATGGTGCATTCAAGAGCCTGAAAATGTTCAGGTCCTTTGGTCCAGTAATTTATGGGAATTTTATTTTGAGTAAACAAACCAAAGGAAGTTAAATTTATACGCAGAAATAATTTCATGGAGCACAATTTCTAATATTGAAAATTTGGAAGAAATCAAAAGGCTTAACAATAGAGGAATATTAAAGTAAATCATAGCAAGGCTACTCAATGAAATACTATGTAGCTATTAAAATGTCAACAATAAAGAACTATACAGACACAAATGCAGAAGGTAGAGTACTGAATGAAAAAAAGCAGAATGTAAAATTGTACCGATGCCATAATTATGGTGGAATAAAAATATATTACCTATGTTACCTACAAATAATGGCTAAATGGAAACATGAAAAAATCCAAATGATTTTATTGTTAGGAATTCATGTGTGAATTTATCTGTTTTTATCTTAGAGTATATTTACATCATTATAAAGCTTAGTACACAAAAGCAAATCTGAGCGTGAGCACAGAAAGGATGTCCCCCAGGCTCACAGTCTCCTCCACTTACATATGATGGATTCGAGAGGCCATTATCACTAATTATCAATCTAAAATGTCCCTCCCCTTAGGTGGAGAGAGAAAATTGAACTTACAGTACAAGGCACTGCAGTGATAGGTTTGTCACACCAATAAGGCACTGCGTCTCCCTTCCAGTCCAGAAGTAGGTACGCCACAGTGTCTGACTCTTGTAACCGGGAAACCAGCCTGTCTCATGCAAGTCTCACAAAAACCCTATGAAATGTGTTCTTTCCAAAGGACGAAACAGACTCTGGCTTTCCACAGGCAAAAACAAATCTCAGAGAGGTTATATGGTTTGCCCAAGGTCACACGGCAAGTTGGTAGTGGAACGGATTGTGGAACGGATTGTGGAACGGACTCCAAGTCCTCCTCATTCTGTTCTCGTGACCACTTGCCAGCCGGCTCAGAAGACGAAGGTGCATTGTCTGTGACAAAGCCCTAGCCAGTGTGCACGTAGGACGTCAGCCCACTTGGCCCCTGAGATTTTAGGCCAGTGCTCTCAATGTTGGTGGTACATTCGAATCGTCTGGGGGTAAATTAAAAAAAAATTGGTGCCTGGACCTCACCTCCAGAGATTTCGATTTAATTGGTCTTAAGCGTAGCTAAGACAAGGGTGTGCTATAAGAACTCCCCAGATTCTCCACAAAATGAGGGCTGAGAACCACTGGCTTAGTCCCTTTGCATTTCCAGACTTTCTCCTGGAAGCCTTTCAACTGGCTCCACAATGTGAATTAGAACAGCACTCCATTCACTTTTTAAATTCTTTTATTGTAGTGAAGTACACCTGACAGAAAATGGACCATTTTAATCATTGTAAAGTGTGCGGTTCAATTGTATTAAGTACATTCACAGTGTTGTAGAACCATCACCACTGTCTAGTTCCAGAGCGTTTGCGTCATCCCAAACGGAAACCCAATAAGCAGTCAACCCCCCATTCCCTCCCACCTGCTGGCAACCACCAATTTGCCTTCTGTCTCTATGAATTTGCTTATTCTGGGCATCTTATATAAATGGAATCATGCAGTATGTGGTCCTGGCTTCTTTCATTTAGCATAATGAAAGAAGGTTCATCCATATTGTAACATGTGCCAATACTTGTTATTCTTTTTTATGGCTGAATAGTATTCCATTGTACAGATATACCACATTTTGCTTATCCATTCATCTGTTGATGGATATTTGGGTTGTCTCCATCTTCTGGCTTCCATTCACTCTTCTCCCCAAATCTGAAGTCCTTTAGGGCACAGAAGACCTGGAGAGGAAGAGCTTGGAAGAGCCAAGGCTTGGAGTAGATGTGTAGTTTTCAAAGAGTGATCTCCTGGGATGCCTGGGTGGCTCAGTTGGTTAAGTACCTGACTTCGGCTCAGGTGGCAATCTCATGGTTCATGAGTTCATGCCCCACATCAGGCTCTGTGCCTATAGCTCAGGGTCTGGAGCCTGCTTCAGATTCTCTCTCTCTCTCTCTCTCTCTCTCTCTCTCTCTCTCTCTCTCTCTCTGCCCCTCCCCCACTCACACTCTGTCTCTCTCAAAAAAAAAAAAAAAAAAAATCAAAGTGTGATCTCCCAACCAGCAGCACCTAGGAACTTTCCAGAGTGCAAAATCACCATCCCTGCCCCCCCAAATCTACTGAACCAGAGTCTCAGGGGGGTTGAAACTCTATGTTTCAACAAGCCCTCCAGGTGACTCAGACACAGGCTGGCCTTTGAGAACCACTGTGTCACTGACACTGGCTGGGAGCTCCAACTTGATGCGTGTTTGCTGCCTTCACTCAGGTCAAGCTGCCCCACGCTGCGAACAAAGCACCTTCAGGGCAGCGCCGTCCAGCCCTGAGCAGCCTCCCTGGTGGTGCAGTAATAACACCCCGTCTGTCGGGATGCAAGCTGCTGGTGTCACTGGAGTTCAGCGGTGCGTGAGACAAGGTTGACACGACTCCCTTGTGTTATCACAGCTCTCTGTAATAAACAAACACATGTTGTAAGAAAAGAGACGTAGCTGTATCCTAGCAGTTTTCGTCGCTGAGTGTCTCTTACACAGGGAACCACAATCAACACACTCACTTCAGAGAAGCTACCAGAAAACAATTGGCAGGGTCTCCAGAGTCGTGGGCTTTCTGCTTCTCCTTCCTGCCTCCGAGGATCTCTGCTCTTCCCTGCTCACCTGTCCGTCCCGTGGGCCATGTGTCACACCATCTCCACACCTTTGCTCAGGCTGTTTCTCCTCCTTGTGACATCCTCCTCCTCACTCCCCACTCATCAAACCCCATCCATCCTTCATTATTCATCCGACTTCCACTTTCTCTCCTGAAAGCCAAGGCGGGGGGCATCCCAGCCAATAGCCATCTCCTCCCCTGGTTTTGGTGCCTCATTCCTTATTTATCATATTGTATGGCCATCTTTCATTTGGGGTCATTAAAAAAAATAGACTTAAATTTTTTTTAATTTTTTTTAAGTTTATCCATTTTGAGAGAGAGCATGAGCAGGGGAAGGGCAGAGAGAGAGAATCCCAAGCAGGCTCCACACTGCCAGTGTAGAGTCTGATGAGGGGCTTGAACTTATGAACCATGAGATCATGACCTGAGCCCAAACCAAGAGTTGGACACTTAACCGACTGAGCTACCCAGGTGCCCCAATAGACACTTTTTTAGAGCAGTTTTAAGTTCATAGCAAACTTGAACAGACAGTATGGAGGTTTCTCCTCTACCCCTTGCCCCCCTCACACACACAGCCACCCCCATTTTCAACCTTCCCCACCAGAGTGGTACCTTTGTTGGTGAACACACAGTGACACATCATTATCACCCAGAGTCCATCCTTTACATTAGGCCTCACTCTTGTACATTTCATGAGTTTGGACAAATGTACAATGACACGTATCCACCATTACAGGATCACATAGAATAGTTTCACTGGCCTAAAAATCCCCACCTACTCATTTCTCCCTCCCCACAACCCTTCGGCAAGGACAGTTCCTTTTACTGTCTCTGTAGTTTTGTTTTTTCCAGGATGTCACATAGTTGGAACCATAAGGTACACACAGTACATAGTCTTTTCAGGTTGAATTCTTTCACATAGTAATATGCATTTAAGTTTCTCCCATGTCCTTTCATAGCTTGAAAGCTCATTTCTGATCACTTTTATCATATTACTATTTTGTCCTTAGTTTGTGAGATTTTAATTCCCAGCTATCCTGTAAGCTCTGATATATACAACCCAGCAGGGGGGAGATGCCGTTTAAAACCATGACTGTGGCCACTCCCACACAGTAGGACATAAACTATCTTACGAGAGAGAAGCACGCTATGTGAGCCTTGATGAGGCTTTATGGCTGAGAAAATCAAGCTCTGGGCATGGCCTGGGAAGTAAAGGGGAAGATGAAGAGTGAACTAGATTCTGTTCTGTTAAGGAAGGAACTGGAATTTGAGGATTGGAGCAAGTAGTGAGCTGAGCAGACAGCAGCTCCCCAGAAAGAGCAAGCCTATGAAGGTCCTGCCAAGCCAGGGCCTTAAGGGAACATGGTCAGGGATGCTGATAAGGGACAGGACATTTGGCTTTTCTGCTACTGCCTATACTATGCTGTGCCCCACAAAGGATAAGGGAACTGGGGCTCTGTACAGCTGAGGGTTACAAGGGCAGGGAAAAAGCAGTCACACCTGGGCCTGACAAGCCTGGTGGGCTAAGCAGGAGACCGCTGGCCATCAGAGACAGTCTGTGGAAATCCTGATGAGGGCCCAGCTCTCACAGAAGGTGAGACAGGACTCCGCCAATTAATCTGGATCCCAAGAAGAGGAGGAGCCCAGAAGGCTGGACCTTGCTGGATCATTCTGCTGTGATGGTGGTTAAGTTGGCAGACTCGGGGGGGAGGGTGTGTGGAGGAGGAGGAGGCTTTAGCTGTGTTTCCTGCCAGGTGGTTTAGGGGGTCTAATACATTAGGCAAAACACAATAAAAGGAATGTGTATTGTGGATCTAATGGGTGCCATTCATGTTTTTTGAAATAGTCCAAACAGGAAATTAAGTGCCTTGATACTTTTGCAGACTAAAATTACTACAGCCATGATAAGAGACTTTTGAGTCCTTAGTCATCCATATGTCTGTGCATTCAAGTGGACGGAAGATCCCTTTCTAAGGTGGATCTTGGACCTATTCCTCTGTTTGCCCTCCTCTTTTCTGAGCCAAGGTCGTGAACACCTTCAGTTCAAGCCCTTCCATAATCTGATAATCTGCTGGTTCTATCTCATCTTGGCTAATGGAGAAACCACACTGCACCACACTAACTGAATGCACGGAACATCTGCCCCTCAGGAACTTCTCAGGATTTAGACATTTTCTTTCTTTTATTAATTTGAGAAAGAGCACACGTGCACGAGTGCACGAGCAGGGGAAGGGAAGACAGAGAGGAAGAGAGAATCTTAAGCAGACTCCATGCTCAGCACAGAGCCCAATGCAGGGCTCGATCCCACGACCTTGGGATTATGAGCTGAAATCAAGACTCGTATGCTCAACCAAGTGAGCCACCCAGGTGCCCCTAGACATTTTCTTGAACTCACCACTATGCAAGACCTGTCAAAGGCTCAGCTGACAAGGACTGTTACAAGGATGTTGAGTCTAACCAGTTTTCCAGAGCAACAGAGGGGCATTGGCATGGGTCCCGGAGCCTGCCTGCCTAGTGTAGGGCAGGCTAGGGATCATGAGCTCCGTGACCCTGGGTAGCTCTCTTAATGTTTGTTCTGGGTCTCAGTTTACTCATCTGCAAAATAGGGATATCATATTACCAATCTCACACAGCTGGCAGGCTCAGAGCTCCCAGTGGCATCTCGAAATGCTCAGTAAGCATTAGCTATTATCGCCCATGGTTAAGTCACAGCAGCCAAGGACTCTATTACGTTTGCTCTCAGTGGAATGCTTTCCATTGGATTATGCTGTGGCTTGTTGCCATTCGCCTCTATTAAGGGACAGCCAGTGGCACTTGTTACTGGGTTTACTCTAAAGAAGCTGTTGGGGACACTGTTTATAACATTGCAGTGTCCTCCTTAGAAGGACTCTAGAGAATCTTTCTTTCCACCTTAGCCTAGGAAGTTGCCTCTCCTGAGCACTCCTTTCTTCTTATGAGCGCTGTGAATGATTTAACATCAGGTTCTGTCCTCGCAGTGGCCCTGGGAAGGCAAGTGCAACTTTGCAGTAAGTATTTGTATACTGGCTTCACAGCTGGTTCCATTTTATGACCCTGCCCCTTGTTTTCCTTATGAGGCATCATTCCTTGCCTGGGAATAACAATAATTAATAATAATAATAGGGGCAGCTGGGTGGCTCAGTCCATTGAGCGTCCGACTTCGGCTCAGGTCATGATCTCATAGCTTATGAGTTCGAGCTCCACATCGGGCTGTGCTGACAGCTCAGAGCCTGGAACCTGCTTCAGATTCTGTGTCTCCCTCTGTCTCTGCCCCTCCTCCACCCATGCTCTATCTCTCTCTCTTTCAAAAATAAATAAACATTTAAAAAATTAAAAGAAAAATAATCCACTGAACGCCTTCTGTAGGTCAGGCAGGGGCTAGGAGCTTTATGTGATCTGCCATTGATGTTTGCCAAATTCCACTAGGAAGACATCATTTCCAATGTCTACATAAAGAGACCCTGGGCAGGAACATGGTAAGATCCATCCAGGTCCATGGGGAGGGGAATGGGTGCCCCAGGATTCCAGCCACACTGTCGCACATGCCTAACTGATGTTCTTTCCTAGAATGGGAGACAGTTGTGTGTTCTGTCACAGTCCCTTAGGGAACAAGGCATGGTACAAATCAATGAATCACATTTTTAAAAATTTTTATTTTTGCAGTTTATTTTTGGGGGACAGAGAGAGAGCAGGGGAGGGGCAGACAGAGACAGGGAGAGAGAGAGAAAGAGAGACAGACAGAGAGAGAGAGAGAATATCCCAAGCAGGCTCCACACTGTCAGCACAGAGCTCAACGTGGGGCTCGATCTCAGGAACCGTGAGATCAGGACCTGAGCTGAAATCAAGAGTCAGTCGCATAACTGACTGAGCTACCCAGGAGGCTCAATGAATCACATTTTAAATGATGCCTTCTCTTGCTAGTTCCCTTATTTAACTACTGGCACTATGATTGTGGTGTTGGATGCTTCTAAGTTCCTGACCCACAGCCCTGGTGCAAGAGCACAAGTGAATTCTGCTCCTGGTGCCAGGGACATGATTTGTCTATCACAGGGGGTGTCTTCCTGACTCCAATACCAGGACTGACGGGGTTTGCGTATTCTGTGTCATCCACTACTCGCTCCAGCCTAGTTATGTCATCAGGTTACTTCCCACGTGAAAGGTGGGGTTGGGAGATGTTCCCACGTGTCCCTGGACGAGGGAGCATGACATAGCAGTTAAGACCCAGGCTGTGAAGTCTCTTGCTCAAATTTGAATCCAGGACTGCTTCTTCTCACTGTGCCTCAGTTTCCTTATCTATAAAACGGGTATGATAAAAATAGCAAAACCTGTTCGTGGGGAGGTAGTGTAGTATACTAGTTAAGAACACAGAGCCCAGCGGTCTTCGAATCCAGGCTCTGACACTAGCTGAATGACCCTGAGCAAGTTTTTTAAGCTTTATGAGCCTAGATCTTCATCTACAGAATGAGGGTGCTGGTAGCTACTCCTTCAGAGGAGAAATAACACAAATCAATGTACTCGAATAATTTAAACTACGCTTGGCACACAGTAAGCACCATGTTAACTGTTAGCTATTATGATTGCTATTATGATACCTGCAAGGTGCTTCGAGTGGTTGGCAAATGCTGCTTGCTAGCATCCCCCCAAGTAGCACTCGGAAACTTTGGTCTCCTCCAGTGTGGACAAGGGCACAGTCTGCATGGGAAGCTTGAGTGTGAATCCTCCCAAGCCCTCTGGCCCTGCCAAAGCAAGGAGGGAAGGCTGGAAGGAGGGCAGAGGGGAGGACAAACCATCTTGGATGCACCTGGAGGAAGCTTTCTCAGCTTCTCAAGGCAGACAGAGCCTCGACCTTTGAATTTCCAAACTCAATAAACCCAGAAGCTCAACGCTTAAGCAGTATGTGCACAAATGAGCTCCAGAGCCTGACCACTGAGGATGTATTTCTTATGCAAATTCACATGAACGAATAGAATGCATTCTTCTTCCTTTTCTAAATAACTCAGCCTGGGAACAAGAAGGCATCATCTGGTTAAGCAGGGGTGAGGCTGTGGCCCAGGTGGAGTCCGTACCAGGCCTCCCACCACCTGCTCCTCACAGCTCCTGTTCTCCTCTCTGCCCTCCTGAATCACTTTCTCTTACTGCCTCCAGCTACCTTGGCAAATTACAGACAAGGTCAGAAATAGACTCAGGGGTGTTAGAAGAATTTCTAAGGAGAGAAAAACATCTACAGAAACAGAAGCTGGAGTTGAGCAAGAAGAGAATTTTAAGGCTTCAGGTAAAGAAACAAGCATGATAGAGAAAAACATAGGAGAATAGGATCCAAGAGTCAGGATGTATTGTTATGTTTATTATTTAACCCTTATTAAATGCTCACTGTGCATGAAGCATACACGCAGCATCTCATTTGATCTTTGAAGGAAGATAGATGCTATGATCCTCATCACTTTATAGATGGGGAAATTGAGGTTTAGAGAGGCTGGGAGATTCGCGTGCTCATCACTGTGCCCAGTGTGAATCAGGAAAGATTGGGGAAGATTCAGAAAAGATCCATGAAGGGGTGCCTGGGTGGTTCAGTTGGTTAAGCGGCCGACTTCAGCTCAGGTCATGATCTCACGGTCCGTGAGTTCAAGCCCCGCGTTGGGCTCTGTACTGACATCTCAGAGCCTGGAGCCTGTTTCAGAGTCTGTGTCTCCCTCTCTCTGACCCTCCGCCGTTCACGCTCTGTCTCTCTGTCTCAAAAATAAATAATCGTTAAAAATAAAAAATAATAAATAAATAAATAAATAAATAAATAAATAAAATAAAAGATCCATGAAGACAAAGAGGGATCTGAAATGCACAGCTTTCATCAAGAGGCTCGAAATCCTAGAACCGTTTAGCACAGTGAAAGAGGGCTGGCGAGAGGGTATAAAGGGGAGGAAAACTTTGTAGTGATATCCATCGTCCCCTTTCCCTTTGCGTAATGGGTCCTTGAGTGTCCCAGGCACATGGCTGGGGGAATTTGCCCCACCCTCAGTTCCAGGAGAGGGCGCTAATGTGCTTAAGCCAGTCAGCACTGACCATCTCCCCCACCAGCTCTCCCACAGTGAGTGGTGCAGGGGTGAGTGGAAGACCCACTTTGTACCGATAAGAGGTATGTTTCCTGGGGTCTTCTGAGAAAAAAGCATCCGTTCCCTTTGATGGAAGCTCCTCTCTTCACCCCTCCCCCCAAAAATAACTGTATCCACCAGGGCGGAATAAGGAAGCATGTGGCCCTGAGTGGCAACAACTAACAGTTGCTTTCAAATATCCACTCTCCCTTTCTTCTTGGATATAAGAATGATTGATTCAATTTCTGACTAGGCACCCTTGAGTCCAGCAGAAGATTCTATTTCCCAGTCTCCCTTGCGACTGCCTTATGTGGCTCCATTCCCACCAATGAAATGTAAGCAAAAGGGTTGTATGGTACTTCCAATGAGTCTCTTTACAAGTGAGAGGAGGCAAGACTTTCTTACGTTCCTTCCTCTTGCCTAGAATTCAGAGGTAATGAATGATGACAGTTCTAGCAGTCATTTTGGACCTTGAGGTGACCTTGAGAAAGGGAGCCATGCCCTAAGATGTGCAACATCAAGTTAGACACCTGGGCCCACGACATGATGGAGCCACCATGCCTGCCGTGGACTGCCTGTCTCTGGAATTCACTTACATGGGGGAGAAATATACATCTCTCTTGTTATAGCCACTGTAACAGTGGATTTTCCATTTCATAGAGTAGACTCAATTCTGATAGATGGACCCACACTTCTGCTTACAACCATCTTGTGGCTACAAAGGGAAGCAGACATGGAACAGGGCTGGTACCAGGGTAGCAGAGCAGAAACAAAAGAAACAAGTTCTTTCAATAGATCATGGAGCTGCTGGATCAAGCTTCTCCTAAATCTGACATTCATCATAGGACTTTGTATCATACATGAACAAATACAATTCCTTTATTCTTGAAGCTTATTTAAATTGAGAGTTTTGCTACTTGCAGCCAAAAGCATCTTAGTAGCTACATACTTACCAATACTCTTCAGAAGGTAATACATTGGGACACTGTATTTCATTTCCACAGGAAGCAGTATAAGCAGAAGTGTATTTAAAGTGCATCTGGGGGTGCCTGGATGGCTCAGTCAGTTAAGTGTTCGACTTTGGCTCAGGTCATGATCTCATGGTTTGTGGGTTCGAGCCCCACGACAGGCTCTGTGCTGACAGCTCAGAGCCTGGAGCCTGCTTCGGATTCTGTGTCTCCCCCTCTCTCTGTTCCTCCCCTGCTTGCACTCTGTCTCTTTCTGTCTGTCAAAAATAAATAAACATTAAAAAAATAAATACATAAAGTGCACCTGGGCTCTCTTTACAGTGGACTCATTAAACACATGAATAATACCCAGATAATTTTTTTTAAATCACCTAACATTTATTGAGTCCCTGCTATGGGCCAGGTATTTGATGTAAATTATTGTTCATCCTTGCAATGGTACCGATTGGCAGAAATTCTTATTCTAGTTTTACAAATGGTGAAATCAAGGCCCAGAGGTTTAAATAAGTTGCTCAAGGACTCTGCAGTTCCTGTTGTTTAAAAAAATTTTTTTAATGTTTATTTATTTATTTATTTATTTATTTAACATTTATTTATTTTTGAGACAGGGAGAGACAGCATGAATGGGGGAGGGTCAGAGAGAGAGGGAGACACAGAATCTGAAACAGGCTCCAGGCTCTGAGCTGTCAGCACAGAGCCCGACGTGGGGCTCAAACTCACGGACCGCGAGATCGTGACCTGAGCCGAAGTCGTATGCTTAACCGACTGAGCCACCCAGGCGCCCCTAATGTTTATTTATTTTTAAGAGAGAGAGAGACAGCATGAGCAGGGGAGGGGCAGAGAGAGGGAAACATAGTATCACAAAGCAGGCTCCAGGCTCTGAGCTGTGAGCACAGAGCCTGATGTGGGGCTCGAACCCGTGAACCGCAAGATCATGACCTCAACCGACTGAGCCACCCAGGCACCCCATAGCTCCTGTTGTTTTAATCTTTGCCTTTGGGAACCTTGCAGCCTGGGCAATTTTGAAGAACATTTGTATCAGACTAGGAAGAGGGGTCTGCAGTTGGGTGACCCAGCATATCTTCCTGGTCAAAGATACAATCGTCCGCTCTCTTTCTTGCCTTGTCTTGCCCTCTCCCACTCTCTGGCCTTCTTGGAGGAATGGCGCATTTGGACACTTGGACTATCTCTTCCTCTTTAGGACTGGACCAGTTGTTGAGAGCATATGTCCTGGATATTGAATCCAGCTCGTTGTCTGTCTTAACACATTACTCTGTCTCCCTAGTGTTTGTTCCACTCCTCTGCTAAACGTTTGAATATTTCCTTTTCATTTAAGATTTACAGTTGAACATTATGATCCCAAATGGCCTTGGCACCAGGTAAATAGGGCTGATTTAGTGCATCTAGACTGAGCATATCCAACATCATCCAATTCACACCGGGTTTTCAGGCCCTATTTTGTGTTTGTTTGTTTTCTGCCTGTGACTGGGTACACTGAAGAGTTTTGTATAATATATACGGAAGTTAAAGCATGTCACGTTCATTTGCTGACGTTACATAGTTCAGCATAAAGCGAACGCCAGCTCCAGAGGTGATGTCATGTGATCTGTACTACCTGTGACTCTACACTGTGTAGAAATGATCCCCTTCTGTTAAATATTTTCAGGTATTTCAAAGTAAAAAAAAAAAAAAAAAAAGGCCAGCTAAATAAAATAAAATTTCTTTCCTTTGGCTCAGTTGCCATGTTGCTTCCTTAGATAAGTCACTTTGCAATCATCAAATGAGGTGAAAGTAGCATGTACAGGAATATATAAATATCAGTCACTGCTATTTCTTAGAATGCTCATAACATCAGACAAGTCAGAGTCTCAAGCCTTTCTATACATAAGCCACCACAGTATAATTTATTGTGGAACTCTCAGTACATAAAATAATATCCAAGCGGGGTGCCTGGGTGGCTCAGTCGGTTAAGCGTCCGACTTCAGCTCAGGTCATGATCTTGCGGTTTGTGAGTACGAGCCCTGCGTCGGGCTCTGTGCTCACAGCTCAGAGCCTGGAGCCTGCTTTGGATTCTGTGTCTCCCTCTCTCTCTGCCCCTCCCCTGCTCATGCTTTGTCTCTCTCTGTCTCAAAAACAAATAAAGCATTAAAAAAATAATACCCAAGCAAGTTTCCCAAATATACTGATTCTCTGGAATGCTTACCACTCCCATGAAACACTTAAGAGCTTCACTAGTAGCCAGTAAAAGAAGCAATGGGGGTCCTTCTGCATCCAGGAAATAGGTACTTCCCAATAAGCAACTTAAAAGCATGAAATTCTATCTTAAATATATTTTATATGCTCATACAACATCTAGCAGAGCACAGTTTAAGTAGTGTATATTCAAGAGCACGAGAAGACAAGCCACAGACTGGGAGAAAATACTAGTGAAAGACACATCAGATAAAAGACTGCTAACCTAGGGGCATCTGGGTGGCTCAGTTGGTTGAGCATCTGACTTCGGCTCAGGTCATGATCTCACAGTTCATGGGTTCGGGCCCCATGTCAGGTTCTGTGCTGACAATTTGGAGCCTGGAGCCTGTTTCGGATTCTGTATCTCCCTTTCTCTCTGCCCCTTCCCTGCTCACACTCTCTCTTGCTCTCAAAAATAAATAAACATTAAAAAAAAATTTTTTTAAGACTGTTAACCAAAATATACAAAAACTCCTAAAATTCAACAATAAGAAATCAAACAACCCAATTTCTTAAATAGGCAAAAGATGGGAACAGACCTCTCACCAAAGAAGTTACACAAATGGTAAATAAGCATATGAAAAGATTCTCCATATCTTCTATCAATAGAGAATTGCAAAATAAAACAATAATGAGAAACTACTCTATACCTATTAGAATCGCCAAAATCCAGAACATGACATCACCAAATCCTGGCAAGGATGTGGGGCAACAGCAAATCTCATACATTGCTGATGGGAACACAAAATGGTATAGCCGCTTTGGATGACAGCATGGCACTCCCTTACAGAACAAAATATACCCTTTCCATATATCCAGCAATCACGCTCCTCGGTGTTTACCCAAATGAATTGAAAACTTATTTCTACGGAAACCTGCACATGGGTGTTTACAGTAGCTTTATTCACAATTGCCAAAACTTGGAAACCACCAAAATGTCCTTCAGTAGATGAATGGATACATAAACTGTGGGGTATTATTTGGTGCTAAAAAGAAAGGAGTTATTAAGACACAGAAAGACACGAAGGAAACTTAAGTGCCTATTACTGAGTGAAAGAGGTCAATCTGAAAAGGTTACATACCATATGGTTCCAACTATGTGACGCTGTGGAAAAGGCAAAAGTGCAAAGACAGTTAAAAGATTTGTGGTTCACCAGGGGTGATTTTCAGGCCAATGAAATTATTCTGCATCATACCGTAATGGTGGATACATTTCATTACACCTTTGTCCAAACCCACAGAATGTACAACCCGTGACTGAACCACAATGAAAGCTATGGATTTTGGATGACAATAATGTGTCAGCAAAGATTCATGAATTGTAACAAATGTAGCACTCTGGTAGGGGATGTTGGCTGTGGGACAGGCTGTCCACGTATGGGGGCAGGGGGTCCCTGGGAACTCTGTACTTGCTCCTACATTTTTCTGAACTTAAAACTGCTTGAAACAATAAAGTTGGTTTTGCCAGGTAATCGCAAAGGCTCAACCAAAGCCAACTCCAGCTAGAGACGCCACTGTATGCCTTCATTATCCTGGAGGGTGGTAGCACAGTCTGAACAGCACAAAGTAATGCGTTTCCACTGGACACAGTCATGGAAATAGAAGAAGTTTCTGTAACCCTGGAAACAAAGCCAGACATATCATTTCAGTCTAAAGGGCCGATTCTAAACAGCCCTAATGCTATCCAATGCCATTGTGAATGCCACACACGTAGTCCCCACACTACACATGCCGATCATAGGAGGTGAGGCAGGAAAGTCCGTATGTAAAGATCAGCACCTCTGGTCTGAAATTAAAGAAATAAGTGTGGGAGAACATTGAATGCAAACCCTTTCTCTTCTAAAGCTAAGAAAGCTATTTCGTTGCCAGTCATAAAGCGTCTTTACAACTACTGTCAGCGAAAAGACTCAAAGAAAACAACCCCATAGGGAAAATCATTTTACTGTGCTTCAACAGTTCTGAGGAAGTTCATGAACATCCACATGAAAGTGTGGTCACGTAGCTTACACATCAGGGTGTGCACTGAACTCGGGAGGTTCATATTTTAGACGAAAATAAGCATGGAGTGCAGCTCCCTATTGGAAGCTCTACCAAGACCCAAACTTAGAGTTTTGGTTTCTTCGAAAGGACCCTGGGAGGCATTTAGTCCAATCTGCCCACCAATGCAGAAATCTCTTCTAAACCATATTCGATAAACCATCTTGCTGCCTCGGGCTTAGAGGGAGAGAATTTGTTGTGCCCTAAAATTCCCTATTTCACTGTCAGGACATTTTTGCTCATCGGTAGCAACACCTGCCTCCACCTAACGTCTAAATATTGTGCTATGCCCTCCTTCTAGAACCGGAGAATATGAATGATCCTCCTTCCTGGCTCTAGCCCTTAGCAGCTGTGTGTCCTTCAGCAAGTTACTGAGTTCCTCTGTGCCTCAGCTATATGCATACGATGATAGCACCTACCTCCCAGGGTGGAAATGAGGATGAAATGTTAGCACAATGCCTGGATTATGATTAGCACCCCATAAATTAGCTGTTATTATAATTAGCTATTAGACACAATAACCCTTCCAATAACTGTGGAATGGTGATTCCATTATTAGGCTTGCGAGGAGGCATCCTCAGATTCCTTTAAACCAGTGATTGTCAACCTTTCTATGGAATACCAGGTTTGGGGGGCCATACACTTGAAGGATTTAAATGGCATCCACAGCTATCCTGGGATTCATCTGTTTGGGTGTGACTGTACTTCCCTGATAGACTCTCAGCGAGACAAGTTCTCATGTGTTCTCATTTCTTTGGTACCAGCTTGCCATCAGGTTCCACCTGTGACCTCTGACTTGTGACCAGCGAGAGGCTGGACTCTGACTGTATACATCACGTAGTGCTCAGTTCAGCAATCTCACTTTCTGGAATTGCATAACAACAGAGACACTAAAAAATAGGTAAATAAGTTTTACATCTTGCCAAAATGGGGCAGCACGCTTTGGTAGAGTTCAAGGCAATGAAGTAAGCCGTCACGCGCCAATTGAGAAGTACTGTCTTAAGCAACGAGATTTATTTGGAGGCCACCCTGGGAAATAGAGGAGTCCAGAATCTCTGCCTCAAAGCCAGGCTTCATGGAGATTACTGCTCAATCCAGGAGCTGGAAGGTTGCTTAGGATACAATGCGCTCTAACAACTGGGTTATAACAGTAAATAAAATTGCCATCTGTTGAGCTCTTAATATGGGCCAGGCACCATGCCAAGCATTTTATAAGTGTTAGTTATCTTTTTTTTTTAGACCTGTTTAAATTGTGAAATAAAATACTCTTAAAGTGTTCAAAACAAATATACAGTATAATGAACAATCACAAAGCAAACTCACATAACTACCTCCTGGGTCAAGAAATAGAATACCTTCAAGCACTGCAGAATCCCTCTGCCCCAAGTGTCATTGCTGTCTGTTCCAGAGCCTTCCTGTACCTTTTGTGATTATTGCTTCCCTCCTTCTCTTTGTAGTTTGCTCAACAATATATGCTACACAATATAAACTCCATTGTATATACTTCAGGGCTACCAATTTTTAAATTTTAAAGTAAAATCAAATACAGTGTGTTATCTCTTTTGTTCAGTATTGTGTTTGTAAGATTCATTCATGTTGTTCCTTATAGCATAGTTCATTTTTGGTGCTATATAGTACTCCACTGTGTGACTATATCATAACCTATCTATTCATTCCATAGTTGATGGATCTTTGTGACGTTTCCAGCATGAGGCTATGAGGAAAGTTACAGACAAGCTTGTATATATGTTCCAGTGTATATGAGAGGTTCTTCTGAGATACATATATCCAAGAATAGAATTGCTGGGTGGTGCAGTATGCATGTGTTCAGGTTACTAGATGATGCTGTTTTTCCAAAATGGCTATACTAACCTACATTCCCACCAGCGGCATTTAGATTTCTGGGTCTCCACCCACATCTTCCTCATCAGCACTTGTATCATCAGATTGTTCAGATTTTGCCAGTCTGATATTCGTGTGTAGGATTTAATTGTAGTTTTAATGCCTAGTTTTTTAAAAACTTCAAATACGTTGATTCCTACTCCATACATTCATCTCTGTCTTTCTGCGTTTGCTCAACATTGCGTTTGTAGGATTCATCTGTGTTGTTGCATATGGAATCTCGCTGCATTTCCCTTATTAATGAGGTTGATTGTATTTTCATATTTTTTGCCATGGGCTGTTCTTTCTGTAGGCGCTTGTTCAAGTCTTTTGCTTGTTTGTCCAAGGCTGTCTTTTCTGTATTGATTCGTGGGAGATTTTTTCCAATTTAATCCTAGATACTGGTTCTTTGGTGGTTTTATGTGTTGCAAATACCTTCTTTCCCTCTCTCGTGTGCATCTTTCATCCTCACAACAAGCCAAAGAAGATAATGTGATGGCATCTATTTCATAGTTGAGGAGACAGAATGGAGCCATGGGAAGGTCACCGCCTTGTTGGGGGGGGGGGGGGTCAGCCTGCTAATTAGCCTCAGAGCTGGGAAAGCAAGCCTCGTTCCACCCACCTTGCAGCCTGGCTGGTCCCCCAGGCCACGCGGGGGCGCCCCTCCAGACCTCCCCAGACTTCGTGCTCCCTCTGCCGCTCTGCCCCAGCTTGCCGCCTCGCTCTTCTTCCTTTCTCGTGGCTTCGGCTTTCTGCCCTCTCCTTGTGTGGCCTTTCCAATGACCCCGGTTCCAAATGCTTCTCTCGCTGGGGTCCTTCCGACTCCCAGAAGGAGGTCGTCAGTTCCATGTGGCACTGTCCCCGTCAGGGGTGGGCTGCACTGCGGACCACACTGTGGTGGGGACTCAGGCACTCTCCCGGGCTAGCTGGCTGTGGCCAATGTGGCAGAATCGCGGGGTCAGCCGGCCTCAGGCGGAGCCACGGGCATGGGAGAAGGTCGGGGTAGAGGGACCCCTCCACAAAGCAGCTGTCTTCTCCGGATTTTCACTTCTCGGGCTGATCCTCGCCAGCTCCTCTGACATCTTATCATCCCCATGACAACTGCCAATCAGTGTGTCCCACACACCTGGGAGTCTTCCAGGATGCCACCTAAGCCCAGCCTGGCCTCAGTTCCCATCAATTCATGGCAAATCCTAACGGGCCCAAGTCACTCTGAAGCCTACCCACTCACTCCAGGAGAGACCCCCTGGAGCCTCCACCCAGCTTCCACCCCCCGGCAGACTACCACCAAGCCTACCCCGAAGCCAAGAGCTACCTCACCTTCTCTCAGCCTCCTAATCTGTTCTCCGCACAGCAGCCACAGAGATCTGTTCAAAATGCTTGCCCGATCATGTCGGATCGTTCAAAACTTTCCACTGGCTTCCATTTCTCTTGGCATAAATACCAAAAGCCATAAGATGAACCCCAAGGCCCTGCAAAGTTTGGCCCTTCCCTCCTCTTCACTCTCCCCCTTGCTTCCTGCTCTTTGCTCCCCTGGGAAGCCTTCCAGTCCCATTGCTAGGCCAGGCACAATCTCCCCACAGGGCCTTTGCACTTGCTACCTGAACCACCTGGCGTGCTGTGGTCATCCCACACCACACCCTGCCTGGGGAATTTCACACCTCAGCAGTTTGGGCCTCTCTGACAGACACGGATGATCTCCATGTCTCCGCAGACCCACTCTCTCAGTCGTAGGCCAAAAATGGTTCATGCAGACAAGATAGTACCAGACAGGCAAAGATTGTGATGGTTGATAAAATCCTGTGCTGAGGCCATAAGAAAACGTGTACTCTGATTTGCATTCATTCAAGTACCACCCGAATGGTAGCAAATATGGCAACAGCTATTACTTAAATGTTTCATACTCTTTGCCCCAGCATTTCTACTTCCATGAATATACCCTTCAGAAAGAAATACTCCCACCAGTTCATGTAAAAGCTTATGTGGAACAAATGTTATGGCAACATTGTTTATAACAGTGAAAAGTGGAAATAGTACCCCTACCTATCAATAAGACTCTGGTGAAACTGTGAAAGATTCATGAAATGGAGTATTACTCAGCCATTTAAAAGAACAGGGTGGATCTCTTTGTATCCATGTGGAAAGATGTCTAAGATAGATCAAGCTGAAAAAAATTAAAAAGTATGGTTCCATTTTTATGTTTTTAAAATATATGACAGGTATATTTTTAAAAGTTGGAGAAAATGCACCAATCTGTTGACAATGGCTATCTCTGGAGAAGGAAGATGAGTTAACAGGGCATTTTTATTTTGTTATATATATATCGGTAAAGTTTGATTTTGCTATTTTATTACCACAGTTTATAACCTGAGAAAAAATTGGGGTGCTTGGGTGGCTCAGTTGGTTAAGCGTCTGACTTCAGCTCAGGTCATGATCTCACGGTTCGTGGGTTCAAGCCCCACATCGGACTCTCTGTTGTCAGCACGGAGCCTGCTTCGGATCTTCTGTCCCCCTCTCTCTCTGCCCCTCCCCAGAACATGCGTGCTCTCTCTCTCTTTCTCAAAAATAAACATTAAAGATTTTAAAAATCTGAAAAAAAATTTAATTCAGAGAAAAAGATCATAGTTACATAATTAAATCTGTAGGATCTCTCTTCTCTCTGAGATCAGCAAATGCTTTGTCCTATTCAGTGTCATTTCTCCCACAGCTTAGCCAGTGCCAGATACATAGAAGGTGTTCACTAAACATTTATTAATTGAATGAATGAATGAATGAATGAACGGTTTCTGTGGCCCCCGTAAAATGTGGTACCACTGAGTACTCCAGAAACAGACCATGGCTACCTCCTTTCTTGAGCTGTACTCCATGCTTTAAGAAGTTGTTAAGGTGTTTCACCTTTTTACAGCTGTCCCGTCAGGTCGTTTGCTGATATTGAGCTCTAGGGCCTTCACACAAGTACTGATTTAGGCAAATAAGTTTCTTGAGCCTCACGTCAGGGGTTCACATTTTGTCCCTGTCAAATTTGATCCTCAGAGTTTTGTTCAACACCTGCCAAAATGTTTTAAAACCCAATCCCTGACATTTAGCCAAATATAAGTCCTACCAGCTTCATGTTACTAATACCTGATTAATATGATTTCTATGTTAACTTCCAATTTAGTTATAAACAAAGAAAACTGCACAGGACGGGGTCTGCAACCTGTAGCCCTCTGTGAGAGGTGGCTCTCCACATTGCCTTGGAGGAATCTGGTCTTTCTATGCACGATTAAACTCAAGCACCTGAAGCTCATTCCTACCTCAGGGCCTTTGCACTTACAACTCTCTCCATTTGGAAAGCTTTGTCCAGATGGTAATTCCTTCTTGATATCCAGGACTCAGCTTTAAGTTTATCTCACTAATCAGAAAGGCCCTCCTACTGCCCAGTCTAAAATAATTCTCTCCCCAACTCCAGATGGCCTTGTTTTGTTTTCTTTAAAGCTCTTATCAATAACTCAAGTTACCTGGTTTATGTTTTTTTAATGTTTTTTTTTAATTTAGTATTTTTTTGAGAGAGACTGAGTGTGAGTGGGGGAGAGGCAGAGAGAGAGGAAGACACAGAATCTGAAGCAGGCTCCAGACTCTGAGTTGTCAGCACAGAGGCTGATGTGGGGCTCTAACTCATGAGCCATGAGATAATGACCTGAGCCAAAGTCGGATGCTTACCTGGTTTATATTTCTTATTTACCTTTTTATTACCTGCTCCCTCCCTCCAACCCAGTGTCAGTGGGGACACCGTCCATCTTATTCATGCTCTGTCTCCTGTGCCTGGAACACTGTAGTTCCTCAATAAATACATGCTAAGGGAATGAATAAACCAACGTGGTCAGATACCTGTGACTCTGCCTATGTGAAAACTGTCCTCTAGATCCTTGTCCCCATTTTATCTGCAAGGATGTTTCATAGCTTTTTGGGGCTGCTGTAACAAATTACCACAAGTTTGGGGGCTTAAAACAACCACAATTTGGGGTGCCTGGGTGGCTCAGTTGGTTAAGCGTCTGACTTCAGCTCAAGGCATGATCCCATGGTTCGTGGGTTCAAGCTCCACATCAGGCTCTATGCTGGAAGCTCAGAGCCTGGAGCCTGCTTTGGATTCTGTGTCTTCCTCTCTCTGCCCCTCTCCCGCTCTCTCTTAAAAATAAACATTAAAAAATTTTTTAAAAACCAACCACAATTTATTCTCTCATAATCCCAGGGGCCAGAAGTCCAAAATCAAGGTGTGAAAAAAGGCAGCACCCTCAGGAGGCTCTGGGAGACGATCTGGTGCTGGCGTCTTCTAGCCTTTGGTGGCTGCTGGTGTCCCTCGGCTCTGGGCTGCACCACTCTAGCCTTCGAAGCCAGCACCTTCAAATCCCCACCTGCTCCATCTGTACATCATATTCTTCCCTTTTTGTGTCATTGTAAAATCTCTCTCTGCCTCCCTCTTAAAAGGATGCATGTGATGGCGTTTAGGGCCCAGCTGGATGATCCAGGATAATCTCTCCAACTCAAGATGCTTAACTTAATCACACCTGCAAGACTCTGGCATATACTATGGTAGGTAGTGCTGTCATGGGGGTCAGAGATTAGCACCTAGTGTCCTTGGAGGCCACCGCTCAGCCCCCTGCAGGTGTCATTTGTGACTCTGAGAAGTGCCTTTGCAGAATGGAGACCCATCACGTGTCTAATTCTCTGGTGGCAACCTGCCACAGAGGAAAGCTCAGTAAATGGAAGTTGTTCTGCTCTGCCACTCCCCGCCCCAGCTGCCAAAAGCGGGGGGAAATGGGCCTATAGTTCCTTTAGTATAGCTGGCTTCCCCAAGTCTCAGATTCTCGAGAAGCCAGAAGGGGCTTGGAAACTGTGGCATCTTTTCATGAGTGATCTCCATCTGACGTGCTGCCAATACCCGTCGGGAAGGATATATGATTAGTGAATGGGTAACAAGACTAAAATTATTTACAAACAAGCCTTGCCCACTAAAGAGGGTTTGGGCTTTGCTCACATTTGGTTTCTCTCCTCTCCAGCACTCTGAGGATGGTTGTGCCAAATTCATCCTTTGGCCTTGGCGATACTGGATAAGAGAACAGGGGGAGACCAAAGGGCACTGATTAGGCAAAAGCGAAATTAGTTTGTCTTCCCCTGATGTACTTCATATAAAAGTTTAGTCTCTGGAGAAGGGGCCACTCCAATCCATAATAGGGTCATTCCATAGTAAAAACTGTCTTCAAATCCCCGGTCTGGCTCCCAGAGTGGGAGCCTGGTTCCCCGCTGATAGGAGCAAGTTATCTGCATGCGTTACTTGTTAATAATTCTTTGGCAAAACCAGAGAGCAAAGGCCTACTGATGTAGGGCCTTGGTCCCCACCCCCACACTCCCACCATGATGGAGTTCTCTTGAGAAGCTGTCAGTTGGTGGGGTCTGGTATCCTGAGATTGCATCTGGGCTGGCCCCTGACGTCCCCACTGCTCAGCAGCGGGGAAAAAGCTCTGACAGCTGAGAACAGAGGAAGGTCGCCCCATCTCATCATCATGGAGGTGCTGAACATCCAACTGACGTTCAACCCTCGCTGGTGCTCAGGACCGACTCTCCCTCACCCTACAGGAAGGCCCTTGGATGAAAGCGGAGAGGGGTTGAGGACCATCAAGTGGGCTTCCATGAGGTCTGTAAGTGGAAGAGGATTCTCTTCTCTCCCTGCTCCCTAGAATAAACACTGAGAGGGCCACACGGGCATGGGAGAGGGCCAAGGAGAGAGCAGAATGCACGGGTCTAACTTGAAAGATGAAGAAGGGGTTGAAGCTCAAATGTGGTTCAGCCCAGCACACCAGCATAGAAGCCCAGATACAAGCTCACCCACAACAGTCCCATCGAGAACAAGATGTACGTTTGCCGGGAGGGCCCTCCTTATCACAGAGTAGTAACACTGCCGTGGAGCCCAGGGACATCATTCCACGGAATCTGCTTGCTTCAGGGGAGCAATGACAGGCCATGGCCTTTCCTGTCTCTGTTGTAATCAGAACCTGGGGTGGATGCCACGGTTTTCTTGAGAACACATCAGTGCAATTATAAAGCATATCAGTGGGGCAGTGATTCACTCTGCAAAGAATCTAAACAAACTAGTCCTTTCTAATTTCCAGCACAGCTTTTCATGAAAGGAGGCATAACTTGTTTTGTGGTTGAGGAAAAGAATGCATATCGCCAGTTCTTACTTGCAGTAACTTATCTGTGAGGTCTGTGAAGTGATTAAACCCCTTTTTGGGAGACAGACTGAACTGGAGAAATGGAAATAAAAGTATGCCTCATCTAATACGGTGTCTGCACTGGTAAGTTTAAAACAAGGAGCTCAAGGGGTTTGAGAGCATCAGATTAGATTATGAAAATTTCTCAGGTTAGTTTTGTTGAAAACTTGGTCGTTTAAAAAAAGTACATACCCCCACAAAGAAAAAGGCTGATAAGTATAACTGTATAAAAAGTAAAAACTTCTGAATCCATGCATACACATGCACACACACAAATCTGCCAGAAATAAAGTTAAAGGACAAACACTAAATCAGGAAAACATCTTGCAACTTATAACACAAAGGTTTACTTTATTTAATATATAAAGAGATTTCACAATTCAATAAGAGAAAGGTGAACACTCTGATAGACAAATGAGCAATTTACTAAAAAAGAAATAAGAATCATCAATAATCAGAGATGCAACTGGAATAAATAAGAGATGAAGTTCTTTCCTATCAGGCTGAAAGATGAAAAACAAGAAAAGATACACCACAGATGAGGCCATGAGTGGGAATTTTCACACATGCTGGCCAAGTTTGACAATTTCAAAATTTTAAATGCATATCCCCTTTAACATATTAATTTCATTTATAAGAAAGCATCCCAAATAACCATGAGTATGAGAAAAGATTTAGCTACAGAAAACATTCATTACAACATTGCTAATAATATATACACAAAAGAACCTAAATTCCCCAAATTATGGATTTAAATACAGTTTAAGAACAGCCATTTACCAGGATACAATGCAGTCTTTTTCTTTTTTAAGGTTTATTTATTTACTTTGAGAGAGAGAGAGAGAGAGAGAGAGGGAGGGAGGGAAGGAGGAGGGAGGGAGAGCATAAGTGGGGGAGGGGGAGGGACAGAGAGAACCAAGCAGGCTCCACCCTGTCAGTGCAGAGCCCGACACAGGGATTGAACTCATGAACCATGAGATCACGACCTGAGCCGAAATCAAAAGTCCAACCCTTAACTGACTGAGCCCCCCAGGCACCCCTACAACATAGTCTTTAAAAGTGATTATTTAAAAAAGGTGATTTCATCTATTTGTTGGCTGTTATTATATAGTTCTCAACATATAATTTCATGTGGCATCCATATCTATATCTGTATATATGGAATGCTACTCTGAGTAAAGTCAGTTTGGAGACTGAGATTTAAAAGTACATAAATATATGACAGGGGCACCTGGGTGCCTCAGTCAGTTGAGTGCCCAACTCTAGATTTTGGCTCAGGTCATGATCTCATGGTTCATGAGTTCAATCCCTGTGTCGGGCTCTGCACTGACAGCATGCAGCCTGCTTGGGTTTCTGTCTCTCTCATTCTCTCTCTCAAAATAAATAAACTTAAAAATATATATATATTAATTTATATATATACATTTATTTATATATATATTTATATATATACTTATGACAGATAAACAGATATATAGTTATATATATATCAAAATATTAAAATTTATTTCTATATTTGTGATAACTCATTTATGCTGATTGTTTTTCTTCTGAATGTTTTGTAAAAATTGCTTTGTATGCAAAGGGAAAAAAAATACAACCATTTCAAAAAGACAGACTGCACTTGAGCTAGAAGCATCCCTTTTGGTCACTGAGGATTCACAGAGTAAGCAAAAGAAGTCCATGGTGAATCACTGAGAATTAGGATAGCCATATAATTTATCACCAAAACCAGGGCACTTTTGAATCTGAAAGGAGAAGCTATTAATAATTTTGTATAATCCAGGACTCCCCAGGCAAACGCAGCCATGTGGTCAAGGCTTAGACAGAAACTTAGAATAAAAAGTCTGTTTAACTTGCCTTTGAAAACGACCCACAGTTGGAGGATTAGGGTAAACCCCAAACACAGAGTTCCTTTTTATCAGTACAGTTGGGTGCAATTTCTAAACATGCCAACCAGATGGCTGAAGAATCTTGAAAAGTTCAAGTTTCTCACCTGATGAGCTCATTCAGATCAACAGAGCCCTAATTTTGGAGATTTGCTCTTGATAAAAAGTATTTCTCAAAGAAATATGCCACTTGCCTCAGAACATACAGTATTATACTCATGTTATCTCATACTGTAGATTTTAATCTTGGAAACATTGTGTAACACTTTTAAACCCTTCCTGATTCCAAATCCCCTTGTGACTTGCCTGTTTTCCACTGAGGGCTTTGTTTTACGGAATTATTGTCTATGTGACCTGAGGCTCTCACTTAAGGCCACTGTCCCCCACGCATACTCTGCACTAGCTATTCCTGTCCTTCCTCCCCGCCCCCCACCGTCTTTCCCAGGGCCAGCTCAAATTTCTGCTCTGTCCCAAGCTTTCTCGGCCACAAGTAACCTGTCCTGCTCTGACACCTGCAACATCTATCATCTGCACATCGGAATAGCACCTTCTCACAGGCTATCCTGTTCTCCGATCATTGGTTGCACACATGTCTCCCTCAAACTAGACTAAGCTCCTCGCAAAAGCTACCACTCACAGTCTATGCCACCTGGCACGGGGCCAGGCAAGGCCAGGCTGTCAACCTCTCTTATTCAAATCAGAAAATGAGGGTTGTGATTCCTTCAAATGCCCCACCTCCTACCCAAGCTTGAGTAATTACTAGGCATCATAAGAGACAATTTTTTTTTTCTTGATCAGCCAGAGTCTCTGAATGCCAAGGTATTTGCATAGATGGAAAAAATTACAGCCTTCTCAATTGAGGCGACTGGTGAGGCCTTTTCCCCCTAAAAGCACCATCAATGGTACACACTAAAGATTCAGAACAAAGTTAGAACAATTCTGCTGGAGAGTAGTGTCTGTGTGAAAGATGGTTCCACAGCTACAAAGGACAAAAGCTCAGACAGGCTCTGTTAACACATGGGACACTATCACTCCCACCTTCCAATACTTTACTTAGATTTGATCTGCCCTGTGTGGGGCCTACACGGAGCTCATCAGCTGATCAATGCTCCAACATCTGCCCTCGCCTTCCTAAGAGTCCAGCACCTGCCATTCCGTGGCATCGATCACAAACTAGGCAACATACGTTGCTAAATCAATCATAGGTCAATCCCTAATTGAAACGACACTCTTTGCACCTCCTGCTGCCAAATTTATAAAGTGATATAACATGTCAATGTCTCCTCCTCCAAGCCAAGCTCAGGATGACTGACACCAGAACAGTAGTATGAACAACCAAATTTACACAGCAAGATTGTTTTATTTATTCCATCACACAAGGCACCGTGTTTCCCATACAACTCCCAGCTGAAACTGCTAACGTGTATGAAGAGTTATCAATAACTCTCCTTCTTTTCTCCTAGTCCATCTAGTGCCTTCGTGGGCATTAGAGGAAGGCCCACTTTCTTCAAGAAACTTTACTTCTATTTACAAAATAGTCTTATGGTCCTGATTTTGTTAGAAAAAGCCACGTTCATGCCATCTGTCTAGAAAGTTGTCACGGTAAATCTATGGTGTCTGTGCTGTGAATGGCACTCCCTTAACTGCGGCACAGTTTTACAGTGCACAACCTATGCAATAGCCGTGGCCAGGTGTTTGATAACTCTGGAATTTAAGAAACCAGGAGGGAACCATGTTTCATTTTACTTCTGCTCTCCGCTTCAATTTCATCATCTGTAAGTTGGGAATAATAAGGGCTATCTAGCATGGGTGCCTCGGCACTGATCAACTTTCCCCTTAGAGTAGGTAAGCAATGGTCTGTAAAAGGATTCAGAGAGTAAGAAAGAGGTGACCGTATTACTTCATTATTGCGTAACAACCATAGCTATTTCCTTTGATTCTACAAATAGTATTCCTCCAATAACATGATTTGGCTTTCATCCATTGGAAGGAAAAAGACCCTTTTTCTTCATAGCGATGGATGACAGGTCTCCCAGCCCTGCCACACTCTGACTGGATGCCTGTGTGAGGAAAAAAGTCCACGATGGCAAAGAGGTTGCTGAGGGTTAGGTGTTCATTCTCTGGAAATGAAGAAGGAAAAAAAGGAAACCGGAAATTAGTTGTCCTACATCAGGGCTTCTGGATTCTATCACTGTCATTTTGGGCTAGATAAATCTTCCCATGCATCTAATGGCAGGAATTTACAGCATCCCCGGCCTCTACCCACCAGATGCCAGGAGTACACCCCCACCCCATCTTGACAACCAAAAAGGTCTCCAGACATTGCCAAATATCCTTGGAGTTTGGAGGGGAGGCAGCAAGACCATCCCTGGATGAGAAAACTGGCCTACAGGGAAATTTAAATTTATAGCCTTAGTATCCTTCTTGGGAAGTATTAATCTATGAACAAGATGGCCCCCAAGCAAGAGACACCTGGGCTCTACTCTACGTTCTTCGGTGATTGTCTTATGACCTTAAAGATACCAGTCTTCTATTTCCTGTCATATAAATATAACCCAAGGGCACCTGGGTAGTTCAGTTAAGCATCCCAACTCTTGGATATGGCTCAGGTCATGGCTCACCATCCATGAGATCAATCCCCACATTGGGCTCCAAGCTGACAGTGAGGAGCCTGCTTGGTAACCTCTCTCTCCCTCTCTCTTCCCCACTTGTGCTGTTTCTGTCTCTCAAAATAAATAATCTCGCTCTCTCTCTCTCTCTCTCTGTCTTTCCATATATATATATCCCAAACTCTGGCCTCACATTTTCAGGATTTCCTCCTTTTGAAGGTATTGGGCTGGGACTGAGAGAAAGGTGTTAAGGGCTATTGGGGGCTGCTCACAAGCTTAGGTATCCCCTGCTCACTTGGTGCCCAGCCGCCTCTTGGGGCTACAGGACTGCCATCTTCTCTTGAATAATGGTGCTGCTACCACACAGGGCTGGCAGGAAGTAGAGCTAGCAACTTTTTTTTTTTTAATGCTTATTTATTTTTTGAGAGAGTGCAAGTGGGGAAGGGGCAGAGAGAGGGGGACAGAAGATCCAAACCAGGCTCTGCACTGACCGACTGTCAGCAAGCTGGATGTGGGGCTTGAACTCACCAACCGCGAGATCATGACCTGAGCTGAAGTCGGATGCTCAACAGACTGAGCCACCCATATGCCCCAAGGTAGCCACTTTCAACCCTACATCTATGGCTCCCATATAAGTGTAAGCCCCTAACTAGATTTCTCACAACACAGCTACCTAAGACCAGGTCATTTAAAACCTTGAGGGAAGCAAAAGAAAAGACAACACAGAAAACCTTATGACTGGTTACTGAAGGATTCCAGACTCATAGCTAGATCATCCCAGAGAGGTTCCCCTGCTGGACACTGCCTGGCCCAGCTCCCAGCCAGCAAGAGGCTCTCACCTGCCTGCTCCCCAAACCTGGGGAGCTCAGCCCTGGTCGCAGGTCTGTTCCCTCCCTCTGCTCCAGCCTTCTGTGCCCATGGCTCCTTCTTGTTGCCTTGGGATGACTGACAGATGGGAATATCCCCAGAGAGTCTCAACCACTAACCACAGGGGTTGGCCTTTTCACCCCTTTCTAGTAGGAAGAATAATCTCTCAACAATTCATTTTCCTGAGTCTAGATATTTGGTTTGGAAAATCACCTTGGGGGAAGCTTTCACCAGGAGTCCAAGCTGGCAATAGCCATTGGGCCCACCTCTATGGTACCCATGAAGTAGGCATGAGGTCAGGTTTCCAATGAACTTACCTAACATGGCCCAGTCTCCATCATGAGATGTCCTATGACAAATGGTGAACAATGACACCCGTAACATACTTCTCAGGAATAAAAAAAATCCTTTTTAAGGGATAGAGTGTTATGGTCTGAACGATTGTGTTCCCCTCACCAATTCCTATGTTGAAATCCTACTCCTGAAGCTAATGGTGTCAGGAGGTAGGGCCTTTGGGGCTTGAAGGAAGATTAATCAGGTCGTGCAGGGGGGACCCTTATAAAAGAGACCCTAAAGAACTCCCTCACCCCTTCCACCACCATGAGGGCACATGGTAAAAAGGTGCCATCTACAAACCAAGAAACTGTGACTGAACTCTGAACTTTCCAGTACGATGGTCCTGGACTTCCAAACTTCAGAACTGTGAGAAATAAATTTCTGTTGTTTATGAGCCATTTGGTCTGGGGTAATTTGTTACAGCAACCCGAACAGACCAAGACAGAGTATTCTCAATCCATAGTAGAAAAGAAACATTTTTTTTTTCTAACACACAGCAAAATATGTAAAATAAAAGTAATTAAAACTGTGGAGCTGGTATGGAAAATTCAGGCCAAACAATGGAATAGAAAAGGGAGCTCAGAAACAGACTCATGTATTTGGGAAGTGAGTGTATGACTGATCTCTATGGAAAGTCTAAACTATTCAATATACGCCTGCAGAAAACTGGTAACTGTTTGGAAAAAGCTCAAAAATAAAAATGTTTACCTCACATCATTAACCAAAAATATCTAAGAGCTAAAAGTGAAAACAAAGACCTGTAAAGCAGAAAGAAAAAATACAAGAAAATATTTTATGGCCTTAGGGGAAGAGAAGGTCTTCTTAAGCAAGACATAAAATGCAAAAGGCCTGAAGGAAAAGTCCAATACATCTGACTACAACCAAATGGAAAAAAAAAAAAAAAATGTGCATAGAAAAGATGCCCCACATGAGGTTAAAAGAAGAAAAGCATCAAGCTGGAAAATTACATTATTTTCAAACAAACAAAATCTCTAAATCTAGAATGTAGACAGAATTCCTACAAATCAATAAAAGGATCTAAAAATACCAATAGCAAATCATCAAAAAATACTAACGGCAATTTACAGCATGAAAATACAGTGGACATAAGAACGAATGCTCAAAAATATACCAGACATGAGAGAAATAGAAATTAAATAAGATTTTTTCAATCCTAATCTTGGCAAATTTAAAGTGTTTGAAAACGTTGGGCATGAATTAGGGCGTGAGGAAATGGGGGCATTCCTATGCTGCTAGTCAGAGCGTGAATCGATCAGCTACTTCAGAAGACAATTTGGCCAAACTGTGAAAATTTAAAATGCACATACCCAGTGATTGTACTTTTGGGTAGAAAGACTTCTTCATGTGCCCAGGAAGCAGCTATAAAAATAAAGATGTTGACCACCCTATGTTTTTAAAACCAGAAACCTCAATGTCTATCACTAGGACGAGAGGCAGACTCTGGAACATTTTGTGGAATATTATGCAGCAATTTAAAAGAATGAGGTATTTCCATATATAATAACATGCAATCGCATATGTGAAAAAAGAAAATTGCAGAAAAATATCCACAAAACAGTCTGTTGCCCCTGTCAATCTTGTTTATGCAAGGCTTCGTTCTCAACCAAGGATAAAATATGTATTTCTACAAAATGATGTTGTTCAGGTTTAAAAGAAAATAAGAATATACATGCAGCAATATCATCTATGCCTGTAATGATAAATATATACATAGGTAAATGTTTAGAAAATGGTATGAAAAGCTGCCCTCAGATTTGGGGGTAAGGGAGTGATCTGGGGGCAGGGTAGGGACCACGTTTGAAGCAAATACTCAAAGGGCATTTCCCCCTCATCACTACTGTTTTACTGTCTCCTGGGAACACACTCATTCATGTGTGGTTTTTAGGATTCAGTATTAATTTTTTTTATAAAAGACAATAAATAAATTGGGGGGGGGGATAATTTGCAGAGACCCCACTCTGCTTACTATTAAGACAAGTATTTACACTGTCATGCAAAAACAGTTTTGCCTGCAACCACACTTTGGATTTTGCTGTTTCTTGAAATAACAGAAAAGTCTTGTAGGGCCCTCCCCAGAACAATAGGGACATGCATCTTGCCCTGAAGTCCCTGTCCAGTGAAGTTTCAGGCAGAAGTTTCTGACAGAAGTCTCCATCAGGTGATGCAGGACAGTAGCCCCATACAAAGGAAAAGGAGCTTTAATTTCCTTTTTTCCCCCCAATTTTAATTTAAATTCTAGTTAGTTAACATATAGTGTAATAGTGGTTTCAGCAATAGAATTTAGTGATTCATCACTTACATATAATACCTAGTACTCATCACAACAAGTGCCCTCCTTAATGCCCATCACCCATCTAGCTCTTCCCCCACCTCCCTCCCTCCATCAACCTGCAGTTTATTCTCTATAGTTAAGAGTCTCTTGTGGTTTGCTTCCCTCTCTTTTTTTTCCTTCCCAAATGCCACATATGAGTATTTGCCTCATATGGTATTTGTCTCTCTCTGACTTATTTCACTTAGCATAATACACTCTAGATCTGTCCACATCACTGCAAATGGCAAGATTTCATTCTTTTTGATGGCTGAGCAATAGTCCATTGTATATCTCTATACCACATCTTTTTTTTTTAATTTTTTAATGTTTATTTATTTTTGACAGAGAGAGAGATAGAGCATTACCGGGGGAGGGGCAGAGAGAGAGGGAGACACAGAATCCGAAGCAGGCTCCAGCAGCCTCTGAGCTGTCAGCACAGAGCCCGACGCGGGGCTCGAACTCACAGACCGTGAGATCATGACCTGAGTGAAGTCGGACGCTTAACCGACTGAGCCACCCAGGCGCCCCTATACCACATCTCTTTTAACCATTCATCAGTTGATGGACATTTGGGCTCTTTCCATAGTTTGGCTGTTGTTGATAATGCTGCTATAAACATTGGGGTGCATATAACTCTTTGAATCTGTATTTTTGTATTCTTTGGGTAAATACCTTGTAGTGCAATTGCTGGGTCATAGGGTAATTCTGTTTTTAACCTCCTGAAGAACCTCCATACTGTTTTCAGAGGGGCTCCACCAGTTCACATTCCCACCAACAGTGTAAGAGGGTTCTCCTTTCTCCACAACCTCGCCAACATCTGTTGTTTCCTGCACTGTTAACTTTAGCCATTCTGACAGGTGTGAGGAGGTATCTCATCATGGTTTTGATTTGTATTTCCTTGATGACGAGTGATATTGAACATCTTTTTATGTGTCTGTTAGCCATCTGGATGCCTTCTTTGGAAAAATGTCTATTTATGTCTTCTGCCTATTTCTTCACTGGATTATTTGTTTTTTGGATGTTGAGTTTGAAAGATTCTTTATAGATTTTGGATACTAACCCTTTTACCCCATATGTCATTTGCAAATATCTTCTCCCATTCCGTAGGCTGCCTTTTAGTTTTGTTGATTGTTTCCTTCTCTGTGCAGAAGCTTTTTATCTTGGTGAGGTCCCCATAGTTCATTTTTGCTTTTGTTTCCCTTGCCTCCGGAGACGTGTCTAGTAAGAAGTTGCTACTGCCGAGGTCAGACAGGTTGCTGCCTGTGTTCTCCTCTAGGATTTTGATGGTTTCCTGTCTCACATTCAGGTCTTTCATCCATTTTGAATTTATTTTTGCATATGGTGTAAGAAACTGGTCCAGTTTCATTCTTCTGCATGTTGTTGAAGAGACTGTCGTTTTTCCATCAGATATTCTCTCCTGCTTTGTCAAAGATGAGTTGACCATATAGTTGTGGGTCCATTTCTGGGTTCTCTATTCTGTTCCAGTGATCTATGTGTCTGTTTGTATGCTGTCTCGATGACTACAGCTTTGTAATAGAGTTTGTAGTCCAAACTCCTGATGCCTCCAGCTTTGTGTTTCTTTTTCAAGGTGGCTGTGGAGTTTCCTTTCTAAGTAGAAGGATCGTCAGAAGCCCTCCTAGCATCAGGAGCCCTCCTGGCATCAGAGGGTCAGCCTGTTTCTGACTGGCAGCTGTTGTCTGCACAACGTAATAATGCAATAATTGCATTAATTGCAATAATGTCATATTGCAACTGAAGTAATAACCGTAGCAAACATTTACAATTGTCCTTTGTGTGCCAGGCCCCACGAGGGGGCTCAAGCAAGACCTGGCATCTCACGAGAGTCCTCACGACACTCCGAAGAGAAGAGCCTTGGTACCCATTTAATAGATGAGGAAACTGAGGTTGGGATGGATTAAGAAAGGTTCTCAAGCAAATGACTGAAGGGCAATTCTAATGCATACCTGCCCAACTGAAGCCAGTGCTCTGGCCTCCACCCTGCACTGCCTCCCCCACTATATTAGCTGGTGAGTTTGGAGGGGTGGACATGTGTCTTAAATTTTTATGTATTTCTATTTAGGTTAAGGGCCAAAAGTGAATTGTACAGGAGTGCTAAAGAGATGCTCTCTCTCCTCCTGTCTAACCCCTAAGAGAAACGGAGAGAGATGGGGCGGGTTCTGCCACACTGCAGGGAGCAGAGAGGCCTCCTCACCCTGCAACATCAGAGTGCTTCAGGAAGCCCAAGAAGATCAAAGTCACAGATGAGTCTGCCTGGGGTGGCAAGGCAGCTTTACCTCCCCATAACACATTCCCCTTTTGGCCCTTCTGCCAAAGTCAGAATGCAAGTTGCATGTTTTTGTAGTTCTGTTTATTAATGGAGTCCATGTTTATTCAGAGCAGACGCATGGCTAGGGCCTTAGAGTGAAACCAATAACCCAAAGCCTGGAATGCCTATTTTCTTTCCCACTCCCATTGCTACTGGGGGTCTTTTATCCCAGTCCTCTTTGATCTAGCAACATGTGAGGGGCAGGGAAGAGGCAGGCAGCCTTGTCTAACAAGGCCAGGGAGTCGGCACACCTGCCCTCCAGATGCAGCCTGGAGCTCTTATAAAAGGTAACAACGTATGTAACAAATTTCCCCCCAATTACAATTCGGAGAGAGAGTGGGTGAGGGAAATAAATTTAGGGAGAAGAGTGGCAGATGGGATAGATGGATTCAATTAAGACAAAGAACATCAAACAATTCCAGGGATGCCTCATTTTAATGGAATGTCATTTTCCCCTCGTCGCCTCCAGGGAGCTCCCAACATCGGTCTAGGTAGGAAGTAGGGTGCACGCACAGCGCCTCGACCCCAGCAGGAGCTTAATATCCTCAAATGAGAGAGCTAATATTACCCCTTCTCTTCTTTTCAGTAATGAGGGAAAACAGCCCATGAATCAGACTAAGTGAATGCAGGCTGCGTATTAGATGCACATCTCTCCAGAACCAGGTGTTATTCAAATTAAATAGGTATTTTCCACTGTCATCTCTGTTGAAGTGATTTCTTTATTTGGTCTATGGAAGAGTCTCTTTTTCAATTAAACCCACCCCTGTTATTTTTCTAAGAAAGATAATAAAACAATAAAAATATTTACACCCCTTTTATCTTCCCAAACGTTAACCATGAAGGGAGGAAGGTGTTACACCTTTGCTAGACGGTTTTATCACACAGATGTTACACTGATGTGCTTTAAATGACTTCTGCAGGTCAGTGTGAAGAATGTGTAAGATTCTTGTTGCCACTAACATGATTTGTAACTCTTTACCACCAAAAGGAATACAAGTCTGCAATAACTTTGCCATAGGTATAGTTGATACATAAGTATAGACATGTATATAATACTATATATGCATCACACTGACCCAAATACTACTCCCGACTGACCTCAATTTTCATCTAAAGCCAAGTGTAAAAGTCCAGTGGTTTCATGAGCAACGCTTCCTTCATTCTCTGGCTCCCAGTGGTATAATTTAATTGACAGCCATGTTATCCAGTTACAAAGTCATAGGTGGGTTAGAGTTTCACAAAGTTGGTATTATTATCTCTATAGTCAGTGGAGAGACTGCGCAAGGCTGAGAGTGGAAACCACAATTATGCTCCCGAAGTCTAACTGCACTAATGTATACCCATTCTGATGATCAGTTAAACAAGCAATGTATCCAATGTCTATTTCGTAGAGCTGCTAAACCACTTTTAGATTCCAGACCATACTTTCCTGTGTTACAAATGAAAATGCTCCCTGCTAGAAGGGGATGATATTTAGGCTGTCACACCAGCTTCAGGGTTCTGTGTAGAAGTAATTTCTACTTGAGAGGCTCAGCTGAGGGTGGGGGTGGGGGTGGGAGTAAACTATTGTTAAAATATCAAAGCACTGCCTTGTTTCTTCTTAGACTGAGGTGCCCTGACTCCTCCTGATGGTAAGCCACTTTTGGGTTTTTGAGTGGTTTAAAATGGTTCCTGGGAGGGGAGAAAGAATTTTCTGGAAGCTCCCAACCACTGGGCTTGAGTCCCTTCATCAATTTACTCTCCACACACCTCAAGGATGGACGGCAGGGTTGTAATGGCCATCAGTGTGGTAGCATTGCTCTCAGTGAAGATTTGTTTCCAACAGTTACATCATGACCTTGTTGTCATTGTACAATTATTTCCATAAAGTAGTGATTGAGTTTAAATAAGAAAAACTTGGGGTGCCTGGGTGGCTCAGCTGGTGGAGCGCCCGACTCTTATTTTGGCTCAGGTCATGATCCCAGGGTCTTGGAATTGAGCCCTGCATCAGGCTCTGCACTGAGTGTGGAGCCTGCCTAAGATTCTCCCTCTCTCCCTACCCACACCCCGCCCCCCCCCGTCCCTCCCCTGCTCATGCATGCTCTCTCTCCAATTAAAAATAAGTAAATAAATAAAATGAAAATAAAGAAATAGCCAAAACTTGAATACCCGGAGATAAAGGTAAATTACAAAATTCAGCATAGGAGATACTAGAGTAAACCAGTCCCACTAAGCTGGCAAGGATAACACTAAACACTTTATACCCAAACCGTTGTGTATGAGTTATGTATTGCTATGTAACAAGTTACCCCAGAACTTAACAACTTAAAACAGCAAACACCAATTATCTCATAGTTTAAGGCAGTCAGGAACACAGGAACACAAACTTGACTGGGGGCCTCTGCCCCAAGGTCTCTCATGCGTGGGCAGGGCTGTGGTCTCATCTCAAGGCTTGACTAGAGAAAAATGTGTTCCCAAACTCACTCGACATGGCTATTGACAGGATTTAGTACCTCATGGGCTGTTGGACCACGAGCCTCAGTTCCTCACTGACTGTTGGCCAGAGGCCTCCTTCAGTTCCCTGCCACATGTGCCTCCCCCTAGGGCACCTCACAAGATGGCAGTGGTCTTCCTTGGAGCCAGCCAGTGACAGCAGGAGTGAATAAGACAGAAGCCACAGTCGTTTTGTAACCTAGCCTTGGAAGTGTCACGCCATATCCTATTTGTTTAGCTGCAAGTTACTAGGTCCGGCCCATGTGGAAGGGGAGGGGCTCACATGAGGGCATAGATACCAGGATGTGGGGATCACTGTGGTCATCTTAGAGGCTGCCTACTACATCTTCCCTTGCAAGCAGAATAGAGGAATAAATACAAAAATGGAAGGAAAATCAGAAGGCAGTAGGGGAAAGGAAAAATGTTCCAGGATCTAATTACTTATGCCTCTGTGCTCTCTCCCTCCCCAAATCCAGCCGTACAACATACCCTTGAATGAGGTGCCCTCTTCTCCACCTGCATGGGACCACCAAAGTTCCCCACAACATGAATATTGTAGCACTGCTTCTAACCTGCTTCCCTATCCAATATATCCTGGACACCACGGCCTTTCTAAGTCACACTTTCTACTTACCTTTACACTGCAGAAAGCCCCTTCAGTGGCTTCCCATTGTCAAAAAACAAAACAACAAACAAACAAACAAAAAACCCCAAACTCCTTAGGCCACCATTCAGTGCCTTCCATAGTTTGACCAGGCCTGACAATAACCCCAAACCCCCAACAATAACCCACCATCCCAGGTAAACTACCTTCAACCCCAAACACACCAAGCTTGTGCTCGGCTTGAAACATCTGTGACCATCGCTCTCCTTCCCTCAGCAAGACAAGCCTTCACCTATACCATGATAAATCCTCCCCAATGTCCAAGATGCACAGCAGATCCTATCTTCTCTGTGACACGTTTTCTGGTCATTCCAAACTAGATCTTAGTTCCTCCTATGAACAGGCACAGCTCTCAGAGGGCACACCATTCACTGCCTGGGCCTGCCACTGTACTTGTTTTTTTTCCAAGTGGCTGATAAGTTTCACACCTTCCTTCTTCCACAGAGACCACCAGACTGCATCTCCACACTGGGCTAGGTCTCATTTGTCTTCCCCTGTTGAAAACACTAGTCCATGACAGGCAATATTTGTTGAAAAGGTGGATGGGTGGATGGATGGATGGATGGATGGATGGATGGATGGATGGATATTTGGAAGGATATGCCACAGTGTCTAGCATATAGTAGGTCCATAATTAATAAATATTTGTTAATAGTACAAACCCTTACAAAGAGAATTCTCCACTCATTGGCATCTTCGCCATTTAGTGGTTCCTATGTAGAAACCCTTCCAAAGACAGCAGAGGAAAATCAAACTTGTCTGGATCTGACAAAACATAAGCCCATTCATACAAATATCACAACTGGAGACCAATCCACAGCTCCTCCTTCATGGCCCATCCTAACCCTGGCTTTGCCAAGTGCAGGGGCACTGGATGGCATAGCCAGGGCAGAACTCCATCTGTGCAGAGCAACTTCCAGTAAGTGTGCCTCCCCCATGAGGCAGAAGCAGAGTAGTAAGAACTAAAAGGGTACTGGGGAAAATGAAAAATATGTCAATTGTGAGGGAGTGTCCACCTATTTTAGGTAAGTCCTAGTAAACGAAAGGATTCAAAGAGAGAAAGAGAGAGATACCAGAAGACCTTTTAAGGCCTTTGTTGCCTTACCCTTAGGGGGAAAAGGGGAAATCTCAATTAAAGCATCAAACATCCCAAATCCAGAGGAAATCTAACGCTTCCTTTCTAGCTGGCCAGAGATAAGCCCGGACTGAATTCTCCCAGGAGTCGGGTTCCTGGCCATAGGTTGCAGGCGCTAATCCGGGCCACCCTGGAACCACCACCGTGGGGAGCGCTGGAAATTGCTCCAGGGGCTTGGCCCTGGAAGCATCGTTTTCCGAGAGAAGTGAATGTGCTCTCCCGCTATCCTGATCCTGGAGCAAGGTCTACGCAGTGGTTTCCCCGAGCGCCCGAGACACGCATCGCGCAGGGAATCTGGGGGCACCGCGGCCCTGAGTTTTGAGCTTTGCACGTCCCGCAGCCTCACTGAGATGGGTAGGCAACTGCCCTCGCCCCAAACTCACCTGCTTTTTAGAACCACTTCCATCTACCCATTGATGTCAGCTCCCAAAGGCATCCCCGGAATCCTCCACGGTCCAAGGTCCACAGAGACAGAGAAGAAAGGGTGAAGGGAGCGGTGGCTGGGAGGAGAGGTCACCAGGGTCCCCTCCCTGGATTTGGGATGCTCGTCGGGGGGCAGGGGGGAACACCTGCGCGGCTCCTCCCCTCTCGGTCGCGGGGGCGCCTCACGGTGGACCACAGGGAGCCGGCGAGGGAAGGACACGCTGGAAGGACTGCATGCAAAAACTTTCCGTCTTCTGGCGGCCACTCCGCGGGAAAGACCACCCCGCCTACGGCCCCGGGTCGTGCCTCTCCCGGCTCGCACCCCCGCCCCGCTCGCCCCGGCCCCTCCGATCCGGGCTCCGGACGCCGGGCGCAGGCGGTGGCGGCGGCGGCGGCGGTGGCGCCGCAGCAGCTCGGCGCCCGCGCGCGCTGCAGCCTCGGGCCCCGGCACGCGGCGCTGGCCCGGCGCGCGGCCCCTCCCCCGGCGGGCGGGCCGGCAGGCGGCAGGCGGGCGGGCGCGCGGCGAGCTGCAGGCGCCTCTCTGCTGCCTCTGGCGGCCGCGCACCGCCGGGCCGAGCCCTGCCGGCCCCGGGCGCCGAGCGCCGGCTCCGGCTCCTCCCCCTCGCTCGCTCTCCCCTCCTCCGCCGCCTCTCCGCTCCCTCCTCCCGTCCCTCCCTCCCTCCCCCTTTCAGAGCACTCAATGTCGGAACGTTCCGAAGATGACGTCGGAGCGTTCTCGAATCCCGTGTCTCTCGGCTGCTGCTGCCGAAGGAACAGGGAAAAAGCAACAAGAAGGAAGAGCAATGGCGACACTGGATCGCAAAGTGCCCAGTCCGGAGGCGTTTCTGGGCAAACCCTGGTCCTCCTGGATCGACGCCGCCAAATTACACTGCTCCGACAGTAAGAACCCCACCGCCTCCTCCTCCTTTTATTATCCTGTAACCTTTCCATTCACCTAGAGCCACTGGGAAAAAGTGTGTGTGTGAGAGAGAGAGTGGCCCCCGGTGTCCTCCATGCTTCTCCCTCTCTCTCTAAATAAATACACACAGAGACAGATCATCAATGCACAGAGAGAGGCCCTGCTGCCAGGGCTGTCTGTCTGTCTGTCTGTGCCCGGCTCCCCGTGGCAGCCCGCGGGGTGGGCTTTCACAGCCCCACGGTGTATCTGTTTAAAAGGCTACTCTGTTGCTGGTTGCATAGTTTTTTTTGGTACCTATCTGGGCCAGGTAGATGGCAATAAGGACTTGGGAGAAAATGTTGCATTGTCAGTTTTTGAAAGATTTTCATGTACAGTATTTATATCGATCTGTTTGCAAATAAACACTCTCCCTGCCCCCCTTGACTTTGGCTTTTTCCCCCCTTTTTGATCTTTTTTTTTTTTCTTTCCTCATTCTCTTTTTTTTCCTTTTCTTTTTCATCTGCAGATGTAGATTTAGAAGAGGCTGGAAAAGAGGGTGGAAAAAGCAGGGAGGTTATGAGGCTTAATAAAGAAGGTAAGTGGAGCTACTGGCATTTTAGTGTTAGCATGTGTGGCACAATCTTCACAGGATTTCGACTATAATGTGAATTGTTCTGCTGGGTACAGAGTGACTAAGGCTTGTCAAAAATCGAGCACGCCCAGGTGACTACTGCTTCATGTTAACTTCTTTCAAAGTATAAATACAACTGGGGGGGGGGGAGGGGGAGACTGTGGAAGGCAGAAGTTTACAGCACTTTAGTTGAGGTCCACGTTTGGACCTTCTGATGCAGATCTGCCATTCACCTTTGGAGCATCACTGCCAAATGATGGGGGCGGGGGGGGGGGTGTTGAAATCTCTGAAATGAGGAGCAGGGCTCCCCTCGCCGGCATCCCAGCCTTCCTTATAGGTAAATACAGAACAATTTAATGAGCCCCACATGGTCATTGGTTCCAGCCGCCACTTCTCCACTTTCCACTGGAAACCATTGTACACGGCAAACCTTTGCAGCAAGTTATGTTTGGCCCACTTTGTGTGTGGTCACAGATTGTTACGTGGCCAGCAGGGTTCGGGACATCTGTGTGCGCAGCCCCCAGCCGGTCGCCCATCTCTGTGTCCCCAGCGTGGAAATACAGTACCTGAAATGGGACACAGTGAGTAGATAGGTCATCCCAGACTGAGGCAGGGGAGGGGAGCCACAGCCTGCTGGAACTGGGCATCAAACACACATGGCCGTCATAAATAAATCATATCCTGTTCGCGTTTGCGGGCCTGCCATATGTAACTCTGGCCTATTCACATGGAGCGACTCCAGAGGCCACTTTCTGCCGAACAAATGGATGGGTTCATTTGAATTGTGATTTACTAACTGGGTGTCTTGTAAACATGGTTGGCTGGAATTGGGGTGGGAGGAAGGCATGAGGGGGCAGAAGAGGTTGGTGGGAAGTGTGGAAGGAGTTCAGCCATAACTAGGCCGTGGGAGCCTTGCTCATCCAAAACGAATGGAGGAAAGACTCCAAAGAATGGTCTCCCTCATAAACCAGGATATCGCCCTGTAAGGCAGTTAAAACCTACTTGGAAAGACAGACCTCATTTTGTGGATCAACACCTAAGACAGTCGGTTTTCTGTGGCCAGTGATCTCCTGACCATCCGGGGAGAGGAAAATTTGTGCTTTAGAAAAAATAGCATGGAGGTTAAAATGCATGCATATTCAAGGACAGTTCTTTAGCATAGTGTTCCTGCTAATTAAGCACTTTGGGAACGAAACCTTATTCAAAAGATGCTTGCCTCTAAACATCTTAGTGTGATCTTGCCATGTGTCTTTAGGACATGCAAGGGAGTGATGTCGAGTGGACTTCTTACAAGTGGCAGCTTATTTGTGCTAAACGCCCATGTATGTTGACAATGGAAAGTATCACTAGGGATTGTTTTTCTTTATGAACTCTGGAAATCTTTAAGAGCTTATGGGACTCGGTGTTCAGGCCCCTGGCAATGCCAAGGTTTTCGCAGAAGATGAGGTTGTGAAACCTTAAAGTTGAACAGAGGTCGTGGTAGGGCACCCATTGGCACCTCTCAGGCCTGGGTGATAGATTGTGACCATAGCACACAAAACTCATATTCTGCACCCTCCTCCCTGCTTCTGTTTTCAAAAGACTCTTGCTCTCAGATGCTCTTCGCCTTGTGAGAAATAGATTTTTTAAAGGAAAAATGAAAAGCTCTACTCTCCTCAGAAGTCACAAGTGGTACATCCTGGTTATTATAGCCTTTGTCCTGTAAAGGTACAAAGATTTAGCTCCTAATTATATGCGTTTGCATTAAGGGCACCCACTGTTCAGTGTAACGTGCAATTGCTGAGTTCACCGAATAGCCATGTATGGGCTGAAATCTCTTTGTTCGTGGGCCTGGAGGAGCAGGCTTGGGTTAGCAATCCCTGAAGGTCTCCCTGGTATGTGCATATAGTTTTCTTTACAGGGAGAGTATACAGCACTAAATACCTGTTCCCCCCGTGCTGAGGAATTTAAGGGTTGAGCTGGGACTCCTTGTCGGGATGTTTGGTTGCAGGGATCTCCAGAAACACTGGTTGCATTAGTCTTGCCATGGGCCTTCTTGTTGGAGTCCCCACGTGGGTGGCTTCAAGGTGGACACGTGTTTGTGGATGGGTCTCCAGGACACAAAGGGGCTTCGATGTGATCGTGTCTATCCATGTGTGTGAAACACACACATTGACCATGACACTATTGGTAGGAAGCAAGTCTTGAAAAGAAGTTTGGGCTTTAATGGCTGTGAGTGAATAAAAGAAAGGGTAGGAATTCTAACTGAGAAATGAAGGGGCATGATCCACTTTTTAATGTGATGTTTTAAATTGTGGTAAAAAATTTTAACATAAAATTTACCATTTTAACCTACTTCCAAAAGTACAATCTGGGGATACCAAGTACATTTACAATGTTGTACAACCATCATCACTGGACATTTTCTGAATTTTTCATCATCCCAACCAGATACCCTGTACCCATTATACAATAGTTCTCCCTCCGCCCTCTGGTAACCTCTGGTCTATCTTCTGTCTCTATTATGAAGTTGCCTATTTTAGATTCTCTCTCTCTCCCTCTCCCACCCCTCTATCTCTCCCTCCCCATTTCTCATTTCACTTAGCATAACATTTTCATCGTTCATCCACGCCGTAGCATGTGTTGGAATTTCATTCCTTTTTAGGGCTAAATAATATTCCATCGTGTGCATGTTTTATTTATCCAGCCACCTGTTGATGGACGTTGGGCTCATTTCCACCTTTTAGCTGTAGTGAATAATGCTGCTGTGAATATTGTCACCATGTGATATGTTTTGTAGACTAAGCTCAGGGAGGAGAGTTAGCCTGGAAATGCAAAAGAAGAAACATAGTATCGCCTTCTGCTTGTGTCTGGCCACAGCTTCAGAAGACCCAGGAAGGACTTGCAGTGGTTTTGAATAACCTGATTATTGGAATATACTTCCTTCTTCATTCCTCTTTCACCTTTTTTGGCTTCCATTCACCTGTATCAGTGTGAAATGTTAACGCTTCAGAATTTCTGTAAGGAATTCTTCACATTAATGTTATTTCATCTAAAGTTAGCTAAAAGCACAGTTGACAGGAATTTGGCAAACATTTTTCCACCTTGCCAGATCAACACCTGGGTTCGGAAGGTGTGCTGACCCGTGCTTGAACATGGTTGCATGGGGTTATGCGGAGGGCAGCCGAGCGCCAAAGGAGCCCGAGAGAGGGCTTTGGGTCATCTTCCTACAGTTCCCCTATGTGACCTTGGGAACATAGGTCATATATGACCTTCCCTTCCCTGGGCCCCTTCTCTCACTTATAAAGTAAGGGAGTGGGATTAAACATTCGCCCAAGATCCCTTTGAGACTGCTGAACCTGACTTTCCCTACTGAATGTACTTCTATTTGAAATGGAGGCATGCCAGACAGGCTGTTTTTTAAGAAACAACAACAAAAAACGAAGCCTTCCCGTTAAAAATATCTGAAACTACTACACAGTGGGTCTGTCTTCTCATTGTATCTTCTCCTGGTGGTAAACATCACTGTCTTTCATAAACAAGCATATTCTGTGAATAGATTGTCAATGCCATGTGGTCTTGAGGACTCTGAGAAAACTGAGGGTCTGAATTCAAAACCCAGGGATGTGTGTTGCCTAGAGGGGAGAGTAAGTTGGCTTCAATCAGTGTGGACCAATGAGGCACTGAGATTCCTTAAGAGGAAGGGTCCCAGGAATCTTATTAGCCTAATCTAAGATGTGAAATTCAGCTAGGATAGAAAATTCCAAGGAAGGCTATTCATCTAGTTAACCTTTTAAAATAATCTTCTCTCTAGCTTCGGAGATTTATCTGAAGACTTTTTTTCCAGCTAATTGGGGAAAAGTGCTGTGATGGAGAAGGATGGTCTTCTGTTCTCATTGTCTCACCTGAACTTTTTTTAAGCTCGTCAATTCCTAACTAAGGAACGGGGTGCATGTGGTGCATAAGTGCCCCGAACTCTATACAATGGAGATAGTAACAGGGTTGTGAGGATTGACTGAGATATTACAAAAGGACCCAGCACATAGTAAGCGCTTACTGTTTGCCTTTGTCCTTTTTTTTTAACTGTTATAATGATTATGCTTATCATTTATTAATGAAGCTATGTCTAGAAAACTTTATTATTATGATTAACTTGGATTTTTAACTAACCAGTGACAAATGAAAGAGAGATTACTATATCAGAAATTTCATTTTCATCGTAAACCAGGTTATCATAATTTTATAAAGCTAGTGATTAAAAAAAATATATTTCTGTGACATCCATGTATTTAATGGTGCACAGTGGATATGTAGTTTGATAAGTTTTTATCAAGAGGTAGAAAAAATATTTAGGCAGGTTCGGGCCTGAGGCTAAGAAGTGTTTACAGAGTTCTGAGGACAGGTGAGATGTAAACAATAATTTAGAAAATGATCGATAAGTTGTTTTATCTGGTCACTGAGACAAGAAAGTCCTCAATAGATCCTTGTTTGGGCCTTTTGGAAGCCTATGCTTGTTACTTTGGGCATTTGTGTTTTCATGTACCCAGATGTTTTGCTTTGATGGAGGTACACTTGTGGAACGCTTCCAATGTGAAAGGTGCTCAGGGTCCTGTAAGACCTTGCCGTGATGGTGAGACTTTGCTGCTCTCCTGAGATGCTGGCAGAGTTGGGGGGAACACAGCAGAAGCAGGGAGCATGGGAACATGTTCAGTTCAGGTTTAGGAGTCTTGCCGTTGTGGCAAATTGGAGGGAAGGATGGCAAGTGACCTGGTAAGAGTGAAGTGTTCCTGGACACCAAGCCAGGGACCCAGCGACAGGTGGTGGAGATTTATGGGAAAGTGCGGACAGCTCCCCTTTGTCATTATACAGACACCTCCGTATCTATGCTAATAGGAGATGGGGAGAGACCAAGTCCACAGATTACACAGATAAACCTCATTTTTGCCATTAATTTCAACTTCCTTCTCCATTAAGCCTACCTGCCTCCTCTTTTGCTAACAAGCAGCAACAATTTGTTGGCTTTGGCATTTCATTATCATCTCTCTCATCTCACCCAGCCCCAGCATTTGGGATGAAAGGACAGGAGAGACAGAGGGGCCTGCAGGTGGTAGGGAGGAAAGCTGGGAAGGAGAAGAAGGGCTTGGAGAGTGAATTTGCTTTGGAGTTGCCCCCAACTGATGGGGTAGAGGGGGTTCCAGGACCAAGACCGTGAAGCAGAGAGAACATGTTTCCAAAGCCATCTAATTCTGAAAATATAAAGCTTCTAAAATGAATACCTCTTTATTTTTTTATTTTTTATTTTTTATTTTTTATTTTTTATTTTTTATTTTTTATTTGAGAGAGAGAAAGAGTGAGTGCAAGTAGGGAAGAGGGGCAGAGGGAGAGGGAAAGAATCTTAAGCAGGCTCCACGCCCAGCACAGAGCCCGACACAGGGCTTGATTCCACGGCTGTGAGCCGAAATCAAGAGTCAGACGTTTAACTGCCTGGGAACCACCCAGGCGCCTCATAAAATGAGTATCCATTACACATACAAGCATTTCCATGTGCCTGTGTCTTCATGTGGACTCTGGCTCCTTCCAAAACAGGAAGTCAGACAGGGTGGGCACACTTTGAAATGCTGTATGTGAATTTGGCTTCTATGCACAGTTCCCTGTGCTGGGTTCTCATCGGATATCATTCTACATGAATAATTTTTTTTTTTTTAGTTTCAAGAAGATGTAGACTTTTATACATACCCACACTCATTTAAACGCTTCTTGTTTTCTTTAATAATGTTCATGGGTTACAAAATTCAAGAAGGTGTGCAGTGAAAAGGAAGCCTCCCTCCTCCCCCTGTCCCCAGTTGCTTCCAGTAGATACGCATACGTTTTTCCTTCTCGCTTACCCAACACAGATGCTAGCATACTATAGGGACTGCCTGGTGTCTTGCCATATCCATTCATCTTACAGAGCGGTCCTTATCAGTGCATACAGAGCTACCGCATTCTCTTTTGGGTGTGCCCATGTGATGGCATCATAACTTAAGCCTTTGAGTGTCCTGCTTAGCTTGGTCTGCGTCATGCATTTGAGACCGAGTGTGCTGTCACAGTGTGCCGGCACCGGACGAGGCCTGGGGATACGGCAATAGAAAAGCACCGCCCCTGCCTCATGGCTCCTCCAACCTAGTGGCAAAGGCAAGTGTGAGAAGTCATGGTGACCGTGGTGAGTGCTCTGATAGGGAAAATATGGGTGCCATTGAAAGCCATGTTGGAGGGACCTAGCTTACATTAGGGGCTCAGTGAAGGCCTCCCCGAGGAAATTTTATTTACGCTAAAACCTAGAGGATGAATGGAAGTTTCCATGTGCTTCCAGGGCTGGCCAGGGTGGAGTTAAAGGAAGCAACATGCGTGAAGGCCCAAAGTGTGAGAGTGTATAGAATGTTCTAGAAAGAAAAAAGGCTGGCACTAGACTGAAGCTAGCAAAGCAGAGAATAAGAACGAAGTTTCTCAGCTGCGGTACTGCTTCTTCATGGTGGGGACTGTCGCGTGCATTGCAGGGTGTTTAGCAGCGTCCCTGGCCTCTACAAGTAGAGTCCAGAGGCTCCTCTCCCAAAAACATCTCTAGACGTTGCCAAAGTTCCCCTGGGCTGGGGCAAAATCACCCTGATGGAGAATTACTGGTGTAAGATGAGGCTGGAAAAGTAAGAACACAAGAAACATAGACTGAGGTATTCACAGAAATACTCTGCTACCCTCTGTCTGTGTCTTAGGCCTACATTGCAGGTGAGTCGACCAAACTGAATACTCAGCAGGCGTATACAGACCTGTGACTATCCCCCAGCAATGGGCTACACTTAGGAGGGTCTAAAGAGAGAAGACCCCATCCCTCCCTCAAGAAGCTCTCCTCCCAAGGTTTCCAAGATGACTCCTTCAAACCTTCAGTTCCAATCTGTCCTAAATAGTGACAGTAGTGAGTTCAGGTTCTAATTCTGGGTGGCCCACCCTCCCTTACTGTGGGTAGAGGAGACCCTGAGGTGCTGATTCTGATAATGATGGCGTTTATTATATGGTGGCCCCTGATGTCAAAAGCACCATGATGAAGCATTAAGGATTTCAGTTTATATTTATATTTAAAGTCAGGCTGGAAATACAACTGGCGTTCTGTGCAGTTTGATTACCCATGGGATTTGTCTGCAATGGGGATGCACATGATGGAGAGCAAAGCAGCTGGTTTCAGGATTTCCGTGTTAAGGACTAGAAAATAGGAAGGGCAGAGGAAGTCTGATTCCTGAGGGCTGCTGAGCTGTGCTCCAAGTGGTCTGTGGCATTATTTAGGACCATAAGGGCATGCTCACTCCAGCCAGTGGTTGTCAGGGGCTGGGTGTCTCTGGTCAGAATTGATTTAGAAAAGTGAGGCAGATTCGGTTTCTGCATGGTGTTCTGTGGACGTTGTGTTTATATCCTTTGGGCCAACCTTCCATTCGTGACACTCCGTTTCATTTATGACATAAAACAGTAGAGGCAGACACAGTGAGACCCTGTCCCAGTCAACTCCCTTTTACCCAGGGACCCCATGCTCTGAGGTAGCCCACCGTTTACACTGCAAACCAGGATCATTTAGTGACTGCAATAGGAGCGATGCCACCAAGATGGTGACATGGGTCGTTCCTGACCTCACTCCTCCTCACAAGAGCAGCTAACAACTATCCGTGGACAAGGCACCACTGGGAGAATCCCAGAACATGGGGGTGAGCTGACGCACCCCCGGCACCACACAGACCAAGACAGACCCCCGTGGAGGGTCAGAGGAGCCCTGCTCCCTGACCGCATTGCCCCCTCCCTCTCCGCCAGGCCGATGCAGCACCGCATGGACAGATTGCCTTGAGCCAAGGCTCCACCAGGGAGAAGAGAGCCCTGGGTGAGGAGGACATCCAGCTGCGGGGGGTCCCCACTGCAGTCTCACCTCAACAGGGCAAATCTGTGGGGCTTGACCACTGGGAGTCCAAATGTGACTGCAGTAATCAAATGTAGCCATCATGGGGAGGGAGAAGCTCAGCTGGCGGGTTGGCCTTTTCTCCAGATTGTGGAAACCCAATGTCAAGGACTGACTTCCGTGTCTCTCTGTCCTAAAACTCTTGGTGCAATGTTGTGTCGATGGTGCGCTCTGGCTGATGCTGTTTGGCTGGCTCTCTCTCTCATTCTCTCCTGTGGCAGAACTCCGATTGGCCACTTCAGCCAAACGGACCTGGCTTGGGACCCTGAGGCACTTGAACTAATGATGACAGTCTGGGAAATCCCTTCCTGCAAGTGGGCTAAGGCTGAGGATCCTTACCATTCAGGGGCTAGACTTGGCTTGCCCAGTTGCCTCTAAGTAAAGCTGGAATCCCACTGTGAGGAAAGCTTTTGTCTTTATGTAGATGCTTTATCCTTGTACCTGTGGTTTCATAACACAATGCCACTTGCCAATTTTAAAGGATCAGGTGCTTAAAGAAAAAGAAGGAAGCTAATTAAGTATTCACTAGAGCAGGACAAAGTGGTACCAGGTCACCATAGTGGGGAAGATAAAAGTGACTCAGGGACAGGTTCTTTGAGCATGGAAGCAGTTACCAGCGCATCCAGTCTCTGGACCTACATGGGATTCTCTGGCCGGAGTGGGGGAGCTGCCCTGCTTCAACATGCCAGTAGGTCATGGGTAACTGGGGTGGGCATGGAGAGACAGGACACCCAAACTGATGACACTAGCCAGATTATAAAGATGGCTGAGACACATTCGTAGCTTGGTCCCATCAGACCAAGGTGGAATCTGGCCCTTTTTAAGAGTATGTTGGGCACGAAAGGGCAGATATTGTGTATTCCACTTACATGAGGTTCCTAGAGTAGTTACGTTCAGAGAGACGTGGTAGAATGGTGGTTGCCGGGGGCCGGGAGGTGGGGAACAGGAGAGTTAGTGTTGAATGGGCACAGAGTTCCAATTGGGAAAGATGAGTAAGTTCTGGAGATGGATGGTGGTGACAGTTACAAGACCGTGTGATTATACTTCATGCCTCTGAACTGTACACTTAAAAAATGGTTAAAGTGGCACATTTTATGTTATGTGTATGTTAGCACAGAAGTGCCCTGGCATTGCAGAGTGGCGAGTTTCACGGAGCATTTTGTAGATCTTGCCTCTGCTGCTTACTAGCTGGGTGGTGAGATACTTCTCTGAACCTCAGTTTTCTCATTTGCAGAAAATAAATGAGGTGCTATCTGGCATCCAGTAGGTACTTAATAATGTAAGCTTTTGTTATGATGATTGCTGCTCTGACCAGGCATTTGGGTCCTCTTCTTTGCGGCCACTTCTAGGCACCAGGCAGCATCCTTACTGCTCCAGCAGAGTGCCTGGGGTTCAGTAGGCACCCTTGGTCAACACTTCGTCCCTGGTTCTTTGAGGACGCTGGGAACAAAATCAAAAGGAGTGGAACCGATGTCCCTGTGCTATTAGTTTTTGAGAGTGAATCCGTTTCAGTAAATCAGTGTGGTCATTCTGGGGACCCTGCATTGAAATCTCTAGGTCCTTAGCATTCCAGGCTGTGGTCATACTGAATCAGAAGGACTAGGAGTAGAGCAAAGAAATGCACTAAAAATTTTTTTAACGTTTATTCATTTTTGAGAAAGAGAGAGAGAGAGACAGAGTACAAGCAGGGGAAAGGCAGAGAGAGAGAGAGAGAGAGAGAGAGAGAGAGAGGAAGACACAGAATCCAAAGCAGGCTCCAGGCTCTGAGCTGTCAGCACAGAGCCCAATGCAGTGCTAAAACCTACGAACTGTGAGATCATGGCCTGAGCCAAAGTCAAACGCTCGATCGGCTGAGCCGCCCAGGTGCCCCAGCATTTTAAACAGGCTCCCCAGGTGGCTTTGCTGTTTCTCAAACTTTCTGAACCACTGTTTATTAGGTATGAAAAGTGGTTCTCAATCCTATCCACCTTGAGAATCTCTTGAGGAGCTCTTTAAAAACAAAACCACCAAGACCACTCCCAGAGATTCTGACTCCATAGGTCTGGATTAAGGGGTTCTAGGAAGCTGCTTATGTGTCTTTAAAAATAACCATCCTAGCTGACATTTATTGGGCATTGACCAGGGGCCAGGCACAGAGCTCAATGTGCATTTTTTCACATAATCCTCATGACAACCCTATGAGGCAATTACCAGTATCAACCCCATTTTAAAGACTGGAAACAGGCTCAGAGAGGGTAAGTGATTTACCCAAGGTGATACAGCTGGGAAGTCATAGAACTGGGATTTGAACCCAGAGACAGGCTTATTCCGGAGATCACATTCTTAAGCATTGGGTCACAATATCGCCCCAGGAGCTAGGTTAGGACTAAGAGGCAGGCAGGCACCCAGGACACACATTTAAGGAGGCACTTCTCACCCTAGGACCAGCCCTGCTAGGGAGAACATGTCCCTTTAAGCAGAATGGTTCCCGTTTCCTTCCCCCTCATGTGGGTAAGTGGGTAAGCCTGCCGAAAGGGCCCCAGGGCTCCCCTGTAGTGAACTACTTTCCTATCCCAGGGCCCCACCTTTAGGGCCTCTGTGGTCGGAGCCCTGGCCTCAGGGAAATCTCAGGAGCCGACTCAAACTGTTCTCTTTTGGGAGAAGGTGTTAGCAAAGATGGTTGCCAGGCAACCCCAGGGCCATCTATCTACCGTGGTGATTTCTCTCTTTTTTCCCCCCTTTTGAACATCTTCTAGGCTGCTTTTCGGTTTCTCTGTTGTGAGTGTTTTCATGAAGGGTGCACTCCTTTGGATGATGGAACAGAGATAGCTTTTTAGTACCTGTCACCTTAGAGGTGTCCTTTTGATGGGTGATGTGCCTGCTAAGTGGGTGTGAAAGACCTTTGCTTCCTTAGCCACACTGAAACCCTAGTTGTCATTGGCTCTGAAGGGACTGGAGCAGCTGAGAAAGGCACAGAATGCGTCTCCCACCTGAGGCCAGGGCCATGTGATCATGTTTGGTTCCATGACTTTGGATTTCACCTACTCTTCATTAACCACAGCAGTTAGCCTTTTAGACGTGATGACCTGGCTCGTCCTAGACGACCTGTTGTTTCTGCCTCTCTCTGTCTCTGTCTCTGTCTCTGTCTCTCTCTCTCTCTCACACTCTCTCTCTCTCTGTCAGTGGTTTCAGAGACCTGAAGAACTCTTGATATGTGTTTCTTTTTCAGTGCTGTCCCCTCTCCTGTTCAGTCACCTCATAGTGTGGGGTTTCAGGTGACCTTTGACAGGCCCCAGACCCCTTGGTCTGCCAGCCAGTGGTTTGATCCCTCTGGCAGGGGCCGAGAGCTCGTGGGATGAAGCACCTTCCTCACGTGACAGAACCTGCCCAGACTGGCTGGAAGAAAGAGAAACACCAGAAAGTGAAACTGGTCACATTTGGGTGAGGTTGACTCCATTTGGCCTACTCACCAGTGATGGCCCCATTAGCCACATCCCTAGACCCCAGGCTTCTGTTCCCTTCCACTTTGTTCTTGACCTTGACCATTGGGGCCTTCCTCACCATCTTTTGAGAAGCAGGGCAAGACTGAGAGAACAGCCATGTTCTCTTCAGGACTCATTCAGATGAGTCCTGCCACCTTCAGAGGCTCAGGCCAAATACTTAATGGCAGAAGACAATTGAAAATAGAGATACCTTCAGTTTTATGTAAACCCAATAAATAGTAACCCAGCCTTAAATAGACTAGGGAGCTATTTTCTTTCCAAATGGAATTATTGGAGATTTCATTAAATAGTAGACTACCCTAGAGCATTTTGGAAATTATACTTTCTTTGCCAAAGTTTTGGTGACGCCCATTTTAATGCATCTTCTGCCGGCTCTGTGTCCTGTCTGCTCCCTCCAGGGTCAGCCTAACCCCGCTCTCTACTCACACCACAGAGGTTCCCTCTGTGTGGCGACTCTGGCGTGCCTGCCTCCAGTCCTGGCCTCTTCTCCACAGAGTGCCCAGCTCACTCCTCTAGTGTGCCACACTGGACGGCCTCCCACAGGTGTCCTCACTGCACCCCAAGACTCCCCTAGGCAAGCGCAAACCTTCTTTGTATCTTCCCTTCTCCATTGTCTTCAGAAAAGCCCCCTTCCCTTCCTCCTCCCTTCCCTCTCTCGTCTGAAGAGTGATTCTCTACACCTCTCCATTTCTTTCCACTCTCCCTGCCCCCATCCTAGGCTAGCCTGCCTCATAGCTTACCTAGATTTTTTATAATAGCTGCTTAATTGGTCTCCCTGACTCTATCCTCCTGCATACCACTTCAAAATTAATCTCCTGAAAAGTCTCATTTTATCAGGTTGTTCCTCAAGTGAAAACCTTTCATCATTTCTCCAGCGACTATAGCTAATGCAGTATTCCCGGCCCTCTGTGCCTCACCCCTCCAAATGCCACAGGGGGCTTGCCCCTCACAGCCTTAGACAAGCCATGCTCCTTCCTAGTCCCAGTCTCTGACTCTGTGGGGTCCTCCACTTCTAGATCCTTCCCCTCATGTGAATGCTTCTCATTGTGCACGGCCCAGGCCACATTCTCTCTCTGAGGAAGCCTTCCCCAGCCTCTCAGGCTGCTCAGCCCAGACCTCCACTGGCTGTACTCACCATGTACTTTGGCCTCAAAGTCTTTCACTTCATGGCCATTCCATTGTCTACTAGAGCATTCCATTGTTGCCAGATGAGGCGGGGAGAGACCTTCCCTTTTTTTCCCTCAGATATTTTCAACCAATAGAGTGCTGCGTTTTGGCTATGCATCCAGTTTGTTTTACAGGGACGTGTCTTGATGTACCTGTATTTTCATTTTTTTTTTAAGTTTTTATTTATTTATTTTGGGAAAGACAGAGACAGCACGAGTGGGGAGGGGCAGAGAGATGGAGAGAGAATCCCAAGCAGGCTCCACGCTGCCAGCGCAGAGCCCGATGTGGGGCTCAACCCCACGAAGCCATGAGTTCATGACCTGAGCAGAAAGTAAGAGTCGGGCACTTAACCAATGAGCCACCAAGATACCCCCTTTCTTTTTCATTTTTTTTAAACTGCAGTTAAATACAAATAACATAAAATTGAATCATCTGAACCATTTTTAAGGATGGTGTTAAGTACATTCACATTGTACAACCACTGTCCAGAGCCCTTGTCATCTTATAAAACTGAAGCCCTATATCCTTTAAATGATGCTCCACCTAGGTTTGCACTTTTAAAAGTAGTCTGGAGATGACTTATGAATTTCTTTGATTTTTCACCTGATATTTTAAAGTTGTTACGATTCTAAGAATTGGCTGGCCTCCTGAAGTTTCTGTTCCAGTGGATATTTGGAGCGACAATGCAGAAAGGTCAGCTTAGCTCAGCCCAGCTTGGGGTGCTGCAGCCTCAGGGTCCCCCGTGGGTCCCTCCACCAACAGTGAAAATTCAGATGGAAAAGTGCTAGAATTGTGGCACAAAGTCACAGACACCTCTGTGTCTCAGTTCAGATTTGATGTAACCTTAACCTGCACCCTTCTTTCTTTTTTACTCCTCCATCTTATGTTAATAGTCAAATTTTCACATGTATAAAAAAGTTGAGGGGCGTCTGGGTGGCTCAGCAGTCAAGCATCCGACTTGGTTTCGGCTTGGGTCATGATCTCATGGGCTAGTGGGTTCGAGCCCCTGGATCAGGCTCCACACTGACAGCCCAGGGCCTGCTTGGGATTCTCTCTCTCCCTCTCTCTCTGCTCCTACCCTGCTCCTACCCTTTCTCTTTTAAAATAAAATAAATAAACTTAAAAAAAAAAAAGCTGACATAATAGTACTATGGTCATGCATATGAACACCACGCAGAGTTAAAAATTATCGCACATTTTATCGTGCTTTCTTATAAAGATATGTATTTCTATACAATTTGAAAATGAGTTGTAGACACTGCGACACTTCCCCTCAAAATATTTATCATGTTGACATACCTTGATTGTGTAACCTTGGGCTACTCACTCACATTCTCAGAGCCTCATGTTATTGTAAATATGTATGTGTGTTTTTGCTGAACCATTTGGAAGTATGTCACAGACAACATGACACTTTACCCATCAATACTGCAGTGTGTACCTCCTAAAAGTGAAGGCATTCTCCTACATGATCATAATACCGGTGTCACATTCAGAAAATTAATGGTAATCCCCTAATGGCACCCAATCTCCAGTTCATATGCATACCTGCACTATTGTCCTCCCAAAAAGGTTTATAACTACTTTTCTCTTAGCTGCTTTTTTTTTTTTTTAATGTATACAGCCAGATTCTATCAAGGTTCATGCATTATATTCGGTTGTTATGTCTCTTTCATCAGTTTTAATCTAGAACAGCGCCCCCCCCCCCAAATGTGTGTGTGTACGCCCGTATGTATGTTTATAGGTATATATTTTTGTTTATACACCTATAAAACGTTGCCACTTAAAATGCTTCACATTCTGTCAGAACCCTTCCACGGGGTCATTTATCTTGTTTCTCTGTGCCTTATTTTTCCCTCATCACGGAAGTTAGAGCTGAAGTCTCGGATTTAGCTCAATATTTTGGCAAGAATACATCCCAGGTGATTCTGAGTACTTCATTAAGCATCTCCCAGGGACACAATGTCAGGGCACCCCATTATTAGGTATTGGTCACTTGGTAAGGGGGTGCCCACCTCTCTGCATTGCAAAGCTATTTTCCTTCTTCAATTGGCACGTCATTCTGTAGGTGGTGCTTTGGTACCAAGTGAATGCCCAGTTCCCCAGTAAGAAATTTCTTGGAATTGGCTTGGTATCCATTGATAATCCTTACCTGAATCACTTGCTTCCTTGTTGTAGAATGGTCATTTTCAAATTCTCTCATTTGGATCTACATTTATTGGCTGACATTTTTTTTGTAAAGAAGGCCTGTTTGTTACTTATCAGCAAAGGTGAAATTTTAAATTCCTCCTAAAAAGGCCAAGTTTCCCCCTCTCATTACCGATTTTCAGAGTAAGGAGTTGAGCACCCATGATCTAAGCTAAGCAGGAACAAGAACAAGCCTGGGCACACCAGCATTTCAATAGGATGCATGTATAGTGTGAAAACCTATCAACGATAGGAAATTCTAGATATAGCGAGCTTTACATCAAATGTAGAGTGTGACCACATCTTGGTTGGTAGAGCATGAGTTTTAAAACGTTGAGTAACATTATCCCACACACTCAAAGTGACCCTCTTCTTTGATTTGAGGAAGGAGATAATTACACTTAAAATAATCCTTCTCCCGGGGCTTCTGGGTGGCTCAATAGGTTAAGCGTCCGACTCTTGATTTCAGCTCAGGTCATGGTCTCATGGTTCATGAGTTCGAGCCCCATGTCAGGCTCTGCGCTGGCGGTGTGGTGCCTACTTGGGATTCTCTCTCCCTCTCTCTGCCCCTCCCTACTCACACTGTCTCTGTCTCTCTCAAAATAAAAACATAAAAACTTAAAAAAAAAAAAAAGAATCCTTCTCCCACCATTCAGCTAGAGCCCAGAATTTAACCTGGGTCCGGCAAACTGCTAAAGTTAAATTATAATTCAGGATGAATGACAGTCTGTATGTTATGAAGCTAGAGCAGTGCATCCTCTATCACTGATTCACTAGAAAGTGACCAGGTGCCCAGTTGGCACTGGGTTGGGCTCTGTGCAGGATGTAACAGTGGGAAAGCCTTGGTACCTGCCTTCCAGGAACTCTGGACCTTGCTATGCAGTGGGCTGGAAACACCACCTAGAGAGTGAGTGTGAAATGTGGCCTGAGTGCCCAGGAACTCAAGGAAGGAAGATTCCAGTCTGTTGTCTGCACAACCTTTGACCTGCAGGGGCTGTTTGGTTTGTGGTTCTATCTGGAGTACTGTGAAGGGCGTGTAATAGGAGTCAAGTTAATGTTTGAAGGATGAGTGAATGAATGAATGAATGAATGAATGCTTCATCACGGATAGGATGTAGACATTGGAGCACTCTACAGGGACAGAACAGCACAAGTAAAGCCGTGGTCAGGATTATGAGTTCCCCAAAAAGTCACTTTTAGGGAAAGGAGTTATGGAGAGCCCTGAGTCTGCCATTAATACTACGGAGAAACAGTTCATAATCTATTCCAGTTGTACACCTACTCCATACCCAACACAGTTCAGTTTTTTATGATGTAGAATTTTCAGGAAATAGGGTTCTTTTTGGTTTGGTCATGTTTTGCTTTTTCCATTCAGTGTACTGGGGGAGGGTTTTTCTCTCTTTCATAAACACACACACACACACACACACACACACACACACTCACACACCTTTAGGTCCTGCTGCCCAATTAACCTGTAAGTTCTTTCCTATCATAATCAGTGTTGTTCTAGTAAATGTTTTACAACTTACTCTGTAAAGAAATTTGCATGTAGACATATATGTTTATTATGCATTTTGCTGATGAGAGGCTGTTTACCATACAACTTACAAATAGTAAACAATTTGGTACTCTTTATTATAAATTTCACAGTCAGTTGATTCTCACAGAATGCTTTTGTTGATTTTTGCCAAACTCTTGGATCCCTGGCCAACCTGAGATTGAAACTGACAAACAAGTGTACCTCCGACATAAGTGTTGGTTGGTATTTTTGTGTAAGTCAGTGGGTAAGATGAAAGTGAAAGAACAAAGATGTATGTTGGAACTTCACTTGATTGTTGGTGACGAGAGTGACTTCCTTGCTAAATTGGATAATAGTTTTCAAGTACTGAGAAAATATGTCCTCATTTTTTGTGCTATGCACAACACAGCTATAGACGTGGTAGACTTTTCAATCTGCATTACTAATATTTTCTCCATCACTTTCTTAAATTTAGATAACCAAAATAATAATAATAATAATAATAATAATAATAATAATAATGAATCAAGCCCTGATTTGATAGCATTTGATAATTTCCATGCTGTAAATTCCCAGCATTTCAAGCTATTGCTGAACTCTGAGTTGGGAAGAAATGTGCATCATAACGCTTTTACATAGGATTTCCACCACACAGATACAGTAGATGTAAAATTTCCACCACACAGATACAGTAGATGTAAACAACTTTAAGAACAGCAGTTAGCAACCTATGGCCCATCGTTGAGATCTAGCCTGCCACTGTTTTTTATAAATAAAGTTTTATTGGAACACAGCCACATTCATTAAATTACATATTGTTCTGGTTACGTTTGCCTTTTAGTGACAAAATGGAGTGGCTGAGACAGATGCTGAAGACCTAAAATATTTACTACCTGGCCCTTTCTAAAAAAAGTAGTCAACTCGTGCTGAAAGCCTAGAGAATAGCAAAATGTAGCAAGATAAATAAGAACTGATAAATTTTGAGTATTCTTTTTAAGATCTATAACACATTTAGTTGTAAGCTGTTATCATATAATTTTTAACAATTTAATAATTGGCTCACCATATTTCTGAAAATTTAATAATGAGCTCTAGCACGCCTATACAGGCTGGATTCAGCTCACCACTGCAACGCTTTGAGGGCCTCCGCTTTTAGTGCCAAAAAAGGAAACTGTCACTAATAGGAAGAAGCAGCTGACAATACCAGATTGGAGGGGGAGCCACAGCAAGAGGATTTGAACTACTTGAAATTGTGGTCTAATTGTCCATAGAAATCAGAAGAAAGCATTTTTGAGGTTAGTTTTCATATAATTTTTTTTTCCTCTTAGGGTCTGGGTTTGTTTTGGTTTTTCAAATGAGTTTTCTTCAGAGCTAATTTAAAAACTCAATACAGCATGCGTTCCTTACCAAATTTTGTGAGCATCTGTCTCGAGCCCATTTAGCCCCTGACAGACGCCCAGCAGCTTCCAGAACTCCCACAGATGTTCTGTGTCCCGAGAAGGGCCGACTTCCTGTTGCCGGCCAGGAGTGAGAGGAGAGGTGGTCCCACCAGTTGCATGGAGCAGGGGTTTTCCTTGCTGCCTTTTCCTGCCAGTTGCCTTTGAATGGATTACAGATGGTCAGAGAAAGACTTCTTGGCACAGCGAGGGGACCAGTCTCCAGTGCTTTGTGGGGAAGGATTTATAACAGGATGGCGGTTCATGCCTACCCAGAACAGGCCTGGCTGCCGAGGCCTTACTGAAAAAACCAGCTGCCTGTGGGGATGGGGTCTGTGGGTGGAGGGGGTGGGCAGGGGGAAGGGGATGTTTACATCTATGTGGCACCTCTCATCCAGTGGGGTCTCAAACTGTCCCGTGTCCAAAGGGGTTGGGCTCCTATGGAGATGTGACCACCTGGGAATTAGATATTGAGGTAATGTTCTGGATGTGTCAAGCTCTTTGGGGAAGTATAATAAATCCTCATTTCTTTTCAAAGTGAGGGAAAGGAAGGTGTGCTATTTCCTTTTTTTTTTTTTTAAGCCACAGTATAGAGCACATTTAACTGTTAAATTTTTAAAAATATACATTATATTTACTATTTTAACCATTTTTTAAATTTTATTTTTATTTATTTTGAGAGAGATAGAGAGCAGGCGAGGGAGGGGCAAGTAGAGAGAGAGAGAGTCCCAAGCAGGTTCCTCATGGTCAGCACAGAGCCCCACACGGGGCTCAAACTCATGAACCACAAGATCATGACCTGAGCCAAAACAAAGAATCTGGTGTTTAACCAACTGAGTCACCCAGGTGCCCCATACTATTTTAACCATTTTAAAGGGTTCAATTCAGTGGACAGTGTTGTGTAACTGTTACCACTAGCCATCTCCAGAAGTTTTCCATCATCCCAGGCAGAAACTCTACACCCATTGAACAATAACTCCCCATTCTTCCCTCCCCTTAGCCCTGGTAACCTCTACTCTCTGAATTTTCTTAATCTAGGAAAGTGGACTCATACAGTATTCATCCTTTTGTGACTGGCTTATTTTCTGTACTATAATGTTGTCAAAGTTCATCCATCTTGTGGTATGTATCAGAATCTCCTTCCTTTTGATGAATGAATAATATCTACCTCATTTTGTTTGTCCACTTTTCCATTGATGGACACTTGGGCTGTTTGCCCCTTTCAGCCATTGTGAATCGTTGCTGCTATGGCCCTGGGTGTTAGATGGAGTCAGATGGAGAAGTCAGTTTGTCTGGGATGACTCCTCAGCCCTTCCGAGGTCACTCAGCGCAGGTGCATCTCTCTGTCAAAGCTGCTGAGGACACATGTGCAAGAGGATGCTGTTCGAGGCACGCCAGCCAAGGGGTCGGAGGGGCTGAGCACCCCCTGGCCTGCATCTGCTCAGTGGGGGCACCTTTTCCTAATTTGCACAAGGATGTTTTACTACTTAGAGGAGCCCTCCTGTGCCTGGAAAGCTGAGAGGCCAGAGTGCACCTGGTGCTTTTGCTTCTTGGGTGAGGGGAAGTGCTTGCTGGGCAGAGGCTGGTGTGGAGGGCTGAACTACCTGTATCAGGGCCCCTGGCGCTGGACGTCCCTCTGCCAGAAATCAAGGCCACCTTGGGCAGTTATGGGGGCAGGGTCCACAGAGCTTCATCTGTGAGAGAGAAGAGCCGTAAGGTCCCCGCTGCACAGAGCCGGCAAAGTGTCAGAGAAAGGAGACATCCAGGGCAGTGTCTGGGTGCATTTGGGTTCTGTAATGAAATATTACAGACTGCCAGGCTTGTAAACAACAAACATGCTTTTCTCACCGTTCTGGAGGCCAGAAGTCTGAGGGCAGGGCACCAGCGTGGCCGGGCTCTTCCGGGTCACAGACCTCTCATTGTGTCCCCATGTGGCAGGAGGTGAGGGAGCTCGGGGGGGGGGGGGGGGTCATTTTTATAAGAGCCCTAATCCCATTCATGAGGGCTCCTCCCTCATGACCAGACCTGCTCTCTTAGGCCCCACCTCCTGACACCATCACGTTGGGCATTAGGATTCCAACATGTGCATTTAAGGGGACACAAACACTCAGACCAGAGCAGGCAGGCCTCTGGGGGTGGGGGTGGCATGAGGCCAGACAGTAGGCTCGAAGGCTCAGGGCCTAGAACAAGATGGTAGTAGAGCTTCATGGAGGACAAGAGAAGATGGTACAAGACCTCAGGAGGGAGAAACAGGGACAGTGAGTGGCTACATTCTTTCTGACCAGGGATGGTGGCAAAGGGGTAAATAAATAAATAAAATTATTTGGCATCTCGGGTACAGAGCTCTGTGCCAGGGCACAGGAGGGACACAGAGTAGGGACGCTTGGCTTGTGAAGCTGTCCAATTGCGCGAAGACTCTTGGAGGGCACGTTTTGTGCATGCACACGTTTTCTGGGGAGCAGTTATGTGGCTTTCCTGAGATCTTCAAAGGCACGGCATTCCCTCCCCCTTTGAAAAAAACATGGCGTTTAAAGAAATTTCCCACTCACAGGGGATAGACACACATGTGCCCAGATATAGCCGCGGTGCAAGCTTCGTGGAATGGGGATCCAAGCAAGCAGGGAATGTGTGAGTTGCTTTAGGGGTTGAATTTTGGAGTTAAGGTTTCATGACACCTTTAAATCTCCTTTGAGGAAGACTCTTCCCTGGTTCGGGGTAGAGAGCTGGAGAGAAGCCTGGGTAGTGAAACCACGTTAAAATCTAGCTCTGCTGACGTGATTTCTATTCAAGCTTTTTATCTGAAGACAGACAGAGATAAAGAGACAGGAAAGTAGGTGAAGAAGCCACCTTTGAATCTCATCCCTGTGTCTGGTTGCTAGTGGAGGAGATTGTTGGTAGAGAAGGAAAAACACAGGCCTTGCGGTCGGAGCTTAACTGACATCTTGGCCCTGCTGCCTGAAGGCTGTGTGACTTTGGGCAAGCGACCTCACTTCTCTGGGCCTCCGCTTCTTCGTCCTGACCACAGCAACCGGTCACAGGGAGGGTTAGGGCTCACTCATGAGCGGGTGCCCTGTTGACGGCGAGGAGACGGCTGCTCTTATTGCCTGGCAGAGGGCACAGGTCTGAGAAGTCCAGGGGCTTCCACAGGTTAACCGCTGGCTGGGTCTGTGTAAATTATAAGATGAGCAAAAAGTAGGCCGGAATTTGAGAGCAAAGGACCAGAGTGTTGTAGAGGAAGGTGGGTTTGGAAGCTCCAGGTGAAGGGTGGGTTAGAAGGGAGGGGGCAACTGGAAGGAGTAAGACCTGAAGTGTTTTGGGGGCAGAGACTGGCCTTCTGCCCGCTTTGGGATCGACTCTCACTCTCTCGGGGCTCCCACTTGAGCTGGCCCTCCAGCTTACCCTGCACAGCGGGCCCCCAGTAAGAACATGCACAGGGCCTGAGGAGCCAGGCGGGGAGACCAGGAGCTCCCGAGCGAGCGGGCCTCCTGTGGGCCAGTGAGGGTTACTTTCCAAACAAACAGGTCACCTGGCTCACGGATCCCTGTTCTGTGAATAGCGAGGGAACCGGGATGTTTGAGAGCAGAAGCCCTATGCTTGTTCTGTGCTAGGCCTCTCACCCCACCCAGCTTCATTTTTCCCATCTGCAAAATGGGATAATCACAGGTACCTCATAGGCTTGTTGGGAAGATTAAATAAAGGGAACATATAGCCCCTAGCATAATTCAGAGCCCTTCATCAACGCTCTTCAGTCATTTCCTTTCACTGCCCTCGGGCATCCCCGGAAGGGGAGACAGGGGAGCGTTGTCCAGAACGAGGCACAGTGCCTTGGCTAGGGCTGTACTCTGGATGCCGCTGGACTTAACAGCTCATGAGGAAACACCATGGAGAAATGGCCCATAAACTGGGGCCCTAAGCAGGGGGCTGGCAGCACGCAAACCGGGACATCTTTCGGGTTTACGCCAACACTTCTAGGGGAAAGGATTATTTTTTTCATCATTGTATTTCATAGGGAAAAAATACTGCCGAGTGAACTACAGCCACTATCCATTCTAAGAATCCATCCGGATTTTAAAGATGTTACAGTGAGGGGTGGGGGTGGGGGTACAGCTTAGAATTAATGAAATAGAGTAGGGCAAAAATAGAGTGTAAAGCAAAATTTACATTAATTTTTAACATAAAGCATGAAAGTTTAAGAAACACTGAAAGCTCTTGATATAGCCCCAGACTGTGAAAGCATGTGTGAATTTGCCTCCATTTTCAGGGTGACTCTGTTTCAAGGGTTGAGCGGGAAGAAGGAGAAGGCTAGGTTTTATCTCTCTGTAAGTTTAGATGGGAAGTGGGGGGGGGGGGGGTGGGGAGGTCGAGGAAGTGACCCCAGACTCTAGAACGCTCAAAGTCATCTTGAGGCCTGTACGTCCTCAGGGAGCCATCATTTGCATTAACTTTGCGTAGAAGGAAAATCTACGTACAGCACTTTCAGGAGAGAGGCATTAAGATTAGCCAGTTAAGCATCCCGCTCAGGTCGTGATCTCACAGTTGGTGAGATTGAGCCCCGAGTTGGGCTCTACGTTGACAGCATGGAGCCTGGAGGCTGCTTGGGATTCTCTCTCTCTCTCTGCCCCTCTCCCCACTCTCAAAACTTAATAAATGTGGGTTTTTTCTTAATACAAAAGTGATACACAATCACTATGGGAAATATACATCAACAAAAGAAGAAAAGAAAAAGTAGCCTCATCCTGTCACCTAGAATTAACAAGTGCTGGCTTTTTTTTTTTTTCAATAATTTACAAAAGTGAGATAATCTTGTATTGATTATGATGAGCATCTTTTCAGGTTATTAAGTATTCCATTGTATATGTGTTCCTTAATTTATTTAACCAGTTCCCTATCACTGGATATATTGGTTGTTTTCAGTTTTTCATTACTGAAAATACGACCATTAATAAATGAATGTCCTTGAAGCTAAATTTTTTGCACTTGTTCTTGATTATTTCCATAGGATATATTTTTAGAAGAGGAATCCTGAGTCCAGGAATATGATATCTTTGAGGCTTTTGATAGTCACTGCTAAATTGTCCTCTGGAAGTATTGTACCAATTAACACTCCCATTAGAGTATATGAGAATGGCTCTCTTTTTTTTTAATTTTATTACTTACTTTAAGAGAGACAGAGACAGCATGAGCAGGGGCGGGAGAGGTGTGTGCAGAGAGAGAGAATCCCAAGCAGGCTCCGTCCTGTCAGCACAGAGCCAGACGCAGGGCTCAAACTCAGGAAACTGTAAGATCACGACCTGAGCCAAAACCTTAAGAGTTGGATGCTTAACCAACTGAGTCACCCAGGCGCCCCGAGAATGGTTGTTTTCTTGAACTTTGGCCAATACCTCACTAAAGATTTTCAAATACTTGATGACTTAAGAAGTTTAAATTGTTACCTTGCTTTAATTAGCAGTCTCCTGATTACTAATGAAGGTGACCGTTTTGTGTATATTTATTACCTACTTGTGTATGTTTTGTGTGAGTTGCTTTTTTCATGGTTTTGGCTTTGTTTTCTATTGGTCTCCTAATGTTTTTCTCATTGATTTGTAAAAGCTCCCTCTCTATTCAGGCTAATCTGCCACGCCTGTATTTGTATGTGGATCGCAGATTTTTAGGAAATCTTATAGCTCAAAAATTCCGTGACTCTTTGATCTAGCTTGAAGGACCAAAGTAGCTAGGAAAATAGAAATTCCCAGATAACTCCAAAGCTGTGTGGTAGGTGTTACTGCATGCTGGGAAGGGCCACTGGTATTAATTATGCTGACAAGACAGAATGAAGTGTAAGAGCTACCATTTACTGAACAACTCTTACTTACCAGACATTTCATATATACTAGTCTTTTAATCCTATGACCCTGTGAAGAACAAACTGGGGCAGAGAACAATGAAGTACTTCGCGTGAGCTCACATGGCTAATAAGTGGCAGGGTCAGGATTCGAACTTGAATCTGCCCCTCTCTACTACACACATGCTCTCTACTCTACCAAGCTGACTTTAATTCGTAGGGTGAATCATAGTCTTACAAGTCAAGCCTTCCTCAGCTACTTCCACAGTGAGAACAGCAAGTTAGAGAGCACGTGACAACTGATCTTCACAGATGCTCTTGCAGTGAATGAACATGCCTCCCAACATAGTCCCCTCTCTGGGACACTGAGGTGACCCCGTAATTCACATGTGTGTGTATGGGTATGTTTTATAATAGCTTTATTAAAATGTAATTCATATAGCATAAAATTCACTCCTTTAAAGTATGTAATTCCATTTTCTTGGCATATTCACAAAATTGTGCAAACAACACAACAGCGTAATTCTAGAACATTTTAATTGCCCGAAAAAGAAACTTCATATCCATTAGCAGTCACTCACATTCCCTCCTCCTCAGTCCTTGGCAACCACTAATCCACTTTCTGTCTCTATAGATTTGCCTTTTCTGGACATTACATATAAATGAAATCATACAATATGTGGCCTTTCCATCTGGCTTTCTTCACTTCGCATAATGTTTTCAAGGTTCATTCATGTTGTAGCATGAATCAGTCCTTCATTCCTCTTATGGCTGGATAGTATTCCATTGTATGAATATATCACATTCTGTTCATCCATTCATCAGTTGACATTAGGGTTGTTTTCAGCTTTCGGCTGTTGTGAATTGTGCTGCTATGAACATTTGTGTACAAGTTTTGGGGTGGAGTTGGTAGATTGTATGGTGTCTCAGTGCTGAACTTCTTGAGGAGCTACCAAACTATTTTCCAAAGCAACTGCATCAATTTCTCTTCCCACCAGCAATGTCTGAGGATTCCATTTCTTCACATCCTTGCTTACACTTGTTACTGTCCATCTTTTTGATTATACCCATGGTAGTGGGTATGGAGCAGTATCGCATTGTGGTTTTGATTTGCATTTCTCTGACGACTAATAATTTTGAGCATCTTTTAATGTGCTTTTTGGCACATACAGCAGTCTTTTTTGGAGAAATGTGTTTAAAATTCTTTGCCCAGTTTTTAATTCGGTTTTTTTGTTTTTGTTTTAGTTTGTTTTAGTAAGTTGTGAGAGTTCTTTATTTAGTCTGGATAGAAGTCTCTTATCAGATACATGATTTGCAAATATTTTTTTCCCATTCCATGAGTTGTCTTTTTGCTTTCTTAATCGTATTCTTTGGAGCACAATAGCTTTTAATTTTTATCACTCCTTGTTTATTGATTATTTCTTTTGATGCTTGTGCTTTTGGTGACACATCTAAGAGACCATTGTCTCCTCTCAGGTCACAAAGATTTACTCCTGTGCTTTCTTTGAAGAGTTTTATAGTTTTAGCTCCTATATTGAGATCTCTGATCTACTCTGATGTATTTTTTGTATATGATGTGAAGTAGGGGCCCAAATTCATTCTTTTTTTGTGGTTATCCAGTGGTCCCCACACCATTTGTTGAAAAGACCATTCTTTTTCCCACTGGATTGTCATGGGACTTCTATTGAAAATCTGCAGGCCATAGATGTAGGGCTTATTTCGGGACTCTCAGTTCTATCCCATTGATACATATGTGTATCCTTATGTCAGTACCACACTGTCTTGATTACTGTAGCTTTGTAGTATGTTTTGAAACCAGGAAATAGGAGTCCTTCAGCTTTGCTCTTTTTTTAAATTGTTTCTACTTGAAACAATATGGGCCCCTTGAATTTCCATGCAAATTTTAGGTTCAGCTTGTCAATTTCTGCAAACAAAACAAAACAAAACAAAACAAAAAAACATAGCTAGAATTATTATGGAGACTGTGTTGAATCTGTAGGTCATTTTAGGGAGTATGGCTGTCTTTACAGTGTTAAGTATTCCAGTAGCGAACATGAGGTGTCCCTCCATCTTTCTAAATATTTCTTAATTTCTGTCAACTATGTTGTTTGTAGTTTTCAGTGTAAAAGTTTTGTACCTCTTGGCTAAATTGATTTATATTTTATTTTTTCGATTCAATTACAAATGGAATTGTTCTCTTAATTTCATTTTCAGATTGTTCATTGCTACTGATTCTTGTACATGGGGCTTTTATCCTGCAACTTGCTAAACGTGTTTGTTACTTCTAATAGTGTGCGTGCATGTGTGTGTGTGTGTGTGTGTGTGTGTTCTTTAGGAATTTCTATATATAAGACTATGCCATCTGCAGATGGAGATAGTTTTACTTTTCCTTTCCAATCTGGATGGCTTTTATTTCCTTTCCTTGTCTTTTTTTTTTTTTTTTCCTAATTGCCCCTGGCCAGAACCTCTAGTATAATATTGGATAGAAGTGACAAGATTGGACATCATGTCTTGTTCCTGATCTTTGGGAGAAAGCATTCAGACTTTCATTATTAAGTATACTTGACGTTAGGTGGTGGACTTTTCATAAACACCCCTTAACAAGTTGAGGAAGTTTCCTTTTACTCCGAATTTGTTGAGAGCTTTTGTCATGAAAGGGTGTTGGATTTTGCCAGATGCTTTTTCTGCATCCATTGAGATGATCATGTGGTTTTATCCTTTACTCTGTTAATATGGTGTATTACATGGATTAATTTTCATATGTTGAACCACTCTTACATTCCTAGGATAAATTCCACTTGTTTAAGATAAATAATCCTTTTTATATGTTGCTGAATTTAGTTTGCTGGTATTTTATTGAGGATTTTTACATCTATATTAAAAAGGGATTTGAGCTGTAGTTTTCTTTCTTTTTTTTTTTTTTAATGTTTATGTACTTTTGAGAGAGAGAGCACAACTGGAGGAGGGGCAGAGAGAGAAGGAGACACAGAATCTGAAGCAGGCTCCAGGCTCTGAGCTGTCAGCACAGAGCCCAACACGGGTCTCGAACCCACAAACCGTAAGATCGTGACCTGAGCCGAAGTCAGTCGCTTAACCGACTGAGCCACCCACGCACCCCAACCACCCTGTAGTTTTCTTTTCTTATGATATCCTTGTATGGTAGGGTAACAATGGCCTCATAGAGTCAGGAAGGTTTCCCTGTGATTCACTTTTGACCAACGGAAGATGACAGAAGTGACATCGTGTGACATCTGAGGCTAAGTCATAGGAGCCTTGTGATTTCTGCCTGCATTTTGGAGAACGTTCACTGTTGGGATGCTCCCTTTTGGAACCCAGCTGCCATGCAATAAGAAGCCCAAGCCCCTTGGGATGAGGTACTCCAGTGGACATCCGCTGCTGAACTTCTAGCTGATAGCAGCATCAAACACCAGCCACGTGAATGACCGTCTTAGACATGCAGCCCAGTGGATCTTCATATGACTGTAGCTTCAGTTGACATCTAATCCTAAGCAAATACTGCCCAGCTAAGTCTGGTCAATCTACAGAACCGTGAGAGATAATAACAAATCGTGGTGTTCAGCCACAGATTCGGGGAGTAATTTATGGCACAATAATAGATCAGGAATCCATTGCTTCTGCCTGACTCTCCCAGCAGTACCTTTCTACAAGAATTGTGGGAGCACACAGTGGTGTTTTTCTTTCTTCTGTTTCTGGGGAAGGCCCTGAAAAGTGACAACATAGCCAAAAGGCAGCAATGAAAAGAAGAGGCAGCATGGGGCCTGGGACACCCATACTTGGGGTAATCATTCTTCACCATGGTAGCCAGCGGTCTCTTTTGGGAAAGGCACTTGCCCAGTCACACTCTGCCTTTGCTTTTGGCAGAGTGGCTCAAAACTCACAGTGCTCACGCACTAGTCATCTCAGGGCCACTTTGCTGCCCCTTTACTATAGGAAGGTTTTGCTTCAGTGAGTGCCCAGCCCTGACATTGGCTGGCATTTCAGGCCATCTGCTCCCTTAGCTTACGAGATGGATCTGTCATGTGGCATTTATCCTTAGCTCCCCAGCTTTTCTCAGGTCTGCAATTGGTTTACCAGCTGAGCGTCTCAGAGCCTCTTGCTAATTTCAAGCCCTTGGACAAAGTTGGGCTGCCATCCTAAAGGTGGAGGTGGCCAAGAAGGCCCGCAAAAACAGATGTGCCCTAATAACCAGCAAGAGGAACAGAGCAGGCTGGGCCCCAGATGGACGTGGAAGCTTTCGTGGGCCTGTGCAGCCTTTCCAAATCCCACCTTACCCCTAGAGGCCACCGTTTGCTTGCTACACATAGGAACTGACCAAATGTACCTGTCTGTTGGGCATAATGTTTCCCGCTGCCATCTGTGTGGGGGTTAGTTTTGTACACGTATACCAAGCATACTTCTTCATCTCAGAAAAAGGGCTCGACACCTCTTTTATCTCAACTTCCATATTATCAAGAACATAAAGCTGTACTGCACATGAAAAAATGTTCAAAATCATGAATCATTAAGGAAATGCAAATCAAATCTGCAATGAGATAGTGTTTCACATCTACTAAGATGTCTATAATATATGTATTTAGGGTTTGAAAAGGGGATAATTACAAGTGTTGGTGAGGATGTAGAGAAATTGAAACACTTCTCCGTTTTTGGTAGGAATGAAAAATGGCATAGCCACTGTGGAAAGCAGTTTGACAGTTCCTTAAAAGGTTAGACAAAAAGTTACTGTATGATCCAGCCATTCCACTCATAGGTACGCCTAGGTATATATCCAAGTTCTCACAAAAACCTGTATACCAATATTCATAGAAGCATTGCTCACTAGAGCCAAAAGGTGGAAATAATCCAACGTCCCATCAACTGATGAATGGATACACAGAATGTAGTATATCTACACAATGGAATGCTATTCAGCCATAAAAATGAACAGAGTACTGATACTTTTTAGAACACAGATGAACCTTGAAAACATCATGCTGAGTGAAAGAAGCTAGAAAAAAGGACCCACTATTTATATGGCTCCATTTATGTGAAATGTCCAGAATAGGCATAGAGAAAGTAGATAGTGGTTGCCATGGGCTAAGGAAGGAGGGGAATTGGGAAGAACTGGATTTTCCTTTGGGGATGGTGAATATTCTGCAATTAGATAATGGTAATGGCTGCATAATATTGTAAACAGACTAAGAACCACTGAACTGTACTCTTTAAAATGGCTAAATATAAACTTGATATTTATATAAATTTTATCTTAAAAGTTTTCCAAAAAAGATGTGTTCTGCTTTAACAATTATTGCTGTGGGATGATGATGTACATTGTTTTCCCCAAAAAGGCTCTCGCCAAGGAAGGGTGAGGAACTTGCCAGAGAATAGGTGCTTCCCAGAGGAGCTTGACGTGTCTCTAAGAGCAAGGAATTCTAGTTCTCTGTCTCATATTCCAGCCAGACAGCCTCAAGCAAGTCCCTCAGCACACCAGCACCATGTTAAAGTCATCTCTGAATTGGAGATCTTCCTTTAACGAACACTTACAAAGTGCTCATTATGTGCTAGGCATTAGTATCAGTCCCATTTTCCAGCTGGAGAGACTGAGACATAAGGAAGTCAAGTACTCGTCCAAGGTCAGCCAGCCAGTGAAAGGCAGAGCAGGGTTCTAACCCAGGCACTCTGGCCACAGGATATGTGTTCTCAAGTTCTCCTTGCAGGAGTTTGTAACTCCCCTGCCTCCCGTGTTGCAGAAATCCAATGCAATTCTACATCGCAAAACCCTCTTCTAAACATAAATGCTGTGCCGTGTACACAGGGTCCACTGTTACTCCTGCCTTTGGAACTAGCAACTAGATTTACAGGAAAAACACCTGGGGCTCATGTACCCCAGTGATCTGTCCTGGTCCCACCCTAAACGTATGTCTTGTGGACTTCACCAAGGAAATTAGAATTGTCATTTTATGTGCATGATTCTTTGGCCACAGAAAAATATCCCAGAAGGGCTTCTGGGAAGACTCCCAAGATTGCCTTATTCCATGGGGTCAGGACTTGGGGGTATGGGTAGACCAGATGGATCCTGGAATTCCTGATACCAGCTAGGGCAAGTAAACCTGGAAGGGTGACCTCACCTCCAGTAAGTTACTTGTGGTTTGTATTTGGAAAGGGGCCCATGCATAGGATCCAGCAGGGTGTGCACCCCATTTCTTCTTGGGACTTCTGGTCTGGGAGCCAGTGGAGATGCAGGGGAGGATGTGAAGGGCTTCATGGCGCAGCATTTGACAGGTGGGTAAGACGTTTGGAAGCTGTGGAAGGTGGGATACATGATCTGGAGAAGATATACAAGGTAGTGATAGAAGCCAGAATGTTGCTTGGAGTCTGGCAGGGGTGAATCTGGGGATCAGGAAGTTTCAGAAAATGTGGTCCAGAGAGCTGGTACGTTGGGAAGCTGGACCAAAATATAAAATGCACCAGCTTTTTAACCTAGCAGTGCACAGCCTGGCCCCAGGTGGGCCTCTCTCCTCTCCTGCCTGCAGTCCCAAAGCATTTCTGCTCTGGCTCCTCCCCTTCTCCCCCACAGCGGCAGCCTTTGTACACATTCTCATTCTCCAGAACCTTCATAGCAGCCTCCTAACCGACCTCTCTCCTAGTTACTGCCTCTCTAATCTAGTCTTACCATCTCCAGAGGGATTTTTCCAAAACTCGGGTCTTGATGGTTACTCTGCTTCTTAAATCACACTAGTGGCCCCCTAGGGTCTACTGAGTGAAGTGGGCAAATGTCCCCTCGCACATTTCCTGCCCCCATTCACCTTCCCCTCTTAATCCTCTGCTTCTCACTTCTGGCTTGGTCCACCTGGCCATTTCCCACGTTCAAATGAAGTTTCCCTGACCCCATCCCCCCCACCCAGCCCCATGCACAGTTTACCAAGTCCTCACCTATTTCTTGTCATAGTTCAGGTGGCTCTGTTATGGCATCTATCATATCTTACTGTTTCTTATATCATCTCTTCCTTGTGGGCTCTGAGTTCCTTTAAGACAGGGCCCATGTCTCGTATATATCCCTTTTTCCCATGCCTGGAGCATAGTAGGTACTTTATAGGTATATTTTCCTATCAGCGTTCATGGCCTGAGTTTGAGGAGTAAACTCACCAGCATTCTCTGTCCTGCAATGCAGGGCTGGGCCTAAGACTACCGGTCCTCACGGGGCGTTGAAGCTCTTCCCTGTCTTTTGGGCACACTGAGATACAGGAGAGGGGAAAGAAGACACATCTCGTTCTGCCCTGTGCACAAACTGATGAACAGCTGCTGTTCAGATGGCCCAGATGGACTGTCCAATATAGGCCAAGTGGCCAAAACAGACTCATACGTGCTAATCAGGTACCATCTGGAACCCAGTCCAAATGGGGAAGCTGCCAGCAGTTACACCCGTGTGCCTAGCAAATTGGGAGTGAAGTCCAATAAAGTAGCGTTGGGCTGCGGCGTGGAAATCCCCATGTTGGATTTAGAGTGCTTAGGCCAGGGAGAGATGCCAGACCATCAGGCAGCCATCTTCCAGGTTCAAGTTTTGATATTGGTCAAAAGTGCACAAATTCCACAAGCTTTTTTTTTTTTTTTTTTAGTTCCTGCATTCAGCAGCAACAGCTTCCTAACACATCTCTCAGCTGAGCCGCTGCCCAAACAGCGTGCCATTTGGCCTTTATAAAAGGCAACACCTCTGCATTTGTATCTAGAACACCCACAGCCGAGTGGGTCAGATGTTGTTGGATCCTTTGGTTGGTTCTTGTGCCTCCTGCTAGGGCTGGCCTCCCTAAAGTTGAGTGGGCAACTCCAAGAGTTCTTCAGCAATTGAGTCTGAACTGCAGACTGCATGTCTGAGAAGGAATTACCCTTCATGAAGGAATGGATTCCTTTGCTTTTTCTGCTGGGGTGGGAGAGGTTCCCAAGAGGCTCTTGAATGGACAGGAAGCAGAGGTGTGCTTCGGCCAAGCCTTCAGATGGGGCAGGTGGGTAGAGAACAGCTCCTTCCTAGATTCCCAGAACACCTGGCTGGCTTGGTTCCCAGGGATCCAAGACTTGGGGTCATTTCTACTTGCCTAGGGCTCTCGCCCTGGTGCCAGACTCCGACAGTAATTACAAGGGAGTGAACCATTCAGGGGAAAATTAAGGTTGCCAATCACGGCCCCTTTTTATTGTCTCTGCAGGTTGAGAAGGGGGCTGATCCAGGTGGGATGGAGATCACTTTTATTACCTGATCTCCCAGCTCCTGCTCCTGGCTGGGATTTCACAGAATCCAGCAAATCTCTGCACGGGTGACTCCCCTCGTATCAAAAGGCTGTGAACTCCCTGGGGGTGTGGCCTGCTCGGCAGCTGTTTCTCTCCTGATTTCCAAGGATAATGTCAAGTGCCTCCGAGTGTGTGAAATTCTGGCTGAAAGTGAATGATTGAAATGCTTTTTCCATTAAGCCGTCTCCCTTCTGGTATAGGTATTTTCCTAACAACCCTTATGCAAATAGCTGTGAAAAGTAGGAAGTGGTAAAATGTCGAGTGTCTTCAGCTCCTGGCAGTGTTCTCAGCTGAAGCCTTCTGATTTTCCACCAAAAAAAAAAAAAAAAAAAAAAAAAAAAGGAAGGAAGGAAGAAAAGCAGACAGACCACCAGCCCTCGGTGTGGCACTGGGCAGACACAGCCAGGAGGCTTGTGTCGTTTTCTTGTCTGCTTCGTGGAGGGCAGGATTATGTTAGAACACTGAGCCATTATGGGTCTCTAGGATCACATCTTGCGCTTTATTGTCTACACAGCCAATGTAAGTTATTGATTTGCAAATGGGCAGCATTCCTTTCCAGCTCCTGTGAAGGAGGTTGGAGGGAAGCTCTTTTCTGAGAGAGAAGACTTGGTTCATTCTTTGCAAAAACATTTCCTGTGCAGCCCAGCTCCTGCTTTTAGGACCTGCGCCATAGAGAGAGAGAACGTACGGGCGCGGTGTTCATTCACGAGGGAGGCGAGCACTTGGCAGACGTTCCCTAAGGCCTGGCGCACCTGCGGGAGGCTGTGAGCTTGGCATCGGCTAGACTCGCTATGTGAGCAGAGAAGGGTGGCCAGAGACCTGTGCCCCATGGCGAAGCCACCTTCCACAGACACCGTAAATCAGATCCACGGGGAGTCCTGCAGTCCCCAGGCCTGCTTTCTTCTGTGGATCCTTTGTCGTACATTCACCCACATTCGGCTTTTCCCCTATCATGTGTAGATTCTGGACACCTGTGCCCACTTTCGTTGGTGCTGGGGAGGAGGGGTGAGGCAGTCTCACAGTTCCATACACCCCTCCCCAAACAGGTAGCAGCCTATCAATCTACCGTATTTCCTTGCTTTCTAAGATGCTTCTATTTTCACACGGTAGCATCTCCAGAGTTGAAATGCATCTTAAAATCGATGCTGTATCCTGGTTTAACTGGTCTGTTGGTTTTTTTTTTCTTACCAGTACGTGAAATATGGAAGATTCTTCTTAGATCTGAAGAAATAGGGAGAAGCAAAAAACCAGTGAGTGGTCTGACAGCTGCTTCAGGATAACCTCAAATCACTGATATTCTTCCAGTATCTGTTCAGAGCCCGTGCTGTGGAGGGCAGCCCCTGCCCTTAGTGTCTCCCTGTCCCAGCCCTTTTTTGGGGGGCCCTTATGCCACCTGATCATGTTTGCCATCTGTCCCTAGTAATTCACTTCCCCTTCATCTCCTCTCTAGAAGCATCACTCTGTACTGTGCACAGGGGACCGCATTGCCCTACCCTTTAAATGCTGGCTTCCTGTGTTCTCCCTAATCGCTCTCTCCTGGGATTTTACCATGTTCATCTCATTTCTTTTGTGTTTTTTTTTAAATTTTTGATTGAGGTACATCGACATACATTATATTAGTTTCAGATGTACAACATAATGACTCAGTATTTGTATATGTTGCAAAATGATCACCACAATACATCTGGTTAACACCCATCACCACACGTAGTTACAGAATTTTTTTTCTTGTGATGAGAACTTTCAAATCTACTGTCTTAGTGACTTTCAAATATGCAATAGAGTATTATTACCTATAGTCATCAATAGTGTACATTATATCCCCATGCTTTATTTATTTTATAACTGGAAGTTTGCACCTTTTGACCCCCTTCCCCCATTTCACCCCACCCACCCCCACCCAAACAGCCATCAATCTGTTCTCTATAAGCTTGGGATTTGGGGCTCGTTTTCTTGTTTCATTTTTAGATTCCACATGTAAGTGAGATCAAACAGTATTTGTCTGTCTCTGTCTGACTCATTTCATTTAGTAAAATGCCCTCAAGTTCCATCCATATTAGTACAAATGGCAAGATTTTATTCTTTTTTTTTTATGGCTGAATAATATTTGTGTGTGTGTGTGTGTGTGTGTGTGTGTACGTACTACATTTTCTTTATCCATTCATCTATCGATGGACACTTAGGTTGTTTCCATATCTTGGCTATTATAAATAATGATGCATTGATCATGGGGGTGCATGTATCTCTTTGAATCAGTGTTTTGTTTTCTTCAGATAAATACCCAGAAGTAGAATTGCTGGAACATATGGTCATTCTATTTTGAATTTTTCAAGGTGCCGCCATATTGTAGTGGCTGCACCAATTTACGTTCCCACTAATAGTGCACAAAGGTTCTCACATCCTCACCAACACTTATTATTGCTTATCTTTTTATAATAGCCATTCTGACAGGTGTGAGGTGATATGGTGGTTTGAATTTGCATTTCCCTCATGGTTAATGATGTTGAGCACCTTTTCATGAATCTGTTAGCTATCAGTATGTCTTCTTTGGAAAAACTCAGGTCCTCTGCCCATGTTTTAAAAATGTTTATTTATTTATTTTGAGATAGAGCATGTGTGCATGCAAGTGGGGTAGGGGTAGAGAGAGAGGGAGAGAATCCCAAGCAGGCTCTGATGCAGGGCTCAGTCTCACAGAGAGATCATGACCTGAGCCGAAATCAGGAGTCAGACGTTTAACTGACTGAACCACCCAGGCCACTTCTAGCCATTGTTTAATTGTAGCCATTGTTTAATTGGATTTTTTTTTGGGGGGGGGGATTGCTGTTGAGTTGTAGAATTCTTTATATATTTTGGATATTAATGCCATATCAGACGTGTGATTTATAAATATTTCCTGACATCCATTAGGTTGTCTTTTTGTTTTATTAATGGTTTCCTTTGCTCTGCAGAAGCTTGTTGATTTGATATAGTCCTGCTTGTTTATTTTTGCTTTTGTTGCCTTTGCTTTTGGTGTCAAATTCAAAAAGTCATCACCAAGACCAATGTCAAGGAGCTTCCTGCCTATGTTTTCTTCTAGAAGTTTTATGGCTTTAGTTCTTATATTCAAGTCTTTATTTTGAGTAAATTTTTGTGTATGGTGTAAGATAGTGGTCCAGTTTCATTCTTTTGCATGTAGCTGTCCAGTTGTCCCAACACCATTTATTAAGAGGCTATCCTTTTGCCATTGGCTCCTTTGCTGTAAATTAGTTGACCATATACATGTGGGTTTATTTCTGAGCTGTCTGTTTTGTTGCTTGACCTGTGGGTCTGTTCTTATGCCAATACCATACTGCTTTGATTACTATAGCTTGGTACTATGGTTTGATCATCTCATTTCTTAAATTGCTTTCTGGTCCTTGGATCATTTTGTTTGTTTGGGTGACCCTGCATCACTTGTGTGACTCAGGGACTTACATTCTCAAGGTGTAATAAGACGTTCAGCTAAGTAGATATTACCTCTTCCACATGGCGGAAACACACATTGTTTACTGGCAATTATTTGCCTGTGTGGTCAGTGTCATCTGCAAATGAATCAATGATCCGAGGGCCGCGCTCTGGTGATTGGGCCTGCTGAAATCCTGGACCATTGGAAGCGCCTCATTTCTATTGCTGTTGGTGAGGCTCAAGAGTCTGTTTGCTGCCTCCAAAGTCTGTGCATTAAAGTCATTCCCTTCGCTGGGAGAGTTCCGGTTTCCAGTGGATTTCATTTCTGACCCTGCATCCCACTATCCTCCTCCTCGAGCCCTGCAGGTCTGGAGCACTGCCCTTGGAGCACTGTCCTCCTTTGAACTTATTCGGGGATGCAGGAGTGCCTGTTCCTTCTTCCCCGCCCCCTCTCACCAGGGATAAGTCAGACCATTTTCACCTCTGAAGGAGCTTGTTCTCACACATTTACTGAAGACCCCTCGCCCCTCACTTTCATCCCTCCACCCTTTACGCAAACTTCTGACAGGTTTTTTTCTCTGTTCTTCTTCCCTCTGGAAAAAAAAAAAACAACAACAAACAGATGAAAAATAAGGGTGCCACTAGCCAGACTTCCCTAGAAAGATTTTTTTTTTTAAGAAAAATTGCAGCCTATGTCACCAGTCCTACGAAGGTCCCTTCAGAGTCTCCATTGGTCGGGTTCTACTGTCCTCTATGGAAAGCAGATCTGGTTTGGTTTCACGAAGGATCAGAAAAGCCCTTCCCAGCCAGAGTAGAAATTGCTTCCATTTTATGGGGAAGTATATTCCAAGTCCCACACAACAACTTACAAATAAACCTTTGGTGCAAAGGTTATTTGTAGGTGTGGCCTACTGCTCCAGTGACTTAAAAAAAAATTGTTTTAAGAAAGAGAGAAAGCACAAAAGTGGGGGTAGGGGCAGAGGGAGAGAATCTTAAGCAGGCTCCATACTCAGTGTGGACCCCACAACCCTGGGATCATGACCTGAGCTGAAATCAAGAGTCAGATGCTTAATCGACTGAGCCACCCAGGCGCCCCTCTCCAATGGCTTTCAAAGCTGAAATCCTAGCACACTAAGGTCTAAACCGAAATACTGAGGTGCTAAATCCAAACAGTAATCCCAAAGAGTCAGCCCCACCAAACTTGTCTCCTTTTCCTCTGGGAGCTAACTTTGCTTTTTGAGGGGTTTCGTTGTTGTTTTAATTATAAAATTGTTTTAAAAACAACGACCCACAGTCCGGAGAGGCATGGAGTAAAGAAGGCAACCCCCTCCACCAGCACAGTCTGAGGATGCTGTCCCCCCGCCCCGTTCTGCATCCTGCTTGCTGCTTCCCTTGGCATCCATCCTAGTCATCTTCCCACCAGACTTCATATGGCCTGACCTCACTCTGTGGAAAGGCCACCAGAATGTTCCATTGCTTGGTGAACCATAATTTCTTTAGTGAGTCCCAGAGACCACCTTTAACCCTGGGAAAAGCTGGTTCCCAGTGGTCCAGCGGGTCTCGGGGAGACCTCGGTGTTTGCCTTCAGTCTGAAGGCCTCTCCTCAACACAGGTCATGAAGAGGCAACCTCAAATTTCCCATGAAGAAAAGTGCCTCTCGCTTTTTTCCTCCAAGATACGGCAGGATTAGTTCTGGTTATATGGTCTTTTCGCATAATGCAAGACACTTTTCTGTGCATGGCAGGACACTAAACCCAGAGACGGAGGCAGAGGAAAGCAGCTGCTTTCCTTCAAGAAATCTGCAGACTCTCCTGTTAATAAGAATATACCCATTCAATGACTGCCTCAAGAAGGAAGTTGACAGTATGGGGGCACCTGGGTGGCTCAGTCAGTTAAGCGTCCGACTCTTGATTTTGGCTCAGGTCATGATGTCACAGTTCATGAGTTCGAGCCCTGCATTGGGTTTTGTGCTCACAGCTCAGAGTCTGCTTCAGATCCTCTGTCTCCCTCTCTCTGACCCTCCCCCTCTCATGCATGCATGTGCTCCCTCTCTCTCTCTCAAAAAGAAATAAATGTCTAAAAAAATTTTTTTGAAGAAAGAAGTTGGCAGTATGTATGCATCCAGATTCCAAAATGCTATGACATTTGACCCTAGTGATTACACTTCTGAGAGGGTAAACTGAGTAAATAAACATACTTGTGCACACAGACCCATGTATGGGATTTTCATTACTCTATTGTTGACAAAAGTGAAAAATTGAACATGGCCTAAGTGTCCAAAGATAGGAGAACAGTTAAAATAAGTTGTGGTACATCCATTCAGTGGCACAGCATATAGCCATTTGAATCCATAATTTCTTTTTTTTTCTTTTTTTAATCTTTATTTATTTTTGACAGAGAGACAGAGTGTGAGCAGGGAAGGAGCAGAGAGAGAGGGAGACACAGAATCCGAAGCAGGCTCCAGGCCCCAAGCTGTCAGCACAGAGCCTGACGTGGGGCTCAAACCCACAAACTGTGAGATCATGACCTGAGCTGAAGTCAGACACTCAACCGACTGAACCACCCAGGCGCCCCTGAACCCATATTTTCAAAAATAGTGATGACATGGAAAAATACAATAAAATATTCAGCAAACCATGTGGGCTACAAAATTATAGTCAAGGTGTCCACAAATTGTTTTTTCTAACATTTTTCTAACATTCTAATTTATCAAAAATTTTCAAACATACAGCATAATTGAAAAAATTTTGTGGTGAACTCTCTCTTATAACTACCACTAGGTCTAACATTCACATTTTATTATATTTATATTGTCATATATATATGATATGTATCCATCCATCTGTCTTCCTTCTATTCATCCAATACACCACCTTGGTTTCTTTGATGCATTTCAAGTTGCAGACATCAGTATACTTTCCTGTAAATACTTCAGCATGCGTGTCATTAACTAGTATTGAATATTTGTATTTTCTTTTATTTGAGGGAAAATTTGTATACAATGAAATATACAAACCTTATACAATCTCTGAGTTTTAACAAATGCATACTCTTATAAAGTTCAAATCCCTATCAAGATACGAACCTTGCCACCTGAAACTAATGTATCATTGTGTGTGAACTATGCTCAAATTTTTTAAAAAGACATAGATCATTACAAATTATGTTTATTATTTTTTTCATTAAACACACAGACTTATTTGTATGTAAGTTTGTATCAGGGGATATCTGTATCTAGGGATCATTTTTTAAATGATATTTTCCAAATGGTATACAATGAGTACATCTATTCATTTTTTTATTCAACAGGTATTCATTGGTCATGTGCTGTGTTTCAGGCTATACCCTAAATACCAGGGATTCAGTGGTTTGTTTGTTTTAAGATTATGTTTATTTATTTATTTACTTATTTTTAGAGGGGGGGGGCACAAGTGAGCGAGGAGCAGAGAGAGAGAGAGAGAGAGAGAGAGAATCCCACGAGGGGCAGAGAGAAAGAGAGAACCGCGGCTCACCTGGGGCTTGTGTTTTTACCTGAAGCAGTACTGGAGCTCCCCCAGTGTGGGGCTCAAGCTCACCTGAAACAGGGCTCATGTTCACCAACTGTGAGATTATGAACTGAGCCAAAGTCTGATGCTTAACAGCTAAGCCACCCACGTACCCCTTAAGATTTTATTTTTAAGTAATCTGTACACCCAGTGTGGAGCTGGATCATAACTCCATGATCAAGAGTCACATGCTGTACTGAGCCAGCCAGGCTCCCCTGGGGGATTCAGTGGTTAATAAAACCACAAAACTTCTTACCTTTATGGAGCTTATAGTCTACTAGGTAAAAGAGTCAATAAACCAAAGATAAATGCAGCAAAGAAATAGGGAGTAAGGAATGGACTGTACGTGGCACAGAAGTCCTCTGTAAGAAGATGATATTTGACCAGAGAACTGAATGATGTGAGGAGAAAGCAAAGTGAGAGCCAGGAGAGTCTAGGAAAAAGGGATTAGCAGGTGCAAAGGTCCTGGGGCAGGAAGGGAGGACAGCTGCCTTGGCTGGAGGAAACTGAGTAAGGCAGTGTATGATAGGAGGTGAGGCCAGAGTGGGAGACAGGAACGAGCTACATGGGGCCTTGTAGGTTACATGAACAGTTAGGATTTTATTCTGGTGTTGAGAGAAGCCATTAGAGGGTTTTCATCAGGGGACTGACTTTGATCTGACCTTTGTTTTTAAGAGCCCTATCTGCTCTGTGGAGTACTAGCTCTCATGGGGTAAAGATAGAAGGAGAGAAGCCAGGAAGGGAGGCTTGCAATGGGGGTAGCAGTGAATGTGATTAACAGCGGACAGCTTGTGAAGATAGAACTGACCCTCCTTCCTGAGGGATTAAAGGTGGGATGGGACAGGGCAGGGGGAGAGGTGTCAAGAATGATGCTTAGTTTCTAGGTCCAAGCAACTGGCATGAATGCTCATGGTATAACTGAGGCAGGTGAACCTGTAGAGAAGTCAGGCGTTCTGTTTGTTACATGCAGAATGCAAATTGCAAGCTTCACCTTCCACACCCTTCAGTGGAGAAGGCTGGACGAGCATGTCTGTGCCCCAGCATTAATTTTATCAAAAGGGGAAGCTGGAGCTGCCTCAGCGGGAGGTGTCCGTGTGCAGATGGAGCAGGTCCGTGTACGACCCCCATAGGGACAGACAGGTTTCAGAATTCAGCATTATTCAGATTTTAGAAAAGGCAATCAACTAACGTTCCCGGTGGGGTCTGGGCATCCCCTGTAATAAAGCACACAAGTATTTCTTCAGCAAACTGTAATACTTCACACTTCAGTAGATAAATAAAGACTAGATATAGCTTCACATAAAGTAAGATCCAGTGTTGTCATGAAATAAGTTTTGGTACCAAAGTTATCTAAAAACTTGATTTTAGAGCTTTTGGATTTCAGAACCGAAGAAAAGGTAGAGTGGGCCAGTATTGAAAGTTGTGAGTTTGGACAAGACAACCCAGGGGTGGGGTCAAATAGAGAAGAGAGAGGTCAGGTCAGATGCAGGGGCAGTAAGGAAGGAGAAGCCAGAGGGTGGGGCCTCATGGTGTTTCCAGAAGAAGTGACAGACCCTGTCTTCAGGAGGATCGACAAACCCCAGGTCATGAGCGACTTTGACAGGAGAGAGAAGCAGTGGGAGCGAATTTCTGGGTGGAGTGAGCTGAGAAGGAGCATGGTTGCTGTGATGTCTGAGAAGGACCAGAGGGTGCATTTTTTAAAAGTCCTTCATTCGCTTGTTCACTCATTCATTCATCAGCAGATATTTATTGAGTACCTACTAGGTCCCAGGCAGAGCTCTAAGATACAAGGGTGAGCAAGAAAGCCCCTTGCCCCATATAGGAGGGAAAGACAATCCATAAATAAGACAATCCAGGTCGTAAGAAGTAAAATGACACAGGTTTGAACTGCATGGGTCCACTTATACAGTTTTTTTTTCAATACAGTACGGTCCTTTCTAAACATATTTTCTCCTCCTTATGATTTTCTTAACAATATTTTCTCTAACTTACTTGATTTTGAGAAGACAGTATTTCATACATGTAACATACAAAATGTGTGTTAATCGACTGCTTACATTATCCATGAGGCTTCCGGTCAACAGTAGGCTATTAGTAGTTATGTTTTAGGTGAGTCAGAAGTTATACATGCATTTTCTACTGCAGGGGGGAGTCCCTTGAGGAGGAGGGGAGACCTGCAGGCGTCCCTCAGTAGGGAAAGTAGGGAGCAGGCCGAGCTGGACAGAGGACACCGGCCTGGGAGGGGCAGAAGGCCAGGCTGGAAGATGAGGGCGAAAGCTGTGGATGTGCTCTTAGGCCAGGGCTATGAGTTTCATCTTCTAGCACACAGGCCTGGAGCAGAGGGCAGTGTGATCAGAGATCTGCTGGAAAATGACTCTGGCGAAGCATGTGCAAAAAATGCTAGGAAGTTAGCCTCGGAGGCAGGGGGAGCCAGCTAAGAGATGATTGCGGAAGGCAGTTGGGTGGGGGGAATAACCAATTTGTGTTGTCAGTAAAAATTCCTTCTTTGGTGAGTGAGTCTGTGCCCCGGCATTACAAATTTTTATTATTTTTTATCAAATTCATACATGTACATAGTTTTTAAAAATCAGACCATACTGTAAGTCTTGTAAGAAAAATCACCAGGCCCCGCCCTTCTCTCAATTCCTACTCCCAGATGCAAATACTTCCAAAACACTTTTCACCATCCTTTTCTATTCTTGGCTTCTGTAATTTACAGTAACTGGCTTTTTCTGCCGCTTCTGGATTTTGAAAAAGTTTGATATTCTCTAACAACGTCCTGCCATGAGAGATGGGAGTTTATTTCTTTGATAGACCCTCCACACACAGCACTCCGCCTCCATGCATCCCTCCATGATAGCTGCATGGCAGTTGTTCACTAAATAGCTACTGTGGGGCTCATATCCTTATGACCATGTAAGTATTATTCACAGCTGAAGCAGCTAGTGCACTATTATTGCATGTCCTGTCTTAAACAATTCTGATTCCCACTGCCTTTTGCCACGGTGAGGCAGAGAGTGGGAGGGTGTAAGGTTCCATGAACTTTCCGGGGAGCTTCCTGTGGTTAGTCCCCTCCCCCACTTCCCCTCGCCACCCCCACCTCATGTTCCTCATGTTCCTGGGCCTTCCTGAGCTCTTGGGGTTCAAATCAGCCTGAGCCCACCTCCCACCCACCTGCCCCCAGGCTGGGGTTTACTTAGTCCTTTACCGTTTGTCCAGCTGCTTTCCAGTAGCATCCAAATTTTTGTTGACATCTTAGATCTCCACTCATCTCCTCTTGTTCATGCTGTTCTTAATGGGGTTCCTGGGTGGCTCAGTAGGTTAAGCATCCAACTCTTGGTTTCAGCTCAGATCATGATCTCATGGTTCATGAGACCAAGCCCCACATTGGGCTCTGCACTGACAGTGCGGAGCCTGCTTGGGGTTCTCTCTCCCTCTCTCCCTCTCTACCTCCTCCCCAATTCGTGCACATGCTCTCTCTTTCTCTCTCTCTCTCAAAATAAATAAAAACTTAAAAAAAATAAGACTTGAGGCACCTGGGTGGCTCAGTCGGTTGAGCATCGGACTTCCGCTCAGGTCATGATCTCACGGTTTGTGGGTTCTGCATCGGGTTCTGTGCTGACAGTTTGTGCCTGGAGCCTGCTTCAGATTCTGTGTCTCCCTCTGTCTCTTCCCCTCCCTCACTTGCTCTCTGTCTCTCAAAAATAAATAAACATTAAATAAATAAATAAATAAATAAATAAATAAATAAATGAGACTTGCTGTCATTTTAGTGCGGCTTCAGGAGACAGTAGAGATAAATGTCATGATCCATCTGCCACATTTAGCCAAAAAGTCTCCCAGAGCATTTTTTCATGCTTTCTGGCCCACAACCTTTTCATAATGGATGTCGGCAGATGTTCCTTACTTAATGATTTTTACCACCTGTTGCCCACCTCAGCCTGCAGAGTTGGAAATAGGGAGTTGGGAAGTGCTGTCATCACAGCCAGTTGCTTTCCAGGCATTTTAAATCTGTCGTGATTTTCCCAGAGCAGTCTGAGAGACCTCCTGCGTGGGTCTCATGTGCCTTCGTACTATAGTGATGGGACTACGGGGCATTCACGTCCGTTTGGCTGTTTTGAAGCAGAACCCTTCCTGCAGCCAGGGGCTTGTGAGAGGGGCAGAGTGATGAGCAGGCAGGCTGGAGCTTGGCCCCTCACCATCTGTGTGACAGTGCACAACTTACTCTCCCTCTCTGGGCCTCAGTCGCCTCATCTATGACATGACAGAGGTGGACTAGAGCACCTCATTTACCGAAACCTTGCTCAGAGCCCTCAATAAACACACACACACACACACACACACACACACACACACAAAGGGGAACTTCTGGTTGAAGGAGGAGGGGCAGATGGCCCTGAGATGTGAACCCTGAGATACTTCTGAGGCACCCCAAGGCTCCTAGGAACCGGGATTGAGAAGCACTGGACTTCAAGATGTCTCTAAACTCTCAGTAGGACAGCCCTGTGAATCTTGCTCTTAGCAGTGTTCATTGCCCTGCAGTCAGTCAGTGATAAAAGGCTGTTTGCAAGCAGGGTCCCAGGACACGCAGCCCCCGTCTGTCGCCAGGGCCCCTGGACTTGTCGGGCACAGCACGGCTGTCCTAATCTCCCTGCCCCACGTGGAGGCGAGAATGTTAGTTCTGGCTTCTTCTAGAAGGGGTGGATTTGTTGATTTATGGGTTAAGAGCCCTGGGACGGGAATCCTCCCATCACGGGCTCCACAAGAAACAGGAATTTGTTTTCCCACATTGTTTGCTTTTGATTTACTGTTTTGATGTAGGCTGCTTTCTGAGTCAGATGTTATCTTCCGTTGCCAAATCACGTGTTAGGTATGTATAGCATTTCCCACACAGCGACATCTCATCCTCTTCCACAGTCGCCACTGGCTGCACCCCGCACCCCCGCGGCAGGGAGAGGGAAAGGAGGTACAAAAACACTTCCAGTCACAAAACAAGGCATGCCAGGGGCGTGGGGCTGTGCTTTTCAAAGTCACCGTCTTCGTTGTTGATGATGATGTTGCAGAAAAGGACCATTTCCGCCCCCTCCAAAAATCTTAATAAGCAGAAGCCTGATCAATCAAACAGATAAAATGGGACCCCCCCAGCTCAGGTTGAGGGCTGGGGTGAGGAGGGCTGAAGACCCCTGCCCATCCCACCAGCCCCCTCCCCAGCTCTGCCAGAGAGTCCCCGGTTGTGGGGGCACACCTGGTGTCACTTCTGGTTCCACTTCCTGTGCTTGGTGTGACCTGGGGTGAGTCACTCAGCCTCCCAGCGCCTCCTTGTCCTCGTCTGTAAAGTGGGCACACAGCTGCCAGCTCTGGGAGAGGGGCTTGCCGGCCCGCAGACACAGACCCTTCTTATGACCTCCCACTTAGAACCCTAAGCAGCTTTACGGGGGAGCTTCACATGGGAATGTTTGAGAAAGCCTCACTGTACCCCAACCTTAGCAGCACGTAACAGCTCACTGTTTTCTTCGTAATCCCTTCTTTCCAGAGAAGGTCCTTGTAAGGTCATTGTAACATCGGTCGTCAAGTGCTTGCGATTTTGCTTGGAATGTAAACGACGACGTTCTGTCTTTGGCCCCAGCCTGAAAGGAAGTTTAAATGTTTTCCCTTCTCGCGGAAATAGATTTCCTTTGGTAAGTGCATTTCCATCATTTGCACCGAAGTCTGCAAGTGGTCAGCCCTGAAGATGGGGAAGCTGACGGTTGTGCAGAGCTCCTCAGTGAGTGTGTGTTTGTGGGTGTTTTGTTGCCATTAATTAAATGAATTACGTTATCATAAAATTGCGCGACTGTGTCTCCTCTCTCCTGCACGTTGGCCTATGGGAGCTTTGTCTGTGTGGGCAGTGGCTGTATTTTCACTTTGCTGTTGGAGAGCTGAGCCTGTCAAAAGGATTGATTGCCTTCTCCAAGTTGGAGATCGGAGGCTATATATTTGCTCATCTTCTCTTGTGAAAAAAGCAAATAAGACTGCTTGTCTGGTATTTAAATTCTCCTTTCATTTACTCTGTCAAAGGCCTTGTCCCATGAAGACATAATTTGGAAAGTAGCTTCATAGAAGATAGCTCCCGTCGCGTAAGCTGTGAATACCTTTGCCGTGAATACCCGGTGCTCACGGGTCTGTCCTGTAGAGATCAGTGAGGTTCACAGCCTCTTGTCTCCCTCCGCGAGTGGGATAGCTTCTAAACCCTGTGTTTTCTCTCTTATCAACTCCTTCTTCCATTTGGGCTCTGCTTCTTATAAACTGAACGGGGTGAGTCCGGCCTCAGCCGCCTCCTCTGGGAAATGGGACTAACGGCTCCTCCCTCAAGAGGCTATTGAATGGATAAAGCGTGATTTGGCGCATAAAACGCTTATCGTGGTATTTGGCCTATAGTATGTGCTGGATAAGCAGCTGTTGCTGATATTTCTCTTCATTGTCTTTTCACTTCTCACATCCATAGTATCCCTCTCCCTTGTTACTGAGACTGGTTCACCTGGTTTCACCTGGTTCCACCTGGACTTTTCTGTGTTCCCCTCATCCCACCCTCTGTGGAATTCGGAGCAGGCACAGCTCTCTCCAAGGTGCTGTGTGCCCAGGGTCTTTCTGGCTCATGGCCAGCTGCATATAACTCCAAGCCCTGGTCTTCTAACAAGCCAGCAGCCCTTGCTTTCCAAGGACAGGAAGCATTGATGTTACCCGGCTCTCTTACCTATCAGCACGGTTCTGCTTGGGTGTGGATACCGGGTTCCTCGCCTGCTTGTATGGTGACAGTGTAATTAATGCCCTCCCCCAACCCCAGTCCTAAACCGTAAGCCATGCCCAAGGAAGCAATGGGGCAGTGGAGTTAAGAGCCTAGGTTTGAGGCCAAACTGCCTCGGGTCACCTCCTGAGCTCACCACTTACCAGCTGTGTGATTTTGGACAAGCTCCGGAATTTTGGGGGGCCTCAGCTTCCTCATCTATCAAACAGGGATAATAGTGCTGCTGTATTATTAGGGATCTGCATGTCTGAAACTCAAATACGCTGAATACTGAAAGGTTTCTCTTCCTGAGTTTGAAGCACACTTAATGTGGCATCAAAATCTGACCAGAACTGACATGTGCCATTTACTATACTCTTTATCCGAATTAGTATGGTTAGTCCTGTGTTTCATTGTAGAAATATTAATGTTTTTGATTATAGGAGACAGCAAGTATAAGCCACGAAGTAGTCGTTGATTTTAGGACAAGCAAAAAGTTAGCACATGTGAGGAAGCGTAAACCCCAATGTCTAAATTTGCTAAATGAAGATGTAGTCAGTACACATACTTGTTTTTTAATGTTTATTTATTTTGAGAGAGAGAGAGAGAACACATGCCAGTTGGGGAGGGGCAAAGAGAGAGAAAAAGAGAGATTCCCAACAGGCTTCTTGCTGTCAGCAAAGAGCCTGACGTGGGGCTCGATCCCACGAACCATGAGATCATGACCTGAGCTGAGGTCAAGAGTCTGATACTCAACTGACTGAGCCACCCAGGTGCCCCATACACATATTTTTACATAAAAAGGAGGTGAATGCTCCTTGGTTCTACAGTAAACATTACAGGTGGTCCTCACTCTCCAAACACTCACTCTCCATCCACTCAACCGGACGAAGCCACCCCGGGCACCCCTAAATTTTTTCTAAGAAGCACAAGTGACAGAGCAGTCGGTTGGGTGTCCGACTTTGGCTCAGGTCATGATCTCCCAGTTCATCAGTTCAAGCCTCGTGTCAGGCTCTGTGCTGACAGCTCAGAGCCTGGAGCCTGCTTCAGATTCTGTATCTCCTCTCTCTCTGTTTCTCCCCTGCTCACACTCTGTCTCTCTCTCTGTCAAAAATAAGTAAAGATTAAAAAAAGAAAAAGCACAAGTGGCTTGGAAGTTCTGGAGAATTTTCATTTATCAGCTTGTGGAGGCCTGTTCTTGAGGCTGTCTGTTTTGTTTTGTTTTGTTTTTTGTTTTGTTTTGTTTTGTTTCAGAGACTAATCTTCCCCCCTCCCTGCCAGGAGGTTGGCCTCACTGGAGACGGAAGCTGGGGACCGAGAGCATCATGTATTTTAGTGTGGCTATTCTCACTCCATCCCACTGTTTTCAGCCTGCCTGTCACCCTGACCCTCCACCACACCTCCTGTCACCTAGTCTGGAGACTCTTCCGATTCATTTCCCTAGAAAACAAACCGTCAGACCTTCAAATAGTCCCCCGTCAGATTGCCCTGCTCATCTGAAGGGTGCACTGTCTCCTGCTCCCAAGCCCACCAACGTTATGTCCCAGACAAATACACTCCCCTTGCATCCATACCCTTTTCTGGGGACATATGTAGGCCACTGTTCCCTCCCACCTGCCCATTCAGTGATCACTTTTCCAAAAATGTTATTTGTTTGTTGATCTCTGCCATTTCCACTCTTTTTGCGTTCACCCCATTTTCTGTACTGTCACATTGAGAGTGCCTTTGGTGAGACAAGAAAAGAGAGTGAGGGATAGTCTACCCACCATTCATTCAGCCAGTCAGCAGACTGCGATCGGGTTCCCATTGGGTTCTAGGCACTGCTGGAGACAGAGCAGTGAACAAATCCTGCAATTCCTTCCTTCTTAAAACTTTCAATATCACGTTTACTAGAAGTTCCATGCTCTTAAATGCCACAAAATGGCAATCGTATGACCAACTATAAGAAGGAGCTTGGGGAGGCGCCTGGGTGGCTAAGTCAGTTAAGAGTCCGACTTCAGCTCAGGTCATGATCTCACTGATGGGGAGTTCAAGCTTTGCGTCAGGCTCTGTGCTGACAGCTCAGAACCTGGTGCCTACTTTGGATTCTGTGTCTCCCTCTCTCTCTCTCTCTCTGCCCCTCCCTGCTTACACTCTCTCTCAGAAATAAATAAACATTTTTAAAAAAGAAAAGAAAAGAAGGAGCTTGGGCTTGTTATGGATCAAGAACCAATGTGCAACCACCTGGGTACCCCTGTACTTGCTTGAACCTTTGCTGCTTATAAGTGGCTACAAATGATGCTGGGATTTAGGGTGGCTCTGCTGTGTGAGCTGGGAACCACCATGTTTGCTTATCACTAGAATCCTTTTGCAAAGAAAGATGATTCATATCAACCTTAGACCCTGTAGGAGAAAACACCTTCTGTGAGTCTTTATAAAACCAAGGTTATCGCTTCACCAGGCTGTGGTGCAATCCGAAAACTACCCCTCCTTAAAATTTCTTGACCAAAAGTCACAAATGACAGCAAAAGGAAGGGAAAGGAGCAGAACAGTCTGTTAATTTTCAGGAGTAGTAAGATTCCTCCTCAGAGAGGAGATCTCCAAGCTATTTTCATCGTGCAGCCCTATCAGTTAAAATCTTTGGAGCTGGTACCCCAACATATGTGGATTTAATACACTGTTCTATAATTATAATTATAATTCATAATATATTGGGAGTATTATGAAACAGATACAAGATTTAAAAAGTTATAATGGTGAGCTAAGAACAACTAGAATAACTGAAAGTGCACTAAAAAATAAAGTATTAATTAACAACAAAGAACAAGAAGAAGTAACTAGAAGTTTCAATGTGTTTCCCCTCCCTAGTGGATTATGTTGGCCGTCTGAGCCTCACTTAGAGCCATTTGCTGGGAGAATGGAAATGAGGACTTGATCATAGATCCCACCGTTACTCAGCCATGGGCTGTTGGGCAAGCCACAGGATTCTGGGCCTCTGTTTCCTCATCTGTGAAGTCAGAATAAAAATACTGTAGTTTCCCTGCCTTCCGCAGAGGGTGTCTGTGAGAGTGGCTGGGCTGACATAGCTGAGGGTGCTTTATAGACTATAGCCAGTCAACACACAAACCCAGTCCTGTGACTAGTTAGCCGCCTCATGTCCCCGGCCAGCTGTTCTTTCTCGCCATCCAGAAATCCGGCCTGCTAGTCATAAGAGGTAATGGGGTGAAAGTGGACAAGTGACGTAGTGAAAGTCTCCCACCCTGACTTGAGGAGACAAACACCCAAAGCAACACCAGGGCCAAATCTTGCAGCTAATGAGTCAACAGTGTCTCTTCTACATTCGCAGAAGTGCGTATTTCTCCCTGCGGCCCCAAGGGTCTTACGCTCTGCTTGCATAGACACCATAAATATTGAAAGGAAAATCTGTTGTTGAGAAGCAGTGGCAGTGTCCGTGAGACTCGGAGAGTTTCAGTGTGTCCAGAACAAGTGTAAGGAAAGGGCTCCATGGCCCTGGGCAAACAATCATGAGCCGCCTGGCAGCAAGTGTCTGTACCCTCCAGCTGGTCCCTGGAAGAGGTCTGGGGCTTACACATGCTGAGTGTGTGCAGTGCTACAGTGTAGCAAAACTGCATCTCCGGCATCAGACGAAGTAGAGGATTAATTATGCAAGGGGAAAATAAAATGTTGCAAGTACCAGCCAGCTAATATAAGTGCTGGAGAACTATAGCAACAATGCCAGTTTACCATACCGAGCACTGACTTCGCTCTTGCCACCTGTATGTGCGTCATCTCATTTCACCCTGCTTGCTTTCGTTTGCATTTTGCAGAGGAGGAGACTACAGGTAAGAGGGGCTGGAAGGCTTGTGCATGGTCCTGGTGGAGCCACCAGGTCTCTCTGTGTCCAGAACCCACGTGCCTAACTACTCTACCCTTCTGCCTGTAAAATGACGTCTTGATTTTCACCTTTGATGACAACTCACCTCTCTCGGATATCTGTATAACTGATCTTTCATGGAGTTATAAGGGGACCCAAAACTGGAAGAAGCCTACAGATCTCCCAGGCCAGCTGCTTCCCTGAGGCCAAGCTGGGGTAGAACCCAGCCCCCACTGCCTGCCATGGGGTCTTAGAGCAGCAGCAGGTAATGTGTTGGCTTATCACAGCCTAGTCTTCTGAGGACATGAAGGGAAGTTTGCAGTGGAAAAAGCCCTGCTCCCCTTTTACCCACAGCTGGAGTAGAAGTGGGAAAGTGATGGCCTTTCAGCCTGACCACGCTGGAGAAGACAGCTGCGTGTCTGAGCCTTCCAGTGGTGAGAACCACAGCTGTCTGTCCGTTCAGGTGGGGGCTCCAGCTTCACCGAGGGGCCAGGTGAGCCTTGCAGGCCCCATTCTCAATGCCAGCTCCTTCCCCCACCTCGGACCCATCCTTTCTTCCGTCTTCCCAAAAAAGCTTGCTCTCTGGAAGAACACTCACCCAGCAGTCATCCATACCCCAATATAAATTTTAGGTTGATATGCTACTTCCTGATAATACGTACCTTTTAACTGTTTTCTTGAATATTAGTTTGCATGGCTTGGCTTCTATATCTGTGACCTACAAACATCAATACTAGTTGGAGTGGAGGACATTTGAATGGGAAACAACTATTTAAAGAAGAAAAATCCAGGGACGCCTGGGTGGCTCAGTCCATTAAGCCTCCGACTTCGACTCAGGTTCTGCTCTTGCAGTCTGTGGGTTCGAGCCCTGCGTCGGGCTCTGTGCTGACAGCTCAGAGCCTGGAGTCTGCTTTAGATTCTGTGTCTCCCTCTCTTTCTGCCCCTCCCCCGCTCACACTCCGTCTCTCAAAAATGAATAAACGTTAAAAAATTAAAATGCCAGCCTTGCTTGGAAAAAACGAAAAAAAAGAAAAGAAAAATCCAAAAACAAAGTTAATGCTTTTTACCTTTCTCTGATTTTAAACATTTTTTTTTTGTTAAATATCCAACACGAATGCAGAAAACTTCGTAAAACAAATGCACAAATTTATATGAGGCCAACACTGTTGTAACCACCACCCATGCAAGTCAAGAAAGGACCTTTGGGGGCACCTGGGTAGCTCAGTTGGTTGAGTGTCTGACTTCGGTTCAGGTCATGATCTCGTGGTCCATGAGTTCGAGCCCCACATCGGGCTCTGTGCTGACAGCTCAGAGCCAGGACCCTGCTTTGGATTCTGTGTCTCCCTCTGTCTCTGCCCCTCCCCCACTTGCGTTGTGTCTGTCTCTCTCTCAAAAATAAACAAGAAAGAGGAAAGAAAGAAAGAAAGAAAGAAAGAAAGAAAGAGAAAGGACCTTTGTAGTCATTTAGACACATCCATGTCCCCCCTTTCATTTACCATTTCCCTCCCACCCCCAGAGCAACCTCCATCCTGAATTTTTAAAACGAAGTTAAATTTAATGTGAAAATTAGCCACCCATGTGTTCAGCAATAAGGGATAAATATGGGCATAGTCTTTGCTGGCTGCAAGTCTTGGGGTCTCACTTGGCTTCGATACCCTGGTTTTTTGGTAAAGTATTTCCACCAGGGTACAGTTACGAATTATCCTAATGCGTATTGACCTCAACGCCTGCTGCCGACTTACCAAAGAGTGACCAAACTTTTGGAGGCCCTCCTCCCCCTTTCTGGAATTATCTTGAAGTTGCTAAGACAATGGATGGTTCCTTTGTTTCAAACCAGAGCTGTGTTGTGCAACTGATCAGTCAGCCTTGCATTTGGGCCATTACAGAGTCAAACAAAGCCTGAAAGACTAGTTTTCTTTCGCCTCAAACATTCGAAGACTGCTTTGCTGCTTTTGCTGCTAAGGATCCTAAAGCTATTCCAAAAGACAAGGATTTTAGCTCAGGCAGCTTGTTAGAGTCAGCGCCTGGTATCTGGCACTCACCCAAGATGCTTTTGGAATATTTGTGAAGGCATCAGTCATTTTCGTATGGTTTCACCTGGGATATTATCCATTCTATTTTATAGGATTTTAAGCTTGTTACCTGGAAATAACTTCAAATTTACAAAAAAGTCTCAAGAATGAGAATAGTAGCACCCTATAGGTCTTGCCCAATTTGATAACATTTTGCCCAATTCATTTTATCAGTATCTCTTTAGATGGATAGATAAATACCTGCATACATGAGGATAGAGATCTACAGATACTTATCCATATATGCTTTTTAATAGTCACACATAATATTATTCTGAACCATTTGAGGGCAAGTTATGTTTTTCATGGCAGTTTACCAATGACTTTAGTGTGTGTGTCTAAAAGGGCCATTCTCTTCCATAACCTCAGTACAGTTATCAGCTTCACAGCCTGTAACAGCCAAGCATTTAATGCAATCAGAAGAAACCACCAACCAGCAGTGGTTTATTTTCTTCTGCACACAGAGCAATAGGTTTCCATTTTCATGTGGTTTGCATACAGCAGTCTTCGAGTCTAATTGTTTCAATCTTATTAAAATCGCCTTCTCCTGTATCCACAATAGGTAGAGGGTGCATATTGACATTTCTGTTTTCAATCAAATGTTTGTTTACTCTCTGCCCTCATTAGGGTCCCTAAATACACCAGAGAGAGAGTAAAAATAAATACCCCACCCCACTCCCAAGCCTTAGAAATGAAAGAGTAAACACCAGTATGATTTAACGCTTTCCTAGTCCAGTGGGAATGTGTTGCCTTTTTATGTCTCCAGCCCTTAAGGAGGGAGCTCTCAGTTAAATATCCTTCACACCCTCTTTGCCCAGCTTCCTCTTGCTGACTGACTTTCACCATCAAATCTGTCAGCTAGGGTAAAATACTGAGAAGTGACCCATGCCTGTTCTCCCTGGATTGTTTTCTAAACCCTGAGGTCACTGTTTGTGACACCTGTCATCAGCTGCCTCTCACCCTGCTCCCCACACCCTGCGGGTTTCCTAGAGTTCTTGGCTTCTCCTGCCTCGAAAGCAAACATTCCAGAACATTCCTGAACATTCCAGCTCACAGCTGGAGGCACGTCTCGGCAGACATATTTCCTAATTGGAGGCGTCCTCTTGGGCCCATAACAGATGTGGTGGGAGTGACAGTGATTTGGGGGAAATCACTCAGTGGCTGCACCCCTCCCTGAGGGACATAGAATGTCCCTGTGCTCCAGGTGTGGGGACAAGGAGAACAGCGTTACAGGAGTGCTGCGCTTGGAAGTTTCCGGCAGCAGGAAAATCGCATTTATGGATGGGTTCTGAATCCAAACCATTTCACGCTAAGAATTTTATAATATTTCCCTTTTGTCCTCCTCCACCTTAATCTCCCCCATTCTGAGTTTCTCTGTCACTGCATTTTCCCTATGAAAAGCTTTTTTATATAAAAATGTCAAATGAATGCATTACTTTTTAAATTAAGTTTTATTTTATCAGAGTATTGCAAAAACATAGAGTAAAAGCCAACAGCAATACCCTTCTCAGCCCCTCCCAGCCCCCCAGACTCCTTCCCCCAGAGCAACCTCTTTAAAATCCTTTAGCTGTTTCTTCTGGCATTGACCGTCATAAATTAGATGCTTACAGTGCATTTCCTGATGTGTAGGTTTCAAACATTCCTGTGAGGAAAATGTGACCCCTCGTACCTCCGTCCCTGACTTCTCCTCCCCCATCTGCCCAGTAGAGTTACCTACAAAGTGGGACAAAACCTGTGGTCATTGTTTCCAGTGCAGTGCTGATTTAACTATTATTCACTGGAGAACCAACTATTGTACCGGAGCTCTGCATCTTTTCTCATGCAACTTTTTGTTTTTCTCAGACTTAATGGTTGCCTTTAAAAGAGTGCTTAGTTGACTACATACCTGTTGCACATTCTTCCCAGACACCCCTGTAGACCTATCAAATGCCTACCAATGCCACTTCCCGGATGCTCACAAACATCAGATAATCTGTCAGTTCAACCTTGCCCCCTACCTCCCAAATCCTTCATCTTTCTGTCCCGTGCATCATCTGGGAACCTCCCTTCACTGTACCTCTGTGTCTTAGATCCTCATTTTTCTTGGACCCCATGGC